>NC_140579.1:993082426-993682426 GCF_964204655.1 Triturus cristatus
ATTCGGAACAAACTTATGATAAAACTCTGCCATACCAAGAAACTTGACTAGCTCGTCTTTATTTGACAGAGCTCGTAGACTGTTAACAGAACTCACCAATGAAGATTTAGGCTTGATCCCCGCAGCAGACAGAGAGTGACCAAGGTAATCCATTTCTTTTGCATCAAATTTGCACTTGTCCACTCTAAGAATGAGACCTGCATCCTTTAACCCTTCCAAGACAGACTTGAGCCTCGCATTATGTTGCTCCAGATCCCTGCCAAAGATGAGTACATCATCTTGGTACACTTTGACGCCATGGAGGCCTCTAAGAATACCCTCCATCGCCCTCTGAAACACCGAGGCAGCAGAAATAAGACTAAAGGGCATTCTCAGAAACCTAAACGTGCCAAAAGGTGTGAAGAAAGTTATCAAATCCTGAAAGGCAGGGTGAAGCTTGGCCTGGTGGTAAGCAGAGGTAAGGTCCAGGGAGGAGAAGTGTTTTGCCCCTTCAAGTGAACACAACATTTCAGTTATGTTGGGCAAAGGGTAGTGGTCAACTATGACAGCCCTATTGAGTTCCCTCAAATCCACACAAAGCCAGGCCTCACCATTGGCCTTGCGGGCCATCACAACTGGAGAGACCCACTCTGTTGCCTCGACTTCTTGAATTATCCCTTTAGATAAAAGCTTATCCAACTCAATGTTCATTATCTCACTGACTAATAGTGGGACATTCCTGACCTTGATAACCTTAGGACTGACATCAGTCTTTATCCTTGAGCGAAGCATATCGTTTTTTAAACATCCAAGATCACTTGCAAAAACAGAAGGAAAATCCTTGATCCAATCTTGATCAGACTTAGTGTCATTCATTACTCTGACTGGAGGTAATTCTTTCAAACAAACCGAAGGACATTCATTGGGGTCAAGAAACACATGCAAGTCTCTTTGATGGAACCAACTTATAAGCGAATCCCCTTTCATTGAAACCTACACTTTCCCAGGAATAACCCTTCCTTTGAAGTTAATCGCACCCCAAAAATAACCAAGTAACTGTATAGTGACTCCACCATATCCTTTCGGTCTAATGTCTGGTTTTAGAAGAGTAACTTTGCCCAAAAGATTAGATTCATAAAAGTTCTTGGGAACCAGGGTGATCTTGGCCCCAGAGTCAAAGAGCATACTGACTGGTGAATCGTTGACCAACACAAGTTCGTGTGGACCATCCTTTGCATCACATCCTACTTGAAGTATCTGTATTTCTTCTTGATCATCCTCATAAAAGGTCAACTTCGCTGACCTTCTTTTGTACTTTGTTTGTTCTGCAGCATTTAGACACATGTCCCTTTTCTCCACATGCTTTACACATAGCTTTCCATCCTGAGCATCCTTTAAAATTCGCCAAGTGACCAGGGTTACCACGCCTGAAGCATTTTCCTTGAAAGTTTCCTAGGATGATGACTTTTTGGGTGAGAAATGTTTTAGGCTTGGCAGCACTGTCTCCTTTTGTAGCACTATCTGCAACTACTTTAATATCAGAATTTTCTTTCTTATCAGTAGAGGAGTCTTTACGTATGACATCAACACAAGCTTTAGAATGTTCATGTGTTTTTGCTATGGTGAGAACTTCTTGAAGAGCAGGAGAGTCTTTTTGCCACAAAGCATCTCTTGCTTTGTCTAGTGTGCAGCCCAACATGAATTGATACCTTAAGCGCTCCTCTAAAGTTGAACCAAAATTGCAGGTTGAAGCTAATTTGCGTAAAATGGATATGTATTGTTCAACAGATTCATCATGTCTCTGCATCCTTTTCCCAAAATGGTGGCATTCAAGGACAGTGCTTACCTTGGGCAGATAGTGCAAGTCTAGCTTCTTCATACAATTTTCAAATTCATTTAGTGAGCTAGCCTCCTTAGTAAGTAAGTCTGGGAGATGTTCAAAGACTTCTTGTCCTTCGGACCCCAAGCAATGTAAAAGTAAAGAAGTGCGTCTCTCTGCACTTAGTGAAGTACCACAAACACGAGCATAGTGAGTAAAATCCTTTTTCCATTTAAGCCATAAAAGAGGAGGATCACCAGGAGTAGTTAAGAAGAATGGAGGAGCCGTGACATTCTGCATGGTAAAGTATACTAATAACTATATGTAGATATATAGAATTACAGAGGTGAAATAGTAATAAACAGCACTCCTATCCTAAAAAGATATCTTAATAGCACATATAAGTGAATACAATTTCAGTAGTGTACCTGTAATAAAGAATAAAACTGCCAGTATAAACCAATCTATAATGACATACAGTTGAATTTATATCGTTGTACTCAAATTTATAAAGCAAAACCTTAGCAAAGCTGTGTGCATCAGCGATTACAAAGTTATCTGTGCACAAGATCAAAGGAGTTGCAACGTTTATTTAAAGCTGTGCGCATCAGCGAGAAAGAAACTCCCTGTGCGCAATCTCAAATGGACTGGAGTGTTTGTTTAGAGCTGTGCGCATCAGCGAGTGATAACCCAGCTTTGCGCAAGGGAGGATGTAATTGTGCCGATATTCAAAAAAATGATGCCGGTTGGGATGATGATGTTTGTTTTAGCCTGTGCGCATCAGCGATTACTAAGCCAGCTGAACGCACGAAGAGGACTCGATGGTTGCATAGCAACATGAATAAACACACTTCAAAATGGCCGCACGCTGCATGTGTACGTAGCGTAGGAGCGGCGTCAGGAAGAGCAGGCAGGAAGCGTGCAAACGTTAGTTTCTCCTCGTGCTGTAGAGCTCGCGGCTGCCCATGGGTTAGGAAAAGACTTTGGAGGCGTCACGTGAGAATTACATGCGCGTGAAGCCTCTTGTGGACACAGACCCTAAAATGCAGACCGGGAACTCAGGGGCATTGAGGGAAAAGAGAAGAGTCCCAACCACCGTTTCTCCTTACTTGTAGCAGCGTTAAGAAGACGACGGATTCAGCTTTCAAAGGGGGGAGTCACCCTCAGAGTGCGTTGCTTCTTTGTGCCGGAGAGCCATAATTGTTTAGCAGTTGTGAAATATTGTACTGTTGGGGTCTCTGAAGTGGTGTCAGCTTCACAGTAGTAGTGGGAGGTAAAGTAGAACTCAGCAGAGCAGCGTGAGTAGATCGTCGCCAAAATGTAAAAGTTGGTCTCTTTAGGAATCACAGCAGGAGGCAAAAACATAGTGCAGAAAGAAGCTTTAATCAAGACACAGAGTAACAGAGACCCCATCCAGCTAAGGAGTCAGCTTAACTGTCCTACCAGTCATTCTAAGTTAGTGCTTGGCAACCAACCCCACATTCCAGAACATAAGGAATGCTGGAGGAAGAAGCATTCAGGACACCACAAGGTCCTACTCATTCCTAACTTCAAATACCTGGAACTATCTCCCACTCCACATCAGCCACTGTAACTGCTCTGGAGAAGAGGAATTCATGGACCTAGCAAGCCACCTCAACAGGTTCCAGAACATTAATAGTGGAATCAACAATCTCTGACTGATAAAGGGAAATAGGAGAAAGTATTCCTCATACGATTCCATATCTTCGCACTGATTACAAGATCACACTCTCCAGACTGGCAAGGACACTCTTGAAATTGAGGGTCGATGTCACTAAAGATGAGTAGACATCGCCTAAAGGTCTGCAAATATTTGCTGGAAGAGGCCTGGGGGCCTGCCTTGGAAAATAGTTTATCTGGCCTGCTGAAAGAGGGGAGGGCAAAGCAACTCTGCAATAGGAAATGTGTCAAACGGTGAAGACCTACTGTTATGACCAGGGAGAAGGAACTGATCAGAATCTTGGACTTGCTGGACAATAGTTATATAATAAGGCAAATCACAGGTGAAGGCTCACAGTGGTAAGAGCAAGTAGGTTACTGTGTTTTTGACCCACGGGTCAGTTTCCTAATAATACCTGGTTTCTTAGCAATTCCCAGCCTCCCTATGTTTGAGCCTGGATCACTGCCCTGAAAATTCAAAGCGTGACCACTACCCATGGTCACAACCAACCAAATGGGACATCACAGTAGCCAACCTTAGTGCTGATAAGGGTTTCTCTGGGCACCCCTATTTTGAGGATGCTACACTCAGCCAAAGATCTCAAGCAAGACTGCTGCCCATTGTCACCCTTGACCAGGAGGGATGTTGCTGGAGCCAACCTGAGTGCTATATTGGAGCTCCCTACTTCCATGCCACTGAATGCCTAAATTATTTGTGGATTTATCGGCAGCGCTGAGAGAGAGGCAAGTCAAATGCACACAGCACACCCAGCAAGTACAACATGCCTGTGTCCTGCTGCACCAAAGAAGGTAAACATGGCATTGCCCCAGTGACACAAAGGTCTTAGAACTGAGACTGTGGGCGTAATGTCTAATTGCTAACAAACCACATACTATTAGGAAATTGGCCTATGTGTCAAAGACATAGTAACCTGCTTGCTTTTTCCACTGTTAACCTTCACCTCTGATTTGCTGTATTAGATGATTGTTGTATCTCCTTATAACCCTGTATTCCATTGCTTAATCAATTTGGGTTACAATGAGTAGTTGGTGTAATAAAGTAATTTTCCTTTTTCATAAAGCAAAAGCACTGCCCTGGTCCTGGACATACATTATTGAGCTGTATTGTGTAATTGCTGAGTTCTGAGTCTCTACCCCCACTAGATCCATGAAAAACCTTGGACTGCTTGCCGCACTACCCATGAAGAGTACAGTGCTGAAAGAGTGTACTTGGTGCTTAGGTTTCAGGAACCAGTGTAGGTTAAGCACTTAGTTGTGGTCCCGTATCCCCTTCGTTCCTGAGGACCCCAAAATGGTTCTGACAGACTCTCGTTACATACTATTACTACCACTATATGTTACTGACATCACAGTCATGACACACTTCACAATCCTTATAGGCACTTCTCTGACTTCATCGTTGGATATCAAGTAAGCAATAAATCTAAATGTAATAGCAGCAACAGAATTTGAAATACATAACCCAATCTCCTTACACTAGAAGCTACCACTACATTTAACTTTAACAGACTATGAATTGAACATTATTTTCATAAATTAATTCCATAACGGACGGTACCCTGTGTTTATTGAAATGCCTTTTTATTGTCATAATTCAGTTGAAGTATATTAAATACCACTATGTGTGACCATTAAATCATTATCCTTGAAGATCGTGATTTCCAATAAGCAATAGGTCCAACACAATGTCTTATTTACTTTGCAACCATAATGGAACTGAAAATGTGTCACCGCACTTATCAAAAATGTATTAGATATATACATAATTTAAACCTTGGGCAAAAATATACTTTGCGATGGTACAACAACCATTATTCATTTTTCACTTAACAATAATCTATTGACTAGCAGTAGTAAATCTTTATTTCGGCTATAGGCCATAAAAGTACAAGTTAAATACACCCAGGTCTGTTGCTGTCAGGGTAAGGGACGCTTCGGCAAAATCCATTCTGCCTCACTCAGTCACTCGCTTCAAAAATCACATTTGCTATTCACTCATTTCCGTAGATTTTTCACTTCTCGTGTAACCCCTTTCCCTCACTCCTTTGCTCATTCCCTTCATCCTCTGCACTCCCCCGCTATTTTCCTCCCTTTCTTCCACTCCCACCCATTCAACCCCCACCCCTTGCTCGCCCAACCCCCCCCCCCCCTTCATCTCCCTCGTCCCTCCCATCACCTCTCCTTTCATTTCCCCCTCAGCTCCCTCCCTCATCGCTGGAGACCTGTTCCTCCACACTGCCCCCGCCCCCTAAAGCGCCCCTTCACTCCAGCTGTTCCGACTTTAAGCTGGTGCGCCGCTCTTACGGCCTTTGGTTGTCCTGTTTTTTAAATACTTCAATGGCAGCACTCTACGGCAATGTAACTGTATAAACAAGGCCCCAGTACAGACCTGCGATACCCTCCTCCTCTGCCCCCAGTACTGAGCTCAAGTACGGATCTGCAGTTCACCCTCTTTCGGAGGGTACCGGCACCAGGTGACATTTATTGCGCACCTGCTTACCGATTACGGCCATGTAACTTGCAAGTTGAACACAGATTTCTGCGGCAGGTGCAGCAACCCCCTCCTCTATATTGATGGGGTTAGAATCTGGGCCGTATTGGTCACTCACACACACTTGTGCAGGAAGCATGTTTTTTTTTTAACCGCCAGATCTCTGCAGCAGGTGCATAGATGGGACTGAGCTCACGAAGTGTGACCTGCATGTTGCACACAGACCACAGCATCAAGACAGCTTGCTCATTGATACAATTTACTGTGATTATATCCCGAGGCCGCAGTTTGCACACAGACTTCAGCAGCCGTATTTGCCCAATAAGGTGTCCCGCTAACAAGATCATTTTTACCGAAAACCGTGCACCTGACGCTGCTCTTCAATGTGTGTAGCTTGCATGGACCCACTGAGTTGCACCGTCTGGAATCCAAGCTACGGCCTGCTGAATGCACGTGTGTCTGTACTAAACACCCAGAGCAATTTGGCTGGGACACAAATAAAGGCCTGCACCAGATGCATCAATCTTCTGAGCTAAACATTAGAGATACATACTTTCAGGTTATATGCATTTAGATGCTACACTTTTGAAAAGCCCTTAATATATTAAACTTGATATCACACGTGTCACCTATAGGTTCTCTTTCTGCAGAAGGTGCGCGCATTTACCCATAAACTTTTATTTTGATTGGGTATGTATCTGACAGATCTCAGCAGCAGCTGTAGCTACCCACCGAGCTACCGCCGTGTTACTGCACACTATGAGTGCCCTGCTAGCTCGGCACATCCCCTTGGCAGGGATAGGGTCAAAACCTACTGTACTCTCCTACCTTGTAGGCGCTCACCGCCTCCTGGATGGGCATAAAGCGGTGCCCATGGTGCTGGGCAGCGTCACTGCACACCAGGCAGGCCAGGCGCAGGGTCTCGCTGTGCTCAGGGCATCGGTCCCGCGCCCGCCCTGCCCCCCGGACGTCCCCCAGCAGGCTGCGCTCCAGCAGGTGGCTCAGCACCCGGTTGGGGGTGCAGCGGCGCTCAGGGAACATCTCGCGGCACTTGGGGCAGAAGATGAGGGCGCTAGGGTGGTACCAGACCGGGTCAATGCACGCGTGGCAGAAGTTGTGCCCTCAGCCCAGGATCACCGGGTCTCTGAAGAGCTCCAGGAAGATGGTGCAGGTGAGCTCATCAGACAGGTTGGTGCTCTGTCGGGGCATTGAGCCCGGCGCCCCCACCGATGCCATGGGCTCTGCTGCCACCCTCCCCTGAATGCCACTTGTGCCCATTGACTGTCAGACATGCCCAGCTAGGGTTTGAGTCCCTGAGCAGTGTTTACAGTGTGAGCGGGGGACGGGGGGGCTCCTCTCTGAACGGGAGGAGGAGGGGGGACTGCAAGACCCACGCCTCCCATTGGCTGAGCCCAGGGAGCAGGAGGGGGTGCTGGGGTGCAGAGGAGGAGGGTGAGGCTGATGGCTGAACAGCTCCCACCCTAATAATGCCCTATGGATCAAAGGACCAATTAAATCCTGCTCCGGCGGTGAATGCTTGCAAGAGCAAGAGCTAATAAATCAAGCGCTCGGTCGGAGCGTGTGAAAGTGCCTATCACTACAAAGGAGACGCCAGAGAGGAGACACCATGCGCGTCATGACTTATTTGCTTGGCTTTTCCTGCTAGCCTCGCCTGCCAAAAGGTTTCTTGTCTTTATGGGGCCATGTGTTTGGCCCCATAAAAATAAGAAACCTTTTGCTACCAACGCAAAGCAAGCGAGTCCGTCCAAATGGGACGGCTCGAAAAACCAAGCAAATACGTCACCGCCACCTCTTTACCAATGGCTGGCCACCGTTTAGCATAAACGGTGACGCCAGCCAATGGAAAAGAGGGGCGGGGCTTAATGCCCCTTACGGAAATACCTGTTAACACTAAATCTCGGAAGCGAGACTGCGCATGCGCACAGCTACGCCAGGCAAATTTACAATGCAATGGTCTCGGCAATATTATAGGTAGAGCTATTGGTATTGCCAATTATTTTTTTATCATTTTTGTATCCCTAAATAAATGGCATTGTCATTTCTATTGGCATTAGCTTTTTTTTTGCATATGTGATACCTATTACATTAGCAGAGAGAGAGTGAGATAGAGAGAGAGAGTGAGGTATTGAAATAGAGAGTGAGGTAGTGAGAGAGAGTGAGGTAGATAGAGAGTGAGGTAGTGAGATAGAGAGTGAGGTAGATAGAGAGTGAGGTAGTGAGGGAGAGGGATGTTGTGAGGTAGTGATACATAAGCATAGAGTGATGTTGTGATGTAGTGAGATAGAGAGAAAGGTACATGCACCAGAGTGAGACAGAAATAGATAACACTCTGTCACGGCAGCGCTCTGAAGAAGTCACGAGCGAGAGAATACGCCTTCAGGCGTTTTACTTCAGCGACCAGCAAATGAATGAGCAAAGCTGCTCCATACTGGAAAGCACACACACACCCTGTGATTGTGCTTATCAAAAATGAGTGTCTCCTTGTGTAGTGTAACTGGTGCTCATGTTAAGCGCTCCCTATGCCTTCGGGTCGAGTTCTTGCTATAGAAAACTGCAAGAAATAAAAAAAAATCTGGATCTGTAGAAATTATAGCTAACTAAACGTCCCAGGAGGGGAAGGAGGCAGCCCCGTCAGCCTGTTCGGAGGAGTTGGACGTTTTGGCCGGATTGACATGTTAAACAAGAGTCCCAAACAGCACTGGGTAAGTGGGTGGGAGAGGGGGACACGGTGGCTTAGAGGGGGCGTCTACCTTTGTCTGCAGATGAAGAGGTGAGCTATGCAAATGGCGGGCATTAGCAAGGAAATAAATACTCCCGATCTTCAAATGCCCCTTTGCTGGGGGGTGAACCTCCTGCAATTAACCTGTCAGTCAATCCACAGAGATCAAACATTATGAGCTGGAATTGGAAAAAACTCACTTCGGTGCCCATGCCACGCCCCATTTCACCTAAACCACCACACATCCTTCAACATGGTATGGATGAAAGGGGAACTTTAAATTAAGCATCTCCTCCCACAAAAAGTGAAGAACATTTTTTTTATTGAAAGTTCATGGGTGGCCCTAATGAAGGGAATTCGTGCCAAAGACAGAAAGGACTACTATTGGAGCCATCCTCCAAAGGGTGAAAACATTTCACTTTATAAGAGGAAAGAAGACGCCCGATAAGCGTATGCACTTTTCAATTAAAAAGGAAATGGCTTTCTTGGTTTCAGACTGTTTTTTTGAACCATAAAAGCCATTCTGAAAGAAAACGTTTAGTGTTTGGAGGAACAAGTCCAAAGCCTACGGGGTAAAGTGATTACCGTACCTACAGGCCCGCCGTCCTGGGAGCTCAGAGGTCGGTGCCGTTCTAAAGGTGAGCTCCAGTCAGTGCACTCCTTCCAGCCTCACCGGAGACGCTTATATGTCCAGCCCTGAAAGAACAGCCGAGCTGGAGACAGACTCTTCTGCAGCTGTCCCTTCGGGGCCTGGTGATAACAGACTGGCGTCAGGGTAGATCCCTGTGATTACAGGTAACAGGCGTGTAATGAGGAGGTGGGCTGTTGGGCGTGTAAACGTGCACTTACACTCACACACTGACAACCCCCAGCCAGGACTGTCCTTTAGACTGGCAGCCACTACCACCAGAATGAGGGGGCTCTGTAACAGCAGCGTCTGCGTTTACTTTAGAAATTAAGTATCTTTCTACAAAGCGGTTCACGGAAATTACAACAGGAGGTAGACATATTTGATGTGTCATTTGTTGCACGCTTCTTTCAGAGTTCCGGAACAGAGCATATTTCCAAACCCTTAAGCAGTGAAAACGAAAGGACATAGGAAGGGAAACATTTCAGAAAGCTAGGCTGGGAAATTAAGCTGTATGTTTTGGGGCTCAAAGAGAATGCTCTCGTGAACTTTCACAAATCGCATCAGCATATATTCGCAAGTGGCCCTGTTATATTCGGGCTAAAATGCAAATAAATATTCACAGTTGAAGGTTGTACCAAATATTTGGGCGTAGAAGACAGCAAGGTCTCCTAAAAATGTGTTATTTTGGTAAAACCTTAAATTCCACCAATCCGCTGTGCGTTGCTCTGAAATGGGTGGCGGCATGTTATCTCCCTCTTGATTGGTGGAGCCCCACATACTGCTATGATGCATGGCCATACAGCTGTGATATACCGCATAACACAGGTATAAAGCACATTCCACATAACAGCAGGGCTACGTAGCACGAGGCAAAGGATATCACTGGTAATATGTTTATAGTATTAAAAACACGATTAGTGAGACTGAAAGACAGAGCTTGATAGACGGATATCATAATAAGCCATGTGGGAGCCTGCCTTCCACCCAGGAACATAATTCTCTGAAGCCACTCTATGAAGATACGGCATTTACATCAGTGATTTCCAGCATAGGACGAATAAGGAAAGTGAAAACAGATGGATGAAGAGTTAATTTAAACAAGTCTTACGTGCTTGAGGGAATCGCCCTGAACACCACCGCCTTTCTCCGAGGCGAAGCAGAAATGCCTCGGAGAAACGCAGCGGCGGTTTCAGATTCAGGGGCGTGGCTAAAAAGTGGAAAGAACAGCACGGAACACGCCCCCGAATCTGAAAAAGATGGAGCCTATTTGGAGGGACGGCTCTCTCCTCCAATGGCTGGCCTCCGTTTAGGAAGCCAGCCAATGGAAGAGAAGCAAAAAGAGAGGCGGACTAAATAGCCACTCTAAGAAACATTAAATCTCCGGACTTCCGGTTCTGCCTTCGGCAGACCGGACGGTCCCTCGACCTAAAAAGTGCCAGATACCCATTAAAGCCACTGTAGGCAGCAGAGTTAGGGTCTCAACGGGTCACAGAACAATGAGCCAGGGTGTAGGGAATGTGCAGAAATGAATAGGAGAGAATCAACCTGTATGTAGAATCCTTACCTTTTGGGGTCAATGATGTTCAAGGGTATAGTATTCAAGTTTAGTGGAGTACCTGGTATTATACATCTCCCAAGATAAATGCACCAAACAAATATGACCCCAGAGATTAAAATGGACACTTGGGATCTGTTACGAAGTGCCTGAGTTGTATAGACCTGGCCGCAAGGAGATATCTGCTGATGGCAAATACAATAAACCTTGAGGGATCTGTTGCGAGGATCCTACAGGCCACCAGAAATTTGTCAATACCCAAGGTGAGGCAAAGGGGTTGAATCCATTTGTGACAAGAGTGCAACTAAAATGAGCAACACATCAACGTGGTCAATATCCTCAAGTTTGCAAGCGGGGGTCCAGTTACAGGTAAAAGTCCCTAAAGGCAGAATGCCAAAACGGAATTTAATTTATAGGCTTTTTGCCATTGAGGGTGGGGGGTAATCTTTTTGAGGTAACCCTCAAAATTAGGGTCAGGTTTAAAGGAAAGGAATAGAAGTGACAAGGAGCCAAGATTAGCTGAGTGGTGCCACTTGACCACTATGAAATTCCAGTAAGCTGTCTTTAAGATAGTTTTAGAATTGAAGGTGATACGATTGGGACCGACCTAAAAGGAATGCAAACCCAGTTTTGCAAACCAGTTCTTAAGATGACTGAACCACTTAATCTTGTTGCCTGTATCACGGTTCCCAATTTCAAAGACATTCCTTTTGTGCAAGTCCAATTCTTGGCTGGACCTTAATCTGATCCAACAAACAAGGGATCTTAAGGCAGCTAGATAGTCTATGATTTTGTGGGCAGAATCAATGATAATAGGAAGAGTGGGAGTGGACTGGGGGGAGTTTGAGCAAGGATTTAAGGAACTTAAACTCTTAATTTTAGGCAGATGGTTTTTGAATGTCCCCATAATTCAGTGCAATGAAGTTCTGCCATTTGCATTTTGGCTCTATAAACCTTCAGAGCTCGGGTGGTCCCCTGACTGAGAATTGTTGTGCATTTTAAAATGCTAGCCAAGGAGTGAGTAATAATCAGGCTGCTTTTAAGAACCTATGGCACCCAGAAAAGAGAGTAGGTGATCCTAGCCCCTAAGTAGTCCAAGGTTGAGATCGACTGCAAGGGGCGGTCCAAGAGTTAGCTGGCACCTTGAATTTCTATGGGGTCTAATGGCCATGAGCTTGGTCTTCTGAGAGTTGATTTCCAAGCCTCTTAACGCACAAAAATCCTCAAGCGTATTTAAGAGGATTTGCAGCCCAGAAAGAGTTCTTGAGAGGAGGAAGGTATCATCTGCAAAGAGGAGCACAGTGATCTTAGTGCCTTCTTTACTTCGGGATGTCTGCCCTCTCCACATCAAGATGGTCAACATCCCCGTTGATGAATAAAGAAAATGAAGTAGGTGTCAGTAGGCACCCCTGGTGCACTCCCATGTTTCCCCAATCTATTGACTATAAATACAAGCTATAATAAATTGAATATTCAGCAAGAGACTATGGCTCCTGTGCGCCGGGGCTCAAAACCAAGCACAGATGGCTTTTGTTCCCCTAGAATTCCTAACGTTATAATAAAATTACCTGTTAATCAAATATCTATAACATGAAAGTGTATTCTATAGGAGACCTCTATCAACTGATTATTCATACAGATGCAAAAGTGTTCTGCACTTTGCACTAGTCAAAACGAAGGCATGCATACTGCATATTAAATGAGCAAGATCTTGGTTAGGCCAGACACGTTTTCAGAGAAAAACAAACCCAAAGGGACCTCAGAGGGCTTGGGGGTGACAGTAATAAGAAGAAAATCCATGGCATTTGCTAAATTAACCTTTGCGGTATTCCCCTTTTCTCCTTCATTAACTGTTGCCTTCCTCCATTCATTAATTTTCCACCTCAATCACTTTCTTTATCCATTTCCTCATCCAGATTAGACACAACTAAGTAACTGCGGAATGCACGAAAACCGTTTCACATTACATTACACCAGCGACCATGTAATAATTGACATGGTGTTTTTCCTCCAGCCATATTTGGTGCAATAAGTAACACCGTAACGGTGGGCGGAGCTAGCCACACTAGGAAATGGCCGCGCCGTAGGCAAGCTTTCCCGATCGAGCCACAATCCTACATCTATCCTTTGTGAATAACCCACAAATGATTCAAGAAAACCAAGCGACTGCACGGCGGAGGGCACCAGCTACAGAATCAGATGTCTCTCTCTGATATATACCTGTCCGGAGTGACACGGAACAGCGCAGCGAATCTCACCGTGCGGCAGCCGGATGCCTGTGGTTGCATGCATCACGACGCAATCGGCACGCAAACCCGGGGTGCAACTTGTATGGTGTAGGCCTGAGGGTGAAATCGGCGCCATAGTGCCCGGCGTGTGCTGTGGGTGACAGAGTGCTCAGAACACCTCCCTGCCTGACGCTAAACTGCTTGTGGTTGCTGACGGCTAGGTGTGTGCAAGAAGGCGGGGATCACAGTTATATGCGGCGGCAGCGGGCGGAATCCAGCCGCGGCCGCCACAGGCTCAAACCTCCACCATTGCTTGAGCAGCGTCGCACCTAGACGGTAAGAGAACCTGCGGCGGCACTGGTGGCGCCCGACACCCAAATATCGCCTAGACTAGATCAAGTGCAGAGATTGGGTACGGAGGAGCGGTGGTGGGGCACGGACGATCCACAGCTGCCAGATCCTTCAAGCGCCAGAAACCAAAAGGAAATCCTATGATGTTGTACATTGTTTAAATTTACACGGTGATTAATAAATGTGCTGAGACCCATCATAAGATACGGCGCTGCTATCTGGAAGAGAGGAGACTGCAAGTGGCTGCTAAACACACATACCTCCAACCTATCTCTGTACCTGCAACGTACCTCATAATGAACAGTCCCCCCTGCAGAGATATCCTCGTGAAGTAGGTGGCCGCGAACATCCTGCTGCCGGTTTCCCTCAATAAATGTGGTCCTACAGCAAGACCGCACCACTTGTGGGCCTGGGCGCCAGCTTACTCACTGCATTGTAACTCTGCCACATCCTAGTGTCTGGACTGCCAGCCTAACACAGGGGCGTACTGTAGAGCCCTGTGCCCACTCGGAGAGGTGTTCGAGCACAAACTGCCTAATCTATATAGGCAAACCTATACCCCTAGAATCCTACTCTATATCAAAGCCCGCCTCGGAATGCCAGTAGGACAGCCATAACTGCGCAAAGCAATCTAGGATATTCTGAGATCTCTCTCAATTTGCGCAGCTACAGCTTTAACAGGCGATCATCCAGGATACCATTGGGCAGCATTTACAGGGCACTTCTGAAATCACTCAAGATAACCCCTAAAGTGTCAGTGAGATGGGGAAATCGGATAAAACTCAACCTAAACTGCATTTTGAACAGCAGTGAAAGGCGACGGAGACAAGCGCCGAGGCCCCTGAGCGGAGCCACGTGAACACGACTGCACCAGGATCTGACACGACGGTTGATTTCCAATCAATGTTTGCAACGATACAATCAACTCTGTCCAACATTGACTGGAAAATAGACTCTCTGACGTACCGAGTTGATCGTATGCCGGAAAGATTGGACAAACATGCAGAACGTATAGACATGGTAGAACGCTGAATATCGGAAGCAGAGGACTCTCACAATCAACTTGAATTGAAACAAACGAAAGCGGATAAGGTACTGCAGTTCCTGATGGCTAAAACTGAAGAGTTAGAAGCCAGGTCACGTCGCTGTAACTTACGCATTATGGGGGTGGCGGAGTCGATGCGAACAGGAAACATGGAACGATACATCGAGACACTGTTAACCGCTCCCCTCGGCAGAGACACTTTTTCTGATGTATTTATTGTGGAAAGGGCCCAAAGATCTCTTGCACCACCGCCTGCGCCTTGAGCACGGCCTCGCCCCATAATCGCCAAAATACTGAACTATAGAGATAGGGATGCAGCGCTTCGTAAAGCCCGGGAACTAGGAACATTAAACCATGAAGAAATGACTATCTCCATCTACCCAGATTTCACATCGCAAGTACAAGAGGCAAGAAAGAAGTTCCTTTATGTAAAAAAGAAATTGAGAGAGAACAATATCTCCTATGAAATGATATACCCTGCTCGCTTGAAAATTACAGACGACGGCAAGAGTACTATCTGTAACGATCCTAAGGAAGTTCTTAAATTCTTACAATTGAACCACCCGCAAGCTCTTCGACGTAAATCTCCGAGGGGTCTACACGCTGAACAGGATCATACCTCAGATGTCGATTTAACAGCTGCACTTCTTGGGACTTTGCGCATAGCAGTGAGGAACTGTATTGTATGCCCTTGCAGGACTTTTTTGCATTTTCTGTGCTACCTTGAGACACTTAGAAACACACCGGCTATGTAAGTAAGATTGAACGGATAACTGTTGTAGATTACGGTTTCAAAATGTTGATAAGTTTGAGACCTCCACTATGCAGGTAACTGACTTCCTTATATGGGTTATGACACGTTTATTATATGCATTCACAGATCTATGTGATTGTGGCTGGATCCCCCAACTGCGTTATTGTTGGCGTTGTTAGCTGGTGGCTTCTGCCCTCCTGTGTATGCCACAACTTTTGTTCTCCATTTTTCGGTTATTAACCCAAGGACGGGATTGGGGTGGGATAGTTTTTGTCAGCAGTTAAAGGCAATTGGCTTTGCCATAATTGGGATGGCGAAGTGGGCGGGTGGAGTTACAGGACGAGGTTTTGATATATCGCTGGTCACATATCTACTGTGATCCGATGTCCATGCGCACACACTTGCATCACCTTCAAATGCAGCATACACGAACAGAGATAAGCAGACGCACACACATGCAGCATCAGACCTATTTGGTATAATTGGAGATACAAAAATCACACATTATGGCTAAAGCTACACCCCTGCGATTTATAATATGGAATGTCAGAGGCCTAAATAGTCCCAGGAAGATTAGGCACATTTTCGCCTACCTTGATAGACATAACGTTGATGTAGCATTAATCCAGTAAACACATTTACTTAAACATAAAGCAGATAAATTAGGCTACAGATGGGCCGAACTTGTAGCATCAGCGACTTACTCCTCATATGCACGGGGGTGTCGACCATAAAACGTAAGGGCACTCACTTTCTGTTAGATCAGACACTCATTGATCCGCAAGGAAGATACGTCATTATCACAGGCATACTAAGAGGCGCCAAAGTAGGTATTATTAGCGTGTATGGTCCGAATACGGACGACCCTGACTTTTTTATGAATCTCTGGACAAAAATACGAGACCTGCCGCCTCTGGAGCTGATCTGGGGGAGAGACTTGAATGTCGCATTGGATAATACGCAAGACATTTTTCAAAACACTAAAGAACACCATAAACGTGCAGTCTCAATTATTTTAAATGGCATGACAGAGTTCCGCATGACATGGTGCATACGACACCCAACCACACTGGATAGCACTCATTCATCGACAGTAAATAACAGCTGGTCTAGGCTTGATTACTGGCTCCTTACTGACCAAGCCTCCACATGGGCTAAGGACATAACTCATCTCCCCAAAACACTATCTGAACATAAACCTGTTCTATTAGCTCTACAGATTCCGACATATATACCCCCGCCATTT
This sequence comes from Triturus cristatus, assembly GCF_964204655.1. NCBI lineage: Eukaryota > Metazoa > Chordata > Amphibia > Caudata > Salamandridae > Triturus > Triturus cristatus. Next base: position 993,098,967 of record NC_140579.1, read on the forward strand.
GTGTGGCGCTTCAATGCCACTGCAATTTTAGACCCCATCTACAAAGAAACAATACAATCGGCGATAGAGGATTATTTTGCAGACAATGCACGCTCAGTTGACAGTGCAGGTATGCTGTGGGAGGCCTTTAAAGTGACTCTAAGAGGCATCTGTATAAGCACGAAGGCCGGCATTTAAAGAGATATTCGAACTCAATTGAAGAAATGCGAAGACCGCATAAAACTTCTAGAAGCAGAATACGATAACACCCATAGTGCACTTACTCTTGGCAACGTACGGGACGAGATGACTCAGTACAATACACTAGCAGATGACGAAATAAAATATACTTCCCAACGTCATGCAGCACGTAGGATGGGTGAAGGAGGTAGGCCAGGCCGAATACTAGCACAAAAAGAGCGCACAGAGAATAAACAACACACTGTTATACAAATAGAGGATGATAACGGGCAGCTACACTATGACACCCAAGGTATACTGACCACATTCGTGGAAACATACAGTGACTTTTATAGGACACAGCAAAAAGTGCCAGAGCCTGAAATTTTGCAATATATTGAAGACATAGCGCTGGTAGGGCTATCCGATACGCATTGTGAATACCTAGCCCAACCTATAACGGAGGAAGAAGTACAGCTCGCTATAAAATCATTGCCCAATGGTAAGTCACCTGGTCCTGACGGGTACACTGGGGAATTTTATAAAGCGTATTCGGACTTATTGATTCCGTATCTGCTTGAGATGTATGACGAAGCCTATAATAATAAAATCCTTCCCACAATGCACGTCAAGCGCTTTTAGTGACACTGCTAAAGCCAGATAAAAATCCTGAAAAAGCGGAGTCTTACAGACCCCTCATTAATAAATACAGACGTCAAGATATTAGCAAAGATCATTGCCATGAGGCTGCAACCACATGTCCACTATAGTCCTACCCAACCAATCGGGATTTATTCCAGATCGTTCGACCGCACATAATCTACGCACCATATTTGCCCTTTTACATCAACTAAATCCGGAGTTACAGGCCGTGGCGGTGCTACTAGATGCAGCTAAGGCCTTTCATTCTGTCAAATGGCCTTACATGTTCACGATATTACAAAAAATTGGCTTATCGCCCATACTTACCAACTGGATCGCGCTTCTATACACTAAACCCACTGCCCGCATCAAAGTTAATAGACATATCAGAAGTAATACCAATACAGCGTGGCACTAGACAGAGTTGCCAACTGTCTCCTCTGCTCTTCTCTATTGCATTAGAGCCGCTGGCTTGCAAAATACGTCAGAAATACGCACACACGGCACTGTGGTTTAATTTGAGACCCATTAGCATATCATTATATGCAGATGATATGGTGCTATACCTACGAGACCCTGAAGAGAACCTTTCACCACTATTGCGAGAATATATAACATTTGGACGCCACTCGGGCCTGCAAATTAACTGGAGCAAATCAGCAGTGGTACCGTTAACAGTGAGTACAAAAGCGCCACAAATGGAATTCCCTCTTGTATGGCAAGAGGATCCAATTAAATATCTCGGAACCTATATACATCGAGACTCTGAATTAGTACTTAGATACAATTATGGCATCACAATAGATCGCATAGAAACACAAACAACTAGATGATCACTCTCCCCTTCTCTCTAGCTGATCGAATATCACTAATAAAGATGGTATTGTTACCTAACCTGCTATACCTCTGTCTCAATATACCAATACCACCACCCGCTTCAATTTTTAATAGGATACGCTCGAACCTCGTTAGACTGATATGAGCCGGTAAACAGGCCCGCATAGGTCTCCAAACCATGTCACTTCCATATACCGCAGGTGGCTTTACAGTCCCTGACATCTATTTATATTACCTAGGTGCCCAAGCACAATATGCACACTATTGGTATCACCCAGTACAATACCTGCCGCACCTCGCAGTAGAAGACGGCGATGCTGACCCAGTACCACTATCCAGCATACTCACGCATACACTACATCATTTATCAATGCGAGAAATAAATACGATAAGGACAACCTCACAAGCCTGGCAACGCATCAGTCAATTAGCGAACAAAACTTCCATATACGCCCCGAATCTGCCGTTGACTCATCACCCTGAGCTCTCAGTCACACAAGAAAAAAATAGCATGTTGATCCTGGAACAAGTGGGTGTAGCACAGATGGGCGATTTATATCCGAATGGAACCTTCATCACTCCTGATGACCTGGCATATATCAGCAACCAATCACTGTTATTCCGATTCATTTATCATAGACTGAGAGCCGCTATTAGGGAATTGTACCCCACCTATCCCGCTGAACCTCCTGCATTACAGTCACTACAGAATCTGATAGCTACCTCCACTCACTCTAATATAATCTCACGGCTATATAAACTAGTACAAGCAGAAATTGGAGCACACACCCTCAGGGCCCGTGACAACTGGAATAAATTGTTAGACATCTCCCTGACGGACGAAGACTGGGCTTCCTGCTGCACACTCACTACCCTGCTCACACCCAATGGCAATCTCTGCATCATCCATTACAAACATATACATCAAGCTTACCACACTCCAGCCAAATTAAATAAATATGGAGTACGTGAAAATGCGCATTGTAAGAGATGTGGGACTGACCAAGCAGATTTCGCATATCTTGCATGGAATTGTGGTACGATAAAGAAATATTGGGAGGCTGTGATTTACCATTTAGGTATACTCATATCATATACACTGTCGTGCACACCACAATTATGCCTACTGGGCCTTCACATACCTGTGAAGTCTGCAAAGAAGAAATTAGTTGCCATAATGTTACTGTTAGCAAATTGTAGAGTAGCGATGCATTGGGATAGTAAGCTAAGACCCACTCTAACAAGCTGGATACTAGATGCTGTCTATTGTAGAGACAATTTTTTAATATACGCCGAAGAACTACCAACCGCTTCCAAGCCCTCGGATATTTGGGAACCGCTTACTGCATATCTACGAGAACGTCCTGATCTACTTAAGACTAATCATTAATTTAAACACTTGAATTTTCAATGAGGCACTGCTATGATGTGTAATTGCTCAACTGTGTATTATTTGAGAACGTGATGTAATGGATTCCTTATTGTAATATACTTCATGGGATTGTTACAGATGTGACCACTTATGTATGACTACCAAAACCTTTAATAAACAAAATAAAAATAAATAAAAATAAATAAAAAAAAAAACAACACTATAACACGCTCTAGTGCATTTGAGATAGATGTAATTGCCCATTGCACTTGCTTTGGCATCACTGTAATACATCTTTCCACTAGGGCACTAGCTTGTGGATGATTTACAGCCATTCTATGATGGCTAATACCATCTTCATCCAAACCAGTCAAACTTTAAAAATGTGAATTGTACACCATTTTTATATCACTAAAACATACAATATAAACAACGTGTGCTTCATACAAACATTCTGGGTGAGGAAATCATAGTATTCTGTATCGAAAACATTGGGAGGTTATACCCATGTTTTGAAAACGATATCCATATCTAAATTATTTCAGTCACACAAAATATTAAAATCATTAGTTTTTTAACCTTTCAGAAGACCTCTGTGTCTTCATCCCAGTCTTCACAACCCCCTACAGCATACACAGGGAATAACTAGCTTTTGAGAAAGCAGCCTCAAACATCAACAAAATAGCAAACCCTTACAAAACCGAATGCAGTGTCTTCAATAACTGATATAGATTTCAACATCACACCTAACAAGTTTTCTTTTGCGCCTGCTCAATCTGATTGACATCTGGCAGCCCAACAATCCTTTCCATGTAAACTTTCACCGTTGCCCCTGCTAGAACTCAAAACTGTTTAAACTGGCCGTACACTCCAACTAAGTAGAATTATCAATATGTTTTGGGAAAGCTGCTGTCCCTTATATGATTGCCACCCTAGCAAACGAAACCTTCTGTTGCGTAAAAGCTCATAAATTAGCTATTTTCTTTTCTTTTTAAAAAAATTTTCTTTATTTTTCAGTTCATAGCAAATAACATTTATAAATCAGTCAATTAAATCATAGATGTAGGAATATTACACAATTGCATGTAATAACACCAAAGCATAGATCACATTAAAACAAAATGAGAAAAAAACACAGTGATAATCAAAAGCAGCTACATTTCAAGTCGACATCTCCATATATTGTAGAATAGGCTGCCAAATTTTAATCCCTAGTTGTTTCTTCCTCAAAGATTTTATACGGTAGAGGCTAAATTCAAGATTAAACAAATTGTGGAACTTAGTACGCCACATTTCATATGATGGCGCCTCTGATTGCAGCCACATATAAGTGACACATAATCGGGCAACAGCCATAGCTATAAATATAAAATATCGAAAAGGATAGCAAATCTGCGTGGGTTCAATATCCTCACCCACACCTACTAACATAATCTCTCTAGAGATACGGACATCGACCCCCGTGGTTTGCGATAGAAATTCTGAGATGCCAGCTAAAAATTGTTTTAAAACTGTACAATCAAAGAATATATGTACAATATCAGCTTTCTCCGCCTGACATCTAAAACATTTCCCGTCGTACACCCCACCCCACTTCATCATCTTGACCGGTGTATGGTATAAATTAAACAGAGTTTTATAGTGTTGGGTGCGTAGATTTGCAGTCAATATAACTAACCATATCTATTGATGATTGCACATATGAGCCAGTATTGCAAAATCTATCCCTCCACTTTGCATCATGCATCTCAATATCATCCCGCTGAGTCGGCAGTAATATGTCATACAGTGCCCCAATCTTGGCTCTTTTAGATAATGCCTCTAATAAATCATTGCTTGTTATAGACGTATATCTGCAATGTTTATTAATAAAGTCACGAATTTGCAAATATTTGAAAAAAATCATACTTAGATATTTTATATCGTTCCACTAAATCTGAAAAAGGAATAATTATCCCAGCCCTGTAAATATCCCCTAGACGTCGTATCTCCTTGCCCTTCCAAGTAGCCATCTTTGTGTCCCAAAACACCAAAGGAAATATTTCCGTGGAATTAAAAGGCATATAGTAGCCTATCCGAATTATAAATACGATTTTGCGTATCAGCTTCCATGCCTTATATGCAGCAGAGGCAATTTTAAATCGAGTTATTTTGAAATAGCTTGGTTCGTAGAACTTAAGCAGGGCCTCGCTCGCCTGAGTCCCCAACAACATCTGATATATGTTAGGAGCTTCGAATGGCCTTGCTTCAGCCCCAACCACCAGATACTGCATATTCTGCAAAAAGCAAACTAGATAATAAAAAGCAAAGTTCGGCACCCCCCACCCACCACGTGTCATATTTTGAAGCACGACGATTTTTCTTCCATCCATAACCTATCTGCAATAGTCTGAAGCTGCATTAATTGTACTCGTGTCAGCTCTAGCAGTACCGTCCTAAAATAGTACATTACCCGGGGGAGTATACACATTTTTAAAACATTGCATCGCCCTACCATTGATAAGTGAAGACACTCTACCTTTTCCAATTGGCTTTTCGCTGAAGCGAGTATGTCTGCCCAGTTCACTTCGACTATCTCTTGGAGTGACATCCTGATCTTTATTCCCAAATATCTTACTTCTGGTGTGACGCGGACTTCGCCAGGACAAAGTCCCTCGGTACAAACAACCTGTGTTTTAGAGACGTTTAACTGGTACCCGGCAACTTCCCCATACTGCTGAGTCTAATTCTCAATTTCCCTTAGTGCTTGCTCTGGGTCAGATGTTACTACCACTATATCATCAGCGTAAGCAAGAACACGTACTTGATATTGCCCCACTACCATCGACTGTATACCGTTAGTGGTCTCCAATATTTGCAACAATGGGTTAATGTAAATAGCAAAAAGTAAAGGCGAACAGGGGCATCCCTGCCAGGTGCCCCTAGTTATATATACAAATGATGACTCTTTCCCCATTGTACACATTTTAGCCCGCGGGCGCTTGTACATAGTCTGTAGTGCTAACAAAAATTGGGGGACCAAACCCCATCTTTCGCATTGTAGCCCACAAAAACGACCACGATACACGGTCAAATGCTTTTTCAGCATCTAAAAAAAATATATCTATATGCTTTTGACATGTAGTAACGTAGTCTATCAGCGTGATTACCCTATGTATGTGATTTACCGTGCTCCTGCCGGGCAAGAAGCCATGCTGATGCCGAGATACCAACGGTGATATAACTTGTGCTAACCGAGTTGCAAGGATTTTTGAATACACCTTGCTATCAGCATTTATTAATGATATCGGTCTATACGGCCCGGGAGCCTAGGAGGGTTGTCCTTCTTAAAAATCACTATATTGGCATCGTCCCAAGATGGTGGGGGGTTACCACACTGAGCTTGAAAGGCTAAAGCTAGCAAGATCCATAACCACAGGTAATGCGGGGCCACACCTGTATCTTTGCGCCCACAGTCAACAAATGAGGTAAAAAAATATAGTCCAACCGAACAAACTTATTGGCTATTTTATTTTCTTGATGCTGGTTGGATAGAGGGAAAGGTTTTATACCCAAGATTGTAGTTCTGTATCATGGGAATCCTCAATGCTAATATAAATCCCACAGGCACACCAGATCCGGAATGCTTTTTAAATCAATATTTAACAGCATAATTTTACTCGTGTAAAAACAAAAATAGCACATTCAGTTCTAACAAATAATAAAGCAGAGGCTGTTCGTGGAATTAGATGCTTCCACTCTAACTCATTGTGATTTTTAACACTTGAAATTTGACATTCCGCGTAACCTTGTTGTGAAACAAAGGACTGCCCTATTCATAGCTAATTTACAAAAATATGCCATTTGATTACATATTTGGTTTCCATACCTTCTTACCCAGGGTCCAAACAGCAAAAACACTCGTACGAAAACCAGAGGAAGATGGATTTCCTACACCACCTCATAATTTCTTTGGCATTACTTTAGGGCTTAAAGGATCATAAAGAAATGCAATAGCTAGTTGTCATGGAAAAAAATCAGCGCCGTTTGAAGACGCACACACATACTTTTCTCATTCTGCCTTTGTTTCATTCTCACTCTATGAGAGATGTTTGCAATTCTTAAAAAATAAATTAAATTACATTCTTTGTTCACTTTCCTAGGCGTTTTCTGCAATTTTGAGCTTAGGTCTATTTAAAACAAAATCCAAGTAAAAAAGAGAAAAAGTCTGTACAAAAAGTCCAGTGGTGAAGAAAAATATTTCAAAAAGAACATGTTCATGCAGCCTCTGCAAAATATTTTATTGTGCTCTCTTACTGTTAACTAAGATTGTAATTCTAAATATTCATCTTAAAATGTCCCATTACCTTGCTGGACCTGATGGAATTATGTAGAAGTTTATGAGGAACAAGGTGAATGTTTTGCAAATGAAATGCGGGTGTAAAAGCTTTTCTTTCTAAAACCAATTTCAATTTGGTGCATTCGCAAATGGATGCGAAAATGTTTTTTTAAGACTACTCTTAAAAAACTGAAAAGAATACTTTTCATTTTAATTTTAAAACGCAACCCATTTTCCTTTAAGGTAAACAGGCTGCATTTATAAAAAGAAATATGTTTCTTTATTTAAAAGAAAATGCAGACATGGTGGTCTGTTGTCCCCAGCAGGCCACCATCTCTGTGATTTTAGCGATTGCCAATGGGTTGCAAATAACATCCTACCTCATGAATATTAATGAGGTAGGTCTATTTGTGACCCACTGTGAACATCAAACAGTGGTAAACACACTGTAGTACATAGCTGTTTGTGATTTCCTAATTCCTTATTGGTAATTCACAAATCCAAAATCCTATGTACATGTGGCCCCCAGTTATTTAGTAGGGAATGTGAGTCTACGAATGGCTGCCTAATGTGAACAAGGAGTTAGTGTTTCTCTATAGAGTTATGATATTTATTTATACCAAGCCACAGTTTCATCAAATTTAATGGCAATAAACATAATAAACATTTCATTGTGCCCGTCTAAAGTGCTCAAAATTGTAATCACAGGGTGCAAATGTGAGAAATAGTGAGGTAGTGTGTACGTACAGCTACAGGAGAACAAGAGAACTTAAAGCAAATAATCGGTATAAATATTTTCTTAAACTACAAGCTTTTGGAATTAATCAGGTCTGCTCGTTTAGAATGCCAACGGCATTCTAACCTTGTAGCATACATTTTAACTCATCATCAGGACCACGTATCTAGAGCACAGTCCTAATCTGGATATTGTGTGGTGGTGGTTGTGGTGGGTAGAGGGGGCAGGGAGCCACTGTGGGATGAATCAAGTAATATGTTTCAATGGATGCTTGTAAGCAGTTACTTAGTACTTACAATAAGAGTAGCCAAGGAGTAAATTGGCACACATGTTTTAGGTCTCGCATAGACAGCGCTTGCGCTGTCTATTTGAGACATGCTGTATTGTGGTATGGATCTGAATATCTGCCCACTCTCCGACCTTCCTTTAAATTGGCTGCTGTCATCCTTTGTATATGTTGGCTTTTCATTTGTTAATAGGCTTATTAGTCCCTCCTTAGTACCTCCCGGTCTCCTATTGTCACATCCTACGAGGACTGGCTCTTTTACATTTGTTGTTACTCAGTAAGTTTCATTTACGATCTGTCTGCACTATTTTCTTAAACCAGATTTTCCTACCTGCTGTTCCAGGCACACTTTTACTTCCTAGTTAACTCACAGCATTTATATCCTGCTCATCAGAGTGTTTAGAGGGCGCCTGCTCTGTTCCCTGATCTTAACAACTCCTGCCCCCCACCCTGCATGCTTTAATAATTGTTGACATACTTTCAGTGCTGAGCAGGTTTCACTTTAATGGTTGTGCATTTCCCAGCTCTTCTGTCCCACTTTCTGTGCTCTCTCCCCCCTCCCAATCAGTCAGCAGGCTCCAGCCAGCCTCACAGCAGAGTCAGGCCTCAGAGCAGAGGGCACTGCTGTCAGTGCCTGCCCTGCTCCTCACAGCTGCCCCAGCTGTAGACTGGCTCTGGTCTCCGGAAAGAACAGCAGGGCATGAGCTCTTTCTATGAGCTCTTAGTTTCTATCAGCGCAGCGCCCTTTCAGAGCACTCTCCGGTCTCCCAACACCCATGCTCCTCTACCCACTGTCTCTGCTCTCCCTCCCCTCCCTTCCAGCCGGTCACAGGGCCTGACTCACAGACGAGCCCAGTGGAGGAGATGGAGGGCTGTGCTGCTAGATGAGTATCATAAACAAGGCCTGGTTTCTCTCAAGCACTGACACCTTTCTTTCACACTGGAAATATTAGGTGGCACTAATTAGAGGCACCAATGCACTTTGACATTTATACTGAGACAATAGTAGAAAGTAGATAAGGAAAGTACACACTATGCTTTCCCTGCTTTGTATTCAACATGATGTAAAAACCAAAGGAAATGATGGACGGAGTGCTGAACATTGCAAGCACTCACCCCCAGTCAACTGATCTGGGTTTAATCCATCACCGTTCTTTAGCTCACTCTGCCACCCCAGTTCAGACATGGCCATATGCAAATCAGTCTGACCCTGTCCCTCATGGGAACAGTCCAGCCCGAACTGCCAAGCCATGTCTTCCCTGGACCGGACACAAGCTTCCTAGAACCAGTTTCTGGCATTTCAGCCGTCTTCAGCCAGGCTTGCTTGAATCCAGTGGCAAAGTGAGCAAGGGACTCACGTCTGAGCATACCCTGCCAACTCATGGCAAACAAAGCAAAAACCGAAGGAAATGATGGACGGAGTGTTGAACATTGCAAGCACTCACCCCCAGTCAACTGATCTGGGTTTAATCCATCACCGTTCTTTAGCCCACTCTGCCACCCCAGTTCAGACATGGCCATATGCAAATCAGTCTGACCCTGTGCCTCATGGGAACAGTCCAGCCCGAACTGCCAAGCCATGTCTTCCCTGGACCGGAAACAAGCTTCCTAGGACCAGTTTCTGGCATTTCAGCCGTCTTCAGCCAGGCTTGCTTGAATCCAGTGGCAAAGTGAGCAAGGGACTCACGTCTGAGCATACCCTGCCAACTTATGGCAAACAAAGCAAAAACCGAAGGAAATGATGGACGGAGTGTTGAACATTGCAAGCACTCACCCCCAGTCAACTGATCTGGGTTTAATCCATCACCGTTCTTTAGCCCACTCTGCCACCCCAGTTCAGACATGGCCATATGCAAATCAGTCTGACCCTGTGCCTCATGGGAACAGTCCAGCCCGAACTGCCAAGCCATGTCTTCCCTGGACCGGAAACAAGCTTCCTAGGACCAGTTTCTGGCATTTCAGCCGTCTTCAGCCAGGCTTGCTTGAATCCAGTGGCAAAGTGAGCAAGGGACTCACGTCTGAGCATACCCTGCCAACTTATGGCAAACAAAGCAAAAACCGAAGGAAATGATGGACGGAGTGTTGAACATTGCAAGCACTCACCCCCAGTCAACTGATCTGGGTTTAATCCATCACCGTTCTTTAGCCCACTCTGCCACCCCAGTTCAGACATGGCCATATGCAAATCAGTCTGACCCTGTGCCTCATGGGAACAGTCCAGCCCGAACTGCCAAGCCATGTCTTCCCTGGACCGGAAACAAGCTTCCTAGGACCAGTTTCTGGCATTTCAGCCGTCTTCAGCCAGGCTTGCTTGAATCCAGTGGCAAAGTGAGCAAGGGACTCACGTCTGAGCATACCCTGCCAACTTATGGCAAACAAAGCAAAAACCAAAGGAAGACACCCACACAGCACGCCATTACGCGTTTCGGCCACAAGATGGCCTTGATCACACAAAGTAACTGCCGTTTCTATTGTCCTTATATATTGAGCACTCTATGATCTTGTGATGCTAGTGATACTAAACATAGAAGAAATATATACATGGTAAGTAGAGTCAATTCAAGGTATACAAATATACTCGCACTCATTGTGTCCTGGGTTTGTAGAAATAAGGATCCACTATGTTGTCTTTAACTTTTGTCTTGTTTGTGCCATTATAAACATTGGAGGATGTACAAAACATATACAATGAACAATAAAGAGAACTGGTTCTAAGGTGCAGATGTTGGTTGTGCAAATACGCAAGTTCCTAGTGCAATTTGTAGCATTAAGGTGCAAAATATACATTCATAGTGCAAAAAATGCAATTGTGCAAAATACGCAATAATGGTGCAAAATACAAGCAAATGCATGATATATGCACATGGCAACTATGTAGTGAACCTAATACACAAAGTTCATAAGTACATGAAAAAAATCTCTCACCAATGAGTGGCAAGGAGACCGAAAAGAAAAACTGATCGGAAAACCCAGGATACTGTTAAAATCCTTTACCAATGTATAAATCTTAAAAGCTTTGTCAAAGGTGAGAAGCGTGCACATAATAATGGGGTAGGAAAAAGGGAAAGGAGAAAAAAGGGGGAGATAAAAAAAAAATATATATTTTTATATTAAAGTACAGAAAAAACCAGTACATGTGTACATAATTTTGATTTTAAATTCAACAAACCACCTGACCATTCATGTGACGAGACAAAAAATTTGGGCAGATCCGGTTGGGCTGATCTCACATAGAGTACGGTTGGCAAAGATGAAAAAAGCCTAACTGAGTAGATCATTAGCTTTAGGGACCGGAAACCGCCAACATCAGAGAAAGGAGTTTTTTTCCCTTTGTGTAAAGAGACAAAAGAGAAGAAAAGAGCGAATTACTACATATAGCCAGCCAAGAATTCTATTGTCAAATACTGATTGAAAAAACCTGTACATATACCTTTAAAAGTGATGAGGATGAGGATTAAGAAAATGAACAGAGCAATAAAAAATTATTAAAGAATTACCCCAGACAAAAAGCAACGAACAGAAGATCATGGCATAAATTATCAATAGATAATCTGCGGTTATCTGTTGAGGCTTGAAGGAGTATTGTATAATATAGACTGCAGGAACTCAAATGAAGTTGTGCAGGTCCTCAGTGTTGTTCAACCCTGTGGGTGCTTTGCTATCAAACTCGAGTATGTATTTAGTTTCGAGCTGTCTAAGTAACTTTTCACTGTTGCCCCCTCTCCGTTGTACGGGAATACTGTCGATAACAAAGTATTTGAGGCAACTGAGATCATTATTGTGTTGTTTTTTGAAATGTTGCGCTACAGGGTAGCTGGGGTCATTGTTCACAATTGCCCTTAAATGTTGTAAAATTCTGACATGGGCTTGCAGTTTGGTACTCCCTATGTAATTCAACCCACATGTGCAGTAGAGAACGTATACCACAAATTCAGATCTGCAGGTAAAATGGCCCTTGATTTGTCTGGTGTTGGAACTAAAAGGGACTGAGTATTGAGTGGTATTTTGGCCGAATTTACACGGCCTGCAGCTAGTGCATTTAAAAAATCCACTTTTGGGTTTGAGCCATGAGCCACTAACAGGGCTTTGAGTACTGGACCTCATAAGTTCCCCTTTCATAGTTTTGGCCCTTCTAAACGTAAGTACTGGTTTAGAGGGTAGTGTTGGGGCCAAAACACCATCAGTGAGCAAAATCGGCCAATTTTTATTGACAATGGCCCTGATTTTGTGATGCTGCTTGTTAAAGGTTGTAATAAAGCGTGGTGCACCGGTGATTACATTGTCTGGTCCATTAACTGAATTATTGACACTCGTGTTGACAGATTTGTCCTTTAACAGTGTGTCTCTGGGAATAGATTCCACTTTCTTGTAGGCTTCCCTGAGAGTCCTCTCAGTGTAACCTCTTTGCATCATCCTGCTCATTGCCTCTTCTGAACATTTGGCCCTCTCCTCCGACGTGCTACAGATGCGTTTAATACGGAGGAGTTCCCCATAGGGGATACTTTTTATGAGGTGTGATGGATGGGCACTGCTGGCGTGTAAAATTGAGTTGCCAGCAGTGGGTTTTCTATGCAGGGATGTCTCAATCTTGTTCTCGACAATCATGATTTTAGTGTCTAAAAACTCGACAGAGGTTTTATCAATGTTGGAAGTGAACTTGAGATTAAAAACGTTGTTATTTAAAATCTCAATAAAACTCATCACACTAGTAAAATCACCATTCCAAACCATAAAAACATCATCAATATATCTGAGCCACTCCACAATGTTAGAATTAAATACATCAGCATGGGTCCCCATGAGAACCTGCTCCTCCCACCAGCCAACATGCCAACAGGCGTAACTGGGGGAGAAGCAAGCTCCCATGGCGACTCCCCTCTTTTGGGAATAAATGTCATTTTCAAACATGAAATGGTTGTTATTCAGTGTCCACTTAATGAGTTCTAAAAGCATGACATTGTGGCTGTGAAATTTGATGGGTCTGCGGTCCAAGTAATGTTTGGTGGCGGCAATTCCAGTACCATGTTCTATACTAGTGTACAGAGACTCTATGTCTAAGGTCACCAACAGGAAATCCTCATGCCATTGAATGTTAGTTAGTTTCCTAATAAAGTCACCAGTGTCTTTTATGTAAGTAGGTAAATCTTGGACTAATGGTTGTAAAAAATAATCCACATACCTACTCGCGTTCTCACTGATGCTCCCAATGGATGAGATGATTGGTCTGCCCGGTACCGGCTTCACTCCTTTGTGGATCTTTGGTATAAGGCGAAGCGTAGGGATGATTGGAAACTCATTAAAAAGAAAATTAAATTCATGGCTCGAAATTAGTCCCTGCCTTTTGTAGGAATGCAACATTTTCTTCAAGGACTCCTTAGAAGTGTTGTAGATTTTCATGCTGATTTTTTCATAGCAGTCTGTATCCGCAAGCTGCCTTTTAGCTTCCGTCCTGTACTCTTCCTTAGACCATATGACCACGTTGCCCCCCTTATCAGACATACAGATCAAGAGACCAGGATTGTTATTCAATTTGCAAATAAGGTTCTTATATTGTAAATCCTATTGGTTTATCTTCCCGTTTTTGCAGCTTGTGGCCCGGTAAAGGTTTTTTAGATCATTGGTAACCATCACCTGGTAAATATCGATGGCGTCCTTGGGCATCATGGGAATAAAACTTGATTTTCCTCTGAACGGACTGAGGCCGGCACATGGCTCTGTGCTAATGATTGATGCAAGCTTGTCCTGTGTGGACCGTATGTCATCTGACTGACCAGAAGAATCAGAATCCGTGTTATTTAGTTCAGCCAGGGTAAGGAGCAAATGTGCATCTGCCGCTGCCAGATTGTATTCACTGGTGGTGGCCGTATTGTCGGAAGGAGCGGCATTTGATTTGTTGCCAGCTTTGATAGTAAAAAATTTCTTTAGTTTTAATTTTCTTGTGAAGCTGAACATATCCGCTCTGGTCTTGCAATAATTGAAGTTGTTACCAGCGAAATATGAGAGACCCAAAGATAGGATGTCTTCCTCTGCGACTGTGAGAGCAAGTTTGGAAAGGTTGACTATGGTATTGTTGTTTTTACCACTGCTCAGCGTCGTCGCCATTGATTTTTTCTGCCTCTTTGTGCGGCGGGCCTTTCTTCTGGCATTACGCTTTTTGTTTTGCTTGACCCTGCGATTACTTGTGGATTCCGCGGCCTCAGGGTCTGGCGGCGGTCCTCGGCTAAAAAATTCAGCTCTTCTCCTGGTTGCAGAATGCTGGACTTCAAGCATCCACGGACCATTTCTTCCCCCTCGCTGCCGCTGCCACTGGTCAGGGAAACAGAATCACCTGTGTCTGATTCTACTGGCATACACTGTTCACTGGTGGTTGGTACATCTCGTGTAGTAGTAGCCAATTTGTCAGAACGTCTTTTCCTTGCACCATCATAGCGGCGAGCGAAAGTGAAAATCTGTCCAAACTCATAATCCTCTCTGTCCATGGTAAACTTGCGTATTTTCCTCTGCTTAATTTTTTCTTGTTGTTTGTTAATCCTGTCCTCAATTTCTTTTATCAGTTTAAGAATTTCTTCTGTTTCAGGCCGTTTGTTAAGTTGTTCATTGATCTCCTCTATTTTCTTTACAAGCGAGTCACGGTCGATTCGGGCATATTTGATTAAAATTTTAACTGCATTCATGGAAGCGTTAAGATTGCTGTCCACCCATTCCGGTAGCATTTCTGGGTGAATATTGTCGAAATTGGGCGCCAGCATGATCCTCAAGCCTCGTGGGACCAGACCTGATTCCACATATTTGGTCAGTGAGATCTCCTCCCACCATTTCGTCATCTCACTTCGTTGGCATTTCTCGAGTGCTTTCAATAAAGTTTTTAGATCGGGGTTGGGATCAGTGGCTGAATTCGTGCCCTCATCAGTCCGTCTCGTAGATGCCGTTATCAGGTTTCTGAATAATTCATCAGCCTCCGCCTCCCGATCCCGCTGGGCGTTACTGGACATGTCTGTGGGGTGATGACAATGTCTTCTCAAGCGGTCCAGGTCTTCCCTGAATCGGGAAAATGCAGAAACACTACCTCGATCCCCGTGAAACGTCAGGAATTACACTGGCCCATACGGAGAGGAATCACCTGGAATCACCGGAAAGTGCATCGGGAAACCACATCCGGCAATGAACCTCAGAGGGCAGTCTGGGATATGTAGTCCACACGGGGGGCCGCCACGTTCGTTCCTTACGAGAAAAGAGGTACATGAAGTGGCTGAAAGCGGCGGCCAGCAAACATCGAGGGGATCCGTGAACGGTAGCAGGCCCACTACCGATTGTTTAATATAAAGTCCAAACGCTGTCTCCCACTTCCTGATGGCGAGGAAGGAAGCACACGGACACCAGCTCGTGCTTCATAGGATTTCAATAAACGTCAGCACCCACACAGCACGCCCTTACGCGTTTCGGCCACAAGATGGCCTTGATCACACAAAGTAACTGCCGTTTCTATTGTCCTTATATATTGAGCACTCTATGATCTTGTGATGCTATTGATACTAAACATAGAAGAAATATATACATGGTAAGTAGAGTCAATACAAGGTATACAAATATACTTGCACTCATTGTGTCCTGGGTTTGTAGAAACAAGGATCCACTATGTTGTCTTTAACTTTTGTCTTGTTTTTGCCATTATAAACGTTGGAGGATGTACAAAACATATACAATGAACAATAAAGAGAACTGGTTCTAAAGTGCAGATGTTGGTTGTGCAAATACGCAAGTTCCTAGTGCAATTTGTAGCATTAAGGTGCAAAATATACATTCATAGTGCAAAAAATGCAATTGTATATATATATAGGTTTATAATTGTAGCCTCTGCCTTAAAAAAACAAGTCTTGTATAAACATTGTTGAGCTAAAATCTCATGTGTTATATATACAGTGGGTTACAACATAGGGAGAAAGATGAAATAAACACCAATGAGCTTTGTGTAGAAATGTCTTTAGACAGATAGCAGCATCAGTATGTGCAACTGTGCAATCAATATATACTGTGTAACATTGACTGATATTTATTAGATCTGCCCACACGTGTCATTTGAAAGTAAATCATTAACTTATGTAAAGACAATTGATGTCTAGATGCCGTTCATAGGGGGGCTCTTTTTTCCCTGTGGTACCTATGTACCAATATGCCTGATAGAACCCTAGTGGGTCTTTGGTACCACATGAAACAAACCCTACTTGACCAGGTTAAAATCTACCTGTGTCACTTTATGATGCACTTAAAACATTTTCCTCTGATATTGATCACTAGGTTGATTATCCCAATAGCGCCTTGGTATTTACGTGGTTGATATTAACCTCTATGGAGAGTTTGTATGTATATATGCTACCTTGATGCACTTCTATATTGCATTGGCTAACAAGGGTCACAACAAAAACGAAAAAAGAAGGGTGATAATTTGATCAATGGTGACCTAGGCAAGGTTTTGACAAAAAATGTCATGTTCATTAAATCATTGAACTCCTAAAGAGACATTGCTCAGAAAGGTCAGACATTGACTGAATCCACTGTGTATAACATTTGCCTAGAATTCCATTCTAATAAAACATTTATTTAATAACCTCATAAATGTAAAAAATCATAAAAAATCCCTTTACAATTAGTGATTTTGAAATCTAAAAGCCTTAGCTACTTATTACAGCATAAATATCTAAAATCAAATCTCATCTTTGATGGGTTAATTTCCATGGCGTCATCACTGATTCTTATATCATGACCCTTCTTCTCAATGTGTTAATTCTAAGACTACTGCCTGCAAAAGTGCTTGTGCTCAAAAACTGTGTGTAATAAAAACAGTGTTAATAAAATTACTAAATAAAAAATGTTCTGTGCATGTCTCGAGGAGGCAGAACAGCTGGTTTGACTCATTTTAATGGTATGTGCACTGAAGCTTATACTGTATAGTGCTTTGAACCTGACTCACAGACACGTATAAAAATCTTCGCTTGAATTCAACCCTTTGGGCGTTTTGGAGTCAAGCTCGAGAATATATTGTGTCTCGAATTTCCTCAGAAGCGCTTCCCGATCCCCCCATGTCTGAGTGGTGGGATGGTGTCAATGACAAAGTAGCTGAGGTGTTCCAAGTTACTGTCGTGAATGTCTTTAAAATGCCTGGCTACTGGGTAACAAGCATCTTGATTGCTGATGGCCCTCATGCTGGAGAATATGTTTGTGTGCCTGCAACTTGGTGCTACCAATGTATTGCAGGCCACAAGTACACTCCAGCACATATACTGCAAAATCAGTTTTGCAGGTTAACTTCTTAGTTATTTTTTGGGGTACTTCCGAAAACGGGGACCCGCACATGGTAGTACTTTTTCCTATTTTACAAGCTTTGCAGGTGGAACATTTAATAAACCCTTTAGTGGTTTGCAGCCAATTGCTTTTGGTGCCAATTTCTGGACTAATTTTCACGAGCATATCACTCATGGAGCGAGCTTTCCGAAAGGTGATTTTGGGGGCCTCTGTCACTGACTCACCTATCACCGGGTCATTGCGTACAAGTGCCCAGTTTTTCTTAAAGATTTTCCGCAAGACTCCATGTTGGCGACTGAATGTGGTTATTAGTCTCGGGGGATCTGTTGAGGTGGTGGGGAAAGTGCTGTCTATATTAGTACCAGCACTATGACACAGGGCTTTGGGTCTAGATATGGACCTGGTTTTCAAAATTGCCTTGTCAATCACTGCTGACGTGTAACCCCTAGCTAAAAACCTCCTCTTACTTTCACCTTGGGCTAACCAGCAATCGTCATCCACACTGCAAATGCGCCTGATGCGCAGCATCTCACCGTAGGGAATACTGTGGATGAGATGTTCGGGATGGTGGCTGGTGGCATGAAGCACCGTGTTCCCGGCTGTCGCTTTGCGATGCAATTTGGTCTCAAGTCTACCATTCATAACAAAGACTTCTACATCTAGGAAATTAACTGATTTCTGACTTGTCTGGGCTGTGAACTGCAGATTAAGTTGATTAACAATGATTTCCTGAATGAAATTCACTGCTGAGTATTCTGAATCCTTCCAAATGAGGAATACATAGTCAATATAACGATACCAAACGCTAATATTTTCAGACATGACTTTCTTGAATTTGGTGCTGAGCTCTTCCCACATCCCCATATGCAAACAAGCATAGCTTGGGGAAAAGCAAGCCCCCATAGCCACACCTCTCATCGGTTGAAATATTTGGTTCTGAAACAAGAAATAATTGTTTAGGCAGGTAGAAATCATATCCAGAATCATTTTACTATGGTTCATCATGCAGAGCGGTTTTGTTCTAAAAAAATGTTCAACTGCTTTCATCCCATCTAGATGATGTATACTCGTATACAGGGCTACTACGTCAAGAGTAATCCGTAAGTAATCTTCCTGCCATTTTATTTTCTCGATTTTCCTCAAAAAGTCCCCCGTATCCTGTAGATAAGAAGGCAACAGCTTCACATGTTCCTGTAGAAAATAGTCAATGTACAGTGAAGTTTTCTCTATAATGCTGTCTCTGGCCGAAATAATTGGCCTGCCGGGGGGTTTGGTTGCATCTTTGTGAATTTTGTGAATATATATATTCACTGAAAAAACCATAGGTTTCAGGGACGTTATAGTTAGTTGGACATTTCCCTCATACAAAACCATAGAAATTCTGCCGTTATAGTTAGTTGAGCTAACTATAACTCGCACCCCCGCAATGCACTGCTGATGACGTCGCATATTACATCATTCATGACATGGTCAGTGACATCACTGATGACATCTGAAATGACATCACTGATGACATCATCCAGTGAATGTGTTTTTCTTTAAAATTTAAATATGTATTCTATATATAGCAAGCTGTATTGAAGAATAGTGGATGTATAAGTGTTTGGATGGAGGATTTAGTAGGTGTGTGACTTACTGTTTAAGTGAGTGATTAAATATGTCTTACTGAATACATCGGTTAATGACTAAACTGTGTGAATGTCTGTATCAGTCTGTCTGTTGTTGTATAACGTGCTGCATTAGTTGGTCACTAGCTCCACGGGTGTCTATATGGGTTATTGATTAGTTGCCTGAGTAATTGTATGGGAGACTGAGTGTGTGTGGTTGGATGGGGGTGCGTGACTGTGCATAGATGTGTGAGTGGGTAATTGACTGGGTGTATGACTTTAAGAGTGCATGTGGAAACTGTTGTATGGGTGAGTAAGTATGTATGGATGTGTTGGTGAGTGACTGGATGTCTCAGTGGTAGATGTCCAAGTAAGTACAAAAGTAAAAGGCAGTGTATGTGAGAGTTGGAGTATATAAATGTCTATATGTCAAAGTCAGTGATTGTGAGAGTGGCTGTATGGATGAGTGTATACTTGTATTAGTGATTATATAAGAGTAAGAATGCGTCGGTATCTGTATGAATAAATGAAGTGGTGTGTGTATAACTGTAGGTGAGTAAATGGAACTGTGATTGATTCTTTGCATGACTGACTAGGATGAGTGCATGACTGACTAGGATGAGTGGTGGTGTGTGAGTGTCTGTATAGGTGTATGAGTGCATATGATAGTGTTGTATTGATCAGTGACTGAATGTATGAATGGTTGTATGGGTGAATGAGTGGATGTGTGTGTAGACCTAGGAATCAGTGAGTGTGTTTGTAGTAACTGGTATTGGTGTGTCGATGGTTTTGAAAATGGTAGTCTTTATTTTACAGAGGGTGTATCAAAGGTAATATTAGAGTGTGAGGCGGTGCATCAGATTGTCACGTGGATGATGTCATCAGTGATGTCACTGAACGGCGGAATTTCTATGGTTTTGTATGAGTGAAATGTCCAACTAACTATAACATCCCTGAAACCTATGTTTTTTTCAGTGAATTTCAAAGGTTTTTTAAATGCTAATTTTTAATTATTTTCTTCTTTAAACCTATCATTTTTTCAGTGATTTTTAATTATCACTTCATTGTCAACCTAGTGAAAACAGCCAATATCCCCTGTTTTCCAGCAATAACTATCCCCCAAATTTTGTCACAAATGAGAACAACTAACGGTAATAATATACAGAGTAGACGTCCAGTGCAAAAATTAACACAAAAGCACCAGTTCCCGATATTTTCAATGAGCAGCCAAATCTGGGGTGCGATCCAAAAACAGGGAATAAGCCATGTTTGCAGTAGGTATCTAACATCTGCATTTTACTGGTGTAAACCAGGACGACTACCTACAATGTGAAAGGGATCGCAGCCCAGAATCACATCTGAAGCGCAACGTATGTCATAGAGTTATTGATCACGCAGCTCAAACACCCATGAAGGCCACAACACACACTGCCACCAGCCTCAGGACGTCCCCGCCAGACCGCACCCCTCTCTACTACCACAGCACAGAACAGGACAGCGGACCTTCTAAAAACAGCATGGTCCCTCAGCCACACAATATTTGAATGTTGGCAGATATGGCAAGCAAATATGTGTGAAGGACGCAACTCATCCATCAATAATAATAATGCACACAATACCAAGTGTAGCGTTGATGTGCTGGACAGACGTCACTATACAGATCATAAACCTCTCCATCAGTACATATAATGCTGGTGCTTGTAGTGTTGTGGACAGTGGATGCAACCATCTTACCTCAGACAGTGGGGAAGATCTCGGTCATGTACCTGTGTCGTCGTCCCCTGTAAGCGGAACCGCAGTGGGCTGGTCCAACTTACGCCACTCCAGCATAGGAATATGAATAAATAAGCTGGGGCTCTGGGCGTGGTTCACTTGTGAACTATGAAGACCAACGAGTGTGCCAGAGCGGCGCGCCTCACCCTGCCACGAGGCTGCCGCCATGACCGCGGGTCTCTTCGACACAGGCCCCCTGCAAACCCAGCAGCACAGCTCCGCAGACTTATGTCTGTACAGACTACTGCCTTAGATCTACACTGCGGACAGCAGGCATCACAATTCAGATGGAGTGGCGATTGCAGATGACGCAGTCCAGTACGCAAGATACATTGCTCCCAGTGTGGCCCTCTCGGACCATGCATCATCGCAGGGTGCGCACATGCTGAGCGCCAAAGGTACCACTAACTCACCACAAGTCATCGCCACGTGGCCTTACTGAGGCAGAATTCAATAGACAAAAGACATTGCTCTGAGGGCGGCCCCCCCCGGACCACGCACCATCGCAGGGTACATACACCCTGAGCACCAAAGGTACTACTAACTCAGTGCACCATAAGTCATCGCCACGTGACCTTATTGAGGCAGAATTCAATAGACAAAAGACATTGGTCCGAGTGCGGCCCCCCCGGACCACGCATCATCGCAGGGTACGTACACGCTGAGTGCCAAAGGTACTACTAACTCAGTGCACCATAAGTCATCGCCACGTGACCTTATTGAGGCAGAATTCAATAGACAAAAGACATTGGTCCGAGTGCGGCCCTCCTGGACCACACATCATCGCAGGGTACGTACACGCTGAGCGCCAAAGGTACTACTAACTCAGTGCACCATAAGTCATCGCAAGGAAGAGTGAACAGTTTTATGTCAGCAGTGAGGCATACTATCACTCGAAAATCACCCAAAAATAAAAAAAGAACAGAAGAATCGAAGTACATTAATGATTACAATCCGGTAATTTTGAAGATGTGGAATGCAAATATGGACATACAATATGTTGCAGATAACTCAATTGCTATTCTTCACATACTATCCAAATAGAAGTCCATACCTGGAATACATATGTCTATATCAAATACTGCAACATTATAGTTTTAAAAAAAATGTTACAGCAAAAATAAATGTGACGGTGCGGGACAGACGGACCCTAAGGGACTCACTGAATGGTGGACACATATGCCGGACTCACCCCCTTTTCTCCCCTCACAGCAGAACGAGTGGAGGTCAGACACGGAAAGCGAGAGAAGGAGCTGGGACGAAGCGGAGCCCTTTAAAAAAAGTCCGGACGGAGCAAGAGACACGCCCCCGTGGGACGCAGGGACGTCAAAAGGCGGAAGAGCCACAGAAGAGGCGAACGGCGTTTCCTGGAGGAGTGAAGCAGACGAGTGGAGCAGAGGTGGTTCGAGTGAGGTAGCAGAGTGGAGACGGAAAGAAGCAAGCATCGGAGGAGAGCGGGAGGCGACGGAGGAGCTCGAGGTGGACGAGAGAAAACGACGAGAGGAGAGGGAGAGTCGGCCAGGAGGCCCGGTACACAGCGGATCGCCCAGCCACGTTCCCAGGGGAGGAGCGTGGCTAGGACAGGTACAGAGCCGCGTAGCGGGGTGGTGGGCAAGAGGGGAGAATCCCCCTAAATAAATCTGTGCCCCGTGTTGGAAATATCCCCTGTTACCCTATCCTATTGCGGAATACTGCACTACACCTCCCAGCATACAGTTCGGTACGAGCACTTACTAGGGTGTATCCTCACTCCCCGGTCCCGGTCATAGGTTATAAGGCATACTAGACCCGGTAATCTGATACTTGTCCTCTTGTCTCTTCCTTCCTGGGCCGGAGCAATCAGGGAAGAACCCCGGGACCCTCCCTACGATACGACCGAAGGCGGAGAGAGCCAGACCCCTGCCCCCCAGGAAGTCCTCCTACAGCGAGCAACCACGGATCCTGCAGTGTGGCCAAGAGAGAGACTGACAAGTCGCTTACGGAAACGTTATGTTCCAATAAAACCTCGTTTACAACGCTTACGTGTCCTGCCTGTCCCTGACCCACCTCCACAACTGGTGTCAGAAGTGGGATCTACAGCTGACTCCGTCAGTAACGAGATGGAGGCCCTCATACAAACTCTAATTCAGGGACAGGAAAAATTGGAATGGGCGGTGGAACGACAAATGACTTCAGCACAAGCCGATAGGGAGTCCTTTCAAAACGCAATGACCGCTCAGCTAGCAGCTATTCAGAAAGCCCCCACGGATCCCGGGATGCCAGTACCGGCCGTGCGTCATGTGCCTCATCCACCTGGCATGGCCCTGCAAAAGTACGTGGCAGGAGAAGACCCAGATGCCTTCATGACCAATTTTGAACGTGCAGCCAGGGCCTGTGGTTGGCCCGAGGAGAAATGGCCCTTCTTTTTGGCGCCCCTGTTATCGGCGGAAGCCCAGGCCGCTTATCAGATAGCCAATCCATCCGGGGTCACTCCGTACTCCATCATCAAGGAAGTTATACTAGAACACCTAGGACTCGACACAGAAGCCTACCGAGTCCGTTTCCGCAAAGAGAGAGGGGCGGTGGGGGAAAACCCGAAGACTGTATTCTTCCGCCTAAAATTAGCCGCTGATAAATGGCTTAAACCGGAGAGCCGTACCAAGGAGGAAATCATGGAATGTATATATTTGGAACAGTTCATGGAAGCAATGCTTTATGGAACCCAAAGATGGTTAAAACAACATTCTAACCTATCAGTGGCCCAGTCGATAGAGATGGCGACGCAATATGGGAGGGCCCAACCGCGCTATGGGATCGGGGACCAGGATAAGGGGGAAAAAAGGGCCCCTATGGTACGACATGAAAAGAAAGGCAAGGCCCTCCCGGAATTAGTAAGAACCAAACCGGTACAGATGGATGTTACCCCTATCAAAGGACCCCAATGCTATGACTGCGGGGAATGGGGTCATATTGCCCGTCTGTGCCCTCGACGAAGGAGTGACGAACCTATGGATATCGGTTTTCTACCCAAGACCGTCTTATATTCAGCCGAACTGGGGTCCTCCTACTATGTACGAGTAAGAATGAATGGAGCACTAGTCAAAGCACTGTTGGACTCTGGGTGTAGGCAGTCTGTGGTGAGAAAGACCCTTGTGAGACCACACCAATTCCTATCCGACCAGGTAGTTCACATTAGATGTATACATGGGGACGTAAGGCCCTACCCCCTTGCCGTGGTCCCCATAACTCCCCTCAACCAACCCCCTCAACACGTTAGAGTAGGAGTAGTGGACACCCTCCCCGAGGACGTAATATTAGGGGTAGACAACCCTAGCTTTTTGTCGCTCTTTCGAAAAGAATTACTAGAACACCGGACCGGGGGGGTAGAACCAACCAGTGCCCTAGTTAGCCCGGAACCTTGGGTGTTAGACCGCAGCTTTCGCTTTGCCCAAGCAAATGATCGATCCTTATTCAATGCGTGGGACCAAGCCCAACAGACTCAGAACCAAGGAGGGGGGGGGGATACCCCAAATTCAGGATTCAGAATGACCTGTTATACAGGGAGAGCGGGAAAGGAGCGCCCCTACAGCTGGTGGTCCCCCTACCCTTCAGAGAGCAGGTCATGTTCTTTTCTCATACACACCTCACCGCAGGGCATGCCGGTAAGGAGAAAACTTCCCAGAGCATATTAAGGTGTTTTTACTGGCCAGGGATTTATAAAGACATCAAGAACTTTTGTAAAACCTGTGAGACATGTCAAAGGAAGAACACGTATAAACCTCCTCCGGCTCCCTTGCGCCCCATGCCAATCATAGGGGTACCATTTGAAAGGATAGGGATGGACCTGATAGGGCCACTACCTCGGACCAGCAAAGGACATCTATATGCCCTCGTAATAGTGGACTATGCCACTCGCTTCATAGAGGCCTTCCCACTACGAGCCCCAACTACAAAAGCCCTGGCAGAAAAGGTAGTCGAATTGTTCTCCCGAGTCGGCTTCCCCAAAGAGGTCGTGACCGACCAAGGGACTCCCTTCATGTCAAGGCTAATGAAAGAAGTCTGTGCTGTCTTAGACATCAAACAGCTGCGTACATCTGTCTACCATCCCCAGACCGACGGACTCGTGGAAAGGTACAACAGAACCCTAAAAAGTACCCTGAAGAAGATGTTAACGGTGGAAGGACGGGAATGGGACAGACTACTTCCCCTTGCCTTATATGTGCTTCGGTCCCAAGTACAGAGTAGCTTAGGGTGTTCTTCTTTTGAGTTATTATATGGGAGACAACCAAGATCCCTACTAGAAATGACGAAAGATGCCTGGGAATCAGAAGAGCGTCAGGATCACTGCAGCCTTCTCGAATATACGGCGCAATTAAAGTCCAAAATTAGCAAACTACGAGACCTGGCATACTCCAGTCTGGAAAGAAGCCAAGGAAGACAGAAAAAACAATACGACAAGGGAACGAAGTTGAGACGACTACAGCCAGGGGATTGGGCACTGGTACTGCTTCCCTCATCCACCAGCAAATTCAGGAGCGAATGGCAAGGTCCGTTCCTGGTGCGGGAAGTAGTAGGAGATACAAACTACAAACTACAAATGACGCCCGGGAAAACGCAGTGTTACCACATCAATCTGCTGAAGAAGTGGCTTGGACCGGCTCCACGGGCGGCACACCTCGTGATCCCCAGTCGGGAAACCCCAACCTCTACGATAGACGAATTGGTGGTGAACCCCGAGCTCAAGGAAGACCAGAGACAAGAACTACAGGCAACGTTAACACCCTTCCACCACCTATTTTCTGATTTACCTGGAAGGACCCAGTGGGCCGAGCATGGGATACAAACGGCACCCGGAAAGATCGTACGCCAGAAGTCCTACAGGGTACCGGCAGCCCGGAGGGAGGTGATCCAGCGCGAAGTGGAAGACATGTTGCGTTTGGGGGTGATACAACCCTCCACCAGTGACTGGAGGTCCCCTATAGTGATGATACCAAAACCGGATGGCTCCACGCGCTTCTGTATGGACTTTCGCGCATTGAACGAAATCTCAACCTTTGATGCCTATCCAATCCCAAGGGTGGATGATCTTATAGAAAAGATCGGCGAATCCTGTTACATCACCACATTAGACCTAACAAAAGGGTACTGGCAAGTGCCCTTAAAAGAAGCGGACCGAAAGAAGACAGCCTTCTCTACCGACCAAGGCTTATTTGAGTTCACCGTCCTGCCGTTCGGACTCCATGGTGCGCCAGCGACGTTTCAACGGTTGATGAATACAGTCCTCCAACCATATGCATCGTTTAGCTCGGCGTACTTGGATGACATCGTGGTGTACAGCTCATCCTGGCAGGAGCACCTCCAACATCTGACTATCATCCTCAATGCCCTACGAAGAGCAGGACTGCATATAAACGCAAAAAAATCAAAAGCCGCGTTTTTTAGAGTTAAATACCTCGGGTATGTTTTGGGAGACGGGGTCATAGCCCCTCAGAGGGAGAAAATCAAAGCCATAGAAGAGACACCCTTCCCTATTACAAAAAAACACCTACGGGGGTTCTTGGGACTCATAGGGTACTATAGAAGGTTTATCCCTCAGTTCGCGGAAGTGGCCTCACCCTTAACGGATCTCCTACGTAAAGAACACCCTACCTGCCGGTTAAAAAACCCCTCGGAGGAGGCCCTACAAGCTTTCAGGACCCTAAAATCCCTGATCACCACCCATCCAGTATTGATCTCTCCCGACTTTAGTAAACCATTCCTGGTCGCCACAGACGCCTCAGAGACAGGGATAGGGGCCGTATTGTCACAGGTGGGGATGGACGGGTTCGAACATCCCATTCTGTACGTGAGTCGGAAACTCTATCCTAGGGAGGCCAAATACCCCACCATTGAGCGAGAGTGCCTGGCTATTAAGTGGGCAATAGAAAAGCTCAGGTATTATCTCGAAGGCAGGCCCTTTACGCTATACACTGATCACGCTCCCCTAAAGTGGATGTATAAGAACAAAGGGCAAAATCCACGGGTACTCAGATGGTTCTTATCATTACAGCCCTTTGCGTTCGAGGTGCAACACAAAAAAGGGATCGAGAACTGTAACGCGGACTTCCTATCCAGATCCTTTCCTCTCCCCGATCGGGAGCAGCCAAGGGGGGAGGAGTGTGACGGTGCGGGACAGACGGACCCTAAGGGACTCACTGAATGGTGGACACATATGCCGGACTCACCCCCTTTTCTCCCCTCACAGCAGAACGAGTGGAGGTCAGACACGGAAAGCGAGAGAAGGAGCTGGGACGAAGCGGAGCCCTTTAAAAAAAGTCCGGACGGAGCAAGAGACACGCCCCCGTGGGACGCAGGGACGTCAAAAGGCGGAAGAGCCACAGAAGAGGCGAACGGCGTTTCCTGGAGGAGTGAAGCAGACGAGTGGAGCAGAGGTGGTTCGAGTGAGGTAGCAGAGTGGAGACGGAGAGAAGCAAGCATCGGAGGAGAGCGGGAGGCGACGGAGGAGCTCGAGGTGGACGAGAGAAAACGACGAGAGGAGAGGGAGAGTCGGCCAGGAGGCCCGGTACACCGCGGATCGCCCAGCCACGTTCCCAGGGGAGGAGCGTGGCTAGGACAGGTACGGAGCCGCGTAGCGGGGTGGTGGGCAAGAGGGGAGAATCCCCCTAAATAAATCTGTGCCCCGTGTTGGAAATATCCCCTGTTACCCTATCCTATTGCGGAATACTGCACTACACCTCCCAGCATACAGTTCGGTACGAGCACTTACTAGGGTGTATCCTCACTCCCCGGTCCCGGTCATAGGTTATAAGGCATACTAGATCCGGTAATCTGATACTTGTCCTCTTGTCTCTTCCTTCCTGGGCCGGAGCAATCAGGGAAGAACCCCGGGACCCTCCCTACGATACGACCGAAGGCGGAGAGAGCCAGACCCCTGCCCCCCAGGAAGTCCTCCTACAGCGAGCAACCACGGATCCTGCAGTGTGGCCAAGAGAGAGACTGACAAGTCGCTTACGGAAACGTTATGTTCCAATAAAACCTCGTTTACAACGCTTACGTGTCCTGCCTGTCCCTGACCCACCGCCACAGGGAAATATACTGCAATTGGATCTGATGGATGTTTCGTAAAGCATGCCTAAGGAAATTTGATTAATCACAGGAAATTAAGTTGGGATACTCCAGATAAGAGAGTTTTTCTATTTAGCTCTTCTGCAACTCTTCAAACTTTGGCGGACTGAAATGTAATTACTTGGAGATTTTGACTGCTATGAAGATTCTTTCAATGCATGTAAAGACATTGCTACCAGTGCGGCCCGCCCGGACCACGCATCATCGCAGGGTGCGCACACGCTGAGTGCTTCAGGTGCCACTAACTCACTGCACCACAAGTCATCGCCACGTGGACTTATTAAGGCAGAATTCAGTAGGCCAAAGACATTTCTCCCAGTGCAGCCCGCTCGGACAACGCATCATCGCAGAGTGCGCACACGCTGGTTGATTCAGGTGCCACTAACTCAGTGTACTACTTATCATTGCTGGCTGCACACGCTGAATTGCCAATTACTGTGCAGCTCTACTGAACGCCACGTGCGTGTGGGCCCTTGCTGACCGCTGCCTCCGGCCTACACTGCGGTCAGCACGACTCACAATTAAAATTGAGTGTTTATTCATTAATTACAGAGTCCAGTAGGCAACTAACTACAACGTCTTCGAAACCTAAATAATATCCTTTTAGTATCCTTACTTCAAGAACTTTTTTTTTTTTTTTTTTTTTGAAACCGTTTATTGCAATCTCAAGAATATACAAGTATGGGCCTACAACCTTCCGGCCGGCCGCTAGAATGACAGGAGCATATGACATACGTTCAAAAACACTTGGCCTTGCAGAGAAGCAGAATCAGGAGGTATCAACGTCGTGGGCCACATCACTCTGACCCCACAATACGGTTTCATTTTATACAAACAACACGAAAAATCACACCCGCAAGGCAACCCGCAATCGAAAGTAACAGCACGTGCTCCCCGAATGGGGGACCCCAGCCATCCACAGGAGTCTAAAGAGGGGAAGGGGAACAGATCGAGGACTGGGGGAACTCTGTGCCCGGGGCTGGGGAAAGGAGTCAACTAAGGGGACGGGGTTGGCGAGGCAGCAGGCAGCAGTGGTGGCGCGCAGATACCCCCGCGGTAGGCGTTCCAGGGGCCCCATACTTTCACCCATGCCCCAGGCTTACCCCTCGCCACATACACCACCTTTTCTCGGAACATGCACCAATCCATGTGTTCTTTCCAGGCCGACACCGCCGGGGGCCTCTGGGATACCCACAGTTGAGCAATGTCACGCTTAGCAATCATATATCCCAGAGTCACCCATCGCGTCTGCGGAACCGAGTAATCAGTTGGTTCCCACAAATTCAGCAGGCATCTCCTCGCTTCAGGCAGCAGCGCGACATGCGTAACCACTCGCAGGACCTCATGCACACCACGCCAGAATCGCTCCACCTTCGGGCATTCCCACAAAATATGCAAAAAAGTAGCCAAAGCACCACACCCACGCTTACACAACCCATCCTCAGCATAGCCCATACGCAGAAGCCTTGGCCCCGTCATGTAAACCCGGTGGAGTATCTTAAGCTGGACGAAGCGAAGGCGAGCCGGTATGGCCACCTCCTTCGGAGAGGCCACCGCGGAAATCCAGTCCTCGTCGTCCAACTCCAGCCCATCGGCAACCCAAGCCTCGCGGAGGCCAATCAGCAAGCCCGATCGGTCATTAATCAATTTTTTGTAAATAAGGGAGATCGTGCTGTCCGGAACGTGGCCGTCCAGCACCCTATCTTCCAGGGGAGAGGACTCCGGGATGGAGGCGACGTCTGGGAAGACGGAGCCCAGTGCGTGACGGACCTGCAAGTACCGAAAGTATTCACTGCCCTGCAGCTGAAACTCCGTCTGCAGCGTCTCGAATGTTTTAAATCCCCCCCTCGTCCAGAGATCCCCAACTTTACTGATGCCTATCGTGTCCCACCTCTCGAAGCCCTTCGAGGTCCACAGGGAGCCCAATCTCTCAGACGCGTACAACGGTGATGCCCGGGTCAAACGGTCCTTCCACCCCATAGCTGCGTTAGCCGCGTGCCATACTCGCACCATGACACGCGTAGGTCCCGTTAGGCGGGGGCCGGGCGCGCCAGAGTAGAGCGCTCGATTATAGTCGCCACCAGGCAGGAGCATCTTGTCCATTTCAAATGCCGGGTTTAAGGCGGGCCCGTAAAGGCCATGGTTAATTGCAGCTAGCTGGGAGGCCCAGTAATACCGTTTAATATCCGGGAGGGCAATCCCCCCGTCGTACCATGGGAGCGTCAACTTCGCCAGGGCAATACGCGGCCTCCCGTCCCAGAACAGGCGGCGCTGTAGACTCTCCACCTCACGGAAGTAGCGCGCTGGGACTAAATCCATAGTGTTCTGGAGAGCGTACAGGAAGCGTGGCAACGACATCATCTTAAACAATGCCGCCCGGCCGAGCGGCGAAAGCGGCAGGCGCCGCCAACGCGCGACGTCCTCCTTCAAGCGCTGGAGGGGGGGAAGCAAATTCCGCTCGTAGCGGGCCTCCGGGTCCAGAGTAATATAAACACCCAGGTACCGAAACCCCTGAGAGGCAATCTGGATCGGACAGGCCCGCGGGAGGACGGGAGCCTCCCCGGAAAGCACATACACACATGATTTAGCCCAGTTGATGACAAGGCCTGAGTTGCGGCCGAATGAGCGCAAAACATCAACCAGGACAATCAGTGATTTACGCGGGGAGGCTAGGTACAAAAGGATATCGTCAGCGTATAGGGACACGCGGTCCTCATACTCGGGGGTCCAACGGAGACCACGGATGGAAGGGTGCCACCGCAGCCACTCCGCCAGGGGTTCCAAGGCCAGCGCGAACAGGAGCGGCGACAAGGGGCAGCCCTGTCGCGTGCCCCGTCCCAGCTCGAATGGGACCGATACTCTTCCATTCACCACCACCTGCGCCAAAGGGCCCGAATACAACAATTTGACCCAGCTGATGAACCCCGGGCCAAATCCAAACTTCGCCAGCATCGCCCAAATATATGGCCACTCGAGCGTGTCAAACGCCATGGTGGCGTCTAAGGACGCCAATACGGCCGGCTCCCGCACAAACGGGACACGCGCGAGCACCCCGTGCAAGCGCCGCAGATTGAGGGCCGTGTTGCGATGGGGAATAAAGCCGGACTGGTCTTGGTGGACCAGATCGCCCACCACGCCGACCAGCCGGTTGGCTAGCACCTTGGCGAGGATTTTGGGCTCCGCATTCAAGAGCGAGATGGGCCGATAGGATGTAACCCGGTCCCGGGGTCTCCCTTCCTTGTGGATCACCACGATTGTAGCCAGACGCTGGTCCGGCGGGAGGGAGCCCAGCGAGTGGGCCGCCAGGAACATCGCGCGGAGATGGGGTGCCAGTACATCCGGTCGCAGCTTATACAACTCGATAGGGATGCCGTTCGGGCCCATGGCCTTGCCGGATGCGACCGAGCGTATGGCGAGGGCAATTTCGTCGGAGGTGGGAGCGGCATCTAACGACACCCTGCCCTCCACCGAAAGGGAAGGCAGCGCGATGTCCCTAAGCAGGGCATGGGAATCCTTCTCCGAGCAGGGAGAAACCGGGGAATACACATCGCGGAAATAATCCGCGAAACAAGAGACAATGTCTTCTGGCTCGGTGACACGCACACCATCCATCCTCTCAATCAGCGGGACCACACGACTCGCTCTCTCCTACTTATCCAACCACGCAAGCAGTTTACAAGCCTTATCACCCACATCATACAGTCGCCCCTGTTGCTCTCTACTGAGGCCCCTGGCCGCCTCCGTGACGAGGGCCCTGTAGGCCGCCTGCTTAAGTTGTAGGACATGTAGTGCAGCATCCGTCACCCCACCCTCTAGATCACCCTCCAATTCAGCAATTTCGGCCTCCACCCGGGTCACCTCCTCCTGCTCGCGCCTCCGGGCATGGGAGATAAAGGAGAGGGCCTCCCCTCTAAGAACTGTCTTGAAGGCTTCCCACAGGGAGATAGCCGAAGGGACGGACCCCACATTCTCATCAAAATACCGCTGCAAGGATTTAATCAAATCAGCGCGAATGGTGGGGTCGCGCAGGTACCAGGCGTTGATTGGAGCTACCCTGCCCTCCCCCCTCGGGAAGACATCAAAGTGCAACAGGAGCGGGGAGTGATCTGAAATACCACGCGCCAAATGGCGTACCTCTCCTACCCTCCCCACATAGGCCGCAGGGACAAGGACATAATCAAGCCGAGAGAGGCTACCATGGGCACCCGAGTGGAAAGTGTACTGCAGCTGCGTGGGATGTTTTAAGCGCCAGCAGTCCACCAATCCCAGTGTATCTAGAAAGCCGGACAGCCACGCCTGCGCCCGGGGGAGGTCCCTAGGGGGGTGGCGATCCACGGTCCCAGAAACCACCGCATTGAAGTCCCCCCCAACCACCAGAAGCCCCCCCGGAAGGTCAAGAAGGAGGCGCCCCAGGTCTGCAAAAGTGGTAGACTGTAACCCCGGTGGGACGTACACTGATACAAAGACAACTACTTTGCCCTCCATTCTCCCCACTAAGACAGTGTAGCGTCCCCTCTCATCATGGCGCACCTCGTCTATTTCCAACGGGAGCGAGTTCTTCACCATGATGCCCACCCCCCGTGAGCCCGACGTGGAGCCCGAGTGGGCCACCAAACGATAGCCACGCCGATTCATGGCACAAAAGGAATTACCAATAAGGTGTGTCTCCTGCAGAAAGACCACATCTGGCGAAGTTCGTTTCAGATACTGCAGGACCACACCTCGCTTGATCCTATCCCCCAGTCCATTAACGTTCCAAGACAATAAAGTCAGGTCCCTACCCCCCATCACGTACAGAAGCCATCATTCGTCCCCCTGAGAGCACCTTAAAAACACCAATACAATAAAGGGTTTGCCTTGCGGTAAAAACAAACAACACCCCACCCCAACCCACCCTTCCCAACAAAACTTCCCCCTCCCTGCACCCCTGCATGAGCCCAAACAGCCCCCCCAAAGTGCAGTGTGCCTGTCGCCCCATAAATGATTAAACTAACTAGTCCCCCAGAGGAGGAGGGAGAGCCCCCAGGAGACCCCGTACTACCTCCACAGGAGGGGAACTTACACGAACAGTCAAAAGTGACGATAATGTTGTCCAGAGCGAGGCCTACTATTAGTCCCTCAGTCCTGATCCGGCGAGCCCTCCCCTCCAACCGCGCCCCCCCCACCCCCCCGGCCCCGATCCCCGGGCAAAGAGTCCAACCAGTCCCCGGCCGCTTCGGGACGATCAAAAAAGTGCGTGCGGCTATCCACCTCCACCCGCAACTTAGCTGGAAAAAGCATCGCATACTTGAGGTTCAGGTCCCGTAGACGACGTTTAACTCCGAGAAAGCTCAGTCTCTGCTTCTGGACCGCTGGGGTGAAATCAGGATAGAAGTTTACGTCCATATTGTCGAGTCTGACTGGTCCTTGTAGCCGAGAAGTCTGCAGGATAGCGTCTCTGTCCCGAAAGTTGAAAATCCGGGCAATGAGAGGCCTCGGAGGGGCTCCGGCCTTAGGTCTTCCTCCGGGAACCCTGTGGGCACGTTCCACCGCAAAGAATTTACTCAGCCCCCGGGGCTGGAGATGGGTGAGAATCAGGTCCTCCACAAACAGGTCCGCCGCCGCCTCCTCACGTCCCTCCGGCACCCCGACAATGCGGACATTGTTCCTCCGGGCCCGACCCTCGGAATCTTCCAGTCGACGATCCATCAGGGCGCTCGCCTGGCCAAGCCGGCGCACCTCCTTTTGGAGGGCCGCTACGTCCGTTGTGAGGCCCGAGGTGGTGTGGGCCAAAGAATCGACCCGGTCATTGGTCTTGGATAGATCGGCCCTCACCAGGCCAACATCCACGTGGACCGAATCAATCTTCTGCGCCAGTGTGTCAAAGCGCTGGTCCACCGAGGCCTTCATCTCGGCGATAGCGCCCATGACATCTCGCAGGGTCAGATCCGCGGGCAGAGCAGGAGCATCAGTCGGGCCCTCAGGGGACCTACGCGGCACCTCGGGAGATCCCTTCTGGAGGGTGTAGCGGTCCATGTTGTTGGACTGATGGGCTGCGCCACGGCGGGTCGATTTCACCTTTGCCCGGTCGCCATCTTGCTTTGTGGACATTGTTTCAGTCCCCAAATCGTGCCAATCACCTCGGAAAAGGCCAACAAATCAGTTCATGGGCTCCGGGGGGGGGGGGGCAACCACAGGTCCGCAGGACGGATCACAGCCGGCGGGCCGGCAGGGCACCCCAACGAGTCCACACCACCGCACACCGCCCCGCAACCCAACCTCGCCTACGCAGCAAGGAGGGTGCAAAAGCGAAAGTGAAAGTGCGGGGTACGCGAGTCGCCCGGCCCTGCCCGCCGCTGTTGATCACTTTGTCTCCGGATCGCCCCACAACTCCAATCCGGGGGGCCGGCGTGGAGAAGGCCGCAAACCTCACTCGGTGCTCCCGCCGGTGTCCGAGGTCCAATTTGGAAGCGGAAAACGGGTGACACCTCAGCTCGGGCTCACCAACACAGTCCCCTCATCTAGGACAGGATATTGTCAGGATTTATGTAGGAGGTCACGGAGGTCCTCGGGAGCCTCGCACCTACGCGGCCATCTTGGTTGCGCGCTAGGCTCCTCCCCCTTCAAGAACTTTTTTGATATCAATTATAGCTTTAGTACAATCACAAAATTCATCTTGCAAGTCCAAAGGAACACTGAATGGCAGTCTACACTGCGGCCAGCAGAGCTCAAAGTTCGAATTCAGTCTTGATTCATGAATTTCAGAGTCCAGTAGGCAACTAACTATAACGTCCCCAAAACCTACACATTTCGACAATGTATTCCATACATATTTCATCTTTTGTTACCTACACTGCGGTCAGCAGAGCTCACAATTTACATTGAGACATGATTTATTAATTGCAGACAGATTTGTACTCTATGTCCTTGGATTTTGTCAAGAGGAAGTGACAAAAAGCATTCCTCGATGTCTGTGCTGACTACTGCCTTCCATCTACATTGCGGATAGCAGGGCTCACAATTCACATCGAGTCGCAATTGCAGATGACGCAGTCCAGTAGGCAAGAGACATTGCACCCAGTGCGGCCCGCCCGGACCACGCATCATCGCTGGCTGCGCCGACGCTACATGCTTCTGATGCCCCTATCTCAGTGCAGCACAACTCATGCACCCTTTCTCATACAATATTTTGTGTATAATTTACATCTGCTGTCCTACCTCAGTGTATCACAAGTCATGAACCCTTTACGATAGAATCTTTTCTGTATGATTTCATATCTGGTACCCGTCCCTTACTGCAGCACAAATCATTGACCCTTTATGATTGAATCACTGTGTCTGATCCAATGATTACTGTTGTACTTGTTGCCAGCACCAACCATTCCCAGAGGGTTAGCTTACAATCACCCCACATGAATCCACCACAGACGTCACTGGACATGTGACCCTGGTAATAAAAAGGAGTCAAGTGCACGTGCCCGTACCCAGTTCCACTATCTATCTGTGTCCGTGTGTTCATTATGTGTGCAACATGCCCCTAGGCCCTACCACATTACATAGTGCTCTGAGCAGCGTATGCAACCATCTTACCTTTGACAGTGGGGGGAAAACTTTAGTTATGTAACTTTGTCTCGGTCATTGTACAAGTACGTACGTAGAGACTGCATCATTAGAGTACTGAAAGCAGAGTGTATAGTGAATTTATAAGTGCGTTAGGATCATCGTAGTGATTGTATAAGTACATATGTTGGCGCAGCCTAACTCCAACAACGAGCTTGTCTCTAATTGACTGTCCTTCATGTGCCAAAAACTGAAACTTCAACTTTCCATGGCCCTGTATTGCTACAGCTGCAACACTCCACTGAATGTGCAATAAACATTCATATCCACACAGATGTCTCATGTCTACCATCTTTCATGTGTGGAACTATGGATGAATATAGAGTCAGTAATTCCCTGTACCTTCCATGTTGGCCATATTGTGGGACTAGGCTCACAGAGCGACACTTTGGTTTTGCAACGCGGGTGACGGTAGCACTTCAACACGGACACCCGCATCTAGTGTTGTCCGATTTTTTAAGCCAACCAAAAAGTAGCCCAATATTGCTACTTTAGGGAAGGAGGAGCAGGGACAGCATCAAGCAGGTGGTGAATGCATTGGAATTGATGTTGCAGCAGTATGCCAAGTAAATATTTGTCTAATAAAGCGCTTTAACATACTACTTTGCTGGAGCGTTGTATATATATGTATAATCTGGCAACTAGCACAAACCAAAATTTTACCACACAACCGGAAAAATATAGCCCAATTGTGCGTGATCTAGCCCAATCTGGCAACACTAATGCCACAACCACTCCCTCACGGCTGGTATACACCCACACCACACCCACACAGCATAGGTGTCACAGGACACGTGACCCTGCTAATATAAAAGACCGAGCGCATGTGCAATACGCCATTTTAGAGTTTAGAATACATAGCCTCACTTCTCACTGAGTTAGTAGCACCGCAAGCACTGAGGAGTTGTACAACCTGCGATGATGATAGGTGCACTAGTATGTCCTCTGCCATGGCCACATCAAGACTCAGTACCCAATGTGAGACCTATTACCTTCCAGAACAGAGCTGCATGATGTGGAGGGTGCTGTGACCGCGAAAAGGTGAGCAGTGAGGCCTGGGTGCACAGCGGCGGGCAGATACCTCTGGGCGGCGGGAATGCATGGGGTGCAGCAGTCTGGATGCAGAAAGGCTGCACAGCGATTTAGGCGTACGCAGTCATATATACCCTGCCATTACCCTTTCTTATTGCATTTTGAACAAGTTTTCCAATAGCAGGACAGTTTTTACAGACAGACAAATGTCCTTCGCTCGTACATCTGTAGCAAAGTAGTGGAGTATTTCTTTTTTCATACTTTGTACCTTTAAATTTACCATCAAATTTTGATGAACTTTCCTTTCTCTGTTTTTTTTTTAAAGAGGTAAGTGTGTGTTGGGAGCATTGAAGCATGCAGACACGAGCGTGACATTCCTCTCACAGCTCATGGCTGCCTCGCGTCGCTTTGGTTATGTTATGTTTTGAATGTGAGAAGGTTGGGAGGTAGAAGTTAACGGGGGTTCAGTCATTCTTGCTTTATACTTGTTGCTTACAAAACATGTTCTGAGGATTAAACCACATCAAGAGAATTACCATTTCTGTCTTTTCATTTCTGCATACTGGTCTTTCCTACAATTACTAATTATGTACTATCTTTCAGATGTGGGAGCTTGAGGGTGCACTATGTCCAGGCCCATGGTTGAAGACACACTGGTGACACAAAGGTGAGCTGCGAAGATTTTCTCCAGTGTCACTCTCCCTCTCTCCTTTGATGGACGCATGACGCACAATCTTATCTTGCTTTTTATCTAACAGACTCTGATTCACAAATTGACGTCCCCCCGCCCCCAACATCACCAGAGCTGAACACGTGTAGAACCTGTGATGATGCGTGGCCATCATGGCAATAATAATCATCCATTCTTAAATGTGAGCTCCGTTGACCGCGTGTATTGAGGCTGAGGAGGTTCCTTCAGCACGTGGTCAACTCTCTGACACACGCCGGAAGGTGAAGCAGAGAGGCTTGTTTGCGCAGCAGCGGGCACTCACCTCCGGCCAGTGGGAGTGGATGGGGTGCAGCAGCCTGGATGCACAGCGGCAAGCAGTCAGCTCCGGATAGTGGGAGTGCATGGGGTGCATGGGGTGCAGCAGCCTGGGTGCGCAGCGACTGTTATACACCTCTGGGCAGTGCAAGTGTATGGACTACAGCAGACTGGGGAACATAATATAAAGAACGACGATAACATTATCACCGCTTTAGCGGCAGGAAACTGTGGTTCTAGTGTGAAGGACATCAAACCTGGGCTTCTATGGAAATTCACAAGGGCATATTATCGAACGCATTATCGCCGCTTTTGCAGCAGTTTCCTGCCGCTAGAGCGGCGATAATGTTATTGCCGTTCTTGATAATATGGCCCTGGGTGCGCAGCGGCTGTTAGACACCTCTGGGCAGTGGAAGTGGATGGGATGTAGCAGCCTGTGTGCGCAGAGCCGAAACAGAGAATTACACGTGTGCAGTTGTATTTAGTCTTTACTAATTCTATACTTTCAGATAACTAAACTTGAGGGTGCAGTATGTCCCTGCACGTGGTTGGAGACACACCCGTGACACAAAGGTGAGCTGCGAAGATTTTTTCCAGTGTCAACACTCCCTCTCCATCTCTTCCTTTCTCTCTCTCTCTCACACTTTCTCTGTCTCTTCCTCTCTCTCTCATTCTTTCTCTCACTTCCTCTTTCTCTCTCTCCCTTTCTCTCTGTGTCTCTTTTCCTCTCTCTCACACAGTTTCTTTCTCTCTTCCTTTTATCACTCTTTCTTTCTAAATATTTCTCTTTTCCTCTCTCTCACTCTTTGTCTCTCTCTTCCTCCCTCTCCCTCTCTTCCTCTCTCATACTGTTTCACTCTTTCTCTCTTCCTCTCTCTCTCTCTTCGTCGTATCTCTCTCACTCTTTCATTCTGTCTTACTCTTTCTTTCTGTCTTCCTCTCTCTCTCTTTTGCTCTCTATCTTCCTCCCTCTCACTCTTTCTCTCTCTCACACTGTTTCTCTCTTTCTATCTTCCTTGTATCTCACTATTCCACTCTTTCTCTCTCCTTTGCTGGACGCATAAGGCACCATCTTATTTTTCTTGGTCTTGCAGGCTGTGATTCACAAATTGTCGAGGGATAACACGCCATGGCTGTACATAGTTTTATGTGTTGTTGTTTTCTTTTAATAAAATATTTTACACACATAGTTTTATTTGTTGTTGTTTTAATAAAAGGTTTTAAATATATATCCATACATGACTAAGATTCTTATTTGTCCAACCTCTCAAGCATCTTTTTTTATTAAAACTGCAACACCAGCCAATTTGTTAGGCTCCACATTTAAAAACGTTCCTGTCAGATTTGTTTGTGGTGGCTGAGCGGGGATGGCGGACAAGCAGCTGCTTCTGGGGGATGTCGGAGTACTGTTGGGTGTCTGACCTGCATCATCGTTGCCTCCATTGCATCTCTTCTCAGAGACCTGCAAACCGGCGGCCTGGCTCGTAAAAGTGCAGGCCCGAAAAGTCGCACCGGAAGAGCTGAGAGCCCACCAGTGGTTCGCAGAGGGAGACTTGCGGGCCGAAGAAGGTTGTTGACGGTATGCTAGTGATGTGGAAAGAGGGTGAGTTACCTGCTGATGTGGGGAGAGGCAGGTTGAAAGGAGTATCTCTCACAAACAAAGCTCTGGTATATTTTCAGAAATGCCTCGGACAGATGCCAGCTGACGGACTGAATCACAAAATGGCTTTTCAATGTTCATATAGAAGACTTATGAACAGTTCATACACAGGCTCGCAGAGGGACAACTACGGCCCGTCCGCTCGACTCACAGAGGCAGAACTACGAGCCGTCCGCTCCCACAGGAACAGCAGCGTAGTAGCTCGAAGAGGTACAGGCACCGCAGCGTACTAACTCGCAAAGGTAGACAGCTGCGAGCCGACGGACTGGGTTCTAAAGGCATACTTCCGAAGTGGTGATGTTGGGTACAGGGAGCGTGAAAGGGTTATCTTATTACTAGTGTCATGGAGTGGAAGTCGTGCTGCCTGGTGCTCACCTGTTTCTCCTTTATTGTTAATAAATCTCAAACCTTCACTGCGTCCAAATCATCATTACACAGAGCTCCGCTATATTAAATTTGCCCCGGAACCTTTCTTTTATATTTTCACTCGATGCGAGGCACAAAATGGCTGCTAACACTTCCTGGTTTCAAGTGTTAGTAGCCAATCAGAGTACACTTCCTGCTTTGAAGAGTAAGCAGCCAATCAGAGGCAAGCTCTGGAGTAATGCACTGAATATATATATATATATATATATATATATATCTCCTTTAATATCTCAAAAACTAGGAGCTCTAGGTGGCGCCGGTCAAACATGGCCGCTCCGCGGTGAGGCTCTGGACGCCTGACCCCTCAAATCCTTCACCGATCCTTGATGAGCTGCCCTGGCCGACTCTTCTTGGGCGCAACTGAGCGCTGACCTGCCACACGGCTCAGGGTCCGAAATTGGAGGGATTCGGCCTGGCCCGAGCGGAGATCTGCGGCTTGGAGGCGGGCCGGCGGCTAGTGGTGGCGATCCTGGTGCCGGGAACCGGGCGGGCTGCTAATTGAGCCCGCAGCGCCCACAAGGTATCTAGGCCCAGTCTTGCTGGGACATCTGAGGTCTCGTGGAGGCGCTTTGGCTGCTGCTGCCGGCCCCCCCCCCCACGAGAGGACAGGTGTTCCTACCAACGGACTGCTGGCGGTGGGTGCGGGGGTGCAGAGAGGGCCCCGGGGGACCAAGCTGTGGTGGACGGCGGACGGTGGGTGCGGCACTGAGTGAGGCGTGGTGCAACTAGGGCTGCCTTGGCTGTTGAGGTGGCCGGAGAGTGGTGGGGGCCCCCCTTCGGGCCAGGTGTCGACGGCCGGGGACCGGCTTCCCCCCTCTCCCCCCGCTTTCGCTGCTGGGTCCGGACCTGGTCCCTCGTGGCCTGCTGGGGGCTGCTGAGTGGCGCAGAGCGGGCATCTGCCTTTGCTGATCGGGCCGCGGGCCGGCAGTCAGTGTGTGAGGCTCTTCACCCCCCTTGGCTACAGGACTCACGCTGTCGGCTGTGAAGGCATTAAGATCCCGGGGGGGGGGGGGGGGGGGCGACCTGATTTGCTGACATCAGTGGCTGGAGATCCACCACGAGGCGCCTGGAGTGGGGGCAGTCCTTCCTGCCTGTGTACCGCGGACCACCTTGATGTGCTCGGACATCTGTACGGAGTGCCCGGGATCTGTGACTTCACTGGTGGCAGCTTGGATCTAGCCTTGGCTGTGCTGTGCGGTGCGGTGCGGTAGAAGGTGGCGGAGGCGGACGGCCATACAGTGGTTCTGCCCCGTGCCGCCTGAAGTGGGAGCCCTTTGGAGAGGAGTTGCGGTTCCTAGTCGGGCCGATCGGGGTCGGGGTCGATTGGGGGATTCGGGAACTACATGCCTACCCGGCCCTACGGGAGCGCTTGTGAACATCTGTGCCCCGGAGACCCTGGGGCGGACACTGGCGGTGGCCTCGGTGTCGCCGCCGTGCGCGCCGCACTGGACGGTGTTCGGGGAAGGAGAATTCAGCTGTGGCTGCCGTGGGAGTCTCCAGAGGGTACCCACGTTGCTCACTGTCTGGCTTTGACGTCCCCCATTGACTATGGTGAGGCCATCATGGGTAAGGACAGGGCTCCCAAGCCGACACCCGCAGCCACCCAAACCAGGATGGACCAGTTCACAACCTCCGAGAGGGGGGCGGGCACGACCGAGGAGGCGGCTTCGGCCCCCAACACGGATCTTGCAGCCATTCTGCAGGCCATAAACGCATCCCGCTCCTCCCTGGAGGGTATGGTTGGGGAGGTCAAGGTCGATGTTGCCATTCTCCGGCAAGACCTGCGTAACGCCACCGCCCGCATCACCGAAACCGAATCAAAAATCTCGACGGCCGAGGACGACATCTGTCAGTTACAGGACCAAGTGCGAGAACTGACCACTCAATCCAAGCAACTGCACCGCCGGGCCGAAGATGCAGAAAACCGAGCCCGGCGTAGTAACCTCCGCCTGGTGGGACTTCCGGAGGGGGCTGAATCAGGCCGTGCGGATGATTTCCTGGAACGCTGGTTTAAGTCCTGGATGCCGGCAGGCAGCCTGTCAACCTGGTTTGTAGTGGAGAGGGCCCACCGCTCGCTGGCTCCCAGGCCTCCGGGAGCGCCCCCCGTCCTTTCATCTTAAAGATCCTCAACTTCAGAGACAGGGACGCGATTCTACGTGAGGCCAGGCGCAAAGGGACTCCCACATACCAAAACCACACTATAATGATCTACCCGGACTACACCCTGGAGGTCCAAGAGCAAAGGCAATCCTACATGGAGGTGAAGCAGAAGATGCGGGCTATGGGCCTCCAGTACCAGCTTCAGTTCCCGGCCCGCCTCTGGGTCAATTTTCAAAGCAAAACAATATTTTTTGACACGCCGAGAGCAGCCTTGACCTGGCTGACGGAGGAGCGTCCTCTGCACTGATCCGGACAGGGATCACCGGCGGCTGGGCATTGGTGACAGGAAGCATCCCGGCCGTCAAGAACCCGTCGACGGAGACGCACGCAGCCCCAAAGGCGCGCAGAAGGAGAGACGGTAGTCACACGCTCCATGAGCCGGCCGCGCCAGGCGTCTGGGGACTCATCTGCCTCTTCGGCTGCACCTACTAGTCCCACTGATACTGGGCGGCACAATGAGTCCCCCCCCGCGGGCGGGCTCTGCAGCCCAGCCGGACACACAAATGGACCTTACGGATCTTTCCCGCAGTCCAGTCATTTGATATCCTTTTACTGCATGTAGATTTGTGGGGGAGAGAGGGGATCTGCTTTACCAGGCTGACGATGCGAGGGGCTGGGCTTCAGTGTTCCACTATAATCGCAACTCTCGGCTGGGGCAGGAGAATTTGTCTTGTTCCGCTTTACTGAGGGGTCCACTATGTGCTCAAGCCCGAGCGTTTTAGCTTGGTTATTGTTATATACCGTTAGGGCGACAGATGCTTCTGTTTTCGAAGTATAGGGCTGGGGTTGGTTTGTTGTTGTTTCTTTCTCCTAGGGGGGATTTTGTTGGTGGGGGATGATCTCCTCGCTGTTGTTGTTCTATGGCATCATGACACTGTTGACCTGGTCTCCTGTCCGCTCTCCCGATGTCTCTCCCTCCGGGGAGGCCATGCGCCTGCGCCTCCTTCAGTTCTGGTTTGGATGTCGTGCCCAACGGGGGGCCCTTTTCTGCGCGCTCCCGGGCCCTCCTTGTGATCAACTCCGGGGTCGCCCGCTCCTCACAAGGGATGTGCTTCTTACAGTGGCGCCCGCTCACACCTCATGCAGGGGTGGCGTCGTATTCTGCTCCCTGCTCCGGGTTTACTCCCCTTAGCTTGTGGAGTTCCCTGCGGATTGAGGGATGCGTCCCCTCCACTCCGGAAGGCGAGAACTCTTGTTAGGCCTGCCCCCGACTATGGTTATGGCTGACACACCCATTCCAAGGGCCGCACTGCGCATACTATCCTGGAACGGAAATGGTCTATTGGACCGTTTCAAACGCATGGCAGTCCTCAAATATGCACAGCAGATGGGGATCGACATGCTTCTCATTCAGGAGACCCATCTTCTCGGTAATAAATGTCCCTTTCTCGCCCGCTACGGGTATGATAGGGTTTGGCACTCAGGCTTTGCTAGGGGCTCCCAGGAGGTGGCTATCCTGATCAGACGGTCTCTTCCCTTTCTACTGGCCCAGGTGCACTTAGATCCCCAGGGTATGGCTGTTGCAGTTTGCGGCACCCTCGAGGGGCGACCACTCACCTTGCTGTCCCTGTACGCGGCGCCGTCCCTGTTGCAGACTGCCCTTTCCTACGCCGCAGATTTGTTGCCCACGCTTCCGGCGGGCTCGCTTGTTCTAGGTGGGGACTTCAATGCCGTCTACACGCCCCGTATGGACTCGACGGGCCCGATCTCCCTCGCCAGAGCCGCTCGCGCGAAGCAGTTGTCGAGTTGGGATGAAGCCCAGGGCCTGTGCGACGTCTGGAAGGTTTGGCATCCACATGCTCGACAGTACACTCACACTTTGGCGGCGCACCATTCGCACGCCCGGATCGACTTAATTTTTGTCCCATCTACGGAATGTGCGGGTGTTCAGGACACCCGCATTCTTCCAAGGGGCCTTTCGGACCACTCACCGATGCTTATTGCTCTCGGCCCGCCTCCTTTATCCACCCCCCCGATGTGGCGCCTGAATGCCTGGTTCCTTCAGGACAAAGAATTCCGGAAGACAGTGGGAGACGAGATTACCAATTATTATCTTCATAATGTTGGCTCTGTCTCCTCCTCGGCCATCCTCTGGGAGGCCGGCAAGGTGACTATAAGGGGGGCTGCCAGGGGGCACATGAAACAGCAACACCGGGCACAGCTCTAGCGACTCACGGCTTGCGAAGCACAGGGCTTGGAACTTGAACGGGACCAGGAGGCGTTGGGTGACACCGCGCGGGTGCGACAGCTGGCATTTCTGAGGGAGGAGATACGTATGCAATCTATGGAGGCGGCTAAGACTCTTTGGCGCTCCTCGGTGGCCCAGGTGTACGGGTGGGGGGACAAGAACGGTACGGTCCTCCATCGGCTGGCTACTTACCCTCGGACAAACCGGATTATTCATGCCATTGAGGACTCCACTGGCGTGACCCACACAGTCTCCGTGGCAGTGGCACAGACCTTTGCAGATTATTACTCCCAACTGTACCAGGCTCGGGCACCGGGGATCTCTCTTGAGGAGATGATGGGAGCGAGCGGGGTCAGTCTTGGGCGGTTGGGACGGGAGGCTGGTGAGACTTTAGACCTGCCCATCACGCTGCAGGAAATCGGTGAAGCGATCAGTCACTTGGCATCCGGGAAGACCCCGGGGCCGGACTGCTTCCCGCAGGAATATTACGCCCATTACCGTGAGACCCTCGCCCCGAGGCT
The DNA here is from genome assembly GCF_964204655.1 of Triturus cristatus. Classification (NCBI taxonomy): domain Eukaryota; kingdom Metazoa; phylum Chordata; class Amphibia; order Caudata; family Salamandridae; genus Triturus; species Triturus cristatus. Next base: position 993,143,672 of record NC_140579.1, read on the forward strand.
TCTGGATCTCTATGCTGAAGTGGTGGCGAAGGGCTCGTTCCCGCCGGAAACGGCCTCGGCCACGATAGAAGTCCTTCCCAAAGCACAACCCCCATCACAATCTTGCTCGGATTACCGGCCGATATCTCTCATTAATACCGAACTTAAGATATACGCTACCATCCTGGCGCAACGGCTTCGCCCGCATCTTGTCTCACTGGTCCACCCGGACCAATGTGGATTTATGCCGGCTCGGGGGATTAGGCACTGCTTGCGGCGCCTACATCTGGCCCTGGCCCACCGGGAGCGCCTATCTCCATATCTGGCTCTTCTACTGGTCGACTTTGAAAAGGCCTTTGACTCGGTGGGGTGGGTCTATCTCGGAGAGGTCTTGGAGCGCATGGGTTTCGGTCCTCAGTTTTGTGCCATGGTCCGTGTCCTGTACGCGGCACCGCGAGCCCGAGTGTTGGTGAACGGAGCTCTCTCTCACGCGTTTTCCATAGAGCGGGGAACGCGGCAGGGCTGCCCGCTCTCGCCCCTCCTCTTCGCCCTGGCGATGGAGCCTCTGGCAGTTTTGGTCCGATCAGACCCTGTTCTCCGTGGGTGGGATTGGCTGGGTATGGTCCCTGATAAGATCGCCCTGTACGCGGACAACCTCCTTCTTTATATCTCAGATCCGGCTGTTTCGGGCCCTCGTGTTCGCCAGATTCTTCGCCGTTTCGGTCAGGCATCCGGTCTTCACCTGAACCCCAAAAAATCTGTCCTGGTCCGGTTGCACCCGTCTAGGGAGTGTTTCGATTGGCAGTCTGATATTCCCCTCCGGAGACTCTCATTTAAATATTTGGGGATCTGGATCACCCTTCTTCGGAGCTCTGCTGGGCCCTCAACGTGGCTCCTGTGGTTAATAGGACCAGATCGGACCTGGTGAAGTGGCAGTCGCTCCCACTGAACCCACTGGGGAGGATAGCACTCTACAAGATGATGATACTCCCTAAGTTCCTATACATGCTGCAGAACACGCCTTGCTCCTTCTCCCGCTAATGGTTCCGGGATATAGACAAGATTGCGACTACGTTTGGCCCTGGACCGTTGCCGGATTCCCTCATATGATGGAGGCCTGAGCATGACCAACCTTTATTTGTACTGTCTTGCAACTCGGCTTCTGGTGATTCAGGATTGGTTTTCCGGCGGGTGGGACGATCCAGCCTATAGGTTAGAGGTACAGATCGTGGGGTTCTCCTCCATTCAAAACATGCTCTACGGGGCGGTGATCCCTTTGTCGCTCTCGGACGTTACGCGGGCCGCCTTCCTGGCATGGCGTGCCGCCCAACGACATACCCGCTGGTCGAGGACATTGACCCTAGTCACACCATTTTGGCATGGTACTTAGCTGCGGGAGGTAGCGGGGCTAGAGGGGTTTCGAGCATGGGACCTTCTTGGGATCTCTCGGTTGGGTGGCGGGGGAGCCGCATGTGTGCCTTTCAGGAGCTTCAGGGTCGATTCTCGTTGCACCCTTCGCAATTCTATAAATACCTCCAGCTGACCCATGCGGTCCAGACTCACGTCCCTCTGGATTCACGGATTCCTGACCACAGCCCGCCTGAGGCTCAGGCGATGCTGGGGTGCCTTGGGAAAGGAGGAATCTCCCGTATCTATCGCTCCCTGGTTAATAACACCCCGGTGGACTGGGATGGACTGAGGCAGCGCTGGGAGACCTGGGTGGGCCCATTGGATGAAGCTGACTGGAGGGACGCCCTTATGGCCCCCAGGACGATCACCGCATCGGCTAGACTGCAGCTCATCCAGCTTTATTACCTGCATGCCACCTACCTGACCCCGGCGCGCCTCTATCGTGCAGGCCTTTCCCCGGATGCTTCATGCGCCCGCTGTGGGGTTGACCCGGCGGACTTCTACCATATGGTCTGGAATTGACCGCGCTTGGGGAGTTACTGGGGTGAGATTGAACTTGAATTAACAGAGGTCCTGGGGTGGGAGGTCCCCCATGACCCCAAAATGGCTTTGCTGGGGATAACGGATGGTTTGGATGGCTCCCGCAATGAAAAATATTTTCTAACTACTGCTCTGGTAGTGGCTAAAATGGATATCGCACCTTCCTGGAAGCAGATCGATCCACCCAAATGTGCTAAATGGAGAGGGGGCGTGGACTGGTGTGCCGCACAAGAACAGATGTTGTATGCTGCACGGGGATGCCCCAAAATGTTTCGCAGGGTGTGGGGGAAATGGTTAGGGGGCTTATTCTAGGGGGGAGAGTACGGGTAGGGGGAATGGGAGGCTAAGGGGGGGATGGGGGTTTTGCTATTGATTGTCATTGAATCCATGATATGTCATTTTGATGCCAGTTCAATCGGATTGTTGTATATGATGTCTGAGTTTTTTGTCCTTCCACAAGAAAATAAAAATTTGATTATCCAAACAAAATCTCAAAAACTACTGAACGGATTTACACCATTTCAACAAAACCGCGCTTTCTGGACCAAGACCTTTCTCCCTGCCAAATTTGGCATAATTCCGTTCAGCAGTTTGACCTGTAGCCTTGTCTAAAGTTTCCTATGGAAAATCCATTGAGAAAACACGTTTTCACCCCCCCTTTTTTCTCAGCCCCCCTTGACCAATCGCCCCCAAACTTTCACGATAGGAGCTGATCAAAAAAGAGAAACTTTAAGGAAAATTTCGTAAAGAATCGTCAAACGACGCCAAAGTTATAAGCAGATGGAGAGCTCCAGGAGGGGGGCCGCGCAACCCCCCTCCCAACATGAGTGAAGTCCCGAGACTACGGTGACCCCAGCGGGCCCCCACAGCCCCAGCGAGCCCCCGCTATTATTTTTTAAGAAATGCCCCTGGGACCTACCCACCCCGGGGTCTCTTTAAAATAAAAAACGGGAACCCGCGACCCCAGCGCGAATTACGGCGATTTAAAAAAAAATATTAATAATTTGGGGGCCCTGCGGGTACTTCTGGGACCCCGTGACCAGGCCTAGGGGGTCAAGGTGTTTCTACACTGCCCCGTTCTCTTATTTTCTACCTTTGTTTCTCTGTTTTCTAGCGACTCGCTGCTACCGAGCCGCAAGATGGCTGCCTACACTTCCTTGTTTGGAGTGTTGGCAGCCAATCACAGTGAAGCTCGTGCACGGGACTTAGGCTCTGTCCAGATATCGAAACTTTTATTTTTCGAATTTCTCAGCAACTACTGAACGGATTTACACCATTTAAAACAAGCATTGGCATAGCCAATAGGTCTCGCTTTTGGGACCTTATAAGGTCCCAAAAGCGAGACCTATTGGCTATGCCAATGCTTGTTTAAATTTGGTAAGTAACTACAGCAGTCTAGAAAAGATTGGACATGAAAAGTCGATAAAATGAAACTACGTCAGTGGAAACGCGATAATTATAAAAACAGGTTCTTCAACAGGCAAAGTGAGAATTGTTCCATTACTTAACCCTCCTCTCCTTCCTGGTGCCGGTATAATGTTCTACTTGCCTGGCATGGCTAAACTGAAGCACAGCTAAACCGTGCTTAGCATGCATTATGGCAACAGAACAGACGTTGTATCTAGCCTTTGCTGCTGGTGCCAGCAGCAGCCCAATTCATGTTCTTTTGCAGCATAACAGGAGACATCCTCCAGTCCCAACCCTTTAAACTCTACACGTGGTTTCTTTATTTGGATAACATTCAAGCTAAGCCACGGTTAAAGAACAACTACAAATAAGAATGACTTCTGTGTAGCATGGGCACTGCCAAAACTCCAAACTGGAAATAAGGCTTTCTCTTATGAAACAAACGGTTGTTTCCATATTTTGATCAGCTGCATAAACTTCGAATTTCTCTCGATTTAAGAAATCTGGACATTTCGCCGTCCAGATGGCAGCTGTGGTAACAAAAGGTAAACTTCTGTGTCTGGTGTTGGCTGTGAAGTGTCCATGGTATAAATCAAACTGTTCTCTGCTTACAAGCGAATATTATAAAACATATTTTACGTGCACATATATCTTGTACGTAAATGTGTTTAGTAATGCCTTTTGTTTTGTGTTTCCCTTCACAGCTACTGGTTGTGATTTTAATTGGGCCGGAGGATCTTCATTAGTGGAGATTTCACAAAGCTCCTTCATTAGTGAAAAAAAGGGTGGCAGATGAGATCTTTTGCATGCAAGGAGAATGTCAGCCTTACCTCGGTCATTTGTAACATAAAAAGCACAAGCACAATGATTGCAATGCAGGAGCACTGGGGGAAGGGTAGAAATAACGCCTGCTCAACATCTGTCCTTGTGTAACGTACCTGATGCTCATGTAAAGAGCTCCAATAGCTTTGGTTCAAGTTCGCGCTACATAAATCTGCAAAAAAAAACATCCTGTGATCCTGGGCAAATCACTTAATCTCCTCCTGCCCACCCAAAATGTATGTATCCTTGTGAAACGTTGCTGGTGCTCATGTAAAACGCTCCAATGTATTTAGGGCGAGTTGGCACTAAATAAAAATTGAAAAAAGAAAACAAACAGAAAACAGTAAAATATTTGTTCTCCTATAAATTCATCCATTCGTATGGTGTTGGGAAATCTGTATCTATCTGATGATCTGCTGCCGTTCCCTCCCTCTTAGCCAATCATTAACCGCCGAACCAATTAGCGCCTTAGTCCAAGTGCCCACCCTCTCCCCCAAGGGCCTGCAATTTGGGGTATGCTAGCAAATTCCATTGAAAGTTACCCCACCCCCAGCACTCACAAAACAATGGTGCAAACTGGACGGAACAAGACCTGTTAATTCCTTCACCTGATGGCCTCTTTCTCAGCCCCTCAAAGTTGGCGCTCTCTGCTAAACAACGACGCACTGGGTTGGGGGGGGGGGGGGGGGGGTTCTCGAGAAGGCGCTGAGCCGTGCAGACTATGGTGTCCAGGATTGCCAAGGAGGTTTCTTACTCATCTGTAATTTCATTAAAAATTGAACCTTCCAGCTCGAGAGAAGCATTTACTTTAAATGACACACGATTTCTCTGTGGCAGAGGGTCACACGAGGATACAGAGGCGCCGCGCCAAAGAGCATCCTTCAAATCGAAGCACTAGAATCAAGAGCTGTTTGCCCGTTCTAACGGGAATGAATATACCGCGGAGCACAATTACTGGCAGAGCTTGCATTTCGGATTGGATTGATAATAAGGTCCAGTTAGCAACAAAAAAAAGCCACACACTCACAAAGGACTGAAAGGGTGAGAGAGCACCACTGCGGCAGCCAGAGAGGAGACTGGCTGCAAGGATGGGGATAAGAATGTGAAGAACGAGCCTCGCGTGGCAGCAGGGGAGGGGGGCCTGCGAGATTCCCTTGCGGGAGTAGGCGACCATATGGCGCTGCGCGCTCCCGCAAGGAAAATCGCCAGACGTGCACACGTTGCCATTGCAAGCAACGCAACGCGTTCACGTCTTTGCAGGGAAAGCTGTGCCGATGGCTACAGGTATCTTTCCTGTGCACCGCATGCACGCTGCGTAGGCGAGACCTAAAAACGGTTGCTTTCTGACCCACGCACTACCTTTGTGCCAAATTTGGGGTAATTCCGTTCAGTAATTTCAGCTGTAGCCATGCACAAAGTTTCCTATGGGAAATTGATTTTTTCACTACTATTTTTTGAATTTCTCAAAAACTACTGAACGGATTTACACATTTAAAAAAAGGTCGCTTTTTGAACCACGCTCTACCTTTCTGCCAAATTTCGGGTAATTCCGTTCAGCAGTTCGGGCTGTAGCTCGTCGCAAAATTTCCTATGGCAATTAACATAGGGAAAACGCGTTTTGAGACCCCCTTTTTTCTCAGCCCTCGTTTGACGAATCACCCCCAAATTTTCAAGATAGAAGCTGACCAAAAAAGTGCAATTTTTTGGAAAATGTCATAAAGATTTGTTAAACGACACCAAAGTTATTAGCAAATCAAAAAATGCTTTTCCTATGGAAACTAGGTTGTAACTATAACTACCTACTGGCGACCGCCAGTAGGCAGTGACGGCCCGTGTAGGGCGTTTTACCGGGGCGGTGACGTGGCGCAGAGGAGGGGCAGGGTGGGGGGTTGCAAAATACGGCATACGGCCGAGTTCAGGTAAGTTACGAAAAAAATTAATAAAACGAATTTCGTTGCGCGCGCTGCATCGCCAAATGTGATGCATCGCGCGCAACGAAATTCGCCACGTCACCGCCCCGGTAAAACGCCCTGTAGGAGAGTAGGGTCTGCTTTCTATGTTCACCCCCACTTTTTGCTTTTGCTTTACTGGTTTTCGACTTAGATGTGGCTGTGGGCCTGCTAATCAGACCCACAGCCCTGCTGTTCTCTCTCTAAATTGATACTATGTACTTTAGGTGCATAACCCATTTGGATAGGATCACCTTATTGGCCCCTGTACAGTGTACCCTAGGTACCCAGGACATAGGTGTACCCTAGGCCTACCAGGGGCTGCAGCATGTATTATGCCACCCCTGGCCTGGCCTTCCATTTTGACACAACTGGCTGATCACTCAGCTGGGGCAAGGTCGTGTAATCACCCCTTGCTTAGGTGTAGTATTCCTATACCTAACTTACATATAGACACATGTGTACCTATCAGTCACTCCTATGGCAGGCCTTAACAATCCTGGAGGCAGAGTGCTTGGTAACATGTGGGATGGTGCTCTAGCATGAGCAGAGCCTGTCTGCAGCTTTCGGAACCATGTCCTTATAGCTGTTCTATGATATAGCCTACCATATACTCTTAAAGGGCCTTATAATCTTAAACGGTTATGGTAACTATGGTTTGGCTTTATCGAAACATGTCGTGTAAGGTGTCTAACACTGTGGAATAATACCCCCATACCATTTCTGGGCATGAGGATATTATTCCCCCCTTCTAGAGGGAAAGACATGTTAAAATCATACTTCACTGTTAGCCTCTGACCAAAGCCTCAGCATCACAAAATGGATGCTGCTGCCACGACACAAGTCTGACCTCCTGCTGCTGGGAGTGATCCCAGCCAGGGAGGCCTGGACAATAGGTTTCCTGCTTGGGGAGGTGCTAGCACCTCCCTAGACAGCCTTTAGTGTATTGGGGCAGGGTGGGCTGAAAGGAATGAGACATGCCTGGGGCACACAAGGTGTTCCTTGCATAGTCCAGTTCAAACCGGCGCTGGGGCACTCCAGCCCCAGCTCTGGCGCGAAACTGGACAAAGGGAAGTGGGTGTAACCACCCCCTCCCAGGTCCCACCCATAAGGCGTGACCTAGCAGGTATCCCAGCCCCCCAGATTAGTATAAGAGTGGGAGTTGGGCCTCAAGACTTTAGATTATCCTGAACCTGCAAACTTGAACAGAAACTCTGGACCTTCGACATTCGACGAAAGAAGAAGACTGAAGAATCTCCCTTGTGGCCAAGGAGTGGCTACCCTGTGCAAACAGGCACCATCAAGAGACTACCCTTTGCTTTGCTAAAGTTCTACGAGGGACCGACTGCAGAGCCTTGACTTCCAGACTTCTCCGACCCTGATCCACATCCACAGCAGAGCTGAGATCCGTGGAGGCGACGAGAGACGTGGGACCGGCTACCTGGGAAAAGTGGCTAGTATCTTCAAGCGCAGCTTCTGAGGCACCCTCGAAGTTGTGCACCGGGGATTGAGAAGCCCCAACCCCAAGCACCATCTGCACCGAAGACCAGCCCCCCACACTCCACGAGTCCTGCGTGGGGCCCTTCTGCATTTTCCTGCTTGCCGCGTCTGTCCGGTTGCTTGCCCGCTGGCTAGTGGCCTTTGTGACGACGCACCCTGAAATCTTCATCGCTGGTTTGGCTCCTCCAGACTGGCTCCTGCTTCTTTGAAAAAGAGAAGCACCCCAGACCTTCCTGGTCTGCACCAGAAGCAAGTCCTCCGTTCTGCATGGGTTCCGCTTGCCAAGGCTTGGTGAGTCCTAGTCCAACTTCGACGCCGCCGACAGCAAGAGCCTTCGTGGGACAGCTCGCCTCCTGGTCCTGGTCGTCCTCGACGTTCCCTGGTCCTCGTGGCTGCAGCGACAAGCTTCACCTTCACCTGCAATCTTCACGACATCGCCTGGTTCCTTCCTGGTTCCACGTGGTCACTGGCTAGTGACCTTGACTCTGTCCCTTCTGCTTGCAGGTCTCCTCTCTTCTTGATCCCAGCCTTGGGATCCACCGGACACTCTTCACTGACTGCCTGTCAGCATCTTTCTTCAGGCATCCATAGGAGTCGACGACGAAACCCGACGCAACTTCACCCCTATGCACCCGCAGCCTGTGGGCTAGGTAACTTGGGTACTCCGGTGCTCAACAGGATAGTGACTATCCTAGTGTCTAGTTTTCCAGTCTCGACTTCCTAGCTACTCCGGAAGTGTCCTAAATCTATCTATTTCTAAACTGTACTATTGCTAGTGACTTTTACGCATTACGCGTGAGTGTTTCCACTCTGCACCTGAATCCCGTGGGCCTCCCACTTCCTAACCTTTGGCAGTATAGTGTAGCCCCAGCGATTCCCTAGGCCTAGGCCTATCCTATTTCCGTGACAGTGGTCCTTATACCACTTACTTAGTATATGGTTTGCGTGGCCCCTAGGGCCTAACTGTATTACTTACCTGTGTGACTTAATGTATGCTTAAATAAGACTGTGTTGTACTTACCTCTAATCTCATAAAGAGTGCTGAGGGTTTGACTAGAATAAATACACTTTATTTTATATATATATCTGTTGTGGTGTGCTTTCATTTGGTATTCAAGGGATTATATATGGTATCACAGCTGGCTTCACATGCCATTCAGAGTTTAGCCTAAGACTGCTCTTGTCCATGCTACCACTAGGATAGCTGGTCTATAAGGTTGACTTTACAACCATTCACCATAAGGGTTGTTTGGACTGATATAAGGTGTACACTAGAACTAGTGACATCATACATCAGGCCAACTTCTCACACGCCCTACACGGGCCGTCACTGCCAGTAGGTAATATCTGTTCTTCTGCACAATGTTGGTTTGGTGTGTTGGTTTTGTGTGTGCTGTTTAAGGTGCGTGTTCTGTAATATGCTGTTTGTCTTTTTTTACACCCAGTACTAAAAGTCATCTGTGTTATACTAACTATTTAGGTTACACTATATTGCTATTCTTTGCGGTGTCATAAATATGCAGTTACATTATTTTTACACTTTAATACCTAAAACAAATTTGTGTTGCATGTATTTTTGGGCCATCCACACTTTATATCTGCCTTACGTTTTTTTTTTTTAACTACGTACTGGGTGTAAATGTGTGCTCACTTATTTATATAAACAATTTTAGACTTAAAACTACTGCTTAATTTCAGCTGGGGTATTCCTGTATACACCACGGCACTTAATAAGTAACACATGCTCTTATAATGCAAAAATCATCCAAAAGTATTGATTCAAGTGCTTTTAAATAACACTTACGTTCACACAAAGAAAAGAAAATATTTGCCCAGGATCACAGGATATCGAGGCCACAGCAAAACTTAAACTTTAATCCCCAACCTCAAATTCAGCACTTTTCTCCCTTACGCCACACCCACTCCACAATGACCTTTCTCTCACACATTCTGTTCTTTCTTTACAGCATATTCATTTACCTTTCTCACCTGATCCCTTCCTTCTTTTCTTCTCTTACTACCTCTCACACTTTTTCATTTTAACATTTTCTCCTTCTCTCTTCCACTCCTGTCCTAATTTCTCCCCACACTCGCCCTCCCTTACTCCTATTCTGTCTCTTAGCCACTCTCTCCACACTTTCTCTTCTTCTCTCATTCTCCTCCTCTTCACATCTGTTTTACACCAACCCTCTCTTATACAACGCCACACCAAACGCAACATCAAACCCCTCTATGCAACACCACTCCACTCTATGCAACTCCACTCCATTATACACAGCGCAACTCCATTATATGCAGCGTCACACCACTCAACACAACACTGCTTTGCTCCACTCCATGCCACTCAGCTTTACTCCACACCGCTCTCCTTTACTCCATGCCCCTCTGCTTTACTCCACGCCACTCTGCTTTACTCCACTTCACTGAACACCACTCTGCGTTACTCAACTCTGCTTTACTCCACTCCATTCCACTCTGCTAATGCTCAACACCACTCTTCTTTATGCCACTCTGGTTTACGCCACTCTCCTTTGCTCAATTCTGCTTTGCACCACTCTGCTTTGCTCAACTCTGCTTTACGCCACTCCGCTTTGCTCAACTCCACTTTGCTTTACTCCACCCCAATCCACTCTACTCCACCCCACCCCACTCTACTTTATTCCACGCCACTTTGCTTTACTCCACACCACTCAATGCCACTCTGCTTACTTACTTCACTCTGCTTTACTCCACTCCACTCACCCAAATGCCACTCTGCTCTTCTCCAAGCCACTCTGCTTTACTCCACTCAACTTTACTCCACACCACTTCGCTCAACTCCTCTACTTTACTCCATGCCACCCTGTTTTACTCCACACCACTCTGCTTTACTCCACATAACTCTGCTTTACTCCACACAACTCTGCTCAATGCCACTCTGCTTTACATCAAGATTTTTTAAATGTATTTTTTAGTACGTATTGGGGGTAAATGTGTGCACAGTTATTTATGTAAAAAATATTAGCCTTTAAACGAATGCTTAATTTAAGCCAGGGTTTTCCTGTGCGCACCACCCCACTTAATAATTAACACATACACTTAGAATTTAAAAAAAACACCCCAAGGTATTTAAGTGATTTTGAAATAACACCACTTAAGCACCTTATAAATGTATGTGCATACAAAGTAAATTTTTTGGGCCCACTTACACTTTAATCCCCAACCATAGAATCGTCATCTTTCTCCCTCATGATACATCCACAATGACCTTCTTCTCACACATTCTGTTCTTTCATTACAGCACATTCAATTACCTATCTCACCTGATCCCTTCCTTCTCTGATCTTACCCCTTCACACTTTTTTCCTTTTAACATGTTCTCCTCCTCTCTTCCACTCCTTTCCTAATTTCTCCCCACTCTTGCCCTCACTTACTCCTTTTTTGTTTGCCTCTCTCCACACTTTCTCTCCTTCTCCCATTCTCCTCCTCTTCATTTCTCATCTGTTTTACACAGTGGTGCAACGAAAGTTGAGGGGACCCCCTGCAAGGTATACGGAGGGGCCCCCACTCCGGATTTAATCTGGAGCTCTCAGTCCTGAATACTGTGCTGAGGGGGGTCCCCTGCAGCTCGGAGCCCCGCGTTCCGAGGGGGCTGCTGGGGCCTGTGCTACGCCCCTGGTTTTACCCCCTCCCTCTCTTACACTCCTATCCCCAGGACACATTTCACAGTGAAATTAACTGTATTTAAATGAGTCCTTAATTTTAGCCTGAGTTTTCCAGTGCGCCCCGCGGCACTTAATAGCGAACAAAATTACCCAAAAGTGTTGAAAGTAATTTTAAACAACACCACTTAATACTATAATACATTTTCTTACATACAAAATAAATACATATTCTGTCTCTTTGGTTTAATAATGTTTTTTACATATTTAATGTACAAACCTTCTTTTTTCGGCTTGGATGGCCTTTTAAGTCAACAGTGCACACATGGCATTGTTTTTTTTGTTTTCAAAACCCCGCGCCATTAAGCATCCTGTTTCCCACTTGCATCAGAAGGCCTTTTGATAATTATCAGCATTGCCATCTTTTCTAAATGGTTAAATTGCACCCAGACAGTAAACAGAACATGTACTTTATTACATGCTGTTTCATTTCACAGTTTCTTGTGAACTTTCAGCCAATGAGGTAAATTATTTCCTTGCTGGATACATTAACATCCTGCTTTCAAAACACAATTACACTTTACTATAGGTTGATGCAAAATTTTTGTAACACCCATACTGCAAATATGTTTAACCCAAAGATAATACACTTTTTTTAAACATCACTTAAGGACATAATACATTTTCATACAGACAAAAACATTACAGAATATTCCCAAACACACATGCTATTATTAGGCCACACCACGTTTGTTGTAGGCTGCACAACATGTGTTTTGCTTGTTCAACCCGTGACGCTGCAGAGTAGGTATTTTTTTTTATTTTTAAAGCTGTGTAACATGCTATTTTTAATACAATTGTAGCCTTTAAATTTGTGCTTAATTTGAGCCGGGGTTTTCTGGTGCACACCACAGTAATTAAAGATTATTAACACCTGCTTTTACAGCAAAAAATTCACCCAAACATAGTAAAGTGAATTTAAATATCAGCAGTTAAGGCCATAACATATGTTTTTACATATAAGGAAACTAATTTATCTGACCAGGATCACAGGATGCTGGGACCAGGGCAATACTCAAACTAATCCCCAGCTTCAAGGTTGGCACCATTCTCCCTTTATTTTCGCCAATGTATTTTTTCGTCCTAGTTCTGTAATATACTGTTTCTTTGCTAAAATAAAACGTATTTCTACTCTAGTTTAGCTATATATATATATATATATATTACCTACTGGCGGTCGCCAGTAGGTAGTTATAGTTAGGACCCCTTTTCCATAGGAAATCCGCAACATTCTATTTTGAATAACTTTGGCGCCGGTTGACGAATCCTCGCGAATTTCTCAAAATAGGTGGGGCGCTACGCTCCGCTCCTACCCTGAAAGTCTCGGGGGGATTCGTCAAGCGGGGGCTGAGATAAAAGGGGGGTCCCAAAACGCGTTTTTCCCATGCATTTTTCCATAGGACCTTTAGACAGGGCTACAGCCCGAACGGCTGAACAGAATTACTAGAAATTTGGCAGAGAGGTAGTCCCTAGGTCAAGGAAGTGCCTTTTGTAGGTTTGGTGTAAATCTGTTCAGTAGATTCTGAGAAAATAGCCTTTAAATCAATATATATATCTGAGCCAGCTTACGGTACGCTTACCGTAAGCTTACCGTACGCGTACGGTGGCGTGCGCGAGCGCGATTCTGATTGGCTGTTACATCTAAGTAAACATTCGAATCGGTCGAAACCAGGAAGCGGCGGCCGCCATTTTCTCTCTCGCACTTTTAGGGGGGGCTGTAAACAAAGGCAAAAAACATATAAAGGGGCTGTTTAGACAGCGCCCATGCACATAGCCATGTTAGTTGAGTCCTCAAAGATCCCCTAAGGCCAAAAACGGTAAATTTTTATTTTTTGAAAATTTCGCCGATTACGCTTACCGTACGCGTACGGTGCGCTTACGCTAAAAATTTTAATAAAAAAAAAAAAAACACTCTCTGTGCATGGCGTATTATTGTCATCACTTACAAATTAAATTTAACAGATTACCTATCACAAGGAAGCGCATAATATGTCCTCCATGTGCGCACGGTGCGCTACGCGCACCGTGTGCCCACCTTGCGTGTACGGCACTAACTGCGTAAAGTGGGCGCGCGGTGCGTTAAGTGCACCGCGTGCTCACTGTGCGCGCACGGAACGAACTGCGTTAAGTGGGCGTGCACGCCACGAATGGCGTAAAGTAACTTAGCATTTAAAAAACCGTACAAATTCACTGAAAAAACCATAGGTTTCACACACGTTATAGTTAGGAATTAGCATTTAAAAAACCTTGCAAATTCACTGAAAAAACCATAGGTTTCACACATGTTATAGTTAGCGGAAATTTTACTGATAAAAAACCAATGAAATTCCCCCGTTATAGTTAGTGCAGGCAACTATAACTCACGCGACCGCAATCTTCTGCTGATGACATATGTGTCTTTATGAAAAAAAAATATTTGTAATATATGTATAGCTAAAAATGTATGGAAGAAGACATGGGCAAATAAGTGTCTAAATACAGTATTAGCATCAGCAGAAGATTGCGGTCGCGTGAGTTATAGTTGCCTGCACTAACTATAACGGGGGAATTTCATTGGTTTTTTATCAGTAAAATTTCCGCTAACTATAACATGTGTGAAACCTATGGTTTTTTCAGTGAATATATATATATATATATATATATATATATATATATATATATATATATATATTCACTTAAAAAAGCATAGGTTTCACACATGTTATAGTTAGGTGGACATTTCACTCGTAAAAAACCAATGAAATTCCCCCGTTATAGTTAGTTCAGCTAACTATAACTCGCGCGCCCGCAATCCACTGCTCATGACGTCACATATTACATCACTCATGACTTGGTCAGTGGCATCACTCATGACATCATCCTTGTGATAGAGTGGCGGCCGCGCGAGTTATAGTTATCTGAACTAACTATAACGGGCGAATTTCATTGGTTTTTTACGAGTGAAATGTCCACCTAACTATAACATGTGTGAAACCTATGGTTTTTTAAAGTGAATTTGCAAGGTTTTTTAAATGCTAATTCCTAACTATAACGTGTGTGAAACCTATGGTTTTTTCAGTGAATTTGTACGGTTTTTTAAATGCTAAGTTATGTATGTATTATTATATTTTTTATATATTTATTTTTCAATAAACTACGTATTAAAAAGTTTTTTTTAATTTTTTTTAGGGTTTTTTGCGGACCCCACGATTTTTTGAAACAAATTAAAATGTTTTTTTCTGCCTTCGGGGTCCTTCAGGGACCCCCTGACAAAGGCTAGGGGGTCAGGAACTCTCTACCCTGCCCCCTTTTCACGTTCGCCACCTTCCTTTTTCACTCTCGCACTCAAAACAAACAAAATGGCGGCCGACACTTCCTGATTTCGACCGATTCGAACGTTGGCTGACATTTAACCACCAATCAGAATTACGCTCGCGCACGTTAGGGTGCGCGCACGGTGCGCGGCTATAGATATTTATGTGCTTTTGACTCAATTTTCTCAGGAACTACTGAACAGATTGACTCCATATATGCAAAAGGCACTTCCCTGACCTGAGGACTACCTCTTTCAAGTAATTCTGCTCAGCCGTTCGGGCTGTACCTTCGACTAAAGGTCCTATGGGAAAATGCATGGAGAAAACGCGTTTTGGGACCCCCCCTTTTTTCTCGGCCCCCGCTTGACAAATCCCCCCGAGACTTTCAGGGTAGGAGCTGAGCGGAGCGCCCCATTAGTTTTGAAAATTTTGCGAAGATTCGTCAACCGGCGCCAAAGTTATTCAAAATAGAATTTTGAGATTTCCTATGGAAACACAGGCCTAACTATAACTATCTACTGGCGACCGCCAGTAGATATTACCTACTGGCGGTCGCCAGTAGGTAGTTATAGTTAGGACCACGTTTCCATAGGAAATTCGCAACATTCTATTTTGAATAACTTTGGCGCCGGTTGACGAATCCTCGCGAATTTTTCAAAATAGGTGGGGCGCTACGCTCCGCTCCTACCCTGAAAGTCTCGGGGGGATTCGTCAAGCGGGGGCTGAGATAAAAGGGGGGTCCCAAAACGCGTTTTTCCCATGCATTTTTCCATAGGACCTTTAGACACAGCTACAGCCCGAACGGCTGAACAGAATTACTTGAAATTTGGCAGAGAGGTAGTCCTCAGGTCAAGGAAGTGCCTTTTGTAGGTTTGGTGTAAATCTGTTCAGTAGATTCTGAGAAAATAGCCTTTAAATCAATATATATATCTGAGCCAGCTTACGGTGCGCTTACGGTGCGCTTACCGTACGCGTACGGTGGCGTGCGCGAGCGCGATTCTGATTGGCCCTTAGATCTTAGTAAACATTCGAATCGGTCGAAACCAGGAAGCGGCGGCCGCCATTTTCTCTCTCGCACTCTGACAGGGGGTTGAAAAACCAAGTGCAAAAACATGTAAAGGGGCTGTTTACACAGCTCCCAAGCACCTAGCCATGTCGAGGGAGTCCCCAACGACCCCCCAAGTGAAAAAAGGCAATTTTAATTTTTTCGAAAATTTCGCCGATTACGCTTACCGTACGCGTACGGTAAGAAATAATAATAAAAAAAAAAAAAATATCCACATTCTCCCCACCCCGTGTGCAAAAGGTGCCCGAAGGGGACCGTTTGTGCATGGCTTATTCAATCTAATCAAAACATATATTTTACCTGTCACAACGCTGCTCATCATATGTCCTCCATGTGCGCACGGTGCGCAAAGCGCACTGGGCGTTCATGGCCCATCTAGAGTTAGGTGGGCACGCGGTGCGCGAAGCGCACCGCGTGCTCACTGTGCGCGCACGGTGCGCGAAGCGCACCGTGCGCGCACGGAACGAACTGCGTTAAGTGGGCGCGCACGCCACAAATGGCGTAAAGTAACTTAGCATTTAAAAAACCGTACAAATTCACTGAAAAAACCATAGGTTTCACACACGTTATAGTTAGGAATTAGCATTTAAAAAACCTTGCAAATTCACTGAAAAAACCATAGGTTTCACACATGTTATAGTTAGCTGGACATTTTACTGATAAAAAGCCAATGAAATTCCCCCGTTATAGTTACTGTAGGCAACTATAACTCACGCGACCGTAATCCTCTGCTGATGACATTTGTGTCTTTATGAAAAAAAAATATTTGTAATATATGTATAGCTAAAATTTAATGGAAGAAGACATGGGCAAATAAGTGTCTAAATACAGTATTAGCATCAGCAGAGGATTGCGGTCGCGTGAGTTATAGTTGCCTACAGCAACTATAACGGGGGAATTTCATTGGTTTTTTATCAGTAAAATGTCCAGCTAACTATAACATGTGTGAAACCTATGGTTTTTTCAGTGAATATATATATATATATATCTTTATTCTGCGCAATGTTGGTTTTAGGCGTGCTGTATAATGTGCATGTTCTGTAATATATGGTTTGTCTTTTATAACACCCAGTACTAAAAGTAATGTGTTATACTAACCAATTAGGTTACTCTATATATTGCTTTTCTTTGCAGTGTTTTATAAATATGCAGTTACATTATTTTTACACTTTAATACCTATAACATATTTATGTTGCAAATCTATATGAATCTTTTAGCCACATATGGTACTGCACCCTACAGCATGGCTTAGAAAAGAAGCATTTGCAATGCAATAGGTCTCGCATTCGTTAAAGTTAGAGCTATTGGAGTTAAAAATGACAATTTATTTACTTTTGCTGTTTTTTATACCAATGGCAATAGCAGTATGCAAATATAATTACTAAACTGCAAATAAAAAATGAGAAAGTAAAAAACATTGTAATTTTCATCACCAACAGCTCTAACTTTAACAAATGCGAGACCTATTGCATTGCAAATGCTTGTTTTAATAGCAAACCCGGCAGTGCAAATGTGTCTGCTCTCTCCCCATGCATCTGAGTATGAGGTTGTGCCTGCATTTCATTTAGGGATGGCGTCATGTGCCATCTAGGCGATGAACTAACTTGATAAAAGGGAACTCAGTCGTCACACGCAGGAATTTTGGGTGGCGGAGGCGCCAGTGCGACTGTCACTAACTAAGCAGCAGACAGAATTCCATAAGGTGATAAAATTACAAATGTCAAGGAATGTAACATGTAGCAACTTTCCAACCATCTTTATACATCTTTCCCTTACACCCATTACAATACATTTTTACCTATAACAATGCATCAGAACTAAAATAAATAATTGAGCCCCCCTTCAAAGCCGCATCAAAAAAGCAGCTATCAGACACAGACACAAACACACTCGAGAGCCAGGTTCTCAATGACTCAGAGAGGTCATTGGAGAGAGGCCTGGGCACATCTCAGAGGTTACTGGAAAGGGGGTTGGGAACATCTCAGGAAGGGGATGGGGCTAATAAAAGAATCAAGTTTCAAGTTTATTTTTATCTATGTTAAGGAACTCCAAAGAGATCCACATAAAATTCTCAAAATACATATAGGCACAAAATACAGAATAGAAAATAACAGGAGTGTGATTTAGGACACATATATACATAAAACCTCCCCAAAATTGAATCCAATGATTGAATAATAAATAAACCAATTTTAAAATACATGTTAAACAATTTCACATCATTCTGCAAGATATTGCACCAAGGAGTACATAAAGTGGCTATCGTACTTCTAGTGCAAAATGTGCAAATAAAACTGCATATGAAGAAAGCCTCCTGGATGAACAGCAAGCAGACAAGATGTAAACAAGAGCTAAAAAGAGAAATTTTAGCTTAGGCGACATTGTATTCCTCCAGAGCATCATTAATATAACTATAGAAAATGCTTTAAAAAGTTAAAAACCCTGTAGCAAAACATTTCCTTCAGCGGTGCATAAAGAGACTGAAGGACGGTTGAGACTTGGGGCCAGATGTACGACCCTATTGAACAGTCGCAAATGGAAAATTGGTCCATTTGAGAATGCTAGAAAGTGTTGTGGTATGTACAAACCCTATTTATAGTCAGGAACCTATTACTGACTCGCAAAATAAGGTTTGCGAGTCGCTTTTAGGAAGGGGCGTGCCAAGGACGTGCCTTCCTACTAGCAAGTCGCACTGGTATGTGCGACTGTTTGTGACTGCAAATTCGGCCGCAAAACAATCAAAGTTACCACCTACTTCAAGTAGGTGGTAAGCCAGTTGTAAATGGGAAGTGATCCCCAGGGTCCCCGCCTTCTCCTTTGAGTTGGGCAGCGAAAGTATTATTCAAGAGCAGGCAGTGTGGACCACTGCCTACTCTTAAAAAATTAAACAGAGAATTAAATTTTTCTTTTTAAATGCATCCTGTTTTCTTTTAAAGGAAATCGGCTGCATTTTAAAATAAAAACTGCTTTATTTAAAAAGCTGTCACAGACAAGGTGGTCTGCTGACCCCAGCAGGCCACCATCGCTTTGAGTGCTGGCCATTCCCAATGAGTCGCAAATTGCGACCTGCCTCATGAATATTAATGAGGTAGGTCATTTGTGACCCATTGGGAATCGCTAAATGTGTCTGAGACACATTAGTACATTTTGTTTTGTGAGTTGCAAACCAGGAGTCGCAAAAAATCGAAATTTGTGGCTCACAAAACAAAATGGTCGTACATCAGGCCCTGAGAGAACAGACAACTGCAAACAAAGGGCCTCAACCAAATCCGCAGACAAAAAAATAAAGCAGGGCAGACAAACAGACCTTGGTTAAGATCCTGAGAGCCATTTTTACACAAATTACAGACTACCGAGGCGCATTACCATTCAACAAGAGGGAATTTAACTGGAGCAAATCTTGCCTCGGGAGGAGCCAAAAGCGTCTCAATCCATGGGACAAATTCCAAAAGATATAAGGTCTGTGCTCTCTTTACAATTTAGGAGTCTATAGAGGGATGACATACCTTTTTTTTTAGTACAAGCCTACCCAGCTAGGTGAAAGCTCAGGGGCCATGTATCTTGTTTCAGACTAGCTTTTAGTTGTTGCGCTGTTAAGGTAAGGATCAAAGATGGATCATCAAGTTGGAGCAAATCTGCCGCAACCACAACATTTCTATAAATTAGGAAATTCTTTTTTAAACCACCCAAAATGTATTTCTTTGTACAAGACCTTGACAAGCCATCACTTTCTCAAAGCACGCCACCCAGGGTACCACCCCTGCCAGACCGTGGACGAAGACACTTCTCAGAACAAATTCTAGCCTTAAAGCCGCCACGGGGAAAGCAGTATTAACTGATGTTAGGCTTCCAAGGACACGGCCTTCCATCATATTCAGAAAATCTCATTTAGATACATCTATCGATTCTAATCAATACACATAGAGGCAGGGATTTTGGCTTGGTAAACCTCTAATAAAAGTGAGAAATGACTTCTCCCAGTGGCCCTATAAAAGGCACCCAAACATTTTGCCTGAGAATTAGCTTTACTCATGTTATTTTCCACATGGGCTTTTTCACTTAGATTCCCACACATTATCTTCCCCACAAAGGTGTATGATTATACACATTTCTAACTTTTGGGCCCCTAGTGACAGAGTGAAATTTCCGTATTTCAGCCCCTTTCAAAGCCACATCAGAAACGTAGCTATCAGACACAGAGACACAAACACAATCTGGGAAGCCAGGTTCTCAATGATTCAAAGAGAGGTCAGTGGGAAGCGGCCTGAGCACATCTCAGAGAATTCACTGGGAACGGGCATGGGAACATCTCAGGAAGGAGATGGGGGCTGATAAAAGAATCATTAATAGTGGGGCTGAGGCACCGGGGTAACCAACTGATACACGTAACTGACTGCCAGCCAGGTGTGGCCCTCTTGGTACTCCCATGGCCTGTGTTGGAGCTCTATCGGATTTGTAGTCGCTCCTTCTGGAGGAAGACAAAACAGAGGACAGGGCACTTCAAAAGGAAGCAGACCCCCAACATAAATGTCAAGAATCAGACTCTACATTTGGTGTCCGGAAATGGACTATAAGAAGGAGAGCTTGAGACCTAAAAAATTGTCAACTGTCAAACAGCCAGTCGGGCTTGCTTGCTAAGACCAGTGTGCCAGGTGAAGAAGAGGAGAGCATTGAAGGGAATGAGGCACAGGGGAACAATTCTGGTGAGTGGATTCTTGAAGTGAGGTTTGAGGAGGTGGCTGTTGCACCAATAAGGTCTTTGAATGCGTGCAGAGAAAAGTCGGTGACCCCTGTGTGCCAGAGGAGGTCTGCCATAAAGTGAGCAGTGAATGTTGCTGCACCAAACGGTTCATCGTCCGTGTATAGTGTTAAATTGGTAAACCCATATGCAAGGCGAGGCCTTCGTGAAGATTGCTGCAATGCCGATTGGGACACAGCCTGTGTGCATCAACAAATCGGCAAACCATTGTATTCCGGGTAGGGCTACTGTGAAGATTGCTTCCATGCCGATCTGGCCATAAGCCTGTGCAGAAGAGGTATGGTGACCCTGTATGCCAGGAGTAAGATGGAGCAGATGCAGTAGAGAGCTAGACCTAGGATGCCAATCCCGTTTAGCCTTCTAGTGAGGATGGGGGTACAATACAGTGTCAAATGCTGTAAAAAGGTCCAGGACTATGAGGTCCACCATTTCTCTTCTATCTCGGATTATGCAGACGTTGCCTGTGGCAGGGATAAGGGCTGTTTCAGTGCTTCAGTTGGGCCTGAAGCTGGACTGCATGTTGCCAAGGAGATAATGGTTGCTGAGGTGATCAATGAGGCGTGGGTTGATGAGCTTCTTTAAGACCTTGGCCTGGTATGGAAGGAGGGTCTGTAGTTGGCGAGCATGGCTGGGTATACAGATGTTTTCTTGAGTAGGTGATTGCAGCTGGCTTATTTCCAGGTGACCAGGAAAGTGGCTGAGTTGATGGAGGCGTTGAGGATGGATGTTGGTGCTTCTCTGATCAGTAGGAGTCCTTTCGTGAAGGCGTGGTGAGGCAGGGTTCAGATGGGCGAGCGTGTGGATGGACTTGATGGCAGCAGTAGTTATGTCAAGGATAATGGTGGGCCACATGGTCAGAGTTTGTTCTTTGGTCGCAATGGGAAGTTGCGTTATGAGAAAGACAGGGTCTGGTTGAGAAGCTGCTGTATGCGGAGGTTATAGTAATACAGAAGAATTCTGAGAGTTTGTTGCAGAGGCCTTAGGAGGTAGTGATGTTGCTGGAGGTGTAATGAAATCTGTGACAGTAGTGAAGATTTCCTTGCTGCTGTTTGTGCTTGCGGCAATGTGTTCAGCAAGAATTGTATGGCTGTAGTTCCAGATCTCCCAGTGGTAGCACATTAGGGGAGATTTGAAGATATTTTTGTCTGCGGTGTTTTGGCTTGCTCTCCACTTATGCTTCAGTCGCTTGCAGTGGCTTTTTGTTAGCTGGAGTTCCTATGTGTACCAACGGATCTGTAGTCAGGCCCTTGACAGTGTGCTTGAGAGATGCTGGGGTGTCGGCGCATGTGGTGATCCAGATGCTTTAGTGATTCATGGCTTTCGGGAAGCTCTTAGTGTGCTTGGGCTGGTACTTGGCAAGGGTGTAAGCCCAGTGCTCTTCTGTGATGTTTTTCCAGGTGCGTCAAGCAGGTCCGGTGGTGGTGGGTTAGTGGTGGTGTGAGATGGGAATGTTAAAACTGACTAGGGCTTGATCTGTCCAGGTCATTGGTGACGGCTTGTCAGCTGTGATATTGCTGAAGGAGTAAAGATCGGTTCCAGCAGGGTGGGTGGGTCCTGTAACATGCTGGGTGAGGTCGAAATTTCTGAGGTTTTCTAGGACAGCTAAGGAACTAAGGGCCAGATGTATGTACCTTTTTTTAACCCTCAAAACGTAAACAAGCATTTACAATGCAATGGTCTCGGCAATATTATAGGTAGAGCTATTGGTATTTGCTCATTATTTTTTTATCATTTTTGTATCCCTAAATAAATGGCATTGTCATTTCTATTGTCATTAGCTTTTTTTTTTGCATATAAGATACCTATTGCATTAGCAGAGAGAGAGAGTGAGGTAGTGAGATAGAGAGAGAGAGTGAGGTATTGAAATAGAGAGTGAGGTAGTGAGAGAGAGTGAGGTAGATAGAGAGTGAGGTAGTGAGATAGAGAGTGAGGTAGTGAGATAGAGAGAGTGAGGTAGTGAGAGAGTGAGGTAGTGAAAGAGTGAGGTAGTGAGGGAGAGGGATGTTGTGAGGTAGTGATATATAAGCATAGAGTGATGTTGTGATGTAGTGAGATAGAGAGAGAGGTAGTGACAGAGAGTAAAAGTGAGTTAGTGAGATAGAGAGTGATTGAGGTAGTGAGTGAGAGAGAGTGAAGTTGTGAGGTTGTGAGCTAGAGAGTGAGGTAGTGACGTTTTGAGAGAGAGAAGTTGTGAGATAGTGAGGTAGTGAGATAGAGTGGAGTAGTGAGGTAGAGAGAGTTATGGAAAAAACAAATCATCTAAGATGAAGATAAATATAAACGGAACCTGCAGCGTGGACTTAGATGGCCATAAGGATTTTTAACGTAGTTGTTGACGACTTAATCAGTATTGTAGAGCACGTCATCTGAGTTCACGTATCTGCATGTATAGCGCCAAAGAACATTCTTGAAGTGTTCGCAGAGAACAGCGCTTCTTCGTTCAAGACCTCTTCAGTTTAAAGTTATTTATGTGGCAGCCAGGGACAGAGGGCCACAGTTCCACAAGCTCCCAACGAAAAGCGCGGCACAAGACACAAACGACTTCAAGATAACAAATACAATACATTGTGCGGGATTACCATAGCTCCTATGACCAGAGACTGCAACTCCTAAGCGCTGTACATAAAAGGCGTCACCTAGTACACCAATGTAATGGAGCTCAACTAACGACTTCGGGAGAATGAAGAGCTGCGTCGGCCCTGCTGGGACTCGACCTTGTGACCGAGGTCGCTTCACACGCCTGAGCCATCCCATAGGCTCACCCATTAGACACGATGACTACATTTCAGCTGTAACAAACAAGCAAGATTTTAAACTATGATGGTTCAACTCATCAATTATATTTTGTTTTTTATTTCAGTTATCTGGTTTGATGATCAAATAAAGCACTATTGCTCTAAAGAAGCCGGGCTTCACCTGAAATATGTGTTGCCATACATGTTAAAAATGATCAAGACTTTGTACTAAGAAAGATATCTTTAAGCATGTTATGAATACGGGTGACGAGGCTTTAAGCCGAGAGACATAGCAGCTTCTTTCAGTGCTCTGGCGAGCCTGTCTAAAATCTCCTGCTGAGAGCCTCCTAAATCTGACTCCGCCCATCTCCTGTAGCTCAGTGGTTTGGGAATGTTTGCCACACCGGAATGAGAGCTCACTGATCCCTGGTCACCCCCTAAGATTTGCCAACTGAGTATTATTGGAGCGATCGCAGTCACCGCCACACCCATCATGGTGGCGCCGCTCTCTTAACCATTTCTGGCTGCAGCGACGTCTCCTCCCAGTGCATGCCCAATGACAAGGAGGAGACCGCTGGATGACCCGCTGCCATTTACTTACCTCTACTCTGCCGGCATGTCATCTCAGCGGTAAGATCTCTGAGATTTCATCTCAGCAACAAAGCGTACACAACGGTCACGAATGCAACACTTGGGGGGTAGTTGCACGCACGGTGGTTCGCATCTCGTTGTGCATGTGAAAACCCCTCCCGATTCCCGTTTTGCTGATATGGAGCCACAAGCCCTACTACAGTTTTAATAGAGAAGAATGCCACTTTAGAGTGTATTCATGGATGTCAACGTGACTAAACAATAATCTCTACTTTCACAAGTAATACTCTCTAGTGCTCACTACTTGTGCTCATTACATCTTGTGATCCACATGCCTACCGGACCTTTCGACATCGTCCTTGTATAGTGCTGCCATACGAAGAACCCCAGGGGTGTCTTAATCTCTACCTACTATTTGCATATACATTGTCCTTCGTACAGTATTACTCCCCAAGTAACAGTCGGAGAGGTATCCCTGTTATGCATGTCTACCGCAATTGATTTCTGCTTCATCTTCACTACCCGTTCCTTTCAACCATGACAGAATCTAGAGAGATTAAACATCATTGAGACCATATAGATAATGATTCTAAAGGTAATCTAAAGAGAGCAAAACATGTTCCCCCTCTTCCTTAATCTCACATTAAAGACAAGCGTGACAGTGCTTCGATATTGGATATTATACCAAAGAAACTGAACTCAGTGCATGACATCACCCAGAGCACAAAAGCGAATGTGGATCTGTTACAAGTAGAGGTGGCAGCGATACAAAAGGACCTAAAAGACCTTACAATGAGAATCACCAATGCCGAAATTAGAATCAGCTCCCTGGAAGATCACAACAGTCTCCAATCCAAAACTGACTTAAATTAAAACATACAATAGTATTAACAGAACGCGGCAGCGATGAAATAGAGCGGCGCGGGGTGTCCGAAGCTCGTGTTCTCCCTGAATGGGTCCGGGAGGCTGCGGGTTGGCAGTTAGAGTGAGGTCGAAAAAAGGAGACAAAACACTGGAAGCTTCCAAACTTTTTCGGCTTCGAGGGCGTGTTCCTGCTGTTCTAAAAAGGGCGTGGCTAAAAAGTGGAAAGAACAGCACGGAACACGCCCCCGAATCTGAAAAAGACGGAGCCTATTTGGAGGGACGGCTCTCTCCTCCAATGGCTGGCCTCCGTTTAGGAAGTCAGCCAATGGAGGAGAAGCAAAAAGAGAGGCGGGCTAAATAGCCACTCTAAGAATCATTAAATCTCCGGACTTCCGGTTCTGCCTTCGGCAGACCGGACGGTCCCTCGACCTAAAGAGGCTTTTCAAATTTACAAACCTAAATTGCGATTCGGTAACCGGTTACCGAATCGCAATTTGGGTTTGCGATTTGGTATTACGAAGGGGCGTGTTTAGGGCATCCCTTCGTAATACCGAATCGTATCGGTATGTACGAATGTTTTGCATTCGCATTTTACCACCTACTTTAAGTAGGTGTCAACCCACTCGCAAATGGGAACAGGTCCCCAAGGGACCTCTTTCCCTTTGTGAATGTTGGTAAAAGCATTTTTTAAGAGCAGGCAGTGGTTCCACGGACCACTGTCTGCACTTAAAATATGAAAAGAAACTTTTCATTTTTCTTCTTTAAATGCTACCCGTTTACCTTTAAGGAAACGGGCTGCATTTTAGAAAAAAATGATTGCTTTATTTAAAGGCAATCACGGACATGGTGGTCTGCTGACTCCAGCAGGCCGCCATAACCGTGATTTTAGCGATTCCTAGGGGGTCGTAAATTATAGCCTACCTCATTAAAATTCATGAGGTAGGTCATTTGCGACCCCCTAGGAATCGCAGAAATTGTTTAACACACTTTCATACATGCCGTTTTGCAATTTCCTAATTGCGAATCCTTGAGATTCGCAATTAGGAAATCGCAAAATGTTATTTTCATGCATCTGGCCCTAAGGTTGGTGGGGTCTTCCAGGTGAAAATTCAGGTGTCCTAGTGGAATGAAGGTGCTGCAAGTAATGATGAGAGATACGATGAAGTCCATGATGGCACTAGCGAAGTTGGTGTGGGATCCTGGTGGTCTGTTCACGAAGGTTCAACACAGAGTGACAGTTGACTGGCATGCATAACTGGAACGTGAGATGTTCCATATGATTGGTGAAGGCATCCATGGAGAGGGTGCAGCTGATGGTGTCTTTGAATATGATGGCAACTCCACTGCCAGGCTTGTGCTGATGGTCTTTCCTGTAGATCTTGTAGCCAATGTGGATGGCAGTAGCGATGTCCGGATCCAAGGTAGGGTTCAAGCCATGTCTTTGTAAGGAAGAGCAAGTCTGGTGGTTGGCTGTGCAGCAGGTCCCATATCTCCGTGGCATATTTGGCAAGCAAGTAGGTGTTCAGTAGCATACATGTGAGTGTGGTGTGCTGTGCAGGTGGTGGTTTGTCTGTGTGAGTGTGAGCGGGTGGGGTGCTGTTGGTACAGAAGTGGTGGGAACAGGGTGTAGAAGAGTACATGAAAACTTGCAGGAGGAGCTGGTGGAAACTCCCTCTGTGTCATGTGGTGTGAAGCGGCAGCAGTGTGGCAAGCAGCAGCCAGGATTGAAAGCGTAGAGGAGCATGGCGGGTAGCGGTGGAAGAACCAGGGTCCTGGAGCTGTGAGCTGTCCAGGTGGAGATGGGCTTGCCTAGCGGCACATCTCATGCACATCCATGCTGTGGCCAACCCTAAGTAAGTCCTGGGAGAGGGAGGAGGTCAGGGGGTGCTCTGTGGGGCAGGAACGGGTGCAGGAGGCTGGAGAGTAGTGAAGCAGGAAACAAGGAAGGAACACTGAGGCTAAAAAGGGTAGGAAATGAGGGCACAGAGAGGCAGAACGAGCAAAATCAGAGGAAAGAGTCCAACTATGAGGCACAAAAAAGACAAACAAACAATGGGCAAAAACTGGCAGAAACTGTCACAAATTAGGGCACGAAAGACAGGGATGCGATAGAAAACAATGGGCAGAGACACAACAAGAGGCACAAAGAGAGCAAATGAGACCAAAACAAAGGGCTTACACCGAATGTAAAACAGAGAGCAAGGAGTCAGAAAGAGAAACAGAGCCAGTGAGAGGGAGAGAGAGAGAGAGATATAGAGGCAGAGTTGAAACACTCTGCTCCTCCTACCACCAGCTTGTGAGTCACTGGTTCGAGCCACGGTCCTGGTGCTGAGGTCCCGCCTTCCCAGGTGGCGAGACCCTTCAGTGTGATTGGTACTTGTAAATTAATTATTTGTTTTCTGTAAATTGGATTTGGTGCCTGTGCACCGTTTTAGTTGTTCTTTGTTTTCTTTTTCTTTTCAAAGTCTCCATATTGTTTTTCTTTCCAGCCTGTTTTTGTGGTTTACACCGGACCTTCAGCCCACCGATGCTGAGACGGAAATTTGAAACCTCAAGCCCGGGACTCGAGACAGCAACGGCAGCAGCCCCTTGTCATGCTCCATGGAAGGACCCTTGAAATGCCACCACTGCCCCTTCTCCTGCAACGTAAGAACCCTCACAACCACCAATCAGCTACACACACCCCACCAGAGACCACAGCTCCACTGCTCACTACTAAACGTCAGATCCCTCTGCAAGCACGCCACAGAAAATCAACGTGATTTTTATCACCAAGACCTCCTGGCTCACACCAGCATGCGCACCCGACATGGCCATCGCTACACCTCCCAGATACAAAATGATCCTCTGCTCCAACAGATCTGGCGGAGGCATCGCCATCATACACAAGGACTCCCTCAACTGCATCACCCTGGACGACGACACAGCTCCAATTATGGAACACCTAAACTTCCAGTTCAAACACAACACCAAAACAACCATCAGTGGTACCCTTGCCTACAGACCGCCAGGCCCCTGCCCTAGCTTTTACAATGCCATATCGTACTTCATTACCCCCTGGCTATATACTCCATCCACTATATCTTCCGGGGAGGCCTGAACTTCCACCTCAAGGACCCCAAGGACACAACTCCACCACTCTTCTCGAAAACATGAGCATCATCGGCCTCTCTGAACTGGTCCCCTCGCCCACACACATCGCAGGACACACCATGGACTCCATTTTCTCCACCAATAACCACACCAAGTTCTCCCACACCACACCACAGAACTGACCTGGGCAGACCACAGCATAGTTCATTTTTCCATCAACGGCCCATTGGAACCCCCGCCGAGACACCCTTCTCTCCCTCTGCACAACTGGAGCAAAGTCACCGAACCCTTCCTGACAGCCGCCCTCAAGGAAGCAAGACCAGTCCCTACGGACTCCCTCGAAATAAACATACAGAACTTCTCCTTAGCCGCTAACACCATCACTCCCCGGAAGAACTCCACCAGCAGAAGACCTGCTAACCAAGCAAGCTGGTGCACTCTAGAACTTCTGACCCTCAAGCGCCACTGCAAGAAACTGGAGACACACCGGCACTCCAACAAAACCCCCGCCAACCTTGACTCCTTTAAATCCTCCCTAAGAGCAACCACCACAGGCTGAGGCAAACCAAAAAAGAAGTTCTCAACACCAGCATCGAGGAGCGCGCCATTCACACCAAGGAACTTTTTCGAATTGTCTGAGCATTCTCCTGTCCATCCACAACCAAGAACACGATTCGCCCTTGCCAAGCCCTCTACGACACCCTAGCAGACTATTTTCACCGCTAGATCTCTGACATCTACAGAAACTTTGACCCCGAACCCACCACCCTAGACCACCTCCGCACCCTAAACACCTCCCACCCCCACCGAATCACCAACTTGAAGCAGCTCTTGACTGAAGACACTGCCTCCATTATAAACTCCATTCACTCCAAATCTCCCTCGGAGCTTGCTCCCTTCACATCTGCAACCTAGAAAGAGAAGCAATCGGAGACCCCCTCGCAGTACTCCTCAGCACCTCCATCACTACAGCCACCGTCCCGGACACTTGGAAGCACAACAAAGTAAAACCCCGCCTGAAGAAACCCTCAGCCAACCCCAACAAACTCAAAAACTACCGACCCATCTTGCTCCTCCTCTTCTCCGCCAAATCCCTGGAGAAAATCATAAACCGCCAGCTTACAGACTACTTCAAAGAAAACCACCTACTCGACCCCTCACAATCAAGCTTCCCACCCAACCACAGCACCGAGACCATCCTAATCGCAGCAACAGACGACATCAGATGCCTCCTCGACTGGGCTGATCAGCATCCCTCATCCTTCTCAACATTTCTGCAGCCTTTGACACCATCTCCCACCTCATCCTCATCACCAGACTACACCACATCGGCATCCAGGGCAAGGCTCTCGACTGGATCTCCTCCTTCTCGGCCAAACTGAGAGGATCCACCTTCCTCCCTTTTCCACTGCACCCAAGGACATCATATGCAGCGTCCCCCAGGGCTCCACCCTCAACCCCACCCTTTTTTTAACACCAACATTACACCTCAGGCAAACATCGCTTGCACTCACGGACTCAACTTCATCTCCTATGCCGACGACACCCAGCTTCTCCTATTCCTCACAGAAGACACAGACAGCATTAGAACCAACTTCCAGACCACCATGACCAATGTTGCCACCTGGATGAAGACCAACTGCCTGAAACTCACCTCGGACAAGACAGAGGTCATCATCTTCGGAAACAAAGTCTCTCCCTGGGATGACATTTGGTGGCCCTCCGTACTCTGCACCGCACCCACCGACCAACCATGCTCGTAGCCTCAAAATCATCCTAGACTCCCAACTTACCATGAAGCAAAAGAGCAACATCGTCTCCTCTGCCTGCTTCCACACCCTCTGCATGCTCCACAAGAACTTCCGATGGATCCCCATCTCAACCAGGAAGATAGTCACCCAAGCCCTCATCTCCAGCCGACCAAACTACGGCAATTACCTCTGCGGCAGAACCACTAAACAGCTCCTGAACCACCTCCAAACCATCCAGAATTTGGCAGCCAGACTATACCTCCCCAGAAGATCCAGCATCATACTGCAACTCAGAGCACCTCACTGGCTCCCAGTCTAGAAGAAATGTCTCTTCAAGCTACTCACACTCACCTACAAAGCCCTCCAATGAACTGGACCCGCCTACAGCACAACAGCTGCCTGACTTTCCACCAACCGGCCTCGCCTTGGGCCACATTCACAGCATCAGTGGCAGCTGCTGCTGAGGTCACTCCTTCTCCTACTTTGCTGCTAAGTCGTGGACTGGCCTACCCCTCCACCTTCACACCTCCCCATCCCTGAAGGACTTCAGAAACTAGCCCAAAACGTGGCTCTTTAATCACCATTTTTCCGAACGAGGCCCACACTTCCACCCAGCACCTGGAGATCCCCCCCCCCCCGCCGGCCCCTGGGTGAAAAGCCAAGCTTTACAAGACTTTGTGACTTGATTGAGGGAGAGGGAGAGGGTACAGGAGAGTATTGATGCTTCAGCCTGGGATACAACAGCCATATCGGAAGGGGCACATTTATGGGGCGCTAGGGCTATACACCTGCTTAATGTGTCCATGCTATGTGGTTCAGGATGTGTACATTTACACACAAAGGAACACATGCACACATAAGGACATACTCAAATACCCAAATAAAACCTACTTCAAATGTACAAGAAGCGTTTCAGCATATAATCATAGGTCAACTTTTCTAAGTAAAAACTAAATTTATTCCACTATAATTTTATTGGAACATGCCTATGGTAGACTTTTGACTTTTGGGCTCTTAACACGGCTTGTGAATGCGTTTTACAGAATACCTCACCAAATTCAGTCCGGACCTGACTTGGCATGATACAGTATTACTAAGTCTGATGCCTCTGGATGCAGGGATATTAGATGAAGAAGTGGCCATACAATGTATCTGACATAATTCCAGAAATAAGATATTAATGAAAGGCAGGTGGGTGTGCAACAAGTCATGTAATATTGGCTTTAATGGGACTCTTGTTGTTAGGTATGTTAACAAAGTATACCAAATTCAAAGGTAAAACAAACAAAAGTACTGTTTTTAGGCTGAATTAATTTGATTTTTGGCATCTTTTGAAAATCTTTTTTTGTTTTAAATGTGGGGCCAAATGTACGGCTCACAGTGTTTGTGACCCGCAATTTGCATTTTTTTGCGATGGGCAAATTGTGAGCCGCAAACAATGATTCAAAACAGTGTCTGAGACTCTGTTTGCGACTCCGAAATGGGTAGCAAAGGACCTTCCACGTTAATATTCATGAGGCAGGTCGAATTTTGCAACCCAATGGGAATGGCCAACACTGCTTTTTCAATTGAGAAGTTTTTTTGTTTTTGAAATGCTGCCCGTTTTCTTTAAAGGAAAACGGGATGCATTAAAAAATGTAAATGAAACATTTCAATTTTATTTTTAAGAGCAGGCAGTGGTCCATGGGCTCACTGCCTGCTCTTAAAAACATTTATGCTGCCAATCACGAAAGTGTCCCCTGGGAACTCCGTCCCGTTTGCGACTGGTTTACCACCAATTTGAAATTGGTGGTAAATGTGATCCTTTTGCAGTCGCTAAACAATCTTACATCCCCCCGTGACTCCCTATTAGGAAGGGACGCCCCTTCCTAATAGCGACTTGCAAAACCTATTTTGCAAGTTGGTAACAGGTTACCGACTCTCAAAATAGGTTTTGTACATGCTACAACCCTTTTTAGAGGTCACAAACAGGTGGATTTCCCATTTGAAACTGCTAAAAACGGTCATACATGTGACTCATGGTTTTACTTTTATAGAGTATATCTGTAAAGAATTAAAGGTGGCCTACTTTTGTCCTCTCTGCAGTGTTATCTTCATTTACACTTAATGCTGTGTATTACAAAACAGGCTAATGGAAAACAAGTCTTCTCTTGAAAATGGTTTGGCACCCATTTGTAGACATTATCTCTGAATCTAGGGGTAAAACATATATTGATAACGCTTTCATAGATCTGCCATGTGTGCTTCTAAATGGATACATAAGAACTCAGCCAGGCCAGGCGCTATCTAAGTTCCATCCTCATCTTACTTTTCAATAAATTGATGCTACCTCTTCTCTCACAAACAGGACTACTCGAATACATGTGATGCACGTAGTCACTCGTGTCTTACCTTTTGGTTTTTGTAGTAAGGATCTAGATCCTCCAGGGGCACCCCAATAACAGATGGTGGAGGGTCGCCATAAATGAGAGGAAGGTTTTTTCCAACTTCCAAGCCATTGTTGGGCTTTGGGAGGTTCTCTTCGAGCACTTCAATTTGCTTTGCCTTCCGGACTAGGTCGTCCGCACTCCTCTTTTCTATCGCAGCAAGAGATTCGCGAGTGAATGGTTTGAGGCTATCAGGACCCAGTGGAAGAATTTGGGGTGCCATCTTCTCATTCTGCACTTCAAAAGTGTATGCCTTGCCTCTTGTGCCAGTGAGGTAATGTCTGAAAACACAAACACATATGTAAGTAACTTTCATACGTACCTTAATCATTTCTCATTTTGTCCCTGCTCAAACATTGACAACACAAGTGTGAGATAACTGGCACAAAACATAATTGACTGGATTCGCTGTGTCATAATATACAGTTGTTAAAGCATGGTGTCTGTACTTTTATTTTGAATAACCTTAAAAGTCTTTCAGGTGCGAGAAACCATTTAAAACTGAAATGAGTAGACAGGTAAATTTGATTTTTACAATGCAAAAGAGCTAAAGAATACCATCCCCTCAAACACTCGATAATACAACAGCAATACAGCACAAACCTCATTATGACAAACTGAACAATCTTCATATTGACAAATCGCAGATACATGGAGCTGATGTGGTTGGCTGAATTTGAACCAGAACAAAGGACAGAATTGGATGAGATGGTGACAGCCATCTTTGATATCAGTAAGAGATATGCTGAAGAAAGGAAGTAGCTAGGCTATTAGCAGCTCAAAAATATCAGGGCTAGAGAGCCTGATTGGCCCAATTAGGAGATTGAACAGATTGTAAATAATATTCTGATGAGCTGAAAGTTAAGCTTGTGTTTACTTGCTCATTACTAGATGTAACCAAGAGCCTTTATGCTTTACAATAGGAATAGAACTGCAATGAATAATTACAGTGATCATAGATCTTTCTTGGGGCTTTGACACAATTAAACGTTTGGTTTGGAGATCAATCTTTGGGATTCTGATAACCGATCTATTATTACCCGAGGACAACTGTCTGTTTAAGATGTCCTAGAATCGGGGGGCGTGTCTAAGATGGCGACGGAGTAGGACGTGCTTTCTGTCCCTCCGCCGCCGTGATTGCTTAGCTTTGTCCAGAGCCTTCCCTGGACCCTGCCGGCTGACCCAGAGCTAGCGCTTTCCCTCCGGATGCACTGGAGGAGGTCCGGTGTCGTCTGCGGATCCGGTGGCGGAGAGGAGGACCCCCGGCAGCTTTGGGGCTTGCGGCATGGCCGGACAGCAGGAGCCGGAAGCCTTGCGTGGCGACGCGGCTGGGGGCGGGCGCCATCTGCAGCGCCGTGGTAGCGGAGCCGCTGTCTGCGGAACGACCCCTGCAGAGCGAGACCTGGCACCCCCGCGGGTGAAGTGTGCCCTGCTGGACCCGCTGAAGTGCAGGCAGCGTGAGAGGAGCCGTGGGGAGGAAGGCGGACGGACCGCTGAGCTGCACTGGAGGCCGGAGGCTTGGGCCGGGTCCGGACCGCGACCTCCACAGAGTGACCTCCCGGGGGGCTGCTGGCCGGGACCGCGGCGCGGATATGGTGGTGTGCCTGCCTCTGCTCCAGCGGCGGGCGGTGTGGGGACTGTATTGAGCCTTCCCCCCGTTCTCGAGCGGAGTGGCCCAGAGGCCTGAGGCGGACGGGCTGAGCAGAGGCCCCGCCCGCGCAGAGTTACGTCGAGCGGGCCGGAGGCCGGGACCTGAGGTGCAGCGCGGGTACATGGGGCCCTTGGACTGGCCGGGCCCGCGGTGAGCTGTCGCTGGGGGGTGCCACCTGCCCTGGGGTGTTGGTGGCCTGTTGGAGGCTCACCTTGCTACTGTGTGTCGCGCTGGGGACCCGCAGGGGTGAGGTGTGATCCCCCGAGTTGAGCACGTGGCTGGGTAGCCCCCGCTGGGGTGAGTTCTGATCTGCCTCCCTGATTGTCGCTGGCCCCCCCCGGAGAGCTCCCCCCCCCGGTGGATTATATCTGGGCCAGGGGGCCCATGGGGTTGAGTGATGGGCACCTCTGGCGCTGCTGACTGCCCAGACGAAGCGGACTGGTATTGAGCGGATGTGGGCCTGATCGCAGAAGGGGGGACAGTCGCGCCCTGCCTCCATCGCGAGCATCTGAGGAGGAAGATCTGAGGTGCGGTGCGGAGTGGGGCCACTGGACCGGGGCTCTGGGCTCGCGACTGCGCCAGTGGAGGAGTAGAGGAGGGCCTACCCAGCGTGAGGGCGTCAGGCCGAGAGTGGTGCAGTCTGCCTACGGTCTTGCACGAACTATAGCCACCGTACCGGACACGATGTCTAACAAGCCCCACAAGGAAAAGCCGGGCAGGGAGGGGCCTCCAAGGGGTGTGCGGCCGACGACGCCACCGGGAGCCAGCGCTTCCCCCCAGCAGAGGGACGATGAGGCGCCGGCCACCAAGGCCTTTATGTTGGAGCTCTTCTCTGCCATCAAAGAGGACATCTCGGAGCTCCGCTCCCAGCTCACCTCGGATCTCAGAGAGGTGAGGAGGGAGGTAGATGGCATCGGCGAGCGGGTGGCAACGCTGGAGGAGCATGATCTGGGTCTGGCGGGCGACGTGCATCAGCTCCAACAGGATGTGCTTAGACTGACAGAGCAGAACCTAGATCTCCAGGCCCATGCGGAGGACCTAGAAAACCGGTCTCGCCGGAACAACATCCGCATTCGCGCGGTGCCCTGGGATGGTGAGGCGGGAGACCTGCGTGGCTATGTGGAAGCTCTCTTTCTGCAGATCCTGGCCGAAGACGATCTCCACGAGGTCAGGATGGACAGGGTCCATAGAGTGGGTCTGCCGAGAGGTACGGGGGCTCCTCCTCCGGACATCCTAGTCTGCGTACAGGATTTTCAGCTCAAGGAGCGTATTCTTCGGAAGGCGAGGGGTATCACCGATTTGCTATTCAGAGATCATCACCCCCAACTATTCCAGGATCTGGCGGCGTCAACGCTACAGAAGAGACGCGCCTTTAAGCCAGTGACGACATTCCTGCGCGACCATAACGTGGTGTACTCCTGGGGCCATCCCTTTCGCCTCATCTTCAGATGGCAGAATAGACTGGTCCAACTTAGATCCCTGTAGGCTGCTAAGGACCTCCTTGGGTTGGACGATGCTGGCCCTTCTCCGAGGGATGGGCGCTCACCTTCGTGGCGACGACGGCGCTCTTCCTCCTGGCAAAGAGTGGGGCGACCCGCGGCGCAGAATAGGCCGGATCCCACGGCCAGCCAGCAAGAAAGAAATGGTGCAGTGGCCTCCGTGGTGAATGTGATGGTGACGCCGGCATAGGACAGCTCGTCGGCTGCTTGAGCGTAAAGGGAAGGCTGTTTGGCGTCGGAGGGACACCCCCCCTCCATTCAGGTACCGTGGGTAAATATGTACTTTTGGGGAAGACGCCCCGGGCCGGAGAGCGATTGGGACACTGACTGTTACCTGGGACCCCGCTCTCTGAGGGACTCAACACTAGCCCTCGCTGTGGAGCTATTAGTTCTATTGTTTCTCTCTTTTTGGGGTCTGTTTGTTCTTTTATCCTTTGCATTTTGTCCTTCTTTGGGTCCTTGTTGGGGTGGTCTTGGGAGAGGGAAGGGGAAACGTGGGGGGGTTGGGTGGGGGCGGGGTGGGGAGGGGTCAGTGGTGGTAGCCAGCTGTTGCCTGGGGGAGGTGTGTGTGGGTCGCGACTTGCGGGGGACTGAGGGGGGGGCTGGGGAGGGTAGATGTGGGTTGTCTAGCGGCGTGGGGTGGGTTTTGTGGCCTGCTCGGAGGGGGCTTCAGTTCTGGTCGAGGTGGAGGGATGAGGTGCTGCTGTGGTGTGGCGAGACGACTGATGTCCTTTGTATGGGGGGCCTGGAGGAGCTGGGGACGTGATGTGTGAATAATGCCTGTTACCCTAGGAACTTGGAATGTGCAGGGGCTGAATTCTCCCCAGAAACGCCAAAAGGTCTGGAAGTGCATCCTGGATCACCACCTTGATGTGGTTGGCCTTCAAGAGACCCACCTGGCCCGGAAGGATGAGTCCCGATTGAAACATAGGCACTTCCCCCTTATTTATAGGTCCTCGGCGGCTTCAAAGCATAGGGGAGTGGCCCTATTGATCCGCTCGACGCTTCACTTTCAGCCTCTGGGGGTCCGGGGCGACAGGGAGGGTAGGTGGCTTATTGTCAAGGGTGTGCTGCTTGGTAAGACTTGCTCGTTCCTTGTGTTATATGCCCCCAATGTGGGGCAAAATAGGTTCCTCCTGGAGCTGCTGCGAACCGTGGAGGACTTTGTGGAAGGGGCATTCTTCGTGATGGGAGATTTCAATTTGGTATGGGATAAGGACTTAGACAGCTCTCACCAGCAGAGGGCAGAGGCCGGTCTCTTCTCCGACGAGACGGGCCGGAGGTTTGAAGAATTGGGCTTGTTAGATGGATGGCGCTCTCTGCACCCCCTCTCTCGGGACTACACTTTCTTCTCTCATGTGCACCACTCTTGTGTGTATACAATTCTGACAGAAGAATTGTATATACACTTATGAAACAGAAACAACCATGTTGATGAAGGAAAGATCCGGCATATACAGACTCAAATCAAGTTTGAAATCATAAAATTCAAAGAGTCATAATAAATGCCAACAGAAAAATACAAGGGGTATGCCCACTGGAGGGCCAGAAACATGACGTTCTAAACGTATACCCGTCTGGGACTATGAACGTAAGCCCACCAGAGGGTTTTAAACCATAAGGACTAAAAAAAATCCACAAGAGGGTCGTATAACGGAAAAGGAATATTTTTTGTAATAACATATTAACAATGCAATCAACATGAACATTAAAACAAGAGAATGAATCAACTGGTTTAAAATGACTACATCACCCATAATCCAAAGGGTGAATGAGTGAGAGGCATCAGGAGATGATGTCAGAGAACTTCCTTCAATTTACTTTATTAAAAGAAATTTTTTTTCACATGCATTGAGCAAACAACAACCGTGAACAAGGTATATGGTATACCGAAACGCGTTGGAAATTGTTGGTTCTGCGATCATGAAGGATTAAAAACGGAGTAAAAGCTGTTTGGAGTGCGACCTCTTCTTCCTTTTGTGGGAGTGCTGTGGTGGATATTGGCGGTTTGGTTCAACCGCGTGGTAACGCACTCGTCGAGTAGCGCCTGAAGCCAGGTACAACTGAACCATTTTGGATTATATATATATATATATATATATATATATATATATATATATATATATATATATATATATATATACACACACACACATCAAAGAACGAAGTTCCAATTGTACACTCAGATCCTTCAAAGAAATCACCGAAATCCAGGGGTCATTCAAAAAGGGGTTTATTCAACTCATAAACCTTGACGTGAGGGCTTGATCACACAATATAACTTTCATTGGTGAAGGCTTACATACTTTCCCGGTTTAGACAGTATAATAGAAAGAGGACTACTTGCTGCATTTACAAGCGCCATTTTGCATTGGTTCGATCGTGAGCAACATCAATACACATACAGCAAAGGGGCATGTCACCACTATTAAGGTTACATTTACAAATATTCAGCAGTATTAGAAATATGTTAGTTGGATATGTGCTGTACTGTCCTGCATACTTGTCAGTGCAGGTGTGCTGATTCAAGGGAAACCGAGTGTATGGACATCCATCATTATAACGTATCGTGAGGATCATGCAATAAACTCTGGGATACGGAGAACTTGCGAACAGTCCAGAACCGTTCTCAAAATGTAGATCATATAAATCAATATAACATTTACTCTTCAAGAACGGAATCGTTCAGAAATGCATCTCGTATAAATCGAGCAATAAATCAGCTAAGGACGTCCTTGTCCACTTGTTGTCTAGATCGTGACAATAACTTTCTGGGGGGGGTCATAAATGTTTCCGCCCCACTACCCAGCATTGCAAAAATGTACTGCTATTTCCTGTCCACCCAACATGTGTTAGACATCATGCGACTGATGTTGTGTTGAAACTAGCACTGGGCATGATAAAAACGGTGTTTGTTTCTCCAGTAGCACCTAAATTCAAGGGACTGCTTCCGGGAGCGCGAGGTTTCACGAAAAATGGAAGATGAGACAAAACGCAGAGCAGCTGCGCAAGCGCTCTTTGCTAGAGCACCAGGGATGGGTCGCAACCTATCCATTGCAACTGCACGAATTGAATCTACGATTTCAGAAAAACTTAAGGAATATGAGAATTTGCACAAACAAGAGATGGCCAAGTGGTGGGAAGCGACATCATTTCAGGACTATTTGGATAAAGAAATGGTACCCCGCGGACTGAGGATTTATATCACTCCGTCCTACGATTCACCAGATCCAAAAATGTTAGAGGAATGGTCAGTGAATTCTGCGAATAGTTAAAAAAAATATGTTAAAAATCTTAGTTAAGTATGCCTGGTCAGACAGGGACAATATTAAGAAGGAAATTGGACAAATTAGAGAAGAACTTAACCCTTTGGGTGCCAGGCCTTTTCCCCCTCCTGTGCCTGGCGTTTCCCTAGTGGGTGGGTGTCATGACGAGATAGTCTCGTCATGGGCACAGCGCGACTATGCTCCATGACGAGACCATCTCGTCATGGGCACAGAAGAGGTTAATTCTCACCCCGAACAAGAACTGATATTGAAGTTCCTGGAGGAAATGAAAAAGTGCTTAAAAACAGTGGAAGAAGATATCAAAGCTCGAAAGCAACGCAAACTCCATCGAGATTGTGGAGATTATGAGGCAGGCAGAATTTTGACACATAGCAGAAAATATGACCACCTGTATGAAGGAGAAGGTAGCAGGGTACCATTTAAACCAACACCACAACTAGTACTAGGAGAAGAAGCTGAATACTCAAGTGACACCAATACGGAAGGATCAGAACAAACACATACATCAGAAGGATCCGTTTCGGAAGGAGACGGCATGACGCGTCCAAAGACTTTTTTAGACGAATACCGGCTCATGAGACGGAGCCGGTTAACACCCAAAACAACGTCTCAGGAACATCAAAGGGAAGATACTCCAACAAGGAGAGGACGGGGAAGAGGAAGAGCAAAGGGAACAAGAGGAAGAGGCGGAAGAGGGTCAAACAGAGGAGACAGAAAAGAGACCGGATCGGGGCAAGTGGGAAGAAAACAGACACGCTCCAAAACGAATTTATAATGGATGACAGCACGGTAAATCAGGCTATCATTAATCTCTCCACAAGGCATAATAGTGACAAAGAAAAACGGACACTTTGCCTAGGACTCTCATTCTGCCCAACTACCCCAATGAACTATGTTAATGACAACATTGATGTTTTTAAATGTTGTAGAAAGTTGAAATTAAGGAAATGGCATAAACTCAAACCGACAAAGAACAGAGGTAACAATTATGGAGGTAGACAAGTGTCAAGTGAAGAGCTAACAATAGGTGATATTGGCACCTTAGTGGCTTTACAAGATTTACAAAATGGGAATGAGGGAGCAAGTACGAGCAGCGAGGCCCAACATATCTTTTAAGAAATGGAAATTAGATATGATTCAGCTGCATGCTCTAGTTTTAAACCTGAATCAACGTTCCTACCCAGTATGGGTCATGACGACAGACACATTTCAAGAACAGGTAGGAAAGGAGATATTGGATTTCAGACAAAGAAACTGGGCGGTCAAAATGAGAAATTTTAAACACAATCTAACTATCTCTCAGAAGAAAGCTATTCAGGAGCTAGCTAGGGATGACAGTATAGTGATACGACCAGCTGATAAAGGGGGAAATATCGTTATTCTGCCTAGAGAGATGTATGTAGCCGAAGCAACACGGCATTTGAGTGATAGCACAACATACACCAAATCCAATAGGCATGATTATAATAACAGTATCACATCTATTTGGGAGAAACTAGCTGAGTGGAAAGATAAAGGCCTGATTGAATGGGAGGAATATTGTTACCTCAAAAAAGATTATCCTATCCTTCCCGTATTGTATCTCCTCCCGAAGATACATAAGGACATCAACAACCCCCCTGGCAGACCTATTATCTCGTCCAGCGGTTGTGTGTTGGAAAATCTATCTCGGTATTCTGACCACTTCTTGAGGGAATTTGTAATCACCTTACCCTCATATGTCAAAGACACAAAAGACTTTCTAGGCAAAATTCACAATCTCCAATGGGAATCTGACTTCTTATTAATTACTATGGATGTGAACTCCCTC
The DNA here is from genome assembly GCF_964204655.1 of Triturus cristatus. NCBI lineage: Eukaryota > Metazoa > Chordata > Amphibia > Caudata > Salamandridae > Triturus > Triturus cristatus. Next base: position 993,183,806 of record NC_140579.1, read on the forward strand.
TATACAGTCATTAACCATGACCAGGGTATAGAAGCGTGTTCCAGATTCCTCAAACGTAGACAGATAAGACATTGGGAGCACACACAAATGATACTGGACATCATAAGATACTGTTTGACCAACAATTTCTTTATGTTCAATGATGAGATCTTTAAGCAATCCCTGGGTACTGCCATGGGAACCAGCTTTGCACCAAGGTTTGCTAATCTCTTCATGGGTGCCTGGGAGGAGGACATCAGAAAGGAAGAAAGTCTACAGTGCGAGTTTGTCAAGGTTCAACTCTGGTTGCGGTATATTGACGACCTGTTTGTTGTCTGGAAAGGCAGCAAACATGAAGCACAAACTTTTGTCTCTAAACTTAATCAAAATACCAGAAATCTAACCCTCACCTGTAACATCAATAAACATAAGGTAGAGTATCTGGACACAAATGTAGAGATCATATGCAACAACCACGACTTTATTTCGTAAGTCCACAGCTGGCAACACTTTATTGCATCCCCTAAGCAGTCATCCGAATACACTAAAATGGAGTATCCCCTACAGGGAACTGCTCAGAGCTAAAAGAAATTGCAGCACTGAAGTGGGTTTCCTAAAGGAACAAACCATTATGTTACAGAGATTCAAAGCTAGAGGATACCCTTCATGGGTGCTCAAAAAAGCTGTCGAAAGGGTGGGAGAAGTCAATAGAGACACAATACTAGTGACGGAATCTAAATCTAAATCAATCACCACAGACGAATCAGACACTTTAGATATGCGGTTGATTTTGACCTTCAATGGGCACTCTAATCAGATAGGTAAAACTATCTTGTGTAATTGGAGCTTACTTAGAGGGGATCCAATTATAGGAAACTCTCTCCCTAGACAGCCTAAGATTAGCTACAGGAGGGGATGCAATTTCAAAGATCTTTTAGTACACAGTGATTTGCCCAATGAATACGAGAAAAGAAGTATTGATCTCCAGGGTTTCTTTCCATGCGGCCACTGCAAAGCTTGTGGAAACAGTCACATGCAGAAGGAATTCTGGAATAGTAGCACTAACAAGATGATCAGTATCACTCAATTTCTTACTTGCAGTAGCACCAATGTGATCTATGTCCTAGAGTGTCCCTGTAAAATGAAATATGTAGGTAGTACAACACACATGGCGAAGAAAAGAGTCCTCGAGCATATGAGGGCCATTACTAACAGAGATCAACAGTACCCTATTGCCCGCCATTTTGAGTGTAAGCATTACTCAGATTATACCAAATTGTCCTACTATGTGATTGAACAGGTAATGCCCAATAGAAGAGGTGGAAATAGGACACTCAGGCTTAGGCAATGTGAGTCAAGATACATCTTGGGGATGGGAACACGTTACCCGAATGGTCACAACATTGAAGAGGAGATGGCCATCCACTTACAGAGTGAATAAACAGGCATCGTGCAGTTTCTATGGATAGTGATCAGTGATCTATTGCTTTCTGTACATCTGTGGAGCATGTGCAAGAGTTAAAATATTCTCATGAAACATTTTCATTAATTTTAAGTTTCAGATGTCTAAACCAGATTAATATGCGTTAGATACGAACTGTATGTAAATGTATATAATCTTATATAATTTACATATATTGTTTTACATGTATATCTGAACATTAGGATTCAAACCTGTGTATTTATTTATCTATTTATCTTCCACGGGAGGAAAGGAAGGGACCATGTCTCGGGCTCGCAACAGAGGATCCCTACCCTTTTCTTCAGCTGCATCGCAGGGAACATACAAGACTTCACTCAAATTTTCTACATCAGAATTAAGTTTATTTTGAGCACAGTGTTATAAGTTTGTTTATAGAGGGGGAACCATGGCAACAGACTTTTTGGTGACAGGCATATACAAGACTAATGTTTTATTGTGTACTACAACGGAGGGTGTAAGATGTTACATTGTGACAAGATGGCATAGTATAGAGTGATACTAGCAGAGTGATAGAGCTCACTATATGAGTAGTACTTTGAGAAACAAACACCGTTTTTATCATGCCCAGTGCTAGTTTCAACACAACATCAGTCGCATGATGTCTAACACATGTTCGGTGGACAGGAAATAGCGGTACATTTTTGCAATGCTGGGTAGTGGGGCGGCAACATTTATGACCCCAGTGATGTCATCAGTGATGTCATGAGTGATGTCACTGACCATGTCATGAGTGATGTAATATGTGACGTCATCAGCAGTGCATTGCGGGCGCGCGAGTTATAGTTAGCTTAACTAACTATAACGGGGGAATTTCAATGGTTTTTTACGAGTAAAATGTCCAGCTAACTATAACGTGTGTGAAACCTTTGGTTTTTTCATTGAATTTCTAAGGTTTTTTAAATGCTAATTCCTAACTATAACGTGTGTGAAACCTATGTTTTTTTCATTGAATTAGCAAGGTTTTTTAAATGCAAATTCCTAACTATAACGTGTGTGAAACCTATGGTTTTTTCAGTGAATTTGTACGGTTTTTTAAATGCTAAGTTATGTATTTTTTTCTATTTTTTTTACATATTTTTTTTTTAATTTTCTATCCTTTTTTTAAGACTGTGGTTAAATTTTTAAAATTCTATAATATGTTTTTTAAAAAAATTTTTATAATACAAAAAGGTAAAATTTATTAGCAATACATTTTTTCCTTTTTCTTTTTTTTTTTTTTAGTACGCGTACCGTAAGCTTACGGTAAGCGTACGGTTTACGCAACGCCCGTAATTTTTCTACGCTGTTTGCGTATAGTTACGCAATTTGCGTAGCCGCGCGTACTCCGCGTGGGACGCGTACGCGTGTACGCTACACGCGCACGTTACGCGGAAGTGTCGGGTAGTGACTGTTATGCGCATGCGCGCAAGCGCGTGTCTTTTTTACGCGCATGCGCACTTTTGCCGTAAGCGTACCGTAAGCGTACCGTAAGCGTACGGTAGGTCATGTGATCATGAAACACAACTTTTGATTGGTTGAAACTACTTTCAGTTCTAGAACTCTCCTACACCACACCCATTCCCCTCATTTCTGCTTGTGATCCCTTAGGAGAAGGAGCTGGGTTGTCTTTGTGATACGATGGCAGACCAGCAGAGCTCTTCTGAGAGTGAGGCTAGCACTAGCAGCACTACCTTGAGGCAGAGAGCGAGGAAACAAAAGACCTCTTATGTATGGGATTATTTTACTTTTCCTGAAGGCCAGAAAAAGGTAAATGCACCCTTAGTAACTTGCAAGCTGTGTAAGCGTGTACTTTCAAGAGGTAATCCTGACAGGAAGTATTCCTATGGGAATCATACCATGAAGAGACACCTCAAGGATGTACACAGAAGGACACATGCTCGACTTTTTGGAGGTAACCCTTCAGAAAGTCAACCAAGCACATCCACAGCAGCTCAGCCTGGACCATCATCTGCAGGGCTGACTCCTTCTTCTGCAGGTCAGGTGAGCCCTTCATCTGTGGGGGGAGCATCTCCTTTTGCTGGCCCTCTGGAAATTAACCCTCGATTTCTGAGGGTTGATATTCGATGTGCCTCTTGTCATGATCTAATTTGTCATAGGGAGACCAGTGTTTCCCTAGTGGACCTCAAAATAGATCAGCACACTTGTCACAGAGACTAATTTTCCCATTCTTTCTTTCCTCTCTCCCTGCATGAACACAACGGCTCTTTTAAGAGCCAACCTTATCTTTCATCTTTTTTTTATAGATATTTTTAAAAACTTTTTTTTTTTTTTTTTACCGTACGCGTACGGTGCGCGTAATTATTATTTTTTTTTAAAAAAAACACTAAAAATCAATAATCACATTACAAGGACTTTGAAACACTACAATTATTATTATTGACTTACCATACCCACTCAAAAAAATATTTATTCATTTGTTTTTTAAAAAAAAAAATCCTTTAAAAATGGGTCTAGTTTTCGAAAATTTTCTATATCAATCTGAAAAAAAAGAAAAAAGTATTAATATTTTTTAAACATTTTAAAATACAGTACTCGTATTTACATATTTTTAAAAAAATATTTTTGCCTTATTTTTGCTGTTTTCAGAATATATTGCATTTCACTTTAAATTGTGAAAGCAATTGCATTCATCATTTAACAGCGGGCAAAAAAAAAATAACAATCTCAAAGATTGTATTAAAAAAGCCCAGAATCTCTTCTCACTTAAACTTAACATTACAGAAATGCATAATATTCTAAAAAAATATCATCAAAAAACAATACTTATTTCTTTAAAATACCGTCTGATATTTTTGTTTCAGAAGTATAATCACAATATTATATCTCAAATAACTCCACAATACATCTGATTCCATTTCCTTTAGGCAAAATATTATTTTAAAAATTTTTTTTGGATTAAATTTCCAACGGTAATCCAATAAAATTCTAAAGTTTAATTTGTCCAGATCTCACCGATTCTCTGTAACATTTTGGTTCAAGAATTTTTTTTTAATAATTTAATAAGTCCACAATAGAATTGGTTACTTTTCCGCATGGCCAAATAGTAATTTTTTAAAATCATTTTTGAAAAACTTTCCAATGGCACTCCAATAACATTCCAAAATTTAAATTGTGCAGATGTTACCGATTATCTCTAAATTATTGGTTTTTGAAAGTTTCATTAAAAATTTAAAAAGTCAACATTACAATTGGTTATCTTTCCATTAGGCCAAATGATAATTTAAAAAATCTTTTTTTTAGAAATTTCCAATGGTAATCCAGTAAAATGGTAAAGTTATTTTGTCCAGATCTTGCCAAGTTTCTCTAAAATTTAGGTTTCAGGAAGATTAGATAGGAATTTGCTAAATCAAAAGGCAAACGTTGTTTGTAAATCAATTGGGAATCATTACACAGTGTCCAGCCTTTTTCACATTTAAGATAAACTGTGTAATGTCCAGAAGTAACAGTAGGTCCATCATGGAAAATTATTGCAACAGTTACAAAAGTTTTTCCTGAAATTGATAATTGCTGTCCTGTAAACTTCTTTATTAAAGTATCCAATTTTGAACCATCAGCTCTACATCGTTGCATCATTAAAATTACATACTTTCCGTATTCGTTTAAAATTAATGTTGAAAACAAGTCAGATTTACACTCACCGCATTTCATGCTATGATTAGCATCTTTAACTAATTTTGCAAAAGTGACTGTTTTACTGTCTGGCAATGTCAAATAAATAAACTTTTCATTATCAACATTAGAGCCACATATATTATAACAGTTTTCACAACTATGTTCCCATTTATAAGAGAGACCAAATACATTTTCAATGGGAACCCCTTCTTCTTCCAGTACCTGAAGAAAATACATCAAGAATTCCTGTGCATCTTGCTGTACATTTTGAGAAAACTGTGTTCGTCCTGAACATATATCTAAAAGTTTTCTAATTTCAGTAGCACTTTCTATTTGAGTTTTATCTTTACTCAGCTTTTGAAAAAGGAGACTCAGCTCAGAACAGAATCTTTTTCCCTGATTTACTATTATCTGCTCTTGCAAACTTTCTAGATAAAATGCAAAATTCAGCACTACATTTGCGTAGCAGTTGACACCAGAGCTATTTTCAAAATGACATCCTACAACCTGTTCTTCATTTTCCTTTTTCTTTTTGCTTGCAATTACATCACTCCTCTTTTTTTTCCTCTTCTCTACATCTTCATTACAGATATTCTCATTTTTTCTTTTACGAGAAACTACACGTTTCTCCAACACAGGATACCTACCTAAATGAGGAGCATAGCTTCTTCTTAATCTATTATACTCCTTTACACAGTTTGTATCAGCACTAACTTTTGAATCATCAAAGTCTATCATGAATAAACCTGATAATGTTTTCACTCGTGACAAAGCAACATATGCCATACCTTCTTTGAATACAGTTGAACCAATGTTCACAAATGCACAATCTACAGTCAATCCTTGAGACTTGTGAATAGTTACAGCATATGCTAGAGAAAACGGAAACTGCTTCCTACGTACATATAAGTCTTTCACAAGCATTAAACGAACTGTACAACGACAAATATCTTTAACTTCTTCTATCTGATCAAATTTTATTTTTAAACATTCAATTCCATCTTTTTTCTGATAATTAATAAAACCCACAACTCTTCCCATAGCTCCATTAACTAAACCTTTTTCAACATTCAAATTTCTTCTTAAAAATACTCTACAGTTCATGCAAACATATAGATTTTTTTCTAATCCAGCTGTTTTGGAGATGTTCTTCTCTAGTGAGTCCAATTTATTTTTCAGTTTGCCTGTTACTGTGACAGTAATTCTTCCATCCTCAATTTTGTCCACTGCTTCCAATTTCCTGATCTCTTCCTTTTCCAATTTCAAAAGCTCCTCATTAAATATTGAGCATTCACGTAGAGTTGGCATTAAGCAGATGACACTTTTGTTTTCTGCAATGTTCTTGTATATCTTCTCTGCAACTATTTCTTCCTTTGGAAATAAATTATGTAGCAGCCGACTCTGTAATGCTTTTTTGCCAACTTCTGTGAGTAGTCCAATTCTGATATCTTTCAGAATACTTCCATATTCTTCATCGCTTGCTTGCCTCATATTAGTAGTAAGTTCCTTGTACTCAAAGAAGGACCAAATATTTGTATTTCCGATGCTTCCCAATGACTTCTTCGTGTCTTCATGTGTGACAGTACTAAACACTGGTTGTCCTTTAACTGGAGTAAGTTGCAAAAGATCTCCAAAAACTATGACGTGTTTTCCACCAAATAACATGTCATAGTCTGTCTTCAAAATTTGCTGCATTCTTAAATGCACAAAGGCAAGCATTAAGTTTGATACCATGCTCACCTCATCAATAATGAGAACTTGCATCTTCTTCAATACTCTTGAAACTTCCAAAGATGCTTCTCCAGTTAGCTTGTTGTATTGTATTTTGTTCTCATGCTCCACTGGTAACATTAGCAAACGATGTAAAGTGATTCCTTTTATGTTATATGCTGCTAACCCAGTTGGAGCAGTAACCACACAAGACAAAGTAGAATCTGTTTTTTGCAGTAGGTAGCTTCTGATGACTTTTATAAGGAAACTTTTTCCAGTTCCAGCTTGTCCGCTTACATACATCCTGATTGGATGAAATGATGTGCATGAGCACTCTTTTTTTCATGTAGAAATCCGTGTTCAATTTTGCTTCTGATCTCTTCATAAATTTGTTGCTGCTCTTGATTCAGTTGTCTTTCCAAATTTTCTAAGTCTATAAATTCTTCTTGAGCTTGATTCATAGCCGTTTCCACTTCATTCATGGCTATTGATGCTTCATTTTCAACGATTGGTTGTCCTAGGGGATCTTGACTGAGTGTTCCTGAACTTTGGCTGTCCTGAGAACTGTCTCTAGCTATTTCTGCTGCAATTGTAGTTTCCTGTTCAATTTCTTCATTTAACATTTGCAGATAACTTGAGAATGTACTGCATTGTATGCTGTCTTTGCAAGCATTAAAAGAATCTTCATAGCTTTGAAATTCTCCCAGTAGTTCATCCTCTGTACGCCATGGTTTAAACAACTGTAAAAGAGCCAAGTAGTAAAATTCCTTCTTGTCAGTAGTGTCGCAACTCAGCTTCCTGTGATTTATCAAACTTCCTTTTGTTTGCTTCACCAAACATCCTTCCTCACCAACGACTTTATATTTTCCATTGTTGATGTCTTCTGCGGCTTTCCGTGAATAAATGTAGTTCTGCAGCACTTCATAGAGACACATGTTCTCCAGATGTTGACTTCTCTTGGGATAATATGTGTCCAACATGTTTGATTTCAAAATATCTGTACTTTCTGGGTCATTCTCGGCCAAATATTCAATTTCTCCAACAGATTTCAGTACCCGATTTCTCATTGCTGCAAGGCCTAAACTTGCCCAAATTATTCTTCTTGACTTCGAGTAGAGACTTGCAGAAGATAACCTATCTGAACATTCGTAGGATACAATTTCTCGATGCGATAACATCTTCAAACTGAAACTGTACAGCTTCTTACTGACAGTCTTCTCGTGAGAAATCTCTTCCCACATTTCCTTCAATTCTGTTTTTTCTGATTTCGTAATGTAAGACGTTACATATCGAGCAACAGCAATGGAATTGTCAGCTACATACTGTATATCCATGTTAGCGTTCCACATGGATAAAATGACTGGGTTGTAGTCATTTATATTTTTGGATTCTTCTTTTCTTTTTAGGTTGTAGGTATTCTTAGGTGATTTCCTTGTGATAGTATGTCTCACAGCTGACATAAAACTGTTGACTCTTCCATTTGAAAGAACAGGTCTAGGAAATCCAAATCGACATTTAGTGTAGTATTTATCTTTGCTCTTGTATTTCCGTCGACAGTATTTTCCACACCGATGACTTTGGAAACGTAAAACTTGCTCCTTTAACTTTTTCTCTTCTGTGCTTTTTGGTATAGCACATGTTGCATATTCTTCAATGAAAGATAACACTGCTTCATCAGTATCTGTTCCAAACTTTGGGGCATCCTTGATCCACAACAGCATATGAATATGAGGAGCACCTCTTGCCTGGTACTCTTTTCTCCAAAAGAAATCTACTACTTCTCCAAGAGCTGGATTTTTTTTATTGCAGATGAAAGACATCATAGCCTCAAATATATGATTGAAATATCTGCAAACATTAACCGGATCCAATGAGCACAGTTCTCCTGCTGTCTTGTATTCAATGTTTTTAATGTTTGAATTTGCCTCTCGTAGAAAATCCAGTAAATCATCCCAAGCGTACTCCGCACAGCTTAGGGTAACGAACCATGTTGGTGTTCCTAAATTCCGTAACATGCATTTTAGTTCACCATGGCGTCGGTACCAATATTCATTTGTCCCACGCTGACAAGCCATCAGATTGATCAGTTGTGTTTCCAAATGATCATCTCGGTGCTGCACTTTCTCCATAAAATCCTTAGCAGACACATTTTGTAAATGTACTCCACTTTTTAAAATGTGATTTACTGCATAAGACAGTGCAGACAAGTCGCTTTCAAATAAAAGATGGAACAAATAAGGAATACTTTGTCGAAATCTGGGATCTTCAGCATATAGTCTTGTAGTCCGATACTCAGAAGCTGGAATCTGTTCTGGACGTTCATCGTATCGTCCTCCTTTTCCTTTAGGAAACAGCTGGGGAAAATATCGAGCTTCCAAGCTCTCCTCCCATACACTCACGGGAGTTCTTTTGCTTTCTTCATCTGAAAGAGATCAATATTATCTCCCATAACTTCTTTTGAATGAAGAGGATGTATGCTAAAATGTTCATAAATTTCTTCTTCCTTTGACTTGTCCACTTTTTCAATTTGTCCAGTTGGTGTTTCTGTGTCTTCTTGTAAATCTTCTTCTTCTATATAAATTGATTCATACCATTTGTTATTCCTTTTCAAATACAAATTTGCTCTTTGTACTTTCCGCACATCTACCAGCTCCTGCCAAATCTTCTTATTCTTTGTAGGTACACCATTAACCAGAATAATTAATGGTTCAGTTTCCAAAGTATCCGCATCAATAGTTTCCATATTTTTTTTCAAATCCAAGGGCAAATACACCACTCTTCCTTTTAAACCTCTCAGTAAATCAGGAGGCGGCAATTTACCAGTTTTGTGCTCCATACGTACTATGGTCTGGAACGGATGAACACATTGAATGAGTATAGACTCATATGTATTTAATTCAGAAAGTTCAGCAGGAATAGCATCCAATTCTAAATTATTATGTACAGCTCTGGTCGGCATTCTATTTTCCTCTAACTTGTTGTAACAGTATTTACAAATACGCTGATCTTCACCCAAATCAAAACAATTTTCTAGAAATATATATGTGGCAAAATCCTTCCACTTATAATTATCTTCATTTTCACTCTTTTTGTAGAGATCAACATTCCTAGTTTGTTTTCTATAATGAGTTCTGCGGCAACAAATACAAGTAAAATTTGGTCTTTCATTAGAGACTATTGCAAATTTTGTTATATGATCATTAAATGTGTTACTTACAGAGGGTTCTACATTCTCTTCCACTTCTTCCTCATTTACTGTGTCCTTCTCTGCACTGTTTTGTTCAGGACCAAAGTAACAAAACTGAATTTCATCCACAACCTTCTCTACATCTGATACCGTTCCTCGGAACAGAGCCCTATTCAATTCATTTAACTTTATTGCTGGACTTTTGGCAAAATACAACCGTCTCACAAACTTTCTCATTTCAGTATGATGAACAGCCAGCATCCTAAAATGATGGAAAACACTATTGCACACTTTTCTAGATAGACAAGCCAGAGAATGACCCTGCAAACCAGTATTCTCTCTCACTCTGCATGGATCCAGACTTTGAAGCACCTTAATCTTCTGTTTTATACTTTTTTTACTATATTCTCTTAGAAACTCTCGAAATTTGTCAATAGATTCCTGACGCACAGTGCAAATACTACTACAATTCCAAGTGTACACTGGGGCTTTAGGACGTCTCCCCATAGCCTCATCTGCCATCACTTGTACCTCATCTCTTGGAACCATTATCTCCTTCTCCATTATGCAACCATTTTTTACTTCGTAAGAACGACCTCTGGTGTCAACTGCATGCAGCAAACTATTACTTTGAAAATAGCTCTCTTCATTAAAAAAAGGTTCACTACTTGAACTATGCATCCACTTTCCTAAAAACACTTTACAAAAGTTTGTTCTGTTCACTACTCTTTTCCTTTTGCTATGTGATTTCAGTACATTAACCATTTTGTCTAATGTACGCATCCTATTCAAAATTAAAATGAATAGTTTCCTTTTTAATTCTAATGCCTTTGCTGCAATGGCTTCTATTTCTTTTTTTCTTTTATAAAACTTTGTCTTTTTCTTATATTTCTTCACATCCTTCATCAAATTGGACATAACTCTTCTCTGAAACATTTTTCTACGTATCTCTTTAAACGCTGTTTTTCTATTTATATAAATCTTTTCAGTTGCTGAAGGTATATTTGCATTAACTACATTGTCAATTTTTTCCTCTCCTTTTTTGTTCAAAACATCCTTTCGAGTACAGACATTTTGTACATTTTTCATTCTTTTGAATATATTTTTTAGAAATTGTTTTTTCTGCTTACCAGAAGATTTTTTCTTTTTCCCAACATGAGCATCTTCTACTAACTTTGGTCCTCTAGTTGTCTTCAAATATAGGTTTTTTTTGTGCGTTTTTTGAACTCTGGATTTTGTAGGCATCTTAAATTTTGTCCACTGCTCTTCAGCAATACCTGAAAAAAACTAAAAAAAAAATCCTTTATTTTATTTAAATATATTACTACATTTCTTTTCACAATAGTCACAAAACGTAATTTCTTTGCCAATTTGAATGCACACTTACTGCTCTTTTTTTTTGGCAAGTTAAAATCACTTTTACAGACTGACACATTATGAAACCACTTTTCAGATTTTTAAAAAAGCCCATGTCCAGACTGCTTTTTCAGACCACCACCATGTGTATCCTCGGTGACTACCTACACTCCAGCAAGGGCAACCAGCCTTAGTGATGCTGAATGTATTTGCATTACAGACTGAAACCTGAAAACCCCACTCGCTTCTAAATACTGTGCATGATTATACATGGAAAGGAGCTGGGTGTGTGCTAAGAGTCTGCTTCTTCCCCCAAAAAATCGCTCCCCCTTTTTCCTACTAATGCAACTGTGAAATCACCAGAGCAAAACGCAATAAATCCCTGCCTGTAATTCCTATTTCCACACAGAGTCATGTTTTGACATTAGTCCCAAAACGAAATTTCTTTGCCAATTTGAAAGCAAACTTACTGCTCTTTTTTTTTGGCAAGTGAAAATCACTTTTACAGACTGACACATTATGAAACCACTTTTTAGATTTTTAAAAAAAAGCCCATGTCCAGACTGCTTTTTCAGACCACCACCATGTGTATCCTCGGTGACTGCCTACACTCCAGCAAGGGCAACCAGCCTTAGTGATGCAGAATGTATTTGCATTACAGACTGAAACCTGAAAACCCCACTCGCTTGTAAATACTGTGCATGATTATACATGGACAGGAGCTGGGTGTGTGCTAAGAGTCTGCTTCTTCCCCCAAAAAATCGCTCCCCCTTTTTCCTACTAATGCAACTATGAAATCACCAGAACAAAACGCAATAAATCTCTGTGTGCAAATAGGAATTACAGGCAGAGTCATGTTTTCACATTAGTCCCAAAACGAAATTTCTTTGCCAATTTGAATGCACACTTACTGCTCTTTTTTTTTGGCAAGTGAAAATCACTTTTACAGACTGACACATTATGAAACCACTTTTCAGATTTTTTTAAATTGCACATGTCCAGACTGCTTTTTCAGACCACCACCATGTGTATCCTCGGTGACTGCCTACACTCCAGCAAGGGCAACCAGCCTTAGTGATGCAGAATGTATTTGCATTACAGACTGAAACCTGAAAACCCCACTCGCTTGTAAATACTGTGCATGATTGATTATACATGGACAGGAGCTGGGTGTGTGCTAAGAGTCTGCTTCTTCCCCCAAACAATCGCTCCCCCTTTTTCCTACTAATGCAACTGTGAAATCACCAGAGCAAAACGCAATAAATCCCTGCCTGTAATTCCTATTTCCACACAGAGTCATGTTTTGACATTAGTCCCAAAACGAAATTTCTTTGCCAATTTGAAAGCAAACTTACTGCTCTTTTTTTTTGGCAAGTGAAAATCACTTTTACAGACTGACACATTATGAAACCACTTTTTAGATTTTTTTTAAAAAGCCCATGTCCAGACTGCTTTTTCAGACCACCACCATGTGTATCCTCGGTGACTGCCTACACTCCAGCAAGGGCAACCAGCCTTAGTGATGCTGAATGTATTTGCATTACAGACTGAAACCTGAAAACCCCACTCGCTTGTAAATACTGTGCATGATTATACATGGACAGGAGCTGGGTGTGTGCTAAGAGTCTGCTTCTTCCCCCAAAAAATCGCTCCCCCTTTTTCCTACTAATGCAACTGTGAAATCACCAGAGCAAAACGCAATAAATCTCTGCCTGTAATTCCTATTTGCACACAGAGTCATGTTTTCACATTAGTCCCAAAACGAAATTTCTTTGCCAATTTGAATGCACACTTACTGCTCTTTTTTTTTGGCAAGTGAAAATCACTTTTACAGACTGACACATTATGAAACCACTTTTCTGATTTTTTTTAAAAAGCCCATGTCCAGACTGATTTTTCAGACCACCACCATGTGTATCCTCGGTGACTGCCTACACTCCAGCAAGGGCAACCAGCCTTAGTGATCCTGATTGTATTTGCATTACAGACTGAAACCTCAAAACCCCACTTGCTTCTAAATACTGTGCATGATTCCACATGGTAAGCAGCTGGGTGTGTGCTAAGAGTCTGCTTCTTCCCCCAAAAAATCGCTCCCCCTTTTTCCTACTAATGCAACTGTGAAATCACCAGAGCAAAACGCAATAAATCTCTGCCTGTAATTCCTATTTGCACACAGAGTCATGTTTTCACATTAGTCCCAAAACGAAATTTCTTTGCCAATTTGAATGCACACTTACTGCTCTTTTTTTTTGGCAAGTGAAAATCACTTTTACAGACTGACACATTATGAAACCACTTTTCAGATTTTTTTAAATTGCACATGTCCAGACTGCTTTTTCAGACCACCACCATGTGTATCCTCGGTGACTGCCTACACTCCAGCAAGGGCAACCAGCCTTAGTGATGCAGAATGTATTTGCATTACAGACTGAAACCTGAAAACCCCACTCGCTTGTAAATACTGTGCATGATTATACATGGACAGGAGCTGGGTGTGTGCTAAGAGTCTGCTTCTTCCCCAAAAAAATCGCTCCCCCTTTTTCCTACTAATGCAACTGTGAAATCACCAGAACAAAACGCAATAAATCTCTGCCTGTAATTCCTATTTGCACACAGAGTCATGTTTTCACATTAGTCCCAAAACGAAATTTCTTTGCCAATTTGAATGCACACTTACTGCTCTTTTTTTTTGGCAAGTGAAAATCACTTTTACAGACTGACACATTATGAAACCACTTTTCAGATTTTTTTAAATTGCACATGTCCAGACTGCTTTTTCAGACCACCACCATGTGTATCCTCGGTGACTGCCTACACTCCAGCAAGAGCAACCAGCCTTAGTGATGCTGAATGTATTTGCATTACAGACTGAAACCTGAAAACCCCACTCGCTTCTAAATACTGTGCATGATTATACATGGAAAGGAGCTGGGTGTGTGCTAAGAGTCTGCTTCTTCCCCCAAAAAATCGCTCCCCCTTTTTCCTACTAATGCAACTGTGAAATCACCAGAGCAAAACGCAATAAATCTCTGCCTGTAATTCCTATTTCCACAAAGAGTCATGTTTTCACATTAGTCCCAAAACGAAATTTCTTTGCCAATTTGAAAGCACACTTACTGCTCTTTTTTTTTGGCAAGTGAAAATCACTTTTACAGACTGACACATTATGAAACCACTTTTCAGATTTTTGTAAATTGCACATGTCCAGACTGCTTTTTCAGACCACCACCATGTGTATCCTCGGTGACTGCCTACACTCCAGCAAGGGCAACCAGCCTTAGTGATGCTGAATGTATTTGCATTACAGACTGAAACCTGAAAACCCCACTCGCTTGTAAATACTGTGCATGATTATACATGGACAGGAGCTGGGTGTGTGCTAAGAGTCTGCTTCTGCACCAAAAAATCGCTCCCCCTTTCCATCTAATGCAACTGTGAAATCACCAGAGCAATACGCAATAAATCTCTGCCTGTAATTCCTATTTGCACACAGAGTCATGTTTTCACATTAGTCACAAAACGAAATTTCTTTGCCAATTTAAATGCACACTTACTGCTCTTTTTTTTTGGCAAGTGAAAATCACTTTTACAGACTGACACATTATGAATCCACTTTTTAGATTTTCTTAAAAAGCCCATGTCCAAACTGCTTTTTCAGACCACCACCATGTGTATCCTCGGTGTCTGCCTACACTCCAGCAAGGGCAACCAGCCTTAGTGATGCTGAATGTATTTGCATTACTGACTGCAACCTCAAACCCTTAAAGTATTCCTTATTTTTACCAGTACACCTTAATTTATCATGAAAAAATTGTCCATATTATTTTACATGTTCCTCACATTTAAATTTCTCCCAAAACAGAAAATAATAAACACAACTTCTACAAAAGGAATTCCAATTCTATTATTCATTTCTTAATTTACCATATACATCCCCTCTCAAACTCTAAACTCACCTTTAAAATTAGTTAGTTGTGAAAGAAATGTGGCACTCAAACAGCAGATTATCAGAGCCAGGATGTCTGTTCTCTACACCTCTCTCCTCTCAGCAGAACCAGATAATGGCAAACTTTCCCTCTATTTTTCCACACATATACATGTAAGTTTCAAATCTCAGTGCTTCCCCCTTTTTTTCAAATGTAATCACACATTTCTATTGGTTGAAAACCAACCCTTTTCCAAAAGTACCCTGCCCCCAACTTGACTTCTGCCTAGTACCCTTCCCCCAACTTGACTTCTGCCTGCTACCATAGCAACAGCTCATGGAACACTGCTGTGTGGAGTTAGGTCAGAAGTTCGCCACACAATGTTTCAATTCCACAGAGCAAGAGTGCTTGACTTTTCAAACCTAACAGCAAATCCATAGTACTGTTCTTTGGTAACACATTTTTTTGTACCAATACAAAACATGCTTCTATTAATTTACACATACAGCCTAGTTTTTATTCTAGAACGGTATGAAACAGCCAATCAGTTCTTTTTGTTTTGAAAAAAATATGTATGCCTCCATTTCCAAACTGTCTTTCTTTTCTTATTGCCATTCTACTGAAAGACACCTCCTGAGTGCATCCAGTTCTCCTTTGAAGATGTTCACAGTGTGGATTGTAGGGCACAGCTATGTCTTCTGGAGTGAAAAGTTTGCAGAGAAAACAGGTATGGTGAGAGACCTTGCTTTGCCAAATGTAGACATTAAATGGATTGGTCAGAGAGGGTTAAAGTGGCACCAATTGATGCCATTGGTGAAATCCTTCATGCAAATCCAACACCCTGACCTCATAATAGTGCACTGTGGTGGCAATGACCTAGGCACTTTGACTGGGGTAGGTCTGGAAATGCTTATGAAGGACACCTTTGCACAACTGTTTTCACTTTTCCCTAAAACTGCCTTTGTGTTTTCCAACATATGCCAAAGGCAAAAATGGAACTGGTCCAATCATTTCTGTCCGCAGATTGACAAAGCAAGAAAGCACGTCAACAAATCTGTTTCTGCTTTCCTCCGTGACTATGGTATGGGTGCCATTTACCACAACAACTTGCGTTATGACATGCAAGACATTTATAGAGGAGATGGTGTGCACTTCAATGATGAAGGGAACAGAGTCTTCCTCTTGAACCTTAGACTCTGCATCGGTACTTACTTGTAGGTACCACTTAAAAAATCACTTCATAAACACAACGGCTCTTTTTAGAGCCCCCTAATATCTAAACTCATCTGCATTTCATTTCTTTTTTAATTTTTTTTTCCATCCGTACGCTTACCGTAAGCTTACCGTACGCGTACCCCGTGATTTTTTTTAAAATCCATAAATGTTTTCTTTGTACTTTTCTGTCCTTCTTTGACCCCCTCACAAATGTAAGGGGGTCTGTAACTCTCCTCCTTGCCCCCTTTTCTTGTTTTCACTCTTTTTTTTCTGAGTGAAACACACAAAATGGCGGCCGCCGCTTCCTGGTTTCGGCCGATTCGAATGTTTACTAAGATCTAACAGCCAATCAGAATCGCGCTCGCGCACGCCACCGTACGCGTACGGTAAGCTTACGGTAAGCGTACCGTAAGCTGGCTCAGATATATATATTGATTTAAATGCTATTTTCTCAGGACCTACTGAACAGATTTACACCAAACCTACAAAAGGCACTTCCTTGACCTAGGGACTACCTCTCTGCCAAATTTCTAGTAATTCTGTTCAGCCGTTCGGGCTGTAGCCCTGTCTAAAGGTCCTATGGAAAAATGCATGGGAAAAACGCGTTTTGGGACCCCCCTTTTTTCTCAGCCCCCGCTTGACGAATCCCCCCGAGACTTTCAGGGTAGGAGCGGAGCGTAGCGCCCCACCTATTTTGAGAAATTCGCGAGGATTCGTCGACCGGCGCCAAAGTTATTCAAAATAGAATGTTGCGGATTTCCTATGGAAAAGGGGTCCTAACTATAACTACCTACTGGCGACCGCCAGTAGGTAATATATATATATATATTCACTGAAAAAAACATAGGTTTCAGGGGCGTTATAGTTAGCTGGACTTTTCACTCGTACAAAACCATTGAAATTCCCCCGTTATAGTTAGTTCAGCTAACTATAACTCGCATGCCCGCAATGCACTGCTGATGATGTCACATATTACATCACTCATGACATGGTCAGTGACATCACTCATGACATCTCAAATGACATCACTGATGACATCATCCAGTGAATGTGTGTTTTTCTGAAAATTACATATGTTTTATATATGTATATCTCAAGGTCGATGGAAGAATAAATGGGTGTATAAGTGTCTAAATGGATGATTTGTTTTTGAAAAATTGATTGTATAACTGACTGATTAAGTGTATCTTAGTGAATACATGGCTTAGTGAGTAATGTTTAAATATGTAAATATCTGTATCAGTCTCTCACTTTGTGTATAAGTGGCTGCATGGGTTGGTGAGTAGCTACATGAGTGTCTATATAGGTTATTAGTTGTTTTTTTGAGTATCAGTATGAGTGTCTGAGTGTCTGTATGGTTCGGTGGGGGGTATTACGTAGTGCATAGGTGCATGAATGAGTGACTCACTGTTTGTATGTCTTGAAGACAGCATGTGTGCAGGACTGTATGGGTGGATGAGTGTGTGCATGGGTGTGTTAGTGAGTGAATGACTGTCTCGATAGTGTCTTTATGAGTAACTACATATGTTTTAAACTAGTATATGTGACTATTGGTGTATATAAGTGAGTATATGTGAGAGTGAGAGATTGAAAGAGTTCCTGTATGAATAAGTATGTGTTTCTATAAGTGATTGTTTAAAAGACTAAGTATGTGTAAGTTTCTGTAGAAGTGAGTGTGGTGGTGTGTGTATAACTGTATATGCAAGTAAATGGATGTTTGATTCTTTATTAGCATGAGTGACTATGTGTGTGAGTAACTCTATGGATGAGTGGCATTGTGTAACAGGATGTATGAGTACATATGATGAGTGAGTACATGTATGAGTGACTGTATAGGACTGTTGGTGAATAAGTGTATGTGTATGTGGATCTTAGAATTACTGAATAGGTTGTTGTAACTGATATTGGTATGTCCATTGTTTTGAAAATTTTAGTTTCTATTTTTGAATGTGTGTATCAAAGGTTATATTAGGGGGAGAGGAGGTCTGCCACTCTATCACAAGGATGATGTCATCAGTGATGTCATTTGAGATGTCATCAGTGATGTCATGAGTGATGTCACTGACCATGTCATGAGTGATGTAATATGTGACGTCATCAGCAGTGCATTGCGGGCGTGCGAGTTATAGTTAGCTGAACTAACTATAACGGGGGAATTTCAATGGTTTTGTACGAGTGAAAAGTCCAGCTAACTATAACGCCCCTGAAACCTATGTTTTTTTCAGTGAATTTCAAAGGTTTTTTAAATGCTAATTCCTAACTATAACGTGCCTGAAACCTATGGTTTTTTCAGTGAATTTCAAAGGTTTTTTTAAATGCTAATTTGAAACTATGCCTACAGAGATAGGACATGTGAAGACAGAAGAAAAAACGCACAGAAAGAAAAAAAAGAAATGCAGAAAGAAGCAACAGAAGTCCTCAAAGACGAAGAAAAGTGCAGCAAGAAGGATAACGTGCAGAAAGAACAAACAGAAGAGCAGAAAGAAGCCTTGTTGCAAAATCATCCTGTACCCTCAACTTTTTCAGACGGATACTGGTGGTAACTGAGTCTGACTAACCAGTCCTAGAGCCAGTGCTATGTTAAAAGACACTCAGAATACAGTGAAAACACCTACATACACTAGGGAACACTATGCGTTGGGGTCCCCCTGTGATCAGCATGACCTCCTCTGTAAGCCCCTAGTATATAATAGGGTAGGGGATTAAAACTACCTCTTAAAACGCGCCACAGGGCGTGTTTGCACACGTCATCTCAGGCCCCGTCATCTCACTTCCCCACTGTGTAAACACGCCCTGTGGCCGTTTTAAGTTGGGAGATTAAGTCCCCTTGAATCCTGAGGGTCCCTAGGGTCCAACTAGACCAATAGGTACCTCCAGTAAGCGCCACAGAGCTACGTTGCAGAGAGATGTAAAAAGGGGCACGGCCTAGACCACCTCTCTGCAACGCAGCGCAGTGGCGCTTACTGGAAGCACCTGGTGGGCAAGTTGGCCCCCAGGGTCCCTCAGGATTGAAGGGGAATTATTTCCCCAACTTAAAACGCGCCACAGGGCTTGTTTGTACACGTTAACTCAGGCCCCGTCCCCTCCCTTCACCACTGTGTAAACGCGCCCTGTGGCCGTTCTAAGTTGAGAGATTAAGTCCCCTTGAATCCTAAGGGTCCCTAGGGTAAAACTAGCCCACTAGGTACCTCCAGTAAGTGCCACAGAGCTGCGTTGCATAGAGGTGTAAAAAGGGGCGTGGCCTCAGTACACCTGTCTGCAACACAGCTCCTTGGCGCATACTGGAGATACCTTTTGGGCTAGTTGGCCCTCAGGGGCCCTCAGTATTGAAGGGGAATTAATTCCCCAACTTACAACTGGCCAGGGGGGCGCGTTTGCAGAGTGCTGCAAGGAGGGGGCGTGGCCTCCGGCGCGATGCCGGTCTTTTATTTATTTTATTTTTTTAAGAAGGAGGGCTGTGTGGCCCCCCTTCTTTTTCTAATTTACTGGCCCTGGGGACCCCATCCCCCAGGGCCTGCACCCTAATTTTTTTTGGTGAAAAAAATTAATTTGGCCCTCCCAAGGCCTTAATGGGCCGGGGAGGGGGCTGTGTTGCCCCCCTCCTCAGGCCACTTATTGCCCCGGGGACCCCATCCCCCGGGGCCGGCCTTTGTTTTTTATTATTTTTAAAAAATATATATTTATAGAAACACCTAGGACATGCTGGACAAACCGTATGTACCTATCACCATGACGATTTGCGTGGCATTCATTAAAAGGCGACTATGCATAGAATGAATACACATGGAATGTATTTACACCACTAGTGAAGCTCTGACGTGTCTGACGCCCTATCGTGCCTTATCCCGGCGCCCCCGCCGGTGGGTACTCTCCAAGTAGACACCCTTGTCGTTTATTTACACAAACATGGGTAGCTATTGACGGGCACATTTAATATACACGCACACCAAGCCATTCAAAGGGGATTCGACAAAAATTCGGCCAAACTATGCAAGAAACCCCCCTCACGGTTAATAAAACACACATCCACCGCCGGATGTGTAATACTTTTTATTTTACTCTCTGGAAAGGAGACGAACCTCACTTGAGAGTCACAGCGCGCTCCTGGCAGAGCCCAATGCTGTGTTACACCCACCATTGCCTGCTGAGTGCCACACACCTCTGTGTTGTATTCCACCAGCTAGTGCATATGCTATGACACTCTCTAGCCCGTGTGCACTGTAACACCACCCCGTGAATATGTCATGCCACACTTGCCTTCGCACGGGTTATATTGCCCCATCTAACGTGCCTTCCTCGATGCCTATGTTATAACACACAGCGCTATGCCATACATATTACAATCTGGGATCCATATCTTTGTCACAGTGCATATGCAACGTTACACTCCCCAGCACATATTTTATATTACAACTTTAGAGACTAGTTAGGTTACACAACACTGCCCTGTGCATATTACACTCCAAGGCGCATATCGCATAGCACACGCTAGTGCCTGTGCTATCTCGCGCTCTCCAATGAATCTGTCATTGCGCACAATGTATTGCATATTATATTTCACGCCCCGGGTTCATCTTATATCACACTTTTTGGTGCATAGTTTATACCATATACTATATCTAGTTTTCATTTTCAATTGTGCTCTCAGGACTATGTTCTATATAACACTGCGTCCACCTACCCTTTTCATGGGCATTACATTTTGCGATGGGGGGTGGAGGGTCAGGGGGTGTATCTGCCAAGTGAGCCCGGAGTCACAGTCACAAACGTCCTCTTCTTCCTGAATAAAAGTGAGATTATGCTGCATACTTATTCATATTTTAAGTAGTTCGCACAGACACACATTTTAAAAACAATAACGTTCCTAATACCCACCTTCTCTGAACAGTTAGCTTGCTGCCCCATCCACCTCCTCCCTATCCTCTGTTATCTGAACCCATGGACTAGCCTCCTCCCTCCTGCCATGCATGGTCTGATGTGCTGCCACTGCCCTCCATTTAGCATGATGTACCAGTCCACTCCTCCTGCCCTCCATTGCCCAATTCTATGGCCCATCATTGACCTCCTGCTTAGCCTCTGTGCTTAGCTTGCTGCCCCTATTCTCCTTCCCCCTGCCCTCCGATGTCTTTGTGCATGCCCCTGCTCCATCCTTTTTGCCCACCATGTTCCATGGACCTGCCACTCCTATCTACTCGGAGTGTTCTGTTGAGCTGCCACTTCCCTCCCACCTGCCTAGCATTGTCAGATGACTGTAACCTGTCCCTGCCACCTCCACCCTGCCTGTCCACATGCCATGCCCCTATCCCCTTCCTCCTGTCCTCCATGGTCCATTTACTGCCACACCCTTCTGCCCTCCCTGGTCTGTTGTGCTGCAACTGCTCCTCCTGCCTGCCCCGTGCGGTCTGTTGTGAGGCCCCTTCCCCTGAACTCTCTTGTCTGTGCCCAGGTCCTGACCCTCCCTTCTATCCTCCATGGTCCTTTGTGCATGCCCCTGCACCCTCCTTCTTGCCCATCATAGCCATTGTGCTGCCACTAACCCTCCCGCTTGTCATGCATGGTCTTCTGTGCTGCCATGGCCCCTCCCACCTTCCCTGTGTGGTCAGCTAGCTGCCCCTGACCCCCTCCCACCTTCCCTCCATGGTCTGTGTGTATGCTATCATAGTCTCATTGTTGCTCTCCATGGTGTGTCTTGTTTCTAGTGCCCAACCTGCCTGACCTCCATGGTCATCTTGCTGCTCCTGCCCTGCTCCCTTGCCCCCAGCCCTGTTTCCATGTGTAGACCCCTATTCCCTCCCTCCTGGCTTGTCTGTTTCATTGTAATGCCCCTGATCCGTCCCTCCTGCCCTTTATGGTCTGTTATGCTGCAGCTTTCTCTCCTGTCTGTCCAATATGGTCAGCTAGCTACCATTGCCTCTTTCCCCTCTGTTCTCTGTTGTCCATGTGCATGGTCCTGTCCCCTCCCTATTGCTTTCTATGGATTGTTGTGCTGCTCTCCTGTCCCGCATGCGCTGTGTGGTGTATTGTGCTGCTGCAAACCCTGATGCCTGCCCTGAAGAGTCAGTTTGGTACACCTCTCCATGTCCCTCCTGTCCTCTGTTATCCGAGTCCATGTCCCTACCCCAATTCCTCCTGCCTACCATGATCCAATGTACCATACTTGTGAACATTTTGAACTTGGTAAGAGGGAGATTTTGAAAACAAACTGGGGTATTGATTTTCCCCTTTGAGTTACATTGAAAAAGAGGAGATTGTAGACAGGAGACAGATCAAATAAAGCCCATTTGAGCTTGAAAACATCGGACGTTTCCTTGGTGAAACAGGTCTGTTGGCATGTATGGTTGTACTACCACTGCCTCTTCCTTCTACCCACAGCCTCTCTTGCCAGTCCTGTATTGTTGGTTTGTTGCCCCTGCCCCCCTTTCCACTGCCCTCCATAGTCTGTTGTGCTGCCACTGCCCTTCCTGCCTGCCCAATGTGGTCAAATTGTTGCATCTGCACTCTCCTACCTGCCTTCAATTTTCAGAGTCTGTGCCCCTGGCCTCTGCGCTCAACAGTATCCCAATGAACAACTAGATTGCTAACATTCTATATTTATTACAAAAGTGTGGAATGCCGGACGTCATCTTGATGTAATCAAAACTGTAATACCTAGAGTATTTCCTTTAGAAATTACATATATGAGAGGGTCTTATTTGCATCAAAATTATGGTTAGTGCTCTAAAAAACTAAAATGAGGACATATTTTCTGAGTTTTCAAATAGCGACAAAGAACTTTTAAATTAGTTGTAATCTTTATGTTTTTTTATCCAGTTGACCACTTGATTAAATGTTGCACCTAGGGGAGAGAATGTGGTGTTACTTCCAGAGCTGCAGACTTTGCAACTGGGGAACCAGGTTGGAGTTTCTGCTTCAGCTCAACATTCTGTGATTTTGGTCAAATCACTTAAACTCCCCATGTCTACAACCAAAATGAATTTGATCTTGTGTGATGTAACCAATGCTCATGTAAAGCACTCTAATTGATGAGAAGTCTGCACTATATAAAACTGCAAATACACAAACAATAAGTGTTTTGCACACTTCTGTCATTGGGCTACATGTGGGCTACATCTGGGTGATATCTGTGCTGCATTTGGGCTCTTTTGTCTCTGGTGGCCATTTTGGGAGATTTATTTGTTATGAAGTTTCCTAATTTCCTCATTTACTGCAGTCTCCTCAGTAGGAAATGCTTTCAGTTTTTTACTTTAATTCCATCAAGAAGGTATTCAGATATGTCACACATTTGCCATAAATTCTGAATGTTAGCACTCTAGTTGCTCATTAGATCACTGTAATAAAGCTACTGCTCACCACGGAAGTCTGCTGCTGGTATTAAAAGTGCATGTTTCAGTCTGCATATCAGAATTTAATGAAATAGAAGAGGATTTGAGAAGTCACTCAAAATGTGCCCTAATTTTTCTTTCTTCAGCACTAATCATAATTTATATGGCAAAATGAACCCCCTCATTGTGTTCCTTTTTAAATTAAATGTTTTAAGTGTTACCAGTTTATTCCAATCAAGATGGCTTCAGGTGTGCCATACTTTTGTCATAAGTAAGACAGTAAGCGCTCTAGTTGTTCTTAAGAACACTCTGGGACATTCTGTCATTGGGCTATACTTGGGCTACATCTGGGTGATATTTGGGCTACATTTGGGCTATTTTGTCTCTGGTGGCCATCTTGGGAGATTTATTTGTTATGAAGTTTCCTAATTTTCTCATTTACTGCAGTCTCCTCAGTGGGAATACTTTCAGTTTTTTATTTTGGTTCCATCAAGAAGGCATTCAGATGTGTCACACATTTGCCATAAATTCTGAATGTTAGCACTCTAGTTGCTCATTAGATCATTGTAGTAAAACTACTGCTCACCAGGGAAGTCTCCTGCTGGTATTCAAAGTGCATGTTTCAGTCTGCATGTCAGAATTTTTTTATGAAATAGAAGAGGTTTGAGAAGTCAAAATGTGCCATAATTTTTCTTTCTGCAGAACTAATCATAATTTCTATGGCAAAATGAACCCCCTCATTGTGTTCCTTTGTAAATTAAATGTTTTAAGTGTTACCACTTTATTCCAATCAAGATGGCTTCAGGTGTGCCATACTTTTGTCATAAGTAAGACTGTTAGCGCTCTAGTTGTTCGTTAGAACACTCTGGGACATTCTGTCATTGGGCTATACTTGGGCTACATCTGGGTGATATTTGGGCTACATTTGGGCTCTTTTGTCTCTGGTGGCCATTTTGGGAGACTTATTTGTTATGATGTTTCCTAATTTCCTCATTTAATAAAGTCTCCTCAGTAGGAAATACTTTAACTTTTTTACTTTGATTCCATCAAGAAGGCATTCAGATGTGTCACACATTTGCCATAAATTCAGAATGTTAGCACTCTAGTTGCTTATTAGATCACTGTAGTAAAGCTACTGCTCACCAGGGAAGTCTGCTGCTGGTATTGAAAATGCATGTTTCAGTCTGCATGTCAAATTGTTTTAATGAAATAGAAGAGGATTTGAGAAGTCACTCAAAATGTGCCCTAATTTTTCTTTCTGCAGCACTAATCATACTTTCTATGGCAAAATGAACCCCCTCATTTTGTTCCTTTTCAAATTAAATGTTTTAAGAGTTACCACTTTATTCCAACCAAGATGGCTTCAGGTGTGCCATACGTTTGTCATAAGTAGGACTGTTAGCGCTCTAGTTGTTCTTTAGAACACTCTGGGAAGCTGCAGTAGAACACAAAGGAATCAACTGACAGTCTCTGCCCTTGTTGGATGTACATGTTTTACTGAGAATGTCAGACTTCATTCTCACATGACTGAGAAAGATAATGTGAATTTACAGAAAATATGCTCTCAGTTTAGCTTATAGATCACCTTCCAAACCTCTGTGGGAAAAGCATGAGAAAATAGTTTTCTCTCAAACATGATTCATGATATCACAGCAGAAGGCTTTTTCACATGGTAAAATCACCTTAGAATATACCACAATTCCTAAAATGAGTATGGTACCATCAACAAATGATTTATAATGTAACTAACGTCTTAAAACCTTCTATTAACTGCAATGCTTTTTAATGAGGTACTATCATGTATATTGGTCCCAAGATGGCTGCCAACACTTCTTGGATGAAGTGCTGACAGCCAATCAGATCTCACGATGAGATGTGTGGTTAGGCTCCGCCCAGATATATATGTGATTTTACTTTTGATTTTCTCAGGAACTACTGAACGGATTTACACCATTTAAGCAAAAGGCACGAGTCTGAACTGAGGACTACCTCTTTGCCAAATTTGGTGTAATTCCGTTCAGCACTTCTGGCTGTAGCTGCGTCAACAGGTCCTATGGGAAAATGCATGGGGAAAATGCGTTTTGGGACCCCCCTTTTTTCTCGGCCCCCGCTTGATGAATCACCGTGAAATTTTCAGGATAGGAGCGGACCAGAGCTGGCCAAAAGTTTAGAAAATTTCGCGAAGATTCATGAATCGACGCCAACGTTATTCCAAATAGAATGTTGCGGATTTCCTATGGAAAATAGGTCCTAACTATAACTACCTACTGCCGACTGCCAGTAGGTAATATATATATATATATATATATATATCTATATACATATATATTACCTACTGGCGATAGCCAGTAGGTAGTTATAGTTAGGACCACGTTTCCATAGGAAAACCTCAACATTCTATTTTGAATAACTTTGGCGCCGGTCGACGAATCCTCGCAAATTTTTCAAAATAGGTGGGGCGCTACGCTCCGCTCCTACCCTGAAAGTCTCGGGGGGATCCGTCAAGCGGGGGCTGAGATAAAAGGGGGGTCCCAAAACGCGTTTTTCCCATGCATTTTTCCATAGGACCTTTAGAACGAGCTACAGCCCGAACGGCTGAACAGAATTACTCAAAATTTGGCAGAGAGGTAGTCCCTAGGTCAAGGAAGTGCCTTTTGTAGGTTTGGTGTAAATCTGTTCAGTAGATTCTGAGAAAATAGCCTTTAAATCAATATATATATCTGAGCCAGCTTACGGTACGCTTACCGTACGCTTACGGTAAGCGTACGGTGGCGTGCGCGAGCGCGATTCTGATTGGCTCTTAGATCTTAGTAAACATTCGAATCGGCCGAAACCAGGAAGCGGCGGCCGCCATTTTGTCTCTCGCACTGAGAGTGATTTTTAAAATATCAAGCCCAAAAACATGTAAAGGGGCTGTTTTGACAACTCCCTCCCACATAGTCATGTTGAGGGAGTCCCCAAACATCCCCCAAGTGCAAAAACGGTTTTATTTTTTTTTCGGCAATTTCGCGGGGTACGCTTACCGTACGCTTACCGTAAGCGTACGGTAAAAAAATAAAAATAAAAAAAACACTATCCACACTTACCCCACCCCCTGTGCTTTTGGTGGCCGAAGGCCACCAAAAGCACCGGGCTTATGTTAAGGGCAAAAAACACTATCCACACTTACCCCACCCCCTGTGCTTTTGGTGGCCGAAGGCCACCAAATGTACAGGGCTTATTATAAGGGAAAAAAACTTAGCATTTAAAAAACCGTACTAATTCACTGAAAAAACCATAGGTTTCACACACGTTATAGTTAGGAATTAGCATTTAAAAAACCTTGCAAATTCACTGAAAAAACCATAGGTTTCACACATGTTATAGTTAGCGGAAATTTTACTGATAAAAAACCAGTGAAATTCCCCCGTTATAGTTAGCGCAGGCAACTATAACTCACGCGACTGCAATCTTCTGCTGATGACATATGTGTCTTTATGAAAAAAAAATATTTGTAATATATGTATAGCTAAAAATGTATGGAAGAAGACATGGGCAAATAAGTGTCTAAATACAGTATTAGCATCAGCAGAGGATTGCAGTCGCGTGAGTTATAGTTGCCTGCGCTAACTATAACGGGGGAATTTCACTGGTTTTTTATCAGTAAAATTTCCGCTAACTATAACATGTGTGAAACCTATGGTTTTTTCAGTGAATTTGCAAGGTTTTTTAAATGCTAATTCCTAACTATAACGTGTGTGAAACCTATGGTTTTTTCAGTGAATATATATATATATATGTGAAGAAAAGGTTACCCAATGCTCGAGAGGCACTCGCAGAAGGTCCGTTTCCAACCGGTGAAGAGCTCAAGGTTGCCACGTCACCTGACGCGTTTCGGGCTACGCCCTTTCTCAAAGGTATGCTGCACATCAAACACCACCAAGTGGAGCCCAGTATATTCCCTCGTTTTTATTCGTTTTCAGCATGATTACACTCAGGTGAGTAAAATCCGCAGGCATTCTGGGACTGGAAGTCCATCATAGAACCCATGTGGGCTGGTGGTGTCTCACAAGTACAGTTCTTAACAACACGGCTCCCACACAAGCATCTTTACCGCTCCTCCTGCTCCGCTGACCGCTATTGGCTTCAACAGCGGCGGATCCGCATCACGCAGTGGTGCCTCTCCCGACCTATATATGTATATATATATATATATATATATGAATGAAAAAACGCCACTGCCAGTGCTTCACTCGAACACAGAGACGAGAAGCGGACCCAAAAGGTTTAGTGCCAATCAAAAGTGCTTTATTGGTTGCCCAGCCTGTCCGCCATAACGCGTTTCGACCCCCACTCGGGTCTTGATCACATGACACATTGCTGACGGTGCGAGTGGTATTTAAAGTGGTAAACAGGAAATGAATTTCAGGTGTCTTAGCAGCCTGTTTGACATAGAAAAAATACTACAACATGTCGACTTATATACACAGTAAAATCAAACATTATATAAATACAATGAATAAATACGTACAAAAATATATATATCTTTAAAACCTGAATATATCTAAAAACAGATTTTCCTATGTTACTGTGTACTTGTTATTAGGATTATTTACAATATTCACAAAAAATCCTTCTTTGCGACATTTACTTTGGGTGTCAAATACACCTCCCTGAGTTGATCGTATTGCTATCCTAAAATTCCAGGTCAATGTATGGCTGCCATTCCCCTCAGTGACCGGCTATCCTTTTCCATTCAATAAATTAGCTGAATAGATTAGTTTGGTACCGCCCAAGTGGGCCGTTGTTGTTATAGCCAATGACTCCTTTGTTACACCCACAATTTAAATAACCCACTCAAAAAGTTTGTGCAAAATAGTGCAAAAATAGTGCAAAAAGGATAATATCCTTCTTAAAAAAGATATAAGTTTAAAAACCAGTTACTTTCCTTTTTTACTAAAAAACAGTTAAAAGACGATATATGGGATCTAAATTCATATATAATATTACCAACTCCCGGTAATAGGTGTTTCATTTTCATTTCCTCATATTTCATATCCCTTATCTATGAACTGTTAATGATTTAAAATTGTCACTCCCCACAAACTAGTCATGAAAAATACCCCTTATTTAAGTAATTTACTGGTTCTACAGGCAGGTAAAAAAGTCCTCACTGGCATTTAATCCGGCCGGATTTTTTGTATTGAGCTCTAAGATATAACGTGTCTCCAAGAGGCGTAATTTGCCCTCTCGGTTACCCCCACGCTTCATTGGTGGAACCATGTCAATAACATAGTAATGAAGAAACTTGGGGTTACACTCGTGTACTAGCTCAAAATGCCTAGCGACAGGATAAGCCTGATCCTTTCCTGTAATTGCTCTGATGTGCTGGAGTATCCTTTTGTGGACCGGTAACCTAGTGCTACCCACATATTTCAGTCCACAGGGACACTCCAGCACATACACAGCATATTCTGTCTTGCATGTGGTTCTTTTCTTTATCTGGGTGGGTTCAGACTTAAAAGGGCTAGTGTAATGGGTTTTATTCTGTCCATATTTGCAGGCTTTGCAAGTAGAACACTTTTTAAAACCCTTAATTTGTGACATCCAGGTAGTCGGAGTGATCAGTTCAGGACAGTTGCTAACCAACTTGTTACTCATTGATACTGATCTCCTAAAAGTTAGAACTGGTTTTTTGGCTACTAATTCGCCAATGACGGGGTCCCCCTGTACCAAGTTCCAATTGCGGGAATAGATTCTCCTTAATTCCTGATGTTGTCGACTAAAAGTTAGAATGATCCTGGATTGCACACTCGAAGTATCCTCACTAGCGTTAACTTGTTTCTGTTTGGGGACCAAAGCATCACATCTAGATATAGCTCTTGTTTTCCTAATTGCGCTATCAATGATTTTGCCTGAATAACCCCTTTCCAAGAAACGTAGTTTACTCGCATTTTGGCCACGGATGCAGTCCGTGTTGGAGCTGCAAATCCGTCGTATACGCAGCATCTCACCATACGGGATGCTACGTATCAAATGCTGGGGATGATGGCTAGAGGCATGAAGAATTGTGTTGCCCGCAGTGGGCTTTCTAAAATGCTTGGTGACCAACTTACTATCCTGTACATAAAGTTCCACATCAAGAAAAAATGCAGAATTCTCACTTATGGCTGATGTGAATTGTAAATTCAGGCAATTCATATTCAATTTATCCACAAACGCCTCTGCACTCTGTATAGATCCTTTCCAAATAAAAAACAGATCATCAATAAATCTCAGGTATAGTACAACATGATTAACCACAATATCCTTGAGCTCGCCCATCAGAACCTGCTCCTCCCACAGTCCCATGTGTAAGCATGAGTAACTGGGGGAGAAGCAGGCCCCCATGGCCACGCCCCGGATCTGTTGATAAACCTGGTTATTGAAAAGGAAAAAATTCTGCTCAAGGCATGCAGTTATCATATGTAGCAGCATTTTGTTATGGGACACACAGCTCATTGGTCTCAAGTTTAAAAAATGTTCCACCGCCTTCAGGCCATCACAATGTCTTATTGACGTATACAGGGAGGTTACATCAAGAGTCATAAATAACATGTCCGCCTCCCATAGTATATGTTCAACTTTGCGCAAAAAATCAGATGTGTCTTGTACATACGAGTTGAGCCCCCTCACCCACTCTTGAAGAAAAAAGTCCACATACTTGGAAGTGTTTTCTAAGGCACTATTAATAGCCGAAATAATTGGCCTGCCTGGTGGTTTGGCAATGTTCTTATGCACCTTGGGGATCAGGTAAAATGTGGGGATAACAGGATGTTCCTTCTTCAGAAAACGATATTCCTCGTTGGTCAACAGGCCCCCACTTCTCCAAGCCAAGAGTTTGCGGTAGTGTTCTTCCCACGCCGCTTTGACAAAATGGATGTTGCTCTTTTTATAGCAAGCTATGTCAGATAATTGTAGTTCAGCTTCCTCCATGTAAAGCTGCCGTGGCCATAAAACTACGTTGCCACCTTTGTCCGCTTGCCGCACAATTATGTCGGTGTTTTCCTCAAATTTCTTCATGAGTTGATGGTAACACAGATTCTGTTTATTTATACTGTGGCGGACTTTGTTGGTAGCACTGTATAGTTTCTTCAAGTCTTGCGCAACAAGTTCATGATAAACATCCAAATTGTCACGAAGCATGATTGGTTGAAAGGTGGATTTAGGCTTAAATGGTGTTTCAAATGCTCTGTTCGTGTTATGCTGTGAAAAGCCCCTGATGTTGGCTGCCCCTCCCTGATCGTTCTGCAGATCCCATGCTGTTTGAAAAAGATCTACATCACCAGCTGTTAATAACGGCGGACTTTCCAGAATTTCTGATGTTTGCAAATTATTTTTCCTATTGGGATGTAGGATATGAAATTTGCTTAGTTTCAGTTTCCGTACAAATCTGAAAGTGTCCATTCTTGTGTCAGCATAATTAAAATTGCAAGGGGGGCAGTATGATAAGCCTAATCCCAGGACTGTCATTTCCGCTGGTGTTAAGGGCATGGTAGTGAGGTTAATTACTGATTTGGAACTTATGTTGGCTTCTGATCCCTGCTCTGGAATCTGTTCCATCTTCCCCTCGTTGTCCTTTTGCCCACATTTCTGTTTTCTTTTGCGGCATTTTCGTCTCTGGTTTCGCTTATAGTTGAGCTTTTGTTTGTTGCTCCAGGTAACACTCGTGGCCTCAGAGTGTCGCGTCTATATATATTCATTCACTGAAAAAACCATAGGTTTCACACACGTTATAGTTAGGAATTAGCATTTAAAAAACCTTGCAAATTCACTGAAAAAATCATAGGTTTCACACATGTTATAGTTAGCTGGACATTTCACTCGTAAAAAACCAATGAAATTCCCCCGTTATAGTTAGTTCAGCTAACTATAACTCGCGCGCCCGCAATCCACTGCTGATGACGTCACATATTACATCACTCATGACATGGTCAGTGACATCACTCATGACATCACTGATGACATCTCAAATGACATCACTGATGACATCACTGATGACGTCATCCATGTGATAAATTACCACATCTTCTCACACCCTAATATAACCTTTGATACACGATCATGATCAGTCATGAAAGGGAAGTGAAAGACTGACTGCAACAAAAGGACAAAGGGTAGAGGATACAGGTAAGAAGAGTAAATGAGTAAGGGAATGGCAGTGAGTAATGGAGAGTGATGGAGGGGGAGTGAGAAAAGGGGAGTAAGGGACGGAGATAGGAAAAGGGAGTAACAGATGAAGCGAATGAAGTACAGCAGGGTAAAGGGATTGAAAGTAAGAGAAGTGGAGTGATGGTGAGATAAGGGGTATGAGGATTAGAAAAGTCGGTAAGGGAAAGTGAGAGATGGGGAGTGAGGGGATGGAAGGATTTAGGAAACTGGAGTGAGATAAAGGGAGTCAGGATTTCAATGGACAAAGGAGAGTGAGGGAGAGTGAAGGAAAGAATGCGAAAAGATGAAGGGGTGTGAGATACAGACAGGAGGAAGTGAAGTAGGAGAATAGGAGTGACTATGAGTAAAGGATAGTGACAGTTAGGGAAGGTGAGGGAAGGAGAATGACGGAGAAGGTTAAAAAATTAACATAGATGGAAAATGAGTGATGGAGAGAGGAGGAGTGGTAGAAACAGAGACGTTAAGGAAATTAAGGGTAAGACAGAAAAAGGGAGAGAGACAGAAACAGACAGAGAGCAAGGAACTGAGAAGGAGTAAGGCAGTTAGAATGACTGAGACATATAGAAACAGGGAGAGAAACATGGTTGAAAAAATAGTGATGGAGGCAGTAAACCTAGGGGAGGAATAGAGAAGGAGTGAGGGAGTTACGAAAGAGCAGTAGAGGAAGAAGAGAGAGGGAAGGGGAATGAGAAAAGCAGAGTGAGTAGAAGTGAAGAAAAGGGAGCATGAAAGTGAAGGGGTGAGAAATACAGATATTTTAAACTTACCTGACCAACAAAATAACTTAATTAGAAATAAATGTTTTTTTTTAATTGCTAGAAAATAGGATTAAATTTCCTAAATTTTCTTTCTCAATCTGAAAAAAAAGAAAAAAAGTATTAATATTTAACAATACATTTTAGAATACAGTACACATATTTTCATATTTAACAAAGTAATTTTTTGCCCTTTTTTTGCTGTTTTCAGAATATATTGAATTTCACTGAAAATAGTGAAATCAATTGCATTCATCACTTAACAGCGGACAAAAAAATTAACAATCTGAAAGATTGTTTAAAAAAAGCCCTGAATCTATCCTCAGTAAAACATACCTTGATAGAAATGTAACATATATATTAAAAATATGTTCTAAGAACAATAACTATTTGCAATAAATATCGTCTGTAAATCTTGTTGCTTAAGCACATACACCAAAATAATATCTATCAAAGAAGTCCACAATAGAAACAGTTACCTTTCCATGAGGCCAAATGGTAATTTTTTAATTCTTTTTTGGTGAAATATCCAATGGTAATCCAATAAAATCGAAATAATGGTTTCTTCAGATGCTGCAATTTGTATCTAAAATTTTGGTTTTAGAAAAATTAAGTAGGAATTTGGTAATTCTGCAGGCAAACGTTGCTTGAAAATCAATTGTGAATCATTAAACAGTGTCCAGCCCTTTTCACATTTTAGATAAACTGTGTAATGACCAGAAGTTATACAAGGTCCATCATGGAAAATTATTGCAACTGCAACAAAAGTCTTTCCTGATATTGATAATTGATTTCCTGTAAACTTCTTTATTAAAGTGTCCAATTTTGTTCCATCAGCTCTACAACGTTGCATCATTAAAATTACATACTGTCCATATTTCTTTAAAAATAACGTTGATAACATTTCTGATTTACATTGAGAACATTCCATGTTGTGATTTGCATCTTTAACTAATGTACTAAAAGTCACTGATTTACTCTCTGGTAATGTTAAATATATGAACCTTTCAGAATCAACATTAGAGCTGCATGTGTTCAAACAGTTTTCACAACAATGTTCCCATTTATAAGAGAGACCAAACATATTTTCTATTTCTACCCCTTCATCTTCCAGTACCATAAGCATATACATTAAGAATTCCTGTGCATCTTGCTGGACATTTTGAGTAAACTGTGTACATCCAGAACATACATCTAAAAGATTTCTAACATCAGAAGCACTTTCTATTTTAGTTTTATCATTACTCAGCTTCTCATAAAGGAAACTCAGCAGAGAACAGAATCTTTTTTCATGATTTAGTATTATCTGCTCTTTCAAACTTTCAAGATAAAATACAACATTCAGCACTACATTAGCGTAGCAGTTGACACCAGAGCTATTTTCAAAATGACAACCAACAACCTCTTCAGCATTGTCCTTTTTCTTTTTGCTTGCAATCACATCAGTCTCTATTTGTTTACTCTTCTGTACATCCTCAATACAGATATTCTCAATTCTCCTTTTCCGACAAACAACACGTTTTTCAAACACAGGATACTGACCTAAATGAGGAGCATAGCTTCTTCTTAATCTATTATACTCCTTTACACAGTTTGCATTAGCACTAACTTTTGACTCATCAGAGTCTATCATGAATAAACCAGATATTTTTTTCACGCGTGACAATGCAACATATGCCATACCTTCTTTAAACACACTAGATCCAATGTTTACAAAAGCACTATCTACAGTTAATCCTTGAGTATTGTGAATAGTTACAGCATATGCTAGAGAAAACGGAAACTGCTTCCTACGTACATATAAGTCTTTCACAAGCAAGAAACGAACTGAACAACGACTAATGTCTTTAACCTCTTCAATCTGATAAAATTTTATTTTTAAAAATTCAATTCCATCTTTTTTCTGGTAATTAACAAAACCCACAACTTTACCCATAGCTCCATTCACTAAACCTTTTTCTACATCCAAATTACGTCTTAAAATTACTCGACAGTTCATACATACATAAAGATTCTTTTCTAAACCAGCTGTTTTCGATATGTTTTTCTCTAGAGAATCCAATTTAGTTGTCAATTTGCTTGTCAATATAATAGTTATTCCTTCATGCTGTATTTTATCCACAGCTTCCAGTTTTATAATCTCTTCATTTTCCAATTTCAAAAGTTCTTGATTGAATATAGAGCATTCATGTAGTGTTGGCATTAAGCAGATTACAGTATTTTTTCCAGCAATTTTCTTGGATATTTTCTCTGGAACTATTTGTTCTGTTGGAAACAAATTACATAGCAATCGACTTTGTAAAGCTTTTCTGCCATGTTCTGTGAGTAGTCCAATTCTGATATCTTTGAGAATACTTGCATAATCATCATCATTTGCTTGCCGCATATTGGTAATGAGTTCTTTGTACTCAAAGTATGTCCAAATATTCACATTACCTATACTTCCTAATGACTTTTTCGTGTCTTCATGTGTAAGAGTAGCAATCAATCAATGGCATTTATAAAGCGCGCTACTCACCCGGGAGGGTCTCAAGGCGCTGGGGGAGGGGTATGTCACTGCTCGAACAGCCAGGTCTTGAGCTGCTTTCTGAAGGAGAGATGGTCCTGGATTTGCCGCAGGTGGGTGGGGAAGGAGTTCCAGGTCTTGGCAGCCAGGTAGGAGAAGGATCTTCCTCCAGCGGTGGCTCTGCGGATGCGTGGAACGGTGGCGAGGGCGTGGCTGGTCGATCGTAGCTGGCGGGTGGGCGTGTAGAAGGTCATGCGGTCGTTGAGGTACTTGGGGCCCAGGTCGTGGAGCGCCTTGTGTACGTGGGTGAGGAGTCTGAACGTGATTCTCTTGCTGACGGGGAGCCAGTGCAGGTCTCTCAGGTGTCCGGTGATGTGGCTGTGTCGGGGGAGGTCCAGGATGAGTCGTGCGGAGGCGTTCTGGATGCGTTGGAGTCTTTTTTGAAGTTTGGCTGTGGTTCCGGCGTAGAGGGTGTTCCCGTAGTCCAGTCGGCTGGTGACGAGTGCCTGGGTAACGGTCTTCCTGGTTTCAGTGGGGATCCATCTGAGGATCTTGCGGAGCATGCGCAGGGCGTTGAAGCATGAAGATGAGACGGCGTTGACTTGTCTGGTCATCGACAGGGAGGAGTCCAGGATGAAGCCCAGGTTGCGTGCGTGGTCCGTTGGTTTGGGAGCGGTGCCCAGGGCCGGGGGCAACCAGGAGTCGTCCCAGGCGGAGGGTGATGATCCCAGGATGAGGACTTCCGTCTTGTCTGAGTTCAGTTTAAGGCGGCTGTTCCTCATCCAGTCGGCGACGTCTTAAATCCCTTCGTGTAGGTTGGCTCTGGCGGTGGTGGGGTCGTTTGTGAGGGAGAGGATCACTTGTGTGTCGTCGACGTAGGAGATGATGTTGAGGTTGTGTTGGCGTGCGATGGCTGCGAGGGGGCTCATGTAGACGTTGAAGAGGGTTGGACTGAGTGAAGATCCTTGTGGTACACCGCAGATGACTTCGGTGGCTTCTGATCTGAACGGAGGGAGGCGGACTCTCTGGGTTCTTCCGGCGAGGAACGAGATGATCCACTCCAGTGCTTTCTCTCGGATTCCGATGTTGCTGAGGCGCTTCATGAGGGTGCGGTGGCAGACGGTGTCGAACGCCGCAGAGAGGTCCAAGAGGATGAGGGCCGCTGTTTCCCCGTTGTCGATCAGGGTTCTGATGTCGTCGGTGGCTGCGATGAGGGCGGTCTCGGTGCTGTGGTTGGCCCGAAACCCGGACTGCGAGGGGTCGAGGGATTCGGTCGTCTCGAGGAAGGCGGCAAGCTGTCTGTTGACGGTCTTCTCGATGACTTTGGCGGGGAAAGGAAGGAGCGAGATGGGACGGTAGTTCTTGAGGTCGGTGGGGTACGCAGTTGGTTTCTTCAGGAGGGCGGTAAGCTCGGCGTGCTTCCAGCTCTCCGGGAAGGTGGCGGTGTGGAAGGAGGAGTTGATGATGTCCCAGAGATGGGGTGTGATGATGGCGTCGGCTTTGTTTAAGACGTGGTGTGGGCAGGGGTCGGTTGGTGATCCGGAGTGGACGGAGTTCATCGTGCGGGTGGTGTCTTCGGTGCTGATCGGGGTCCAGTTGCAGAGGGTGGTGGTGGCGGGCGTGGGTTCGGTGATAGGGTGCGTGGTCTGTGTGTTGAAGCTGTTGTGTATGTCGGTGATCTTGCGGTGGAAGAATGCGGCGAGTGAGTTGCACAGGTCTTGCAAGGGCGTGATGTCGTTGTTTCCGGTGTTGGGGTTGGAGAACTCTTTGACGATGCTGAAGAGTTCCTTGCTGTCGTGGGCGTTGTTGTCCAGTCGATCTTTGAGTGCCGATTTCTTGGTGGCGCGGATCAGCTGATGGTGTTTGCGGGTGGCGTGCTTGAGGGCGGTCCTGTTGTCTATGGTCTGGTCGAGCCTCCAGGCTTTCTCGAGGGTGCGGCAGTTCTTCTTGGATTCCTTGAGTTCTTCGGTGAACCATGGGGTTTTCTTGCTGCCGGGCCTGCTGGGAGGGTTCTTTAGTGGTGCGAGGTCATTGGCGCAGGCGGTCAGCCACTTGGTGAGGTTGCTGGCTGCTTCGTTGGGGTCCGTTGTGTTGGTGGGAGTGTTCTGGCTGAGGGAGGCTGTGAGCTGCTCGGCGGTGATCTTGCTCCAGCTCCGGCGGGGAACCTGTTGCGGGTGGTAGTGGGTTGTAGTTTTTCTGAAGCTGAAGTGGACGCAGCTGTGGTCGGTCCAGTGGAGTCTGGTGGCGTGGCTGAAGGAGATGTGCTTGCTGGATGAGAAGACGGGGTCGAGCATGTGACCGGCGTAGTGGGTGGGAGTGTTCACCAGTTGCTTGAGTCCGAGGTTGTCGAGGTTTTTCCAGCAGGGCGGTGGTGTTTCTGTCGTTGTTATTCTCCAGGTGGAAGTTGAGGTCCCCTAGGAGGATGTAGTCGGCGGAGGGCAGGGCGTGCGGGCTGATGAAGTCTGCGATGTGAAATGTGTGCGTGGTCCCGGGGGTCTGTAGATGAGGGTGCCTCAGAGGGTGGTCTTGGGGTCAGTGTGAATCTGGAAGTGCAGGTGTTCGGCGGCGGTGAAGGTTTCGTCGGTGTTAGTCGAGATGCGGATGGTGTTCTTGTGTACGATGGCGATGCCTCATCCCGTCTGGTTGATGCGGTCCTTCCGGGTGATCTTGTATCCGTCCGGGATGGCTATGGCGATGTCGGGTGCTGAGGAGGCGTTCATCCAGGTTTCGGTGAGGAAGGCGATGTCCGGTGCTGTCGCGTCGAGCAGGTCCCAGAGTTCCACTGCGTGCCTGTGGACGGAGCGGGTGTTCAGCAGGATGCACTTCAGGTGGTTGCTGCTGGTGCTCGACTTGGCGGGGGTGGTGCTGGTCCGGAGGCAGGTGAATCGGCAGGCTTGGCAGGTGAAGGGTCCGTGGGTGCGTTTCAGGGTGGCTCGGTAGCAGGCAGGGTTCCGGCCGGCATTGAGTGCGTTGAGGGTGGCGGCGTCGTAGGTTCGTCGGGTAGTCTGGCATCGGCGGGGGCCAGAGATCCTGGCGCTGGGCGCGGTCCAGGCACGGACGGGCGCAGACGGGCTTGCCTTAGGCGCGCCTTCGGTGCGCCAGCGGCGCGCCCGCTGCGCGCGTCTGCTGCGCGGCCGCCCAGCGGTCGCCATAAGAGGGAGGGAGGGGAGGAGGAGTCAACTGGAAGGACAAGTAGGGGCAGGGGGGCGGGGCCGCACGGGAGGCAGCGGCGGGAAAAAAACGGCGCAGGGAAGGAGTGTGCTGACCGGGGCAGGCAGCGCAGGCACACGGGGTACAGGGGGAAAAAAGGGGCACACAGGCACACGGGGTACAGAGAGGAGAAGGGCACACAGGCATACGGGGTACAGTCTAGCAATCCGGCGTCAGGTGAGAAGCAAGGCAGAGCTCCAGCGGCGGGGGAAGTGACCTACCCGAGGGTCAAGGGTCACTGACTCCGCCGCACAGTGGTCGCCTTAAGAAGGAGGGAAGGCAGGAGGGCTCAACTGGAAGGACCAGTAGTGGCAGGGCCACACGGGAGGCAGTGGCGGGAAAAAAACGGCGCAGGGAAGGAGTGTGCTGACCGGGGCAGGCAGCGCAGGCACACGGGGTACAGGGGGAAAAAAGGGGCACACAGGCACACGGGGTACAGAGAGGAGAAGGGCACACAGGCACACGGGGTACAGTCTAGCAATCCGGCGTCAGGTGGGAAGCAAGGCGGAGCTGGTTGTCCTTTAACTGGAGTGAGCTGCAGTAGATCCCCAAAAACTATAACATGTTTTCCTCCAAATAGCACGTCATAGTTTGTCTTTAGAATTTGCTGCATCCTTAAATGTACAAAGGCAAGCATTAAGTTTGATACCATGCTTACCTCATCAATAATGGGAACTTTCATTTTTTTCAATACTCTTGAAACTTCAAAACATGCTTCTCCTGTTAGTTTGTGGTATTGTATTTTGTTCTCATGCTCTACTGGTAACATTAGCAAACGATGGAGGGTAATTCCTTTTATGTTATATGCTGCTAACCCAGTTGGAGCAGTAACAACACAAGACAAAGTTGAATCAGTTTTTTTCTGTAGGTAGCTTCTAATTACTTTAATTAAGAAACTTTTTCCAGTTCCAGCTTGTCCACTCACATACATTCTGATTGGTTCAAATGATGTGCATGAGCACTCTTTATTTTCATGTAGTAATCCATGATCAATTTGTTTTGCGACTTCCTCATAAATTTGTTGTTCATCATTCAGTTGTTGTTCCAAATTTGGTAAGTCTATTAAATCTTCCTGAGCTCGATTCATAGCTGTTTCCACTTCAGTCATGGCTATTGCAGCTTCATTTTCTACGATTGGTTGTCCTAGAGGATCTTGACTGAGCGTCCCAGAACTTTGACTGTCTTGAGAACTGTCTCTAGCTACTTCAGCTGCAATTGTTGCTTCTTGTTCTATTTCTTCATTTAACATTTGTACATAAGTTGTGAAAGTACTGCATTCTATGGTATCTTTGCATGCATTAAAGGAATCTTCATAGCTTTGAAAAGTAATTCATCCTCTGAACGCCATGGTTTAAACAACTGTAAAAGTGCTAAGTAGTAAAATTGCTTCTTGTCAGTAGTGTCGCAACTCAGCTTTCTGTGATTAATCAAACTTCCTTTTGTTTGTTTTACCAAACGTCCTTCCTTACCAATGACTTTATATTTTCCATTGTTGATGTCTTCTGTGGTATTCCGTTTAAAAATGTAGTTCTGCAGCACTTCATAGAGACACATGTTCTCAAGATGATGACTTCTCTTTGGGTAAGATGTGTCCAACATGTTTGTTCTTAAAATGTCTGTACTTTCTGGTTCGTACTCTGCTAAATATTCAATTTCTCGAATAGATTTCAATACCCGATTTCGCATTCCTGCAAGGCCTAAACTTACCCAAATTATTCTTCTGGATTTGGAGTACAGACTTGCAGATGATAACCTATCTGAGCATTCGTATGACCCAATTTCTCAATGCGATAACATCTTTAAACTGAAACTGTATAGCTTTTTACTGACAGTCTTCTCGTGAGAAATCTCTTCCCACATTTCTTTCAATTCCGTTTTCTCAGATTTAGTGATGTAAGATGTGACTTACCGAGCAACAGCAATAGAATTGTCAGCTACATACTGAATATCCATGTTAGCATTCCACATGGATAAAATGACTGGGTTGTAGTCATTTATATATTTTGACTCTTCTTTTATTCTTAGGTTGTAGGTATTTTTAGGCGATTTTCTTGTAATAGTATGTCGCACAGCTGACATAAAACTGTTTACTCTTCCTTTTGAAAGAACAGGTCGTGGAAATCCAAATCGACATTTTGTGTAGAATTTACCTTTACTCTTGTACTTTCGTCGACAGTATTTTCCACACCGATGACTTTGGAAACGTAAAACTTGCTCTTTTAAGTTTTTTTCTTCTGTGCTTTTAGGTATAGCACATGTTGCATATTCTTCAATGAAAGCTAAAACTGCATCATCAGAATCTGTTCCAAATTTTGGGGCATCCTTGATCCACAACAGCATATGAATATGAGGAGCACCTCTTGCTTGGTACTCTTTTCTCTAAAAGAAATCCACAACTTCTCCAAGAGGTGGATTTTTTTTTATTGCAGATGAAGGACATCATAGCCTCAAATCTATGATTGAAATATCTGCAAACATTAACCGGATCCAATGAGCACAATTCTCCTGCTGTCTTGTATTGGATGTTTTCAATATTTGAATTTGCCTCTCGAAGAAAATCCAGTAAATCATCCCAAGCGTACTCAGCACAGCTTAGGGTAAGGAACCATGTAGGAGTTCCTAAATTCCGTAACATACATTTCAATTCTCCATGGCATCTGTACCAATATTTATTAGTCCCACGCTGACAAGCCATCAGATTAATCAATTGAGATTCCAAATGATCATCTCGCTGTTGCACTTTGTTCAGAAAATCCTTTGCAGACACATTATGTAGATGTACTCCACTTTTTAAAATGTGATTTACTGCATAAGATAGTGCAGACAAGTCACTTTCAAATAAAAGATGGAACAAATAAGGAATACTTTGACGAAATCTTGGATCTTCTGCATATAATCTTGTAGTCCGATACTCAGAAGCAGGAATCTGTACTGGACGTTCATCATATCGTCCACCTTTTCCTGTAGGAAACAGCTGGGGAAAACAACGAGCTTCCAAGCTCTCCTCCCATACACTCACGGGAGTTCCTTTTGCTTTTTTCATCTGAAACAGATCAATAGTGTTTCCCATAACTTCTTTAGAATGAAGAGGATGTATGCTGAAATGTTCATAAATTTCTTCTTCTTTTGACTTACCCACTTTTTCAATTTGCCCAGTTGGTATTCCTGTGTCTGCTAGTAAAACTTCTTCATCTTCATCCATATAAATTGATTCATACCATTTATTATTTCTTTTCAAATATAAATTTGCTCTTTGTACTTTTCGTACATCTACCAGCTCCTGCCAAATTTCTTATTCTTTGTAGGTACACCATTAACCAGAATAACTAATGGTTCAGTTTCCAAACTATCTGCATCAATTGTTTCAATATTTTCTTTCAAATCTAATGGCAAATAGACAACTCTTCCTTTTAAACCTCTTTGTAAATCTGAAGGAGGTAATTTACCTGTTTTGGGCTCCATACGAACTATAGTCTGAAACGGATGGACACATTGAATGAGTATAGACTCATACGTATTTAAATCACTAAGTTCTGCAGGAATATCAACCAATTCTAAATTATTATGTACAGCTCTAGCTGGCATTTTATTTTCTTCTAACTTGTTACAACAGTATTTACAAATACGCTGATCTTCACCCAAATCAAAACAATTTTGCAGAAATAAATATGTAGCAAAATCCTTCCACTCATAATTATTTTCTTTTTCAATTTTTTTATAGAGATCAACATTCCTTGTTTGAGTTTTATAATGGCTTCTCCGGCAACAAATATAAGTAATATTTGTTCTTTCATTAGAAATGATAGTAAATTTTGTCATTTGATCTTCAAATGTTTTACTAACAGTGGGTTCTACATTCTCTTCCACATTTTCTTCAATAACTGTGTCATTTCCTGCACTTTCTTGCTCTGGACAAAAGTAACAAAACTCAATATCCTCACAAACCTTCTTCACATCTGATACAGATCCACGGAACAGAGCACTATTCAACTCATGTAACTTTAGTGCTGGACTTTTAGCAAAATACAATCTTCTCACAAACTTTCTCATTTGAACTGCCAGCATCCTAAAATGGTGAAAAACACTTTGACAAACTTTCCTAGAAAGACAAGCCAGAGAATGTCCTTGCAAACCAGTATTCTCTCTCACTCTGCATGGATCTAGTCTTTGAAGCACCTTAATCTTCTGTTTAACACTTTTTTTACTATATTCTCTTAGAAAGTCACGAAATTTATCAATAGATTCCTGTCGTACAGTACAAATACTACTACAATTCCAAGTGTACACTGGGGCTTTAGGACGTCTCCCCATAACCTCATCAGCTAACACTTCTTCCTCATTTCTTGGAACCATGTTCTCCTTTTCCATTACACAACCATCTTTAACTTCATATGCTCGACCACTGGTGTCAACTGCATGCAGCAAACTATTACTTTGAAGATAACTCTCTTCATTAAAAAATGGTTCAGTACTTGAACTATGCTTCCATTCTCCTAAGAACACTTTACAAAAGTTTTTTTTTCACTTCTCTTTTTCTTTTGCTTTTTGACTTCATTACATTCACTAA
The DNA here is from genome assembly GCF_964204655.1 of Triturus cristatus. Classification (NCBI taxonomy): domain Eukaryota; kingdom Metazoa; phylum Chordata; class Amphibia; order Caudata; family Salamandridae; genus Triturus; species Triturus cristatus. Next base: position 993,226,824 of record NC_140579.1, read on the forward strand.
TTTATCTAATGTACGGATTCTGTTCAAAATTAAAATGAATAGTTTTCTTTTTAATTCCAAAGCCTTTGCAACAATTGATTAAATATGTTTCTTTTTCTTATAAAATGTGGCTTTCTTCCTATATTTTTTCACATCCTTTAGCAAATTGAGCATCACTCTTCTCTGAAACTTTTTTCTATGAATGTTTTTAAAATCTATTTTTCTTTTTAAGTCATTCTTTCTTACTTCTGATTGTACATTAGCATTTTTATATTCTGTCGATTGTCTTGTTGTTTTCTACTTGAAACACTATTTCCAGAGGATATATTTTTTACATTTTTTCTTTGCTTGAAGATATTTTTTATAAAATCCTTAGTCTGCTTACCAGAAGGCTTTTTCTTTTTTCCAACATGAGGTTCTTCAACTAATTTTTGTTGTCCAGTTGTCTTCAAATATAGATGTTGTTGCTGTTCTTTTCTCTTTCTTGATTTTATAGGCATCTTTAATTTATTTCAGTGTTGTTCAGCAATACCTGAAAGAAACTAAAAAAAAAATACCTTTATGTAATTTAAATATAGTACTATATTTTTTATGAGCTTTTGAAATCCTATCATATGAGCTGTCCCTTTCCTACGACTGCAAGTCTTACACAATAAAAGCTACACAAATTAAATCTCTGACAACAATTCCTGTGTGCACACAGACTCATGGTGTGATTCTAGGCAGAAAACGATATTTGGTTGGCAATTTCAAAGCACATTTACTACTGTGGTAGAGCAAGTGATAATTACTGTAACAGCCTGACACATTTTCCTTATAGTTTAGAGAGGCAGAAAAGAGCACATGTCCTAACAGCTTCTTGAGAGCATGAGCATGTGGAACCTGGGTGAGTGATTAGACTAGAGCAAAGGAAATGAGCCTTGATGATGTTGAATGTGGCAGCGTTACACACTACTATCTAAAATACCACACAGTGCTGAATAGTAAGCATGGGAGTGCAGGAGAAGCAGCTGTCTGTGTGCTAAGAGCGTGCTTCTGGAGACTGTGTATTGTCAGGTGCAAGAGAGATCTGCATGGACACTTGCACAACTGCATGAAGACTGCACAGATGTATGTAAGAGTACATGTGTGGTACGTTTTAATTGGAGTTTGTAACATGTAGGAACTACCTCACCCATTGCAGGAGTGGAAGGAAAATCTACCATGTTGATTTCAAATGTGTTAGCATTTGCCTCTCATTTGTGAGATATTGATTTGTGCTGAATGCTAGCCATCACACTTCAAGAAAACAAGCTGCCCCTTTCCTACGAATGCAAGTCTTACAAAACCAGACCAACATGAATTAAATCTCTGACAACAATTCCTTTGTGCACACAGACTCATGGTGTGATTCTAGGCAGAAAACGATATTTGATTGGCAATTTCAAAGCACATTTACTACTGTGGTTTTGCAAGTGATAATTACTGTAACAGCCTGACACATTTTCCTTATAGTTTAGAGAAGCAGAAAAGAGCACATGTCCTAACAGCTACTTGAGACCATGAACATGTGGAACCTGAGTGAGTGATTAGACTAGAGCAAAGGAAATGAGCCTTGGTGATGTTGAATGTGGTAGGGTTACACACTACTATCTAAAATACCACACAGTGCTGAATACTTAGCATGGGAGTGCAGGAGAAGCAGCTGCCTCTGTGCTAAGAGCGTACTTCTGGAGACTGTGTATTGTCAGGTGCAAGAGAGATCTGCATGGACACTTGCTCAACTGCATGAAGACTGCACAGATGTATGTAAGAGTACATGTGTGGTAAGTTTTAATTGGAGTTTGTAACATGTAGGAACTACCTCACCCATTGCAGGAGTGGAAGGAAAATCTACCATGTTGATTTCAAATGTGTTAGCATTTGCCTCTCACTTGTGAGATATTGATTTGTGCTGAATGCTAGCCATCACACTTCAAGAAAACAAGCTGCCCCTTTCCTACGAATGCAAGTCTTACAGAACCATACCAACATGAATTAAATCTCTGACAATAATTCCTTTGTGCACACAGACTCATGGTGTGATTCTAGGCAGAAAACAGTATTCCTGGGTGATACCAGTACACCTTAACTTATGGTGAAGACATACTCCATAATATCTTACAAGTTCAAGGCAGTTAAATATCTTCCAAAACATAAAATGTAAAACACAACTTTAAAACAAGAATCACATTTCTATTTTTTATATCAAAATACACCACATACATCCCCTCTCAAACTCATAACTCACCTTTAAAAGTAGTTAGTTGAGAAAGAAATGTGGCACTCACACAGCAGATTATCAGAGCCAGAATCTCTGAACTGTAAACCTCTCAGCAGAACCAGTAAAAGGAAATCTTTCCCTCTCTTTTTTCACACATATACATGTTAACTTCAAATCACAGTGCTTCCCACATTTTTTCAAATGGAAACACACATTTCTATTGTTTGCAAATTTCAACCCTTTCCAAATGATCCCTACTCCCAACATTACTTCTGCCTGCTACCATAGCAACAGGTCATGGAACACTGGTGTGAGCAGAGAGGTCAGAAGTTCAGCACACAATGTTTCTAATCCAAAGAGCAAGAGTGCTTGACTTTTCAAACCTAACAGCAAATCCAAAGTAATGTTCTGTGGGAACACATTTTTCTGAACCAATACAAAACATGCTTTTAAAAATTTAAACATACAGCCTAGTTTTTAGTGTTGAATGGTCTGAAACAGCCAATGAGTTCTTTTTATTTAAAAAAAAAAGTATGTAAGCCTACATTTTACAACTATCTTTCTTTTCATATTGCCATTCTACTGAAAGACACCTTCTGAGTGCATCCAGATCTCCTTGAAAGATGTTCACAGTGTGGATTGTAGGTCATAGCTATGTCTTCTGGAGTGAAACGTACGCAGAAAAAAGAGGTATTGTGAAAGACCTTGCTTTGCCAAATGTAGACATTAAATGGATTGGTCAGAGAGGGTTAAAGTGGCACCAATTAATGCCTTTGGTGAAATCCTTTCTACATCTCCCACAGCCTGACCTTATAATTGTGCACTGTGGTGGAAATGACCTAGGCACTTTAACTGGGGTAGGTCCGGAAATGCTTGTTAAGGACACCTTTGTGCAATTGATGTCACTTTTTCCACAAACTACCTTTGTATATTCTAATATATGCCAAAGGCAAAAGTGGAACTGGTCCAACCAATATTGTCCGCAGATTGACAAAGCAAGAAAGCACGTCAATAAGTCTGTTTCTGCTTTCCTCAGAGACTATGGTATGGGTTCTATATACCACAACAACTTGCGTTACAACATGCAAGGCATTTATAGAGGAGACGGTGTACATTTCACAGATGAAGGCAACAGAGTCTTCCTCTTGAACTTTAGACTCTGCATCGATACTTACTTGTAGGTACAAAAAAACACTCAATGAACACAACAGCTCTTTTTAGAGCACACCAACATCTAAACACTTAAACTTGATTTTTAATTCTATTGTTTTATGTTTTTTTTGCCGCCGTGCGCGCACCGTACGCGCACCCCGCGATATTTAAATTTAAAAAAAAAAATTCTTTGACCTAAGGGGTCTTTCATGGTCCCCCTGAGAAGGCCTAGGGGGGTCAGGGACTCTCTACCCTGACCCCTTTTCACGTTCTCCACTTGTGTTTTTAGCTCTCTTCTGCCTCTAAAACTCAAAATGGCGGCTGGGGGGTGCGCGCACCCCGCGATTTAAAAAAAAAGATGTAATGTGTTTTTCACCCTTCGGGGTCCTTCAGGGACCCCCTGACAAAGGCTAGGGGGTCAGGAACTCTCTACCCTGCCCCCTTTTCACGTTCTCCACCTTTCTTTTTCCCTATCGACACTTCCTGATTTCGACCGATTCGAATGCTGACTGACATGAATCCACCAATCAGAATTACGCTCGCTCACGGCACCGTGCGCGACTATAGATATTTATGTGCTTTTAACTGCAATTTTCTCAGGAACTACTGAACAGATTGACACCATATATGCAAAAGGCACATCCCTGACCTGAGGACTACCTCTTTGTCAAATTTAAAGTAATTCTGTTCAGCCGTTCGGGTTGTACCTTCGACTAAAGGTCCTATGGGAAAATGCATGTGGAAAACGTTTTTTCGGACCCCCCTTTCTTCTCTGCCCCCGCTTGACGAATCACCCCGAGACTTTCAGGGTAGGAGCTGAGCGGAGCGCCCCATTAGTTTTGAAAATTTCGCGAGGATTTGTCAACCGGCGCCAAAGTTATTCAAAATAGAATTTTGAGATTTCCTATGGAAACTCGGTCCTAACTATAACTATCTACTGGCGACCGCCAGTAGATAATATATATATTCACTGAAAAAACCATAGGTTTCAGGGGCGTTATAGTTAGCTGGACTTTTCACTCATACAAAACCATTGAAATTCCCCCGTTATAGTTAGTTCAGCTAACTATAACTCGCTCGCCCGCAATGTACTGCTGATGACGTCACATATCACATCACTCATTACATGGTCAGTGACATCACTGATGACATCACTCATGACATCTCAAATGACATCACTGATGACATGACTGATGACATCATCCAGTGAATGTGTGTTTTTTTGAAAATTACATATGTTTTATATATGTATATCTCAAGGTCGATGGCAGAATAAATGGGTATACAAGTGTCTAAATGGATGATTTGTTTTTGAAAAATTGATTGTATAACTGACTGATTAAGTGTATCATAGTGAATACATGGCTTAGTGAGTAATGTTTAAATGTGTAAATATCTGTATCAGTCTCTCACTTTGTGTATAAGTGGCTGCATGGGTTGGTGAGTAGCTACATGAGTGTCTATATAGGTTATTAGTGGGTTTTTTGAGTATCAATATGAGTGTCTGAGTGTCTGTATGGTTCGGTGGGGGGGTATTACGTAGTGCATAGGTGCATGAATGAGTGACTCACTGTTTGTATGTGTTGAAGACAGCATGTGTGCAGGACTGTATGGGTGGATGAGTGTGTGCATGGGTGTGTTAGTGAGTGATAGACTGTCTCAATAGTGTCTTTATGAGTAACTACATATGTTTTAAACTAGTATATGTGACTGTTGGTGTATATAAGTGAGTATATGTGAGAGTGAGAGATTGGAAGAGTTCCTGTATGAATAAGTATGTGTTTCTATAAGTGATTGTTTAAAAGACTAAGTATGTGTAAGTTTCTGTAGAAGTAAGTGTGGTGGTGTGTGTATAACTGTATATGCAAGTAAATGGATGTTTGATTCTTTATTAGCATGAGTGACTATGTGTGTGAGTAACTCTATGGATGAGTGGCGTTGTGTAACAGGATGTATAGGTGTGTGAGTACATATGATGAGTGAGTACATGTATGAGTGACTGTATAGGACTGTTGGTGAATGAGTGGATGTGTATGTGGATCTTAGAATTACTTAATAGGTTGTTGTAACTGGTATTGGTATGTCCATTGTTTTGAACATTGTAGTTTCTATTTTTGAATGTGTGTATCAAAGGTTATATTAGGGGAAGAGGAGGTCTGCCACTCTATCACAAGGATGATGTCATCAGTGATGTCATTAGTGATGTCATCAGTGATGTCATGAGTGATGTCACTGACCATTTCATGAGTGATGTAATATGTGATGTCATCAGCCGTGCATTGCGGGCGCGCGAGTTATAGTTAGCTGAACTAACTATAACGGGGGAATTTCAATGGTTTTGTACGAGTGAAAAGTCCAGCAAACTATAACGCCCCTGAAACCTATGGTTTTTTCAGTGAATTTCTAAGGTTTTTTAAATGCTAATTCCTAACTATAACGTGCCTGAAACCTATGGTGTTTTCAGTGAATTTCAAAGGTTTTTTAAATGCTAATTTCTAACTATGCCTACAGAGATAGGACATGTGAAGAAAAAAGAAAAAACGCACAGAAAGAAAAAAAAGAAATGCAGAAAGAAGCAACAGAAGTCCTCAAAGACGAAGAAAAGTGCAGGAAGAAGGATAACGTGCAGAAAGAACAAACAGAAGAGCAGAAAGAAGCCTTGTTGCAAAATCATCCTGTACCCTCAACTTTTTCAGACGGATACTGGTGGTAACTGAGTCTGACTAAAGTCCTAGAGCCAGTGCTATGTTAAAAGACTCAGAATACAGTGAAAACACCTACATACACTAGGGAACACTATGCGTTGGGGTCCCCCTGTGATCAGCATGACCTCCTCTGTAAGCCCCTAGTATATAATAGGGCAGGGGAATAAAACTACCTCTTAAAACGCGCCACAGGGCGTGTTTGCACACGTCACCTCAGGCCCCGTTCCCTCACTTCCCCACTGTGTAAACACGCCCTGTGGCCGTTTTAAGTTGGGAGATTAAGTCCCCTTGATTTCTGAGGGTCCCTAGGGTCCAACTAGACCACTATGTACCTCCAGAAAGCGCCACAGAGCTGCGTTGCAGAGAAATGTAAAAAGGGGCACGGCCTAGACCACCTCTCTGCAACGCAGCGGAGTGGTGCTTACTGGAAGCACCTGGTGGGCTAGTTGGCCCCCAGGGTCCCTCAGGATTGAAGGGGAATTATTTCCCCAACTTAAAACGCGCCACAGGGCTTGTTTGCACACGATAACTCAGGCCCCGTCCCCTCCCTTCACCACTGTGTAAACACGCCCTGTGGCCGTTTTTTGTTGGGAGATTAAGTTCATTTGAATCCTGAGGGTCCCTAGGGTCCAACTAGCCCACTAGGTACCTCCAGTATGCGCCACAGAGCTGCGTTGCAGAGAGGTGTAAAAAGTGGCACGGCCTGGACCACCTCTCTGCAACGCAGCTCAGTGGCGCTTACTGGAAGCACCTGGTGGGCTAGTTAGCCCCCAGGGGCCCTCAGGATTGAAGGGGAATTATTTCCCCAACTTAAAACGCACCATAGGACGTGTTTGCACACATCACCTCAGGCCCCGTCCCCTTCCTTCCCCACTGTGTAAACATGCCTTGTGGCCGTTTTTTAAGTTGGGAGATTAAGTCCCCTTGAATCCTGAGGATCCCTAGGGGCAAAATAGCCCACTAGGTACGTCCAGTAAGCGCCATTGCAGAGAGGTGTAAAGAGGGGCACGGCCTGCACCACCTCTCTGCAACGCAGAGCAGTGGCACTTACTGGAAGCACCTGGTGGGCTAGTTGGCCCCCAGGGTCCCTCAGGATTGAAAGGGAATTATTTCCCCAACTTAAAACGTGCCACAGGGTGTGTTTGCACACGTCACCTCAGGCCCCGTCCCCTCCCTTCACCACTGTGTAAACGCGCCCTGTGGCCGTTCTAAGTTGAGAGATTAAGTCCCCTTGAATCCTAAGGGTCCCTAGGGTCAAACTAGCCCACTAGGTACCTCCAGTAAGCGCCACAGAGCTGCGTTGCATAGAGGTGTAAAAAGGGGCGTGGCCTCAGAACACGTGTCTGCAGCGCAGCTCCCTGGAGCACACTGGAGATACCTGTTGGGCTAGTTGGCCCTCAGGGACCCTCAGTTTTGAAGGGGAATTAATTCCTCAACTTACAACTGGCCAGGGGGCGCTGCAAGCGCGATGCCGGTCTTTTATTTATTTAATTTTTTTTAAGAAGGAGGGCTGTGTGGCCTCCCTTCTTTTTCTAATTTACTGGCCCTGGGGACCCCATCCCCCAGGGCCTGCACCCTAATTTTTTTTGTTGAAAAAAAAAAAGTTTGGCCCTCCCATGGCCTTAATCGGCCCCGGGGACCCCAACCCCCGGGTCATGGCCTTTTTTTTATTTAAATTCTTTAGGAGGAGGCTGTGTTGCCCCCCTCCTCAGGCCACTTATGGCTCCGGGGACCCCATCCCCCGGGGCCGGCCTTTGTGTTTTATTATTTTAAAAATATATATATTTATAGAAACACCTAGGACATGCTGGACAAACCGTATGTACCTATCACCATGACGATTTGCGTGATATTCATTAAAAGGCGACTATGCATAGAATGAATCCACATGGAATGTATTTACACCGCTAGTGAAGCTCTGACGTGTCTGACGCCTTACCGTGCCTAATCCCGGCGCACCCGCCGGTGGGTACTCTCCAAGTAGACACCCTTATCGTTTATTTATACAAACATGGGTAGCTATTGACGGGCACATTTAACATACACGCACACCAAGCCATTCAAAGAGGATTCGACAAAAATTCGACCAAACTATGCAAGAAATCCCCATCACGGTTAATAAAAAACACATCCACCGCCGGATGTGTAATACTTTTTATTTTACTCTCTGGAAAGGAGACGAACCTCACTTGAGAGTCACAGCGTGCTCCTGGCTGAGCCCAATGCTGTGTTACACCCACCAGTGCCCGCCGATTGCCTCACACCTCTGTGTTGTATTCCACCAGCTAGTGCGTATGCTATGACACTCTCTAAGCCCATGTGCACTGTAACACCACCCTGTGAATATGTCATGCCACACTTGCCTTTGCACGGGTTATATTGCCCCATCTAACGTGCCTTCCTCGATGTGTATGTTATAACGCACAGCGCTTTGCCATACATATTACAATCTGGGATCCATATCTTTGTCACAGTGCATATGCAACGTTACACTCCCCAGCACATATTTTATATTACAACTTTAGAGACTAGTTATGTTACACAACACTGCCCTGTGCATAATACACTCCAAGGCGCATATCGCAAAGCACGCGCTAGTGCCTGTGCTATCTCGCGCTCTCCAATGAATCTGTCATTGTGCACAATGTATTGCATATTATATTTCACGCCCCGGTTCATCTTATATCACACTTTTTGGTGCATAGTTTATACCATATACTACATCTAGTTTTCATTTTCAATCGTGCTCTCAGGGCTATATAACACTGCGTCCACCTACCATTTTCACGGGCATTACATTTTGCGATGGGGGTGGAGGGTCAGGGGGTGTTTCTGCCAAGTGAGCCAGGAGTCACAGTCACAAACGTCCTCTTCTTCCTGAATAAAAGTGAGATTATGCTGCATACTTGTTCATATTTTAAGTAGTTCTCACAGACACACATTTTAAAAACAATAAAGTTCCTAATACCCACCTTCTCTGAACAGCTAGCTTGCTGCCCCATCCACCTCCTCCCTATCCTCTGTTGTCTGAATCCATGGACTAGCCTCCTCCCTCCTGCCATGCATGGTCAGATGTGCTGCCACTGCCCTCCATTTAGCATGATGTACCAGTCCACTCCTCCTGCCCTCCATTGCCCAATTCTATGGCCCATCATTGACCTCCTGCTTAGCCTCTGTGCTTAGCTTGCTGCCCCTATTATCCTTCCCCCTGCCCTCCGATGTCTTTGTGCATGTCACTGCTCCATCCTTTTTGCCCACTATGTTCCATGGACCCGCCACTCCTATCTACTCTGAGTGTTCTGTTGAGCTGCCACTCCCCTCCCACCTGCCTAGCATTGTCAGATGACTGCAACCTGTCCCTGCCACCTCCACCTCCACCCTGCCTGTCCACATGCCATGCCCCTATCCCCTTCCTCCTGTCCTCCATGGTCCATTTAACTGCCACACCCTTCTGCCCTCCCTGATCTGTTGTGCTGCAACTGCTCCTCCTGCCTGCCCCGCACGGTCTGTTGTGAGGCCCCTTCCCCTGAACTCTCTTGTCTGTGCCCAGGTCCTGACCCTCCCTTCTATCCTCCATGGTCCTTTGTGCATGCCCCTGCACCCTCCTTATTGCCCATCATAGCCATTGTGCTGCCACTAACCCTCCCGCTTGCCATGCATGGTCTTCTGTGCTGCCATGGCCCCTCCCACCTTCCCTGGGTGGTCAGCTAGCTGCCCCTGACCCCCTCCCACCTTCCCTCCATGGTCTGTGTGTATGCCACCATAGTCTCATTGTTGCTCTCCATGGTGTGTCTTGTTTCTAGCGCCCATCCTGCCTGACCTCCATGGTCATCTTGCTGCTCCTGCCCTGCCACCTTACCCCTAGCCCTCTGTTTCCATGTGCAGACCCCCTATTCCCTCCCTCCTGGCTTGTCTGCTCCATTGTAATGCCCCTGATCCGTCCCTCCTTCCCTTTATGGTCTGTTATGCTGCAGCTTTCTCTCCTGTCTGTCCATTATGGTCAGCTAGCTACCATTGCCTCTTTCCCATCTGTTATCTGTTGTCCATGTGCATGGTCCTGTCCCCTCCCTATTGCTTTCTATGGATTGTTGTGCTGCACTCCCGTCCCGCATGCGCTGTGTGGTGTATTGTGCTGCTGCAAACCCTGATGCCTGCCCTGTAGGGTCAGTGTGGTGCACCTCTCCATGTCCCTCCTGTCCTCTGTTATCCGAGTTCATGTCCCTACCCCAATTCCTCCTGCCTACCATGATTCAATGTACCATACTTGCGAACATTTTGAACTTGGTAAGAGGGAGATTTTGAAAAAAAACTGGGGTTTTGATTTTCCCCTTTGAGTTACATTGAAAAAGAGGAGATTGTAGACAGGAGACAGATCAAATAAAGCCCATTTGAGCTCAAAAACATTGGACGTTTCCTGGCTGAAATGGGTCTGTTGGCATGTATGGTTGTACTACCACTGCCTATTCCTTCTGCCCACAATGGTCTATTATATTGCCACAGCCTCTCTTGCCAGTCCTGTATTGTTGGTTTGTTGCCCCTGCCCCCCTTTCCACTGCCCTCCATAGTCAGTTGTCCTGCCACTGCCCTTCCTGCCTGCCCAGTGTGGTCAAATTGTTGCCTCTGCACTCTCCTACCTGCCTTCAATTTTCAGAGTCCGTGCCCCTGGCCTTTGCCTCTCAACAGTATCCCAATGAACAACTAGATTGCTAACATTCTATATTTATTACAAAAGTGTGGAACGCCTGACGTCATCTTGATGTAATCAAAACTGTAATACCTAGAGTATTTCCTTTAGAAATTACATATATGAGAGGGTCTTATTTGCATCAAAATTATGGTTAGTGCTCTAAAAAACTAAAATGAGGACATATTTTCTGAGTTTTCAAATAGCGACAAAGAACTTTTAAATTATTTGTAATCTTTATGTTTTTTTATCCAGTTGACCACTTGATTAAATGTTGCACCTTGGCGAGAGGATGTGGTGTTACTTCCAGAGCTGCAGACTTTTCAACTGGGGAACCAGGTTGGAGTTTCTGCTTCAGCTCAACATTCTGCGATTGTGGTCAAATCACTTAATCTCCCCATGTCTACAACCAAAATGAATTTGATCTTGTGTGATGTAGCCAATGCTCATGTAAAGCATTCCAATACCTGACAAGTCTGCACTATATAAAACTGCAAATACACAAACAATAAGTGTTTTGCACACTTCTGTCATTGGGCTACATGTGGGCTACATCTGGGTGATATTTGTGCTGCATTTGGGCTCTTTTGTCTCTGGTGGCCATTTTGGGAGATTTATTTGTTATGAAGTTTCCTAATTTCCTCATTTACTGCAGTCTCCTCAGTAGGAAATGCTTTCAGTTTTTTACTTTAATTCCATCAAGAAGGTATTCAGATATGTCACACATTTGCCATAAATTCTGGCAAAATGAACCCCCTCATTTTGTTCCTTTTTAAATTAAATGTTTTAAGAGTTACCACTTTATTCCAACCAAGATGGCTTCAGGTGTGCCATACGTTTGTCATAAGTAGGACTGTTAGTGCTCTAGTTGTTCTTTAGAACACTCTGGGAAGCTGCAGTAGAACACAAAGGAATCAACTGACAGTCACTGCCCTTGTTGGATGTACATGTTTTACTGAGAATGTCAGACTTCATTCTCACATGACTGAGAAAGATAATGTGAATTTACAGAAAATATGCTCTCAGTTAGCTTATAGATCACCTTCCAAACCTCTGTGGGAAAAGCATGAGAAAATAGTTTTCTCTCAAACAGGATTCATGATATCACAGCAGAAGGCTTTTTCACATGGTAAAATCACCTTAGAACACACCACAATTCCTAAAATGAGTATGGTACCATCAACAAATGATTTATAATGTAACTAAAGTCTTAAAACCTTCTATTAACTGCAATGCTTTTTAATGAGGTGCTATCATGTATATTGGTCCCAAGATGGCTGCCAACACTTCTTGGATGAAGTGCTGACAGCCAATCAGATCTCATGATGAGATGTGCGGTTAGGCTCCGCCCAGATATATATGTGATTTTACTTTTGATTTTCTCAGGAACTACTGAACGGATTTACACCATTTACGCAAAAGACACATGCCTGACCTGAGGACTACCTCTTTGCCAAATTTCAAGTAATTCTGTTCAGCCGTTCGGGCTGTACCTTCGACTAAAGGTCCTATGGGAAAATGCATGGGGAAAACGTGTTTTGGGACCCTCCTTTTTTCTCAGCCCCCGCTTGACGAATCACCCCGAGACTTTCAGGGTAGGAGCTGAGCGGAGCGCCCCATTCGTTTTGAAAATTTCACGAAGATAAGTCAACCGGCGCCAAAGTTATTTAAAATAGAATTTTCAGATTTCCTATGGGAACTCGGTCCTAACTATAACTATCTACTGGCGACCGCCAGTAGATAATATAGCCACTTGTATAGATATAAAGACATTGTGAATTAGTTACTTTCACATCTAGTGACACAGCCAGAGATGGACCAATACACTTATTAAGATGTGTACTGAAGTAGTTATACTCCTAGTTACGCCTTCAGACTAGTAGACCTTTAAATAGGTGGCCTGCTTGCATCTGCAGAGAGTGTCTATGCAGTTTGACTTACATACCTATTGACAAAAGCATAGAGGCACTCACCCATCCAGTCAGACAAAGACAGAGGCACTTAGGCATTCCGTCACATTCCCATACAGCACTGATGTGTTCAGCAGTAACAGGGCCACTTGCACACACATTTATATATCTCAACACCCAGCAATACAGCCAATAAGTAATATATACAGGCAGTTACAAACACATATAGACAGCCATAGGAATACTAACACAGCTAGTCATATAGCAACATAGTCACGGACACATCCAGTGACACACCCAGAAAGGGACTGATATACCTATTCAGATATGTTCTGAAGTAGTGATACTTCTATCACCCATGTAGACAAGTATCTCTAAAAATATGTTTTGGGCCTGCTAATGCAGAGCCTGTGTGAGCAGTTTTCCTGCTAGGTCTAGTTGACATTTAAAGCTCCTTTCTAAGCTTTTAACTTCCCTTGGACTACATACAAGTCACTTCTAAGTTAGGGTTACATAGGCCATAGGGCAGGGTGCTATGTACTTAAGAGGTATGACAATGTTTATAGTGTAAAAGTAAAAAGCTTGGAACAGAAAAAAGGGAAAATACAATTTATTTGTTTATTTTAAAAGTTGTCTATAGCGCGATCATGACTACCGGGGGTATCAGAACGCTTTACAGTATATAAGTCAGAGAAGGATACAAGGGTTAAAAAACAGAGCTATCAAACAAAAGAAGAATCTTAACAGTCTCATGAAGCAAGGCGCCCTACGAAGCATTTGAAGTTAGGAGTCCAGGCAAAGTTTTTTCATCCATATAATTTTTACTTCCTTGAGAAAGGAAGTATAGGGATAAAGTCTATGTTGCGAACATGGTCACAGGGTGTATCATAACACTTTACCATATATCAGTTGCGAGCGAATTAAGCGGCGGTAATAGTGGACCGACAGAGCAGCAAGACAGTCTTCATATACTCCGACCAGCAAGGATGTCATGTAGCGAGTTGAAAGCTCCATTACAATGGTAAAAGTTTCTTCATCAGTATCAATGTAACTTCCTTTTTGAAAAGGGCAGTAGAGGGATATAACCTGACTTCAGAGAGTAAGGCATACCATATCCTTGGGGCGATACCCGAGAAGGTTCGATTGTAAGTTATTTTTTGTTAAATTTTTGTGGTTTAAGCAGTAATGTGCTGGCACTTCAAGGATCTAGATACATCCAAGATCTCAAAATTTTGAGCGAGATACATTGGGGTATTGAAATTAATGGCTTTATGTGCCATACATGCAATTTTTAATTGTATCCTAGCTTCGTAAGGGAGCCAATTTAGCGATATCAGCTCTGGTGTGATATGATTGTTTCTTTTCGAGCCCGTTATGAGTCTTGCACAAGAATTGAGGGTAGCCTGTAAAGGGGCTATCTTCCCTCTAGGAAGGCCACAAAGGGTTGCGCTTCCATAATCAAGCTTAGAGATCACTAGGGCTTGCACAGCAACCGTTAAGTCATAGGAAAGGTTCTATTTTCTTTAAGAGGCTGAGTTGGACGTTCCCTCCTTTGGTGAGTGTACTAATATGCTTCTGAATGTTCAGACTCTTGTCTAGCATTATTCCCAATCAATGATGTGTGGCATGCAATTAAGAGCTGCTAGTTGATTCAGCCATTCTTCGATGACTGAAGACTGCTTGGTTGGTGCTATTAGGAGGAATTCAGTTTTAAGAGCGTTGAGTTTCAGGTGGTTCTGTGTCATCCAGCTTTGTGTTTTCAGTAAGACGGAGTTGGGGGACGTGATGTCCTCAGGGGAGGCGATCTTCATGGACTGTTGAGTATCATTGGCATACATGTGATAGTGAATGCTGCATGATTTCAGGATTTCTGTTAATGGCTCCATGAATAGGTTGAAAGGAGTGGGTAAGAGCGCGGATCCCTGTGGAACCGCCAGAGTGACCAGTGAGGGATGAGACAGGGACTGATTCACCTTGAAGCTTTGGGATTTATTAGGGAGAAATGAGGAGAACCAGTTTAGTACAGGCCCAGAAAGTCCCATCCTGTGTTCCAAGAGGTCAATTAGGTTGTCTTGTTTAACAGTATCACAAGCTGATGAGAGGTCGAGGAGGATCAGTAGGCAAGATTCATTTTGATCTAGCAATCTTAGCGCATCATCTACAATGTGAGTGAGAGCGGATTCAATGCTATGATCCTGGCGGAAACTGGATTGAAATTGGTCCAGGAGTTGGAATTGTTCAATGTGGTCGCAAAGCTGGACGTGTACACATTTCCCCAGGAGCTTTGCCAACGTTGGGATGTTAGAAATTGGGCAGGTCAGAGGGATCTGTGGATGGTTTCTTTAGAAAAGGGTCACCTGCCCTGACTTTAGGCAGTCCAGAATAACACCTTGCAGAAGTGAAGCATTGACAATCTTAGTCCAGAGTGGGAGTATGGAGGCTCTGATCTCAGAGAAGAAGTTCGATGGCAAGGGGTTGTTGAAATGGTTGGATGGTTTCAAAGTAGCAAGAGTTTTGCGTATAGTACTTTCATCCAAAGTTTTGAAAATGCTCCATGAGGTGTTGTTTTTAGGGGGCACAGTTGACCGGGCAGGATGTCATCCAACCAAGTAGGAAGGAGGGTGTTAGGAGGTGCGATCGAAAGGTGCTCCAAGGCTGAATGTAGATCACCTTCGATCTTAGTAGACTTATCAAAGAAGAAGTCAGCGAATTCTTGGCAGTTAGGCTGCAGACCTGGCCCCAGTGAGGAAAACTTAGGTTGACTGTTTGATTGAAGCTTGATGAGCTAGAACAGCTTTTTTGGAAGTTTTGTTTGCTTGCTCTAATTGGTTTCTGAAGAAGGTGGCTTTAGAGCATCTGATGTGTTTGTTATAGATATTTCTTACAGATCTCAGCTGGTTGAGATGTTCATGGGAGAGAAAGGATCTCCACAGTCTTTCTGCTAGTCTCAGATTCCATCTTTCAGTATTTAGACTATTGTTGTACCAAGGTTTGGAGACTTTGGAGGACAGTCTTTTTAACTGTAGAGGAGCCATTGGGTCTAGAACGCTTGTCATGGAACGGTTATAGTGGTCATGAATGTCGGATATATTCACAGGAGGGGGGCAGGGTGTTATCAGAGAGAGCAGTCAGATCACGCAAGTTGATGTTTCGTAGACATCTTTTCGAGTGTCTGGGGTACTTAGACTGGACTCTGTTAGCTCTCACAGAATCTAAGATGAGGAAGGTGATGCAGTGGTGGTAAGTCCAGTCCCACAGGACGATAGATTCAAGGTGAATGGAGTTGAGCTTACAGATGACTAGATCTAAGGTAGCTCCTTTAATGTAAGTAGGGCTGTCACAAGTTTGGATTAGGTTAAGGTCTAGCAGGAAGGATATAAGGCTATTGACAGCCACGTCGTTCCAGTGGAGGTTGAAAATGTTTTACTATAGTGTTATATACTATTCAGCACAAACTTTTTACTCTGGAATTTTGTAAATGTAATACCAACTTATGTTTATGTTCTATTTCTTTAACAGTGTTTGGAGTGGTACGTCTTTAGATGTTTCAACATACTCATTTTGCCACATGAATATTTGTAAGATGTACCCTTGGAGAAGGTTTTGTGACAAAGAGCGCGTCACATGTTTTGCCACAACTTACTTTTGCCTGGAAGGGGCGGTGAAAAACTCCCATGCAAATGATTTTTGCTTTGCTGGGGGTTGCTCCTCCAAAGAACAGTGTTCAACAGGGTATGGCAACTGATCTTCACTGCCACATGAGGCCATTGTATTGGCAAATTATGGAAAAGGCAGCTACTTAATTTACAAAGAAAGAGAGCAGGTGCTCAAATGAGAAACGTTTTTTTACAATCTTTATGATTGCTTTTTTCCCCACTGTTTAAGGGTGAAACTTTATAAATGACATTGATTACGGAGTACAAGTATAAACACTGAAAACAGTGAAAAAAGGAAAAATGAAATTTTTACTATAATGTGAAATACTATTACAGCATAAGAAATGTTTAGTGTTTAGTTAATAGTATGAACTTATGCATTGCAGAGACTAATGGTTTGTCATGGAATTTAGCAAAAATTAATACTAACCGATATTTATGTTCTTTATTTTCTAAACAGATGAATGACACCATCTGTTGGAGTAGAGTAATTTCCCAATTATTACTTTCTGTGTAGTTCTACAAACACATTGTCAAGGTATACACCAAGGTAACATGTCAGAGTTACTGAGACAACCAGACACACACTGATAGAGCCACTCATATGCCCAACCACCCACGCATTCATCCACTCACACATTCACTCACTGATAAACTATATAAAACAAAAAGTCAGTTACCAACACATATACTACCACACAGCCACGGCAAGTAAGAGAGGTGGGGCAGTGGGGCTGACTGGGGGGGATTTTGAGAGACGACCACGAGGGGAAAATTAAATAAATAAATAATTTTCCCTCGTGGTCATCTCTCGAAATCCCCCTCAGCCAGCCCCACCGCTCTTACCCGCAGTGGCCACTGCTGCAACCACATGCACTCACTCACCCATACAGACACTCACATACCAGCTCATAGACCTATACAGCAACTGACATACCCACTTACCCACCCATATAGTTATTGACAGACCCACTCACTCAGCCATACACACTAAAACACTCACTTAATCACCCACACAGCTACTAAGACAGCCACTCACCTATACAGCTACTCACAGTCAGTCACACACCTATAGTCACTGACGCACCCACTTACTCAACAATACAGCTAGTAACACATGCCCTCACTGAACCAAAAAGTCACTCACACTCACTCACTGATACAGCTTCTAAAACACCAATTCACCTTACAGATACTAACATACCCATTCACACACTCAAACTGCCACTCACACAGCCACTCACTCACCCATACAGTCACTGACACACCCACTCAATCACCCATACAGGTAATGACAGACCCAGTTACTCAGCCATAGAAACACCAACACAGCCACTCACCCATACAGCTAGTAATAAAGACTCTCACATTCCTGTACAGGCAATTATGCACCCAGTCAGTACAGTCTCTGATACACTCAATCACCCACCCATACAGCTACTAACCCATACACACTCACTCAGTCATACAGCTTGTCACACACCCACTTACTCGGTCAGTCACTGAAACACCCACTCACTCACCCACACAGTCACTGACACATGTATTCACTCACCCATACAGTCACTGACACAACCACTCACTCAATCATACGGTTATTATCACAGACACAGACTCACCTAGAGATATACTAGCACAGCCACTCACTAACCTATACATTCACTCATGAGAGGTCAAGCCTCAAGTGAGTTATAATGCCTCTCCCCTCCTTCAACAATTGTAATGAATAAGATATTACACTGTGCACATATGAATATGTGGTTAATGCCATGGTATTTTCCATGTGCATTTGTCTTAACAAAATATATTTTACAAAAACAGTATCAAAGCGTCCAAATTTGTGCTTGTGCAGAATTGTAAAATCACACGAAGAGATTTCCTGACTATTTCCCTGTGTAATGCAATTGCAACATTCAATATGTTTAGGTAACGACGATTTATTCCTATCTCTGTCACAAATAATATTAATACCATTAATATTAACAACAAAAATAATAACAAAACAACAATAAAAACAACAAAAATAACAACAATAATAATAATAACAAAATTCATGCCACATTGGAAAAACCATTCCATAAAAAAATCATTAGTAAAATGTCCACATAAGTGATTTTTTTTAAATTAAATATTTCTAATACAAGGCACGTTTAAATGGTAACATGTTTTTTGTAGCACAATATTGGAATAAAAACATCAAAAAAGATATTAACGGGGGGCGTGGCCAAGATGGCGGGGTGAGCGGACGCTTCCTCCCGTAGCTCCTCCGGCCCGGCCAAGCTAGAGCTCTTTTCTTATGCTTTTCTCCCCCCGCTGAGGCTCAGCGCGGGAGAGGAGCGTGGCGGAGCATCAGGGGTGCACATTGGTGCTGTTTTGGTTCGGATCGCCTCGGGGGAACCCCCCCAAAAACAGTTCGATCGAGACCAAGGAACGACGACGGCGAGCCCGAGGGGCGGAGCGCATTGGAGAGCTGTCCGGGCGCCTCGGCTGGGCCTGGTGCTGAAAGTTGCGATCTGGAGGGGATCTGGCCCGCCGTTCGACGGTGACTGATGGAGCCTTGCGGGAAGGGACCCGACGGTGTGGAAGGCTTGGGACGGGTGCCCCGGCACTCAGACTGGTGACGGCGACACCTCGCACTGCGGAGGCCCTAACCCCTAGCCGAGGTACAGCGGACTCCCTGATGGGGTCGGACCATCTGGGCCCCTGTGCGTGACAGACGGGGGCCGGTGGTGGAACTTATTTTACTGTGGGGTGCCTCGGGGGCCCCGGTGGTGTCGTTGGGCCTGGTCGTTTTGGCCTGCTCCGCCCGGCCGCCATTTTGTCCCCGAAGGAGCAGTGGTGGCAGCCTTCGCCGGAGTCCTGGCTGCTGGATGCAAGTGACCCCCGCTGCTGCTGGGCTGATTACCGGAGGGATGTGCTGATGAGACCCCTCTGCAGCGGCCCCCTTGGTTGTCTCACACAAGCTCTTGTGGCTGACGGTGACCGGCTGGGGCCGCCATTTTGTCACCTGTGACGCAGCGACTTCACTCGTGGGGGATACCCAGGTCGAGTGCTGGCCGGCGGCTGAGCGCCCCTGGAGCGCCTGGATCGGTGCCCGACTGCGGAGCTAGCGATGTCTGGAAGAGGAGGCCCGAAGAAAGGGGACCGTACCCTGCCGGACATGCTTGGCAGGGCCCAGCACTTGCGGGACAGGACGCAGCCCTCACCGGGGCCCTCCCGGGCTCCGGCGGATGTGACTGGAGGGGAGCCACCCGTCACGAGGGCCTTTATGGAGGAACTGTTCAGCTCCCTCAGGGAGGACTTCCAGACACTGAAGCGGGAGGTGGCCAGCGAGGTCCGAGAAGTGCGCAGGGAGGTGGAGGGCCTTGGCGAGCGTGTGGAAGCGGTGGAGACGGAGGGCCAACAGCGAGCGGAGGAGATAGTCCACCTCCAGCAGGACGTTCTTCGCCTCCGGGAACAGTGTGTGGAGCTCCAGGCCCACTCCGAGGACCTTGAGAACAGATCTCGGAGGAACAACATCCGAGTGCGTGGCGTGCCGACTGCGGACGAGGGGTCCGATCTGGGGAGCTACCTGCGGGCCCTGTTCCGAGAGATCTTGGGGGAAGCTGCGGACTTTCCCATCAGCATTGACAGGGCGCATAGGGTTGGCCGGCAGCGCCAGTCATCGGCACCTCCACCGGACATTCTGGCCTTCCTGCCCGACTTTCCACTAAAGGAACGCATCATGGCTGAAGCCCGCAGGAAACAGCCCCTGACTTTCCGGGATCGGCCGGTGGCGCTTTACCAGGACCTCTCCGCCATCACTCTGCAGAAACGCAGGTCCTTTAGGATTGCTACTGACTTTTTGCGCGAGCATGAGACGCCGTACTCTTGGGGTCACCCCTTCCGCCTGATTTTTCGGTGGAACGGAGTGTTACACCAGCTACGCTCCTTGCAAGACATTTGTGGTGTCCTGGGGCTCACGGCGGCGGAGGAGGAGGGAGCTACGCCGTCGTGGAGGTCCTCGGAGAGACGGAACCGGCGGAGGTCAACGAGGCGGCGCTCAGCGACCAGTGTGGGGCGCCCGGACTCCCCTACCATCAGAGCGGACATGGCCGACGCCCTGAGGGCGGCGGCCGGGGACTCGACCGGCTCCTCTAGCGTGGCCTTGACGGCCTAACACACACTCCGGGGGGAGATGTCTTTAGCTTCTTTACATGCTTGGTACGGGGCGGGGGGTTGGGGGGGAGCGGTTCGAGGTGAGTGGCTGGACGTCCACTTCGCTCTTTTCTACGGACTTGCCCGTTTTGGGGCTTGACTGAGACTATGGGGTGTTTGAGTTTGTGGGTGGCTAGTTGCCAGGGTTGTGTTTTGGGTGGGGGAGGGGGTTGTTTTGGGGTTGGGAAGGTCCCGTCCGATGTTGTCTATGCCCGCTTTGTTTTGGCTTGTCCTGCGCTGCGGCCCCGCGCGCCCCACCCGCTGATTCCCTGCCCATCGCATGGCGCTCTCGACCCCCGCGAGGAATGCCGGGCCTAAAGGTAGTGACCCTTAATGTTCAGGGTCTGAACAACCCGGTGAAGCGCAGGGCGATCCTGTCGTTGCTGGAGGGGACGCAGGCGGACATTTGCCTTTTGCAGGAGACACATTTATTGCCCCGAGATTGCCATAGGATGCGCTCTGCTAAGTTCCCTACCCAGTTCTTTTCCTCGGCAGCGAACAAGACGGCGGGGGTAGCCATTCTCCTAGCGAGCTCCTTTCGGGGGGAGGTGTTGCATAAGTGTGCTGAACAGAAGGGGAGGCTCCTGGCGTATCGCATGCGCCTGGGAGGCATAGCATTTACAGTTGGCTCCGTTTATAGCCCAAACGATCACCAAGAGCGCTTCCTAGATTCCGCGCTGGTGGATGTCACTGCTTCCCCCGACCGCCACGTTATCTTGGGGGGAGATCTCAACATTGTCTTTGACTCTGTGATGGACAGATCGGCGCAGCGCTTCCCGCAGACGGGGGAACTGTCCCAGGCTGGGAGGGCCCGGATTGCGGAAATGGATCTGCACGACCTCTGGCGCTCCATGCACCCCACAGATAGGGACTACTCTTACTTCTCGCACGCACACCGAACCTACTCACGGCTGGACTACCTCCTGGTGAGTGGACCGATGCGTGCCGCGGCCACGGCGGCGGACATCGGGGTCCTGACCCTGTCTGACCACTCCCCAGTCACCGGCGTTTTCCAGTGGCCGGCGGCCTCCCCCTTTCGGGGGGTGTGGCGCCTCCGGGATACACTTCTACACAAAAATTCGGTGGTGCAACGCATCGGGGAGGTCATACGGGACTATCTCACCCACAATGGCAACACTGACACCTCGCAGGCGACACAGTGGGCGGCATTGAAGGCCGTCCTCCGGGGGGAATTCATCTCTATCTCTGCAGCTGAGAATAAGGAGCGGCAACTGAAGAGGGATGAGCTGACGGCTCAAGTCCGGGAGCTTGAGCAGGTCCACCACCGTACGGGGGCGCCGAGGGTGTGGAGGCGGTTAAAGGCAGCGAGGAAGCTCCTGTCGGCTCTGGATCTTGACAGGGCGGAGTACG
The DNA here is from genome assembly GCF_964204655.1 of Triturus cristatus. Taxonomy (NCBI): domain Eukaryota; kingdom Metazoa; phylum Chordata; class Amphibia; order Caudata; family Salamandridae; genus Triturus; species Triturus cristatus. The sequence goes on from NC_140579.1 coordinate 993,248,720, forward strand.
CCGCCCTACGCTTGAAACATGCCTACTACACTGGGGGGGACAGATGTGGCAAGCTCCTAGCACACCGGCTCCGGGTCGCGCACCAGCGCAGCGTTGTGAAAGACTTGGTGGGCGCAGACGGGGGGGTTGTCTCCGGGGACGCGGAGGTAGCGGAGTCTTTCCGCGGCTTCTACGAGGCGCTGTATGCTGAGGAGCCCTCCTCGCCACGGGATGCCGACGGCTATTTGGAGTCGGTGACCCTCCCGGTGCTGGATCCGGCTCGGGCTGACCACCTGGAGCGGGACATCCATGTTGAGGAAGTGATTTCAGCTATCGCGCGGTTGAAACATGGCAAGGCCCCGGGCCCGGACGGGTACACGTCGCTATTTTACAAGACTTTTTGCACGGCCGTGGCCCCTGTCCTTACTCGGCTATTTAACTCTTTCTCCGAACCGGGAGCCATCCCTCCGGATCTCCTGAGGGCGACGGTCGCGGTAATCCCGAAACCTGGGAAGGACCGGGCCCTCTGCGGCTCGTACCGACCCATCTCGCTTTTAAATGTCGACCTCAAGTTGTACACGGGGATTCTCGCGTCCAGGCTGAGTCCACACCTCCCCGACCTGGTGGAGGCGGACCAGGCTGGTTTTGTGCCCGGCAGACAGACGGTTGACAACACCAAGAGGGTGACGCATGTTCTGGAGAAGGCCTCAAGGATCTCGGGGGAGCGGATGTTGCTGTCCGTTGATGCGGAGAAGGCCTTCGACAGAGTTCACTGGCCGTATCTTGAGCTGGTCCTCAAGAAACTGGGAATCGGCGATAAGTTCCGCACCATGGTCTTTAACTGCTATAAGCATCCTTCAGCGTCGGTGCGGGTCAACGGGTGTAGCTCCGGTGGCTTTGCCATCGAGCGCGGCACGCGGCAGGGCTGCCCTCTTTCGCCGCTCTTGTTTGCCCTCTACATGGAGCCGTTTGCTCAGAGGATTCGTAATAATCCGGATGCTGTCGGGGTCCGGATGGGCCAGTACGTCCACACCGTCAGTCTCTACGCGGACGATGTCCTGCTGACTTTGGACGACCCTAGGAGGTCGCTGCCTGCTTGCCTCCGAGAGCTGGACACCTTTGCGGGGGTGGCCGGCTTCAAAATGAATATGAGCAAGTCGATGGCATTAGACGTGTCCCTGGCTGCGGAAACCAGGAGGGATCTTCAGCGACTCTTCCCCATGCAGTGGTCCTCGTCTACGGTGCCGTATCTGGGGATTCTGCTGGCGCCTACATTACCGGAGATGGTTACGGCCAATTATGCCTCCCTCAGCAGGAAGATCAAGGACGAGCTTGGCCGCTGGAACAAAGGCCTGCTGTCCTGGCTGGGGCGAATCGCGGCGGTCAAGATGACGGTGTTGCCCCAGATACTATATCTTTTCCGGGCCCTTCCGCTCCAACCCCCGGTGGGCTGGATACGGCAAATGCAGGCTGACATCTCCCGCTTTGTCTGGCAGGGCCGCAGGCCACGCATGAAGAGGGTCCTCTCTAAGGGTGGGCGTAGTTCGCGAAGTAGCACTTCGCGAAGCTACGCAAAGTGAAGTTCGCACTACGCGAGCTACGCGTAGCACTTCGCGAACTGCGAAGTAACATGTTCGCACTGTGCAAGATGTTGTTTTCAATGATTGCACAGTGCGGACAAGCAACCGGCACTGTGCAATCATTGAAAATGGCATCTTGCACAGTGCGAGCTGTAGTTTTCTGCTGCTCGAGTAGATTTTTACTCGAGCTGCAGCTTTCTCAACGCGAACTGGTAGTTTCTCATCGCGAGCGGTCGCGAGCATACGCGACCCCTCGCAATGAGAAACCTGACCTTCTCGCGTTGGGAATCTCGCCGGGAGGTTTATTTTCCATGCTCGCGATCGCGAACAAGGAAAAAGTCTCGCCAGGATGTCATTTTGCTTGCTCGCGGTCGCCAACTTGACGTTGAGGACCGCGAGCAAGCAAAAAATGACCGCAGCACTACGCAACACTACGCTACGCGTGTTCGCACTGTGCTACGTGCAGTTCGCGTAGCGCGAAGTAGCGCGAACTTCGCAAACTACGCGAGCGTAGCGTAGTGCTTCGCCCAGGCCTAGTCCTCTCCACGCTTGCTCCGGAAGCGGGGGGTCTCGGCATTCCGGACCTCCGTAAGTACTTTCAGGCGGCACAGCTCCGCTATCTGGTGGAGTGGAGCAGGTGGGAGTCCGACAAACATTGGCTCTTCCAAGACCAGGCAGTGGCGGGCCGCACCTTACAAGAGGTTCCATTCCTGCGCCGCGCGCATCGCCCCCCTAATCTTTACGCTTCCTTTGTTACGCGGGTCCCCCTGCGTGTGTGGGACGTGGTCTGTGAGGCCCGGGGCCTTACCACCTTCCCTTCGCCGCTCACGCCCATTGCGGGCAACCCGGACTTCTCCCCAGGGATGGAGCCGGGGGTTTTCTCCCACTGGGTGCAGGCGGGCTGCAGGGCACTCTTCCAGATCTATGGCCCGGAAGGAGTGGTTCCTTTTCAGCAACTCCGCCAGGAGTTCAGCCTGACGGAGCTGGACAGATTGCGCTACATGCAAGTTCGGCATTGGGCCCTCCAGCCCCAGGTGCGTGCCACCGCCGCCCGTCCAATTACACCGTATGAGAGGTGGTTGGCTACGCGGACCTCCGACGCTAAACTGATCACCGATCTGTACAAATACCTACAACCCCCGCCGTTTCACTATTACAACCCGGGGAGGGAGCGTTGGCACAGGGAATTGGGTAGGACACTCAGCCACAAGGAATGGGACAAAATTGCGTATCGGGCGCGGCACTCTGCATATCACACGGGCCTTACGGAGACCTTTACTAAGGTGTCCACATACTGGTACTACACCCCGGAGAGACTGTATGAAATGCATAAACACACTGACAGGGGGTGCTGGCGGAGCTGCGGGCAGGAAGGTACCCTTACACACATTCTTTGGGATTGCCCAGTGCTGACCGCCTACTGGAAGGAAGTCTTGGACGAGGTGGATAAGCACTTTGGGATAGAGCTGCCGCGACTCCCGGCGTATGTCCTGTTGGGCCTCCCCAATGACCTAATGTACCCACTGAAGTCCCGTAGGGGTAGGCAGATCGCAATCGCGCTGGGGTCTGCGGTTCAGAACATTCTAATCCACTGGCGCACAACCACCGTCCCCTCCATCACCGGTTGGTTGCATAGGCTCTGGCATGTGCTGGGGATGGAGAAGCTGTCGCTTACGGTTGCGGGGGAGATAGACCAATTTGAAGAGCTATGGCAACCCTTTCTAGCGCTGCTGTCCACTGAATTCCGGGAGCTCACCTGCCCGAGGTATCTTAGACTTCTCAGGCTGACGCCGCCGGTGACCCCGGCGGACTAGCTTACATGTGAGACGGGGACCCCCCGGGGAGGGGGGGGGGGTTCGGGGCTTCCTGGTTAGGATTACTCTGATGCGGGACCATAGGACGGGGGGGGGGGGGGGGGGGGGGGGAAGGGTTGTTGTTTCGTTACTGGGAGGATGGGGGATGGGAGGGGGGGGATTGTGTTCTATTGAGGTGTTGATGGGGGGGGGGTTTTACTGCTTAGATTTGGGGTGTCGGATACGCGTGCGGGGATTTCACAGCTTGTATTTCTAGTTTTCATTTACTGTGTTTTTCCCCCTGACCCACCGCGCTACCTATTGCCAACCCTCTGGAGTTGCACCCTTTTTCTTTGACTGTATTCCATGTATCCTGCCCTCCTATCCCCCTCCCCCATGGTTTGTTTTGTCTCAATAAAAACGTTTTAAACATAAAAAAGATATTAACAATTGCACAACCTTGAAAAACTGACCTATTGGCTTTGCCAATGCTTTCTTTCTCATGTGATGGGCAAGATTTCTATCCAGGTTAGTCCCAATGCTAAATGCCTCAGTCATATTGAGTCAATAATGCAATGTGTTCTTTCAGGTTCAAAAGATACCAAACATCAGAATATTTTTATGACACCGAAAATATCCATTACGTAGGTAGGCAAAAGTTATGCATCATAAGAACAGCCATTTATGAGTACTGTTTAGGTCAGTGGTCTCTACAGGACTAAATACTAGGATTTCTAAGCACCTGAGGATGTTGCCTACCTCCAAGTATTTCGTTAGGGTGGTGAACTCCCACCATTTCGAAGTCTTTAGATCAATACCAACATTAGAGGTTTGGACTACTGTCTCAAGAATGGAATCCCCAAGAACTGAATACCAGCAATCTTACATCTCCAATGGAAGCATTAAAAGCACTGGAAAACAGTTAAAACAGAGTGCAATGCATGCGCAGCAGGGGTTGAAAATCAAATACATCATTAAAAAAACACTGAAATTCACTGAAACAATGGTTAAAAATGGAGATACGGTACTGACTCAAATGTGACAAACTAATGACAGTTGCCAGCTATGGTTGACAAAGCATACAACACGTCATAACTCATGCTTAAAACCAACACCATAGAAAGACAAAAACCGTGGAAGAACTTGGTGGGCAGTGGGAGTTATGACGTGTATTGTGTTCTTTCTTACTCATAACAGACACATTTCATTGGTTTGCTGCATTTGAGTCAGAACCAAAACTCAGTTTTCGTCAGGGATGCCAAACAATGCTGGTTTACTTGTTGAGCAATACTAAACTCTGCTACATGTTTAAGGTTCTCTCGTTCGCGAATGGGTACCTGTTTGAAATGGGGGTCTCTAGTTGGCAGAGGTAGGTACCTTTGTACAAACAGGGACCCATGCTTCTAGTCGGGGAAAAGGGGATACACACTTTAGATAACCCCTGCTCATCCCCTTGGTAGCTTGCCATGTGCAGACAGGCGTATCCCAAAGGCAATGTGTACAGTATTTGTACTCAAAACACGCAGTAATACAGTGATAACACCATAAATGGACACCACACCAGTTTAGAAAATTAAAGTATCTTTATCCAAACTTTAACAAGACCAAAACGACAAGAATTAAGAAGAATGACTTTCAAAAGGTTTAACAGCTGAGTCAATAGAAAACGATGGATGCCTGATTTGCAAAGTACCTGTCCTTGCGACAAAATTCACCAAGCCAAACAGCCACAGCGATGGGAAGTGTCGAAAAACAAAGAGATGCGTTGACCCTCGTGGATGTGATGCGATAGTTCCACTGGGCACAGGGGAGCAGTGCGTTGGGTCCGATCTGTATGGGGAAGCGATGCGTAGATTCTGAGATGACTACAATCCGTGGGTAATGCATAGGGGAAAACTTGCCACACAGGGACAATGCGTGAAAATTCAGGATGAATCGGCAAATGATGTGGCAGCGTCGAGCGGCGCTGCATCGGTTTCTTCAGCCGCAATCCCTCAATGCATCGATTCTTGCAGCTGCGACAGGTGCTGCATCAGCAAACCCGTGCAGGGAGATTCTTCTCGCACAACGGCGTTGCGCCAGAACAACTGTCGCAAGAAGAGCGATGCGCTGATTTTCTTGTTGTTGCGTTGCTTGTCAGCTCCCAGCAGCAAAAAAAACCTCTAGTGGCCCCACACAGTAACAGGCACTTCTTGGTAGGTCAGAACTCCCAGCAATGAAGTTCAGGGGAGCTGGGGGTGAAGTCTTTGTGTTCCTGAGACTTCAAAACAGGAGGCAAGCTCTACTCAAGCCCTTGGAGACTTTCCTCAAACAGGGAAGACAGCACACCGCAAAGTCCTTCTCCTTTCCTTGGCAGAAACAGCAACTGCAGCCCAACCACAGACACACAGCAAGGGCAGTACTTCTCCTCAGTTTCTCCAGCTCTTCTCATTGGCAAAGGTGCCTCTTGATTCCAGAAGTAGTCCAAAGTTCAGGGGTTTTAGGTCGAATACTTATACCCCAAAATGTATTTGTTCTCTTTGTGCAGAGAAGCCCTGTGCCCAGACAAAACCAGTTCTGTCCTCTCTGGTGCAGCTTCCTGGCAGAGGGTGGAGACAGCATTGTGGAAAGCAAACCAGGCCCATTCAGGTGAAGGAAATCCCCTCCCCCTAGTCTAAATGCAGCCCAGGTCTATTCAGCCCAGCCCTGTCTCATCAGGCTCTCTGGAGCCACTGCTCCTCCTCAACCCCTGACACTCCAATCCCAGACAGTCAATCCACATCCTAATAGAGGCACACTCGATGGCTAAGCAAGAAAATACCTACTTTCTAAACGTGGTATTTTCAAACACAGAATGTAAAAATAACCCTCACTAAAAGATACATTTTAACATTCTGAGTTCAGGCATACTAAACTTTATTTTCCTACCTTGTTCCCAGGGGTAGTTATGTTTATAAGATGTTATAAACAAACTCCCCGTTCTGTCCTAAGGGAACAGGTAGCCTTGCAATAGTGAAAAACGGAATTGGCAGTAATTCACTATCAGGACATGACACTGACACACACACACTCACTGACACACACACACACACACACTGACACACACACACTGACACACACACACACACACACACAGACACACACACACACACACACACACACGCAGACACACACACACACACACACACACACACACGCACACACACACACACACACACACACACACACACACATACATACATGTCCTGCCTTTCACATACACCGCACCCTGCCCACAGGGGTATCTTGGGCCTACCTTAGGGGTGGCCAACATGTAAGGGAAGGGAAGGGTAGGGCCTGGCATGTGGGTCCATTTGCCAAGTTGACATGGAAGTACTAGACTGCCCACAGGCTCTGAAATGGCAGGTCTGAGTTACCTTTTCAGAGCTACTCATGTGGGTGGCACAATCAGTGCTTCAGGCCCAATAGCAGCATTTGATTTACTAGCCCTGGCACGCTTAGTGCACTTCACTAGGGACATACCAGTAAATAAAAGATGCTAATCAGGGAGAACCAATTGTAACAACAATTTACACAGGGAGCACTTGCACTTTGACACTGATCAGCAGTGGCAAAGTGCCCAAAGCACGTAAGCCAGCAAAACAAAATCCAGCACAGCATCAAAAATACAGGCGGTAGAGGCAAAATGTCAGGAGAAACCACGCCAAAGATGCCAAGTCTAACATTACCAATTTGCAATTTGTACACCATGTGTTCACTCACTCGTTTCTTGACCCTCAACAACAGATGTTTAGTTTCACTAAACTTAATAGTTCTCATTTTAATGAACTCTGGAGGATGAAACTCAGAGTAGTCATTGGGATTCAGGCATGTGACTGACTAAAGGATAAAATACAGACCCCTACAGTGAATGCATTAATCACATGAGCAACAAAACATGTCTATGGAAGCTAATTCTGTACTGGGGCAATTTTCTAACTTAGCCATCCCCCCTAAACGGTCAAGTGCATTGAGGAGAATGTGAATAAAAGTCGTATTCTGCACCAAATTGATTGACTTAATTATGTAAATAGCCTCTCGCTTAGCATATGGTTTAAAGAAACCACCATTTTGCCAGCCGTACTGAGGTTTTTAAATGTGGTTTGAATAGATGAAGAGTTAATTAAAGTGGTCTTGTCGGTATCTCAGTTTGAGGTTAGCAATGGCTTGGTCTTTCATATGATTGGATGTGGCCCTTGGCAATATAAAGGGATAACAAAAACACTCCTTGTCGTTTGTTTTTGTATAGCTTTGTGTCCAAAGTAAATCTCTGCTCTTGTTATGCGTAAGTGCAAAGTATCAACTAACTATTTAGGGCCTGATTATGATGGCAGTCGGACTTTTGTCCGACTGCCATCATATCAGGATGGGGCCGCCCAACTTGCTGTCGGTGGTTCCACCATAAGTATTACAATGCGACCGCCTTCATTCTTGTCTCAATGTGTATGTTTTGTATTACGGCCGGTGCTGCGGGCTGCAGCACATGCCACAGTACAATAAATACACAGCAGACATATCCCTGCACCATGTGGCAGGCACCATGGGATGCCTGCCACATGGTGCAGGGATATGTAGGGGGACCCCCAAAACCCAAAGTGTGAAGGGCGGGCCCACTACGGGCCCCCAATGTCCCTTTCTGACAGCCTTTTCATGGCGGGTAAATTGTCATGAAATGGCCACCAAGGAGGGACATCATAATCCCTACGGCGGTGCCTGGCAGGCACCGCCACCATTGTAGGGATTGAACCGTCTGATCCATGGCGGTCGGCCTCTCTGACTTCCACCCATCCACCCGCCATCCTAATGTGGCAGGCAAGAGCCCTCATTCCGATGGTGGTGGGACCACCACCGATGAGTTGTTGGTGGCGGTCCCACCGTCAATGTAATCATGTCCTTAGTTAGAATAGCATGTATAAATATATTCCATATTAATTTTTTAACACCTGCCCTAGAATTTTTCACAGGCAACAAAGCTAATTCAATTCTCTCGTTCATATTCTGCAACACAGTTGGATTCATTCAACAGCTGTTTAATACATACATCACCATATTTGATCGTATTAACTATGAAAAAATTTCCATTCATATCTGCCTATCTGATGATCTATTTATATGCTACTATACTAGTAAGATTAACTATTCAATTTTCTAGTACTGATCAATTGCAATATTTTACATATGTCTATTGATCCACTATATAGGAAGACATTTCTCATCACTTTAAGGATGCAATGCAAATAAAACGTCAAAAGACATTCTTACTGTAAACAGGTTTTTGAAAACAGTGACGTTTAATATTCACTCATGTACTCTGGTAATTTTGTCATTGCTCGAATTAACCCTGACTCCCTTAACAATAACATTCCATAGGCATATTAAGTGCTGTCTCTCTGTGTCTCACAGGCAGACACTTTCGGATCAAGCTCTTGAATACCATAAGTGACTAATAACTTTCAAGCCATTATTGAGCTTCAGTTCAAGATACATTGATCCACGGTTCTCTTGTGAGATTATGTCAAAACACTTCCCTTTCTGCAGTGGTAGGTGCGACATATCCCTTAAATGGTTAGCCTCTCCCAGACACTGCTGTTGACTGTGTTATAAGTTTTGAAGTCCTCCAGGGTCAAAACTTTCCCTGGTTCCATATCCCCAAATGGCCTGAAGCCTATGCACTTTAGAAAGACCCCAGCATTGTAATCGCATGAAGAGCGTGGCTAAAGCCCTGTCCCAAGGGGAGAATTGTTCATTGAGAGACACGGCTCACAGCAAAAGAAAGGTCCATAGTACTAAATAACTACTCAGGGCCTCATTTATGAGGCCCCTTGCGCCGCCAGTGCACCACTTTTTGTGACACTCTGGTGGCGCAGGAGCCTGCTCCATATTTACGTGGCAGCAATAAGCCACTTTTTTGGGCTTAATGTTGTCTCGTAAATATTGTTCCCTTTAAAGCAGTTTTCGGCGCGAAAGGGGCCTACAATGGGTGTTACTAGGGGCGTTCCCAGCAACATTCATGGCTTTTTGACACTGCCCCAATTTTACGAGAAAATCGTAACTCTGAGGCAGCGCCAAAAGCGTACGCCTCCCCAGGGGAGACATAAGGGAGGCACAACGAGGAGAAATATCTTTATTTCTCCTTGTTTCCTTTTTTCTATGTGAGCTGCATTATGCAACCCACATACAAAGAGGAAAAAGACTCTTGTGATTGTTTTTGTGCAGAAAGGTTTCCCTTTATGCACAAAAATAATCATCCCTACTACACAGACACACTTGCACCATTGTGCAAAGGTGCCTGCGTCGGCGCACGGCAGCCCATTGTGCCCCTGCGCAGGGGAAAAGGACTGGAATGCGCCGTATATAAAAGATGCAGCACATTCCTGCCCTTTTCTTTTGCAGTAGGGCAGTGCCGCAGGACAGCCTGCAGTGCTGCCCTATGGCAAAACCTCAAATGAGGCCCTTAGTCCTAATCATAATCTTAAAGGTGGTCAGTGCTGTATAAAGAAGCCTTATGCTGCCATGGGAAATGTCAGTAATGTACCCTGAAAGCAACGGTCTTTTCCGCTCAAGCCAGGCTGTCAAGTAAAAGTAGTAACTGGACATTTGTTTATTGTTAAGGGCTAATACGTTATGAGGTTTGAGTCTTAGACTGCCTCTCTACCTTATTATCCTCAGATGCAAGTGCTAAAAGATATACATGGCACCCACTTTGATGGCCTGCGGTACTAATGTTAGAGGACACCAGAGACAGACAAAAAGTCCATCACTGATACAATTGGAACCCTGGGAACCCTTAAGTGGAATTTGCGTCTATTATAAACTTTGCAGTTTGAGGGATCACCCCTCCATCAGAATCTTTTTGAAAAAGTGAGTCCGGTCGAAGGCGGGAGACTCAAGGTTCGTAAAAACACAAACCATATTCAAACACTCCACATGATTCAGACAATGAATGTTTGACACTATTAAAAGGGAACATAATATAAAGAAGTGACTCAAAGCCATTTGTTTAACTTTAGTACAGGTTTAAAGCAGGCTTATGTTTGTTACAATGCTGTAACAAACTCAGCACAGTACAACATGCTATTGCCTACAAACTCTCTTATACGGACTTTGATTCCTCGCTTGACTCGTATATGATAGTATGATAGTGAAGCATTATTAGTGGTGGGGAAACAATTGCATTTGATCAGTAGTCAAAAACATAATACGAATGTTCAATTAATATGTTGCAGATAATAAACTATGCGAATTTAGGATTACTCAAATTCACACATGTAACTCCTAATCTGCTAAATGTAGTTATAGAAACATATTAAAGCCCAGCTGATTCTATCTGGGGTTTCTAAAGCTCATTACTTTCTTTTAGCTTTGGAAATTTGTAGAGTTGTCATCAGCCTCAAATAAGGCAATACAGCGATTATTAATGGGTATATCCTGTGACATATTAAAATTAGTGGATTGTAATCGTGCTGACTAGTATTCTCATGGAGCACCGTCTCCACAACATAGATAGATGCCAGAAGGCATATTAGGCAAGGTGGAGATGTCTAATGCTTTTTTTTCTCACTGTCTTGTCCCATTATCCTGCCAGTAATCTACTGCTGATCAGCATACCAGTCCTTTGCATGTTCACTAGTGGGTCCAGGGAAGTGTGGAAGAGAAGTGTGTATTTTAAAGAAAGCCAACGCTGACCCGACTAAGCCATCTAACTGCCGTCCCATCTCGCTGCTCCAGGTTTTTTCCAAAATTCTATAAATGCATGTAAACGGTCAGTTGACCTCCTTTGTTGAGTCTCTGAATTTTCTTCATACCTCTCAATCAGGGTCTAGAGCTGGTTTCTCTACTGAATCAACTCTACTTGGAGTCACCAAAATGCTAATGCACCGGTTAGATAAGGGCGATACGGCAGCTCTCATCATACTGGACCTCATCGCCGCGTTTGACACGGTGTCTCACGCTGTCTTGTTGACAGCCTTGCAGTCCTTGGGCCTGGAGGGTTCAGCTTTGCAGTGGCTCGGCTCTTTTTCAACCGACCGTACTTTTCAGGTTTTTTCCGCAGCAGCCAGCTCCAATTCTTATTTGTCCCCTTATGGAGTTCACCAGGGCTCTGTGCTGAGCCCTTTGCTATTTAATGTCTATGTCCGTCCTCTGGCAGATGTTGCTGAAGAGGCTGGGCTGTCCCTTTATTCCTAAGCCGATGACACTCAGATCATCTTTTCCCTTTCCTCATCTAAGGGGTCGGAACCCTCTGTTCTTCAGTCAGGTCTGAGTAAAATCGCTTCTTGGATGCAAAACAACCTGCTAAAATTAAACGGGGACAAAACTGAAGTCATGATTTTAGGGAAAAAACATGACCTCTGGGGACCTCGACACTGGCCCTCTGAAATGGGTGCCTTACCCTTGCCAGTACATCATATTCGCAATCTGGGTTTCATCGTTGACTAACATCTTTCGATGAAACAACAAGTCACCAAGGTGGCCTCCACTTGTTTTAATATTTTTTAAGTGGCTGATGAAAATGTTATGGATGATGCCCTCTCTGCTCAGAGTACAGTAGTCCATGCCCTAGTTACGTCTAGGCTGGACTACAGAAATGTTCTTTATCTGGGCTCCAACAAAGCTATGATCCAAAGACTTCAAGTGGTGCAGAATGCGATTGCTAGACTGCTGTGTCATATGCCTAAGACTTCCTCAGTCGCTGGCTTCCTTCTCAACCTTCATTGGCTAACGGTGAAGAACCCAGTTAAATTCAAAGCCTTGTGCTATATGTTCAAAATTAAAACTGGCCCTGAAATATTAGCAAAATCTAGTTCAACGCTACCAAACCTCACGCCCTCTGCGCTCTGCCCAGCAGACTAGGTTTACTATGCCTAAAATCAAACTCTCTTGCATGCGTGGCCGGTCTTTTTCCTACTTAGGACCTACCCTATGGAATTCTCTACCTATCTCGCTACACAAGGCTATCGTGTATGGTAGATTACGCAGAAGTTTGAAGACTTAGTTGTTCAATCTTTAATTTCTTTTCTCTTTCCTTACAGGTTGGCGCCGGGAAACCTCTTGGGGTAGTTGTGCGCCCTACAAATCCAATTTAATAATAATAATAATTACCATCGCTCCTGTTGGAACCGAATTATCAGGTTAGTTCAACCGTGACAGATGGCTGCATGTGTACTTACGGCCATCTTGATATTGTTATTAATTTACAGTTCCAAGATGGCTGACTTCCACTTTACAACAGTAAATTAAGAAATAAAGTATGCACAGGTCTTGTAACAATATACAGCAGTCAGACACTCACAAAAACCTTTAAAAATGTAAATAACAACAAAAAAACAAGGACTGAGGCAAGAAGAGGAGGGGCAGGAGATTCTTGGACAAGCTTAGTGGTTTGGGATAGCAGGTAGAGAAATCAGAGTGAAAAGATGTGGGATGGGAAGCTATAACAGTTGGTTGAGAGTAAGGTATCTATGTGCTCCCCCGGAGCACTAAAATAAATTAAAAAAAATAAACATAAAAAAACGTTTCCATGTGTCAATTGTGGAAAGATACAACTCATCCAATGAGACACTATGAATAGGAAGGTAAGTCAGTGAATATGGGGGAGGGCAATGAGAAAGCCAAGGTAGCCACCCACTCATAAGGAAAGGGCTGACCCAAAATCCACTCTTAAGTATACCTTAAAATATGGGATACAATGCTGTCCTCGACATACAGCTAAAACTCAAACTGTTTGTAGTAAGACTGCTAAAAAAACCACAACTAGGATCGCATGACGACGTGGCACAAATCTACAAAGATTCTCCAGGGGTGGGAGTAATTGCTGTTTTTCCAGTGTTTGCAAGGAAAGATTCAAATAAGACAAACATTATTAAATTACATGTTGTAAGAAGGAGTGCTCTGCATGGGGCACAGTTTGACACAAATAGTCTGTTCATCATTGTTATCCTCCTTTATTGGCGCTGTGAACTTTTGATAGCCTTACTGGCAGCCCTCATCTTCCAAAAAATGATCGTTAACATTAACATACATACGGAAAAAGGTGGGGAAACGGTCCGCACCGAGGTTTAGACTATCCCATTACGACGAGGAACGTCAATGCCGACTGTTGCCTGATGTGCGTGGCAGAACAGCGGAAGCTTTTGTTTAGTTTAAGGCATCGGCCACTGTTGCAACACCGATCAATTAGTCTGAAATCAATCTGCAGAGCTTCGGGAGCGCGGATTAGTTTACACTCAGTTCAGTTCATCTTTATTTCGATGGTTAAAAATCATCATAAAAATCCATATTATACAAAAAACAAAACACATAATTTTTACATTTCTGATATAGATTAACATAAAAGCAACCACCAAACAAGCTGGTACAATTCATATAATAAAGCTGTAGTATTACATACATAATTGCTTAGTCTCTTGTGTTCCTTAATCTTACTACTACTTTTAAAAAGCTTATCACTGAACATAAAGTGCGCATATCATTTGCTCTTTGGAGGAACAGTAATGCGGATTTAGCATGACGAAATTTTCCATTTCTTAAAATGTCAACCAAGAACATGCGCCGAGGGATACGATAAAATGGACACAATAATACAAAATGAAGGGTGTCCTGCGGAGACTTATTGTCGCAGCCGCAGGCACCCTTCTGCTCAATAGTTACAGTAAAACCAGATGGATAAGATAATATATTAGGTAACAAATTGAGCCTAAAACGGCACATTAAAAACCTGTCCTGCTGATTATACATCAGAAATAAGTAGGGTTCCATGCCCTCCCCATTTTTAACCAGACAATGAGCTGCTACTGAACGTTTTAATGTTAATGCTTTGGTTGCTCTAACCATTTCCAGTTTTTCCAGCAGCAGTTTTTAAATTTGTGGTTTGCTGGTCCTGGAGATTGTACATGGCTTACTAAAGAGGGTATGCTGGTCTATAGCCTCTAATGTTGTTTTAACATATTTCAGCCATGGGATTTGCATCCCCTTATCCCTTTGCAAACATTCCGTAACAATTTCTCTGCTTAGTTCCGCCTCAGGATTAGCCCAAATACTGAGCCAAGCCATGACCGGGCTAATCTTCACCTGGTCTGTGATATATGGGATCCCAAGTTCTGAGTGTGCAATTTCCGCTGGAATAGACTGTGGGATCTTTAGGATTCTGCGGAGAAATTTATCTTCCTCTTGCTGTAATTGTTTAGCATACCTAAAGCCCCACACCTCGGCTCCATGCAATGCCTTAGCGGTACTTATTGAGCTATATAGGCTCATTATTTGTTCTGGGGACCAGCGTCGCAACCTATGAGCAAAATTTAATATTGCACCATTTGAGGAGACCAATTTAGTGCAATGTTCCTCAATCAATTAATCAACCTGGATCAAACTGGATCTTGCCGTCAAATAAAAGGCCTAAATAGGGAAAGGTACTTACAGTGCCCATTATGTGGGTCCCTATTTTAAACACAGATTTCTTAGTGAGCTTTTTGCCTGCAACCATCGCAAATGATTTGCTCAAATTCACTGACAGGTCTAAATTGTCCATGAATTTTACAAATCCATTAATGGGTGATTGGAGACTTCGTGGGGTTCGTGCAAGCAGGACCGCGTCATCCGCGAACAGAAGTACCGGAATTTGACGCTTCCCTACTTTGGGGCAATCTACAGTCTGAGCAATAAGGCTTGTCTCTAAATCATTAATATACAATGAGAACAAAAAGGGAGCGAGAATACACCCCTGCCTTACTCCACTTGTACATGGGAATGAGTCAGTTCGCCCCCCCTCCGTGCTAAAGCGAACCCTGGCTGTAGTATTCCAATGCAACTCTCTCAAAATGTTTATAAGGCCCGGGTCTATTCCCAAATTATTCATCATTGCCCACAATTTGTTCCTGTTCACATTATCAAAGGCCGCCGCCAGATCCATAAAACCCATGTAAATGGGGCCGTTGCTTGCTTTAGTGTACTTAGCAACCAGTAAATATAGATTTAGACATTGGTCACTGGTCGATTTTCCCGCTCTGAACCCATACTGTGTATCGGCTATTGTGTGATGCTCTTCAGTCCAGGTCATAAGACGATTCAAAACCACCCGCCCAAGTATTTTGGCTGATACATCAATCAGCGATATCGGTCTATAGCATTGAGGATTGTCCCTATTCCCTTTCTTAAAGATAGGGACAATTAATGCGGTAGACCAAGATCTCGGGAGTCCCGATTTAATGGCCGCATTTAAGAACCCTCGTTAAAATTGGCGCCCACAGGTCGATGTTACTTCGGTATAAGTCTGGGGGAGTGCCATCGGGCCCTGGAGCTTTATTCGGTGTCAACCCTTGGATTGCCTTCATGATCTCTGTTAGTGTGAAGTCTATTTCCAAACTCCTTATGCCATCCCAACCCCCTTCTTGTTTTGTGTCTTTATGGTGGTTATAAAGACCCTCAAAATGAGTCACCCATTGCTGAGGGAGGATATTTGTACTAAGAACCGGAGCACTACTATCCTGGAAACAGGGCCTATTAATAATCCTCCAAAATTCTGTAAAATCCCTGTTTTCTCCTGCTTCTCTTAGATCAGCCCAGACTTCTGCTTGCAGGGTAGCCTTTCTTTCTTTTATCTTAATTTTGTAAATTTGTCTATACTTGGCCACTTCAGTCTTATCCCTAGGGTTGGCTTTGAGGCTTGATTTTAGGTTTCTTAATGCTCGGGAACAGTTAGTATCAAACCATCTTGGCTGTGTGCCTAACTTTCTAGGACCTTTTGCTTCTAATAGTTTTTCGGCCAATTTTGTCAATACCCCAAAGGCCACAACTAAGTCAACTCTCCCTATCTTAAGATCTAAACAGTCTTCAACGCACTTTTTACCCTTTACAAGCAGTGTGGTATAAAATTCCTGGGCATTGATTTTCGCCCACCTTAAACGCCTCCCCTGGTCTGTTGGCCGTAGAGTAATATCCACTTGTTTGTTTATTTCTAGGTGGCCCTTATAGAATAATTCAATGACCAAGGGATTGTGATCACTAAAGATACTCCATTTGGTACTAACCTCTGTGATCCAATGTTTTGCAAAGGGAGATATCAGTATATAATCTATAATAGAGGAGCATCCTCTTCCTTTAAAAGTTGGCACAAGGGTACCCTCTGCGCCTGGGACTACCAAATCAATAGTGTGTACTAATGTATGAGTACCAATTAATTTAGTTAATATTGTGCCCTCAGTGCTGTGCTCAAAGTGTGGCCCCTTCGTGACCGGGCCGAGATCCCAGTCTGCAGTTACCGGTAACAAATTTGGGCAGAGATGACAATTTAAATCTCCCATTAGTAGCACAAATGGTTCTCCCCCCCCTTTCCTTAGATCGGCTTCTTGGGTCAGTCTGGCATCTAATTCCTGAAGAGCAGAATTCGTACCGTTTGCAGAGCCTGAGTTATAAATATTAAATAACTGTACTCTCAGTCCTTGTCCTTGGAATGTAACTGCTTGAAGGGTGTGTGATGTCCAAGATGGCAAAATCCATTTTCCCTTAAGGTTAATATCCACATACAGTATTAACCCTCACCTTGCCCTTCCTGCCCTGCTCTCCTGGGCTGGGACAAAAAAACACTTATATCCCTCCAAATGATAAAGATCGGACTTAACCGTCAGGTCTCCTGTAGAGCTAATATATGAAAGCCACATAGTTGATTCCTCCAATCTACATTTTCAAAATTTCCAGCTAGGCCTGCTTTGTTCCAGGAGGCTATATTCACCCTTCCCCCCCGACGCCCTCACCACATTTAGACCCTGGGCATTTGGCCTAACTACGTCCCTCCTCATTGTCGCGGGCTCCTGTTTCTCCCCGTCCTGCTTTAACGGGGTAACTTCCAGCCCATTCAGCTTATGATTTCCCCAAGATGGTAATTCGCTAATATCTGTGGACATCCTTCTTTCCATCCCCTCCTGGTGTGCCTCTAATTTGGATAGTCAATCATTTTCATCCAAAGACTGAAGGGGACTGAATCTATTCGTCCACTGTAGGCCACCCTGATTTACTAATGGTAGGCCACTGTTTTCAGATATCCTTGCCCTATATCAGTCTACTCCTCTATCCTTTCTTCCCTGAATGTAAGTTGAGGGGTAGGCAACGCAGTTTCTAGGATAGAAATACCCTAGTGACATAGATCGTATAGTACTAGTTGCAATCCTGTTATGGTTACCCAGTATATACTCCACTAGGTTCGGATTCCTAAAGTTTGCAATAATGCAATCCCCTTCAATATCTTTCCTTCTGCTTCCCAACCAGGCTACTCTCCTAACATGTATAATTTCTCCAGTTTCCTGCCCTTGTAATGGTCCATGTATGTTCAACCAGTTGATAATCTTGTTTTTGAGTTCCGTGTATGACTCTTTCTGACCCATCCTAAGTTCAGGTACCCCAGCAAATACCACAACATAGGGACTTGCTTGAGGAGGTAAATTTACCCATGGGAGGGGGGAGTGGGTTCTGTCCATATGCTCCTGTCCTGCCTGGTGATTATCATTCTGACTGTGAATGGGCAAATTCCCTGTCTGAGTCTGAGTAGTATTGGGCTGCACATTGCTTTTATGGCTATCATAATTCCCACCTTTTCGGATACTTCTATCCTCCGAGTTAGCTGAGAATTTAGGTAATGCATGGACTTGTACAATAGTGCATGGTTCATTACTGGCACAATTGTTGTTAGCAGGAAATGACCGTGATAAGGTAGTCACTAATGGTGTAGGATTTCCAGTGAGGATGGAATTTGTAGACTCCTTCATCTTAGCCTGTTTTTGTAATTCATTAACAATTTTATCTAATTTACTAACTAATGATTTTATTTGGGTAGTAATGAAAGTCTCAAGATGTTTTGGGAGGTCAGCAATTATAGGATGCAACCGCCATGGCGGAATTAAGTGGCCTGGTACTTCTATTTCCACAACCTCATCGTTTATTGTGTGTGTCTTGCCACCCCCACTAGTTCGTTTCAGTTTTCTAGTATGTATATTCTTTGCACCCCGTCTATTATTTCTGTTTCGGATTCTGGCAGTTCTTTTTCCAGCCCTATCGGGGGGTAGCCCAATGTCTGTTACCCGTTGGCCACAGGGGACAGCTTCAGGTGAGGCATCAAGACTGTCAGTTTGTAAGCTTTCACAGAGGTTTATATCTGCAATTTGTGAGGATATGGTTTGTATAGGTGTGTGGGAAGTATTTATGGGTGTCATCGATGAGCGTCTCTGTGTGCGCTCAATCTCTCCATTGACAGCCCCAATAACCTTCCTTAACATTAAATCTATTGCAGTTGGTGGTGCTGTGTATCCTACTGGGGTATTAGTATCAGGTCCTATTTGTGTGGAAATAAGTGGAGTGCATGGTTTCCTCGTGGTAGAGCGCGTTTTTGGTTTAGTAGCCATAGTGCAATTTTTAACAATATTCCCTACCTCCTAGTGCGCTCACAACGGGATGGCTAGATAATATTAGACAACCTAACTTTGTCAAACACAGTTTAGATCAATTACAATCCCATACGCGAGAAGTCTATTGTCCACTAAATACGGGTATTGTACATTGTCCACAAATCGCAGTTAAGAAGTTGTGACTTGATAGGTCGGTTATTCTACAGTACCTGGATCGACATCCAAGGGGGGTGACACAGCCCAGCCTACTCCGGCCACCGAGGGCCACAGAGGGCCCGCCCGCACGGCGGCCGCGGGGTTTGGAAATGTGGCGGCAGGAGGGAGAGAGAGCAACAGCAAACAGGACGGCCACAGAAGAACACAGGTAGGTTGTAGGTCCCACTCAAGTCTCAGAGCAGAAGCATAGCTGCTTTACGTGGCACGGTGAAAAGTGCATAGGCCGGTCCGTGTTACCAAGACGGGTAATTTTAGAAAACAAACAAAAGTTTTAAGGAGGTCAAACGCGCAACCATTTACACCGAGCCAAACATGACACTGGTTGTAAAACGCAGTGAATGGGCGAACGCTTTGAAGAAACACGAGATCTGATGTACAGAAATCATTACGGAAATTCGAATTTTATTTTAAGTAAATTTACATTATCTTAAGAATCTGCGGAGCGTGAAGCAGGAGGGGGCGTTTATTAGCCTCACATTTAGGCTGGTGAAAAGTCACTCCGTTAAGATCAATTGTAGTTTATCGTCAATACTTTCGTAGCCCAGCCTACTCCGGCCACCGAGGGCCACAGAGGGCCCGCCCTTTGCCCGGGCTTAGCCCGGCGCTGCTCCTGTGACGTGGGAGGTGAGCTGGGATTTAAAGCGCCTCCAGGCGCGTGAGCTACGTTTCCGGGTTTCGCCTTCCGGCGCTTAGGAGCCTGGGAAATGGAGTCCCCTCCGCACGGCGGCCGCGGTGTTTGGAAATGCGGCGGCGGGAGGGAGAGAGAGCAACAGCAAACAGGACGGCCACAGAAGAACACAGGTAGGTTCTAGGTCCCAGAGATAGCCACAGACCAGCTTAGGCGCCCGCTCCACCGGAGGTGAGCTGGGATTTAAAGCGCCTCCAGGCGCGTGAGCTACGTTTCCGGGTTCCGCCTTCTGGCGCTTAGGAGCCTGGGAAATGGAGTCCCCTCCGCACGGCGGCTGCTGTGTTTGGAAATGCGGCGGCGGGAGGGAGAGAGAGCAACAGCAAACAGGACGGCCACAGAAGAACACAGGTAGGTTCTAGGTCCCAGAGATAGCCACAGACCAGCTTAGGCGCCCGCTCCACCGGAGGTGAGCTGGGATTTAAAGCGCCTCCAGGCGCGTGAGCTACGTTTCCGGGTTCCGCCTTCCGGCGCTTAGGAGCCTGGGAAAAGGAGTCCCCTACGCACGGCGGCCGCGGTGTTTGGAAATGCGGCGGCGGGAGGGAGAGAGAGCAACAGCAAACAGGACGGCCACAGAAGAACACAGGTAGGTTCTAGGTCCCAGAGATAGCCACAGACCAGCTTAGGCGCCCGCTCCACCGGAGGTGAGCTGGGATTTAAAGCGCCTCCAGGCGCGTGAGCTACGTTTCCGGGTGCCGCCTTCCGGCGCTTAGGGGCCTGGGAAATGAAGTCCCCTCCGCACGGCGGCCGCGGTGTTTGGAAATGCGGCGGCGGGAGGGAGAGAGAGCAACAGCAAACAGGACGGCCACAGAAGAACACAGGTAGGTTCTAGGTCCCAGAGATAGCCACAGACCAGCTTAGGCGCCCACTCCACCGGAGGTGAGCTGGGATTTAAAGCGCCTCCAGGCACGTGAGCTAAGTTTCCGTGTTCCGCCTTCCGGCGCTTAGGAGCCTGGGAAATGGAGTCCCCTCCGCACGGCGGCCGCGGGGTTTGGAAATGTGGCGGCAGGAGGGAGAGAGAGCAACAGCAAACAGGATGGCCACAGAAGAACACAGGTAGGTTCTAGGTCCCACTCAAGTCTCAGAGCAGAAGCATAGCTGCTTTACGTGGCACGGTGAAAAGTGCATAGGCCGGTCCGTGTTACCAAGACGGGTAATTTTAGAAAACAAACAAAAGTTTTAAGGAGGTCAAACGCGCAACCATTTACACCGAGCCAAACATGACACTGGTTGTAAAACGCAGTGAATGGGCGAACGCTTTGAAGAAACACGAGATCTGATGTACAGAAATCATTACGGAAATTCGAATTTTATTTTAAGTAAATTTACATTATCTTAAGAATCTGCGGAGCGTGAAGCAGGAGGGGGCGTTTATTAGCCTCACATTTAGGCTGGTGAAAAGTCACTCCGTTAAGATCAATTGTAGTTTGTCGTCAATACTTTCGTAGTTCTAGGACAGTTGTGCATTTCCTTCAGTACTGCGATGCATCCAGTACACACATACAAAGTTCCATAAGGTGGGTAATTCAATGGGTTTGCAAATATTACACATATCTAATTTTGTGCATTTATTTTGTTTACTCTTCTACAGGAAACTATCCTTCCCCATGGAGAAATCCCCTCCTCTACACCCTCATTAAATATGAAAGGTTCCCTTCCCATTCGCACCTTGGAAATGCACTTACATCTTCAATGACAGGCCTAAAATTGCATGTTTTCAAGGATGACTGTATGTGAATATGCATAAACCTAGGAGTTTGTAGCTGCTCCTTTGTTTTTCTGGGTAGGCCCATCAAAAAACCTCAACACTCCCAATACTATCAATACATCTCCATTTGCAGAAATTCCACTATTTCGATGGAATTGTTTAGGTCTCGCCTGACCCAGTGCATGCGCTGGTCTGGGGAGACTTTTTGAGAGGGCTCCAAAAAGTGCTACCAGGCGAGCCTAGAGCTACAGTGCATGTGCGCGGGCGCGCGCGCGCCGCGCTTTACCGCAATTACTTTCACTTTCGCGGCCGCACAGCCGCTTTGAACTTTGATCGCGATTTGATCACTTTTACGGCCGCTTGTTTCAGTTTCTTACTGACACCAGCCTGTTCCCGACCTGCTACTCACCGGAAATCTACTCAGTCGTTCTCCTGCGTCATCCTTGAATTGGCTGTTAAGGTACTGGAACAAGCACCGACCATAGTGCCAGGGACCTTGAAAGTTGTTATTCTAACTTGATAACTTTTCCCGCAGGAAAAAAACTATTCCAGTATTTCCAAGGTCAGTTTGTTCTCCATCAGGAGCCTATTCCGCTTCCAGGAATAGCACACATTTGCTTTTGCACAACAAGGTTGTCACATTATTCCGACCTTTCTCTTCTCTCTCACAGACCAGGGCTGCTCTGGGCTTGCTGTTCTCTGGATGTTTTCTTTGATCTCCTTTATTTGGTGCTCAGTCTGCCTGTCGGTCATTCCGCACTGGTGGACTGTCTCTGGCAACGGCCTCTATGTGAATCAAAACCAGCCCTCGCAAAGAATAGTAAATTCAGCCCAACATTGCATCTGTGAACGACCCCAGCAGGCAACAAGCGAGGCAAACCCCCTTCACTGGCTTTGGGGGTTATTGGGGTTTCTCCCTCTCGAAGTGGGTTCAAACGTTACATATTGCAGTACAATTTTACTCTTATTTTGCCACAGGGTTTTCATGTCTGGATCACACCAGGTCACCCACCCCTCAGAGCAAGTTCATAGCTTTCAGTCCAGCAGGAAATGGCAGAATGGTCAACTGGCCAGTCCGGGCATGGATTCCGATGATAACCTGGCCATTTCACAATCGCTAACCACAACTCTTGACCTTAGTGCCTTGCCTGTCCTAATGCTCTGTAAATAAACCCAATGAAGCACAGACCACTCATTACTCTGGAGTAGTAACCAGCAGGGCCGGCTTTAGGGAGGTGCGACTGGTGCGGCTGTAGTGGGCGCTGAACTGGAGTTGGGCACTGACCTCAAGGTGGGGGGGGGCCGCTTTGTTATCAATAACTTATGATTTAAAAACACATGCATGCAGAGTTCTTTGTGCGTCTAGCTTTCAGGCAGCAATAAAAAAGTCAAGATAACTCTTGAGATTAATGTTTCTGTTAGAGAGAGAGATCTGAGTTCTGTCTAGTGAGTCTTCACTTGCCATAAAGTATGCTGTGTTGATAGCTGAGTGAATTAATAAAGCCGGCCTTTACGAGGGCTTTAAAACAAATGAAAGGTATGTGAGAGAAGGGCTATGGAGATGAGAGGCACTTTTGCCCGGTGGCAGAGAGGGAATCCGAGGAGGAGGTCTGGGGGGGGGGGGGGGGGGCGGGGGTGTAGGCAAAATAGATTGTTGCACCGGGAGCCACCAGCGCTAAAGTAACCTGGTAACCAGATTGAACCTTAACTGGCACACAGCAGCACCAAAATCAATTCACCAGGTTTTCCAAACGCTGCAAATGTTTGCTCCCATCGAAGAGCACAATGACAGCTTCAGCGGCAGAATGCTATTTTAGTCTATGCAGTAAGCATTGATTGAACGCCCTTTGATGCTCTACGCAGGAGATGATCCAAAGGGCTACGGAAGACTTGGAAACCTGTCTGCCAGAGGCATTGATTCCTTCAGAAGGTGATGGAAGTAATGAAAGCCTTAAAGGGCTCCTTCATGGAAATATAGAAATGATACACGTTTGTGATCTCCAATTTAAGTACAATCTTCAGGCGCTAGAAGAAAGGAGTCTAGAAAATCAGTTAGGTAGGAAGGCATTGATTAATGAATAAATTAACATACGGAATAAGACTGCATCTTGAGCGTCACCATATACATATCGAAAACTGTATAGAACTAAGAGAGAGACAGTGTTTACAGAATACCAACACAAGAAGCCACTATAATAACCACAAAGAAAAGGGTCTTCTAAAACAGCGCCAAATACAGACTTCCTTAACCAATCCAAAGGAAAGGTGAAATTCTGTTAAAGGCATAGACACAGATGTTATAATGGACCCTTTTTGCCATTGCATCAACAATGTCCATAACAAAACAAAGAACTACATTTCCCGTGAAACCCAGGAAATGAAAGAACTGATCTATCTCAGGATCTTTCACTCATAGTACAAAGTCTCTTTTACCTGCACCCCAGTATGACATCACTTCTTTCTTTGATGCTTTCCTGACTTGGCCTAGCAATCTGGAGCAAAACAAGATTTGGTGGTCAAAGTTCAGTCAGGGGGAGGGGAGTGGTGTCCAGGAATTTTCAAGAGCCTGCCCTAGAGAGGAGGGCACATAAATACCTCCTGTTATCTATAGTCTGTTCGAGGACTGAAGGCTTCCAGCTAGAACTTTGGAAGAGTGGCCACAGTGGAATATATTACATTACACCGCGAGCAAAAACCACGCGGTAGGTTACAATGCAGACTTTACATCGTCCGCGTTGTTACCACGCATGGCATTACATCGCGAGTCGCTTCTACAACTTGAGCTAGATGGCACGCTGGACTTAGGAATAGTATAAATTACTATTCCTTCTCCAGTTAGTGCAACAGCAGGGAACTTGATGGACTTAGAATCCAACACATTCCCTGGTGTTGCACGTCATCTAGTGCAAGTCGTTGAAACGACTTGCAATGTAATGCCATGGGGTGGTAACAACGTAGACGATGTAACGTCCGCCTTGTAACCTACCCACGTGGTATTACCAGCGTTGTAAATGATGTCTACCGTCACAGTGTAATAGTAAATAATATGTTGTGGAAAGGGACTCAATTTTCTGCATTCAGAATATCCTTCATTCTAGCCCCATCTGAAAAATGCTCTGGCGACCATAATCATTCAAAATATATTTGTGTACGAGTTCCCACAGGAACAATTCTACTTCAGTTTGTTTCTTGATACAAATAGTGTCTCACATGGTTAGAGGGCTGTCTGATTCAGAATGGCAGCCACATTTTTTGGTCTCGCTAGAGCCAGCGCATGCGCTGGTCTGGTGAGACATTTAGTTAGTGGCTTTTCAAAGTGCTACCATGGCTGGCCTAGCGCTTGCGTTCACGCGCACGTGCACGCGGGCAACTGCCAGCTTTCAATGCTTTCAGGTTTTCCTTTTAGCGCTTGCTTGTGTTGTGCTTCAATTCCCTCCCCCACCACAGATTGCGTCACCACTCACGTGTTTTCACAACTCCCGGGCTAAATGCTTTCAGTTTTGCCTTTCAATTCCCACCCCCACCACAGATTGCATCACTACTCACGTGTTTTCACAACTCCCGAGCTAAATGCTTTGTTTTGCCTTTTAGCGCGCGCACAATTGTGCCCAAGTTTGTAAACTGTGACTAAACATTACTGTTAGGAAAGCACAAATATTGGCGTTATTTGGTATGCTGTCTTGTAATAGGTGGGAAGAAATGTTTGTTTTAAGAAATCCCCCAGAGGAAATTATGTCCGAGGTATTTGCATCTACCCCACCAAATCAGGCTCCCCCTTGTCGTTTGTCATGGTGCCTCAACCTCAGTTACACCTTTTATGATCTTTGTAGTCCCGTAATGGAGGACTCTGTCAAGGTTGCTCCGTTAAATATTGTTTTCAATTTCATGTTACTGCTTTTGGTGCTGAGCTGCGTGACCGGCATTCGACCTTGCTTCGTGGAGGGGCGGGGGCTGCCCGCTATGTGTGTGTATGTCCTACGTGCAGCGTTGTTGTGTGGTGGACGTTCTGGTGAACCGCTGGGATTTAAAATATAGTTCTTCCTTATTGCCAAGGTAACTGTATGTCACTGTGTCGAGTGCTGTGCCTCCTGGGATATGTCTTCCCCTATTTATATAATTATCATTTGCTAATTCGAAACCATAATCACGTGGTCTGTCTAAATGTAGGTATCTATCTATTCGTACTCAAGTATTTATGCCGCTATTTACCGATGTCTTAAGAAATAGTCTATGCTCCTTAGGAACTCTACTTACTGGTGCCTTCGTATTCATGGCATCACTGGTGTTCTAAATTTGTTGCCACTACTCACAGGCGTCTTAGAAATGGTCTTTATTCACTGGTGATCTCGTGTTCACAGCATCACTTGTGTTCTCGATTATATTGTGGGGTCATGCTAAGGACAGCTGTGTGTTTGTGTCCTAATTTCGGGTGTTCTTTTAGGGACCAGGGGACGGTAGATATATTCATTCCTCCGTATGACCCAGTGCCGTACTTATGGCATTACTTGTGTTCTAGATATTGTGGGGCCATGCTTGGGCAGCTGATTTTCATGTCATATTTTTTTTATTTTTTTATTTTTAGGGACATAAGGACAGTGGATATACTCAGTCATTCGTGTAATATTGTGCTTTAATATTAGACATTGTTTCTCTTTTTTTGTGGGGATCGGGTGTTTAAAATATCCCTCTGCGTTTCGTTCTGGGATCAATGCCAGGAATTGATCATCAACACCGGCACTTATGGCAATCTGCCATATGGTGGCGCTGTGTTTCTAAATTAGCACAATGACAGTTTATTATTAATACAATGTACATTAAAAGCTAATACCTGCCCCCTCCCCCCCAATCCACTCTTATAGCTTTGGGGGCATGGAATAATCTGAATTGTCGCACTTGTTGGAGTGTGATAGTTAGTACTGTCATTTGCATCACTGGCAGTCACAATGGGTGGAGCAAGCTGCTGTGGCCTCCTGACGAGCGCCCTGGCACTTTTTTTTTTTTACAAATTAAGCACTGACATGGCTCCATCTGTTATCGTGGTCAAGTTTTCTTTTACCACTGTAGCTTGGTTACACTTGTTTACTGATTTTTAGGTCTCGCCTTTGTGTTAAGCCATGCAACAGTTGCTGTTGTTGCAACAAGGATATTTTGCTGCATAACTAAATACATATAAGGTCCCAAAAGCGAGACCTATTGGCTATGCCAATGCTTGTTCTATCTTGAAAGCACATTCCTGTGAATCAAGATTGGAACTCTGAATCTGTGGACATTTTGCTATATGAATAAGAGCCATTTCAGCATGGCTCAGGAAAACGAAAATTCTCTAGGTGCAATAGACACAGCCAACCGATAAAAGCAACTATGTCTTACGTGTGCATTACTAATCTCTAAAATCAAACTGCTTTTGAAACAAACTGATTTCTATTTTCATAAATCAGTTTTTGTCACTCATTGAATGGTATTTTCATAGAACAGGTTCGTTAACTCATGAATGATGAGCAATGAAACTAATATGTGCTAGACATAGGACTCTCTCTGGGATCACATGAGTTAATGAGTAGGCTTAAAGTAATTGTCTCCAAGTTTATGCTTTGAAAGAATACATTTAACAGTGAGTGGTGCATTTCCCATATATTGGTTACATTTTCACACACAAACCTCCGAAGTCCTATTTCTTCTGGGGATTTAGGTGCAAGTCAGTAGTCTCCATGTTGCCTCTGTCAAGCTTAAAACATTTTCAGTTGTCAATTTGTAGCCAAAGAGCACCCAAGTTGTACTTGTAGTTTTGGGCTTTCATTTATGACTGCAAGGTTACAAGTCCCCAATATATTTATGTCACAGTAGTAAAATCACATGTGGCCCATTAACAGGTCATGTATGCCAACTGTATAAGCATGCATTCACACATTTATTACTATAGTGCAAAGCTCAAATTCAAATGTATTACCAAAGATCAGCAAAACCCACATCGGAAAAACCCCACTAATTACTCTTTACAGATTGCCTGTGACAATTGCTTTACACAAAAAATAATGCTCCTAATATTCAGGAAGTGTCTTCAATGTGATTTTGCCTTCCTGCACAAATGTAACTCATTGAATCCTGGGTTTGACCACATCATTTTTAAAAAAACAAATACACGTAAATGGCCGAAATTATATATGCAAATGTGTAGTGTATAGTACAATTTATGACTGTTGTTGAGGGAGGGGAATCATGACTCACTTGAGGCTTCACCTCTTGAGCCCCCGCCTATCACTCCACTCAACAATAGTAATAAATAGCATATCACACTTTGCGCATCTGTGTACACACACACACACACACACACACCCCTCTAGTGTTAACACACACACATATATATATATGTGGCGGTCCCAGGGGCCGTGTGGGCCCCCAGCATTAATTCTATATGTTTAGTCCTGGGGAGATGGTGGCCCCCAGGGTGTGGGTGTGCCCAGCAGGACCCCCGCATTAATTTAACTTGATTTGCCCTGGGAGGTGGTATTCCACCGGGTGCGTGCGGGCCTGTCTGCATATACATGTTTATAGTGCCCTGGGGAGGTGGCGGTCCCTGGGGCTTAGGGGTGGGCACTCGAGCCCACCTGCATTAATTTAACCTTTTGCCCAAAGGAGGGTTAGAGGGCCTACTCCCATATGTATTTTATAGTGCCCCAGGGAGGAAGCAGTCCTCGGGGCTGCGGGGAGCAATGCGTTCCCACGTATTAATTTAACTTCAGGTGCCGGTCCCCAAGGCTTTTATAAGCTGTAGAAGGGGGACCCAGTGCACCCCCTCCTTTACATAATTGCTCATGACCCCAGGGCATGGCCCACCCGAGGGCCCAAAGTTACAGGAGCACAGGAAATGCATGCTTCTTTTCTTTTCAGTGGGAGCCAGGGAAAATTAAAACCAAAATGTTTGTGCCCTGCGGGGTCCATGCAGGACTGTCCAGAAGGCCTGGGGGGGGGGGGGGGGGGGGGTCAGAGTTTTCTTACCTTGTCCCCTTCTCTTTTTTAATGGTCTCAAGATGGCTGGCAACTCATCCTAGTTGAAGGATCTGCATTGCTAGATATACAAAATAGTTTTTTTTTAAATTCTCCAAAACTACTGAACGGATTTACACCGTTTAACCAAAAGCACTCATTCTGGACCAAGAGCTTACTTTCTGTCAGGTTTGATGTAATTCTGTCCAGCAGTTGTAGTCATGTTCAAAATTCCCAATAGAAATTAAAATTGGAAAAACTTTTTCACCCCCCCACCCCCTTTCCTCAGCCCCCCAACACGTGTGGTGCCAGTATAGTTATTGTTAGGACCAAAGTTTCCATAGGAAAAACGTTTACGGTTTTGCCAATCACTTTGGCGCTGCTTGATGAATCTTAACAAAAGTTTCAAAAACCTTCCCCTTTTTGGTTCAATTGCTGTGTTGAAAGTTTCGGGGTGATCCGTCAACTGGGGGCCGAGAAAAAAGGGGGTCCCAAAATGCGTTTTCCCCACGTGGGAATTTTTCATTTTTTCAAAGCGACAACAGCCCGAACTGCTGACTGAGCAGTTGGTCCAGAAAGCTTGCTTTTTGTGATTTGGTGCAAGTCCGTTCAGTAATTTCAGAGAAATTTAAGTTAAAAAAATATAGATATCTGGGAGCCCAAAATCCGAATGAAATTTTATTAGCTGCCAACACTTCAACCAGGAAGTGTTGGCAGACATCTTGGGACTCGGCTTGAAGCCGATGCCTCTAATCGCATTCTTAGGCGTGGCTACAAACACAATGATCTAAAATTGGCTTTGGACAAAGCCAATAGTCAGACTTGTGACATGTGTATAGTACCCAAGAATAAATTGACTTTGGACTCTGTTACTCGATCCACTATTGGTGAGAATAGTGCTGACAACCCACCTATCAGACTAATTACAACCTACAGCAAACAACAACAAATCCGTAGGATCATAAATGCCCAATGGCCTATTGTCCTAACAGATTTGACTTTAAAAACTTTGTTGCCACCTGCCCCTGCTATAACATTCAGAAGAGCGTCCTCTATGAGGGATGCCCTTGTTAAATCCAGCCCAGAACTAACATCTACATCTACTTGGCTGTCCAAATCAGGCTTTTATAAATGTACATCATGTAGAGCCTGTAAATTTGGTGCCAATCTTACTGAATATATGACAGCTCTCAGTAACATTCCGGTCCCTATTAAAGAGCATTACACCTGTCGGACTGAATTTGCTGTATACATGTTAGAATATACCTGCCATCTGAAATATATTGGCAGCACCAAACTGGCTGTGCATAATAGAATTCTGCAGCACTTGTGGGCCATCATTAATTCGGATCCTAATTATTCAGTGGCGCGCCATTTTAAAGCAGTGCATCAGAATAAAATTGACGACCTGAAATATTCAGTACTTGGGGCAGGTCCTATTTCCATGCGAGGTGGCCACAGAGATAGGAAGTTGCGACAGCTTGAGTCTTTTTTTATCATGACTCAACACGAAGATGCCTAACTGGCTTAACACAAGTGAAGACCTACATAACTTTTTATAAAAATGTTTTATAGCACTTTTAGCTTTGGTAGGTCTTTCATCTGATATAATGTGTTTTAGCCCTGGCTCTTTTAAGATCAAGCTGTCTCTTCCTCTAGATCATTGTCTGCTTTACATATTTATATATCTGTTTCTGGATTTTTCTGCTATTTCCGTACTCTCTAGATTTGCTTTTTCTATTTATGATCGAATGTTTTAATCATCATTATTTTTGCTCAGGCTTTATTACAATTCAGCACTTGCACTTTCAGTACAACTTGTTGGATGTATGTGTTTGTCATCATGCGTCCTTACTCAGCCTCTCCTACATTTCGTGTACACTTATAGGTTTCTGGGTTTGTTTTTTGCACTAGCACATTTTGCACACAGTTTGGATGTACATTGCAAAATTAATTGGTCCATCAGTTTTTTGTACTTATAGAGTGTACATCTGTTAGAAATGGGGGTCTCTAGTTGGCAATGGCTGGCCACTGTTCAAGTAGGGACCCTTCTTCCTAAGTCAGAGTAAGCAGCCTACACCCTTTGACAACCCCTGCTCAACCCTGTGGTAACGTAGCACGAGCAGCTAGGCTTATCTCAGAGGCAGTGTGTGAAGCATTTATGACCATACACAGTAATATAATGAGGAACACTACAAATGGACACCACTCAAGTAGTTATGAAAAATAGGTATTTTTATATAGACTTAATCACAAGACCAATAACAGTAAAAATCCACAATACTATAAAAATATAATTACTTTAGAAATGCTGCAAGGAAAAATAGTTCAGGATGCACAAAATGATGTTTAGTTCAAGGCAGGGGTCTCTGCAACCCTTTTACTCACAAAGTATCTGGTTCCTAGAGCAAAGCAACAAAAATGTCGCTAAGGAGCTGTAGCGAGAAATTTCCTCACGCTAACCAGCGATGCGTTGAATCCTTACCGCGAGGGAGGATGATGCGCTGGGTTGCGGGCAGGACAAAGCGACAAACTTCCTCGCGCTAAGCCGGTGATGCGATGAAATCCTTGCCGCGAAGGGAGGATGATGCACCGAGCCTGTTGCGTGTGCGATCTTGCTGCGTTGACGAAGATGGCGCTCCGCAAGGGAGCGACGATCCGGATTCGATGCGGGGAAAATGGCGAACGCTCGGCGTCCGCGCTGCGATGATCCTGTTGCGATGATTTCAGATAGCGGGCGTTTTCAGGCCCGCAGACAGGTGCTGCGACGATCTTCGGATAGCGGGCGTTTTCAGGCCCGCAGACAGGTGCTGCGACGATCTTCGGGGTTAGCGAGCGCTCGGCGACAGCGGAGCGGCGATTTTTCTCACGCTCACCAGCTGCAGCGGCTCGCTAACGGAGGTTAGCGACGATTTTCAGCGCTCTCTTCTCAACAGTAGAAATAGAGGTCCTGGAACATACAGGAGCCTCACCTGCAGATAGTAATCCTCGTTGGGAGGAAACAGGAGGCTGATGGTGGAGTCTGATGTGCCTGACACTCCAGCAGGAGGCTAGCTCTCTCCTAGCCCTTGGGTAGTTGCTGTAGCAAAAGAAATCAAAGTCCAATCAAAGTTCCTTTCCTCTTCTTGAAGTCCAGTAGTAACATCTGCAGGCCAGTCCCAGGAACAGCACACAAGCACAAGGACAGTCCTTCTCCTGCAGATTCTTGTAGCCACACGGACAGAGGTTCTTCTTGTTATCCAGGAGCAATACAAATTGTAGGGGTTTGTGCACAAATATTTATACCCCCAAAGTCTTTGTTCTTAGGGGTCCCAAGCCTCTGAACCCAGCCAGAATCAGTTTTGCCCAGCCCTGGAGCACTTTGTTGATCAGGCTGCATCCTTCCTTTCAGAAAGAGGGGGTCTGCCTCAGACGCACAGTGGGAGGTGGAGCCAGCTTTCACCTTGCCAGGCACAGCCCTATTCAAGTGCAGGAGCTACCCCTCCCCTCACACCTAGGCAAGTCGCTCTATTCAACCCAGGTCTGACTCAGCCTGCCCTGTCCCTCCAAAACCAGACAGCCAATACACATAATAGCAGAGCAACTGGAAGGCTTAGGCAAGAAAGTACCTATACTCTAAAAGTGGTAGTTTCAAACACAGAATATAAAAATAACCTTCACTAAAAGATGTATTTTAATATTCTGAGCTCAGGCATACTAGATTCGTTTTTCTACCATGTTCTGTGGGTCAGTTAGGACTATAGGATGTAATAGCCCAGACCTCCCATTCTGGCCTATGGAGAACAGGTAGCCTTACAGTAGTGAAAAACTAAATTGGGTGTAATTCACTACTAGGACATGCTACATACAACAGGGCATGTCCTACCTTACACATACAATGCGCCCTATCATAAGGGGGGCTTACATGATGCCAAGGGAAGGTTTAGGGGCTGGGAAGCGGGTGCACTTCACAGCCAAGATGGCAGTTCTGGACTGCACGCAGACACTGCAGTGGCAGGTCTGAGACACACTTTACAAGCTGCTTCTGTGGGTGGCACAAACCAGTGCTGCAGGCCCACCAGCAGCATTCGGTTTACCAGCCCTGGGCACACACCGGCCACGCTACTAGGGACTAACAGGTAAACTGAATAAGCCAATCATGGATGTACCAATTCATATGTCATCTTTACAAAGGTAGCATTCGCGCTGTAGCACTGAATGGCAGCGGCACAGCGCCCAGAGCATCTATAACCAGCAAAAACAGAGGAGACACAGCGAGAAAAGGAAGGGAGACTCACGCCAATGGTGCCAGGTCTAACACGAGCCATTACAAATCTCATGATCAATATACTTATATTTTGCCCATTCTACAAATTGGATATCAGGGTACTTGAAGCTAGGGAGTATTTTGTAAATTGGAAACAATCACCTGCTCTTGTTGCACTTTACCTGTTCAGTGATATTTTGCACAGTGTAAATATTGGACATATGTTTTACAATGATATTTTATCTTGTACATGCAGGTTTTACACATCTCCTTTATTTTCTATTTTAGTATCCGTGTTTCAATTGTTTTAACTATGGGTGAAGCTCTTTTTAATATCTATTTTTTTTATATCAAAAACACATGTATTGGTCTTATTAATTGCTATTTATATTGCACTCTATTTATGTATTTGTTCTTGTTAGTGGCCATTGATTGTGAAATTGTCTTCCATATTGTAGTCTGTTTTCCATGTCCCCACAATACCACCTGACTGATCTTATGTTTTCTGTTTGGTTACACATTGAATATCTATTGTGATTCGTCAACATATACATATATATATATATACATATATATATATATATATATATATATATATATATATATTACCTACTGGCGGTCGCCAGTAGGTAGTTATAGTTAGGACCACGTTTCCATAGGAAATCCGCAACATTCTATTTGGAATAACTTTGGCGCCGGTCGACGAATCCTCGCGAATTTTTCAAAATAGGTGGGGCGCTACGCTCCGCTCCTACCCTGAAAGTCTCGGGGGGATTCATCAAGCGGGGGCTGAGATAAAAGGGGGGTCCCAAAACGCGTTTTTCCCATGCATTTTTCCATAGGACCTTTAGACACAGCTACAGCCCGAACGGCTGAACAGAATTACTTGAAATTTGGCAGAGAGGTAGTCCTCAGGTCAAGGAAGTGCCTTTTGTAGGTTTGGTGTAAATCTGTTCAGTAGATTCAGAGAAAATAGCCTTTAAATCAATATATATATCGGAGCCAGCTTACGGTGCGCTTACGGTGCGCTTACCGTACGCGTACGGTGGCGTGCGCGAGCGCGATTCTGATTGGCTGTTAGATCTTAGTAAACATTCGAATCGGTCGAAACCAGGAAGCGGCGGCCGCCATTTCGTGTGTTTCACTCAGAAAAAAAAGGGTGATATCTTGAAAAGGGGGCAAGGGAGAGAGTTACAGACCCCCTAACATTTGTAAAGGGGTCAAAGAAGGACAGAAAAGTACAAAGAAAACATTTATTGATTTTAAAAAAAATCGCGGGGTACGCGTACGGTAAGCTCAACGTACGCGTACGGTAGAAAAAAAAAGAGAAAAAAAAGAAATGAAATTCAGATTTAAGAGTTTAGATATTAGGGGGCTCTAAAAAGAGCCGTTGTGTTTATGAAGTGATTTGATTTTTTAGTGGTACCTACAAGTAAGTACCGATGCAGAGTCTAAGGTTCAAGAGGAAGACTCTGTTCCCTTCATCATTGAAGTGCACACCATCTCCTCTATAAATGTCTTGCATGTCGTAACGCAAGTTGTTGTGGTAAATGGAACCCATACCATAGTCTCTGAGGAAAGCAGAAACAGATTTGTTGACGTGCTTTCTTGCTTTGTCAATCTGCGGACAAAAATGATTGGACCAGTTCCATTTTTGCCTTTGGCATATGTTAGAAAAGACAAAGGCAGTTTTAGGGAAAAGTGAAAACAGTTGTGCAAAGGTGTCCTTCATAAGCATTTCCAGACCTACCCCAGTCAAAGTGCCTAGGTCATTGCCACCACAGTGCACTATTATGAGGTCAGGGTGTTGGATTTGCATGAAGGATTTCACCAATGGCATCAATTGGTGCCACTTTAACCCTCTCTGACCAATCCATTTAATGTCTACATTTGGCAAAGCAAGGTCTCTCACCATATCTGTTTTCTCTGCATACTTTTCACTCCAGAAGACATAGCTGTGCCCTACAATCCACACTGTGAACATCTTCAAAGGAGAAATGGATGCACTCAGGAGGTGAAATTCAGTAGAATGGTAAAAAGAAATGAAAGACAGTTTGGAAATGGAGGCATACATATTTTTTTTATAAAAAAAAGAACTGATTGGCTGTTTCATACCATTCTAGAATAAAAACTAGGCTGTATGTGTAAATTAATAGAAGCATGTTTTGTATTGGTACAGAAAAATGTGTTACCAAAGAACAGTACTATGGATTTGCTGTTAGGTTTGAAAAGTCAAGCACTCTTGCTCTGTGGAATTGAAACATTGTTTGGTGAACTTCTGAACTAACTCCACACAGCAGTGTTCCATGAGCTGTTGCTATGGTAGCAGGCAGAAGTCAAGTTGGGGGAAGGGTACTAGGCAGAAGTCAAGTTGGGGGAAGGGTACTTTTGGAAAAGGGTTGGGTTTTCAACCAATAGAAATGTGTGATTACATTTGAAAAAAAGGGGGAAGCACTGAGATTTGAAATTAACATGTATATGTGTGGAAAAAGAGAGGGAAAGTTTGCCATTATCTGGTTCTGCTGAGAGGAGAGAGGTGTAAAGAACAGAGATCCTGGCTCTGATAATCTGCTGTTTGAGTGCCACATTTCTTTCACAACTAATTTTAAAGGTGAGTTTAGAGTTTGAGAGGGGATGTATATGGTAAATTAAGAAATGAATAATAGAAATGGAATTCCTTTTGTTGAAGTTGTGTTTATCATTTTCTGTTTTGGGAGAAATTTAAATGTGAGGAACATGTAAAATAATATGGACTATGTTTTCACGATAAATTAAGGTGTACTGGTAAAAATAAGGAATACTTTAAGGGTTTGAGGTTGCACTCAGTAATGCAAATACATACAGCATCAGTAAGGCTGGTTGCCCTTGCTGGAGTGTAGGCAGTCACCCAGGTTACAAATGGTGCTGGTTTGAAAAAGCAGTTTGGACATGTGCTGTTTTCAGAATCTGAAAAGTGGATTCAAGATGTGTCAGTCTGTAAAAGTGTTTATCACTTGCCAAAAAAAAGAAAAGTAAGTGTGCTTTCAAATTGGCAAAGAAATTTCGTTTTGTGACTAATGTGAAAACATGACTCTGTGTGCAAAGAGGAATTACAGGCAGAGATTTATTGCGTATTGCTCTGGTGATTTCACAGTTGCATTAGATGGAAAGAGTGAGCCATTTTTTTTGTGTAGAAGCAGACTCTTAGCACACACCCAGCTGCTTATCCTCTGGAATCATGCACAGTATTCACAACCGAGTGGGGTTTGAGGTTTCAGTCAGTAATACAAATACATACAGCATCAGTAAGGCTGGTTGCCCTTGCTGGAGTGTAGTCAGTCACCCAGGTTACACATGGTGCTGATCTGAAAAAGCAGTTTGGACATGTGCTTTTTTATGAATCTGAAAAGTGGATTCAAAATGTGTCAGTCTGTAAAAGTGTTTATCACTTGCCAAAAAAAAGAGTAGTAAGTGTGCTTTCAAATTGGCAAAGAAATTTCGTTTTGTGACTAATATGAAAACATGACTCTGTGTGCAAAGAGGAATTACAGGCAGAGATTTATTGCGCATTGCTCTGGTGATTTCACAGTTGCATTAGATGGAAAGGGTGAGCCATTTTTTTTGTGTAGAAGCAGACTCTTAGCACACACCCAGCTGCTTATCCTCTGGAATCATGCACAGTATTCACAACCGAGTGGGGTTTGAGGTTTTAGTCAGTAATGCAAATACATACAGCATCAGTAAGGCTGGTTGCCCTTGCTGGAGTGTAGTCAGTCACCCAGGTTACACATGGTGCTGGTCTGAAAAAGCAGTTTGGACATGTGCTTTTTTAAGAATCTAAAAAGTGGATTCAAAATGTGTCAGTCTGTAAAAGTGTTTATCACTTGCCAAAAAAAAGAGTAGTAAGTGTGCTTTCAAATTGGCAAAGAAATTTCGTTTTGTGACTAATATGAAAACATGACTCTGTGTGCAAAGAGGAATTACAGGCAGAGATTTATTGCGTATTGCTCTGGTGATTTCACAGTTGCATTAGATGGAAAGGGGGAGCCATTTTTTTGTGCAGAAGCAGACTCTTACCACACACCCAGCTGCTTATCCTGTGGAATCATGCACAGTATTCACAACCGAGTGGGGTTTGAGGTTTCAGTCAGTAATGCAAATACATTCAGCATCACTAAGGCTGGTTGCCCTTGCTGGAGTGTAGTGAGTCACCCAGGTTACACATGGTGCTGGTCTGAAAAAGCAGTTTGGACATGTGCTGTTTTCAGAATCTGAAAAGTGGATTCAAGATGTGTCAGTCTGTAAAAGTGTTTATCACTTGCCAAAAAAAAGAAAAGTAAGTGTGCTTTCAAATTGGCAAAGAAATTTCGTTTTGTGACTAATATGAAAACATGACTCTGTGTGCAAAGAGGAATTACAGGCAGAGATTTATTGCGTATTGCTCTGGAGATTTCACATTTGCATTAGATGGAAAGGGTGAGCCATTTTTTTTGTGTAGAAGCAGACTCTTAGCACACACCCAGCTGCTTATCCTCTGGAATCATGCATAGTATTCACAACCGAGTGGGGTTTGAGGTTTCAGTCAGTAATGCAAATACATTCAGCATCACTAAGGCTGGTTGCCCTTGCTGGAGTGTAGTCAGTCACCCAGGTTACACATGGTGCTGGTCTGAAAAAGCAGTTTGGACATGTGCTTTTTTAAGAATCTGAAAAGTGGATTCAAAATGTGTCAGTCTGTAAAAGTACTTATCACTTGCCAAAAAAAAGAGTAGAAAGTATGCTTTGCAATTGGCAAAGAAATTTCGTTTTCTGTCTAATTTCAAAGCATGACTTTGTGTGCACACAGGAATTATTTTTAGATATTTAATTTGTGAAGGTGTTATTGTGATTTTCATTTATAGGAAAGGGGTTTATAGTATTTTAAGATTTCTAAAGAACATAAAAAATGTAGTAATATATTTAAATAAAATAAAGGAATTTTTTTTTAGTTTTTTTCAGGTATTGCTGAAGAGCAGTGAACAAAATTTAAGATGCCTACAAAATTCAGACTAAAGAAAGACCACAAAAAATACCTATATTTGAAGACAACTGGAGGACCTAAGTTAGTTGGAGATGCTCATGTTGGGAAAAAGAAAAAATCTTCTGGTAAGCAGACAAAAGATTTTTTAAAGAACATATTCAAAAAAAGGAAAAATGTACAAAATGTCTGTACTGGAAAGAATGTTTTCAATAGAAAAGGACAGGAAAAAATTGAGAATTTAGTTAATGCAAATATACCTTCTGTAACTATGAAGATTAACTTAAACAGAAAAACAGCATTTAAAGAGATACGTAGAAAAATGTTTCAGAGAAGAGTTATGTCCAATTTGATAAAGGATGTGAAGAAATATAAGCAAAAGGCAAAATTTTACAAGAGAAAAAAAGAAATTGAAGCCATTGCAGCAAAGGCATTTCATTCATTTTAATTTTGAATAGGATGCGTACATTAGATAAAATGGTTAATGTACTGAAATCACAAAGCAAAAGGAAAAGAGTAGTGAACAGAACAAACTTTTGTAAAGTGTTTTTAGGAAAATGGATGCATAGTTCAAGTAGTGAACCTTTTTTTAATGAAGAGAGCTATTTTCAAAGTAATAGTTTGCTGCATGCAGTTGACACCAGAGGTCGTGCTTACGAAGTGAAAAATGGTTGCATAATGGAGAAGGAGATAATGGTTCCAAGAGATGAGGTACAAGTGATGGCGGATGAGGCTATGGGGAGACGTCCTAAAGCCCCAGTGTACACTTGGAATTGTAGTAGTATTTGCACTGTGCGTCAGGAATCTATTGATACATTTCGTGAGTTTCTAAGAGAATATAGTAAAAAAAAGTGTAAAACAGAAGATTAAGGTGCTTCAAAGTCTAGATCCATGCAGAGTGAGAGAGAATACTGGTTTGCAGGGTCATTCTCTGGCTTGTCTATCTAGAAAAGTGTGTAATAGTGTTTTCCATCATTTTAGGATGCTGGCTGTTCATCATACTGAAATGAGAAAGTTTGTGAGACGGTTGTATTTTGCTAAAAGTCCAGCACTAAAGTTAGATGAATTGAATAGGGCTCTGTTCCGTGGGTCAGTATCAGATGTAGAGAAGGTTGTTGATGAAATTCAGTTTTGTTACTTTGGTCCTGAACAAAACAGTGCAGAAAAGGACACAGTAAATGAGGAAGAAGTGGAAGAGAATGTAGAACCATTTGTAAGTAAGACATTTAATGATCACATAACAAAATTTGAAAAAATCTCTAATGAAAGACCAAATATTACTTGTATTTGTTGCCGCAGAACTCATTATAGAAAACAAACCAGGTATGTTGATCTCTATAGAAAAAGTGAAAATGAAGATAATTATAAGTGGAAGGATTTTGCCACATATATATTTCTTGAAAATTGTTTTGAATTGGGTGAAGTTCAGCGTATTTGTAAATACTGTTACAACAAATTAGAAGAGAATAGAATGCCGACCAGAGCTGTACATAATAATTTAGAATTGGATGCTATTCCTGCTGAACTTTCTGAATTAAATACATATGAGTCTATACTTATTCAATGTGTTCATCCGTTCCAGACCATAGTACGTATGGAGCCCAAAACTGGTAAATTACCTTCTTCAGATTTACTGAGAGGTTTAAAAGGTAGAGTGGTGTATTTGCCCTTGGATTTGAAAAAAAATATGGAAACTATTGATGCAGATACTTTGGAAACTGAACCATTAGTTATTCTGGTTAATGGTGTACCTACAAAGAATAAGAAGATTTGGCAGGAGCTGGTAGATGTACGGAAAGTACAAAGAGCAAATTTGTATTTGAAAAGGAATAACAAATGGTATGAATCAATTTATATAGAAGAAGAAGAAGAAGAAGAAGATTTACAAGAAGACACAGAAACACCAACTGGACAAATTGAAAAAGTGGACAAGTCAAAGGAAGAAGAAATTTATGAACATTTTAGCATACATCCTCTTCATTCAAAAGAAGTTATGGGAGACAATATTGATCTGTTTCAGATGAAGAAAGCAAAAGTAACTCCCGTGAGTGTATGGGAGGAGAGCTTGGAAGGTCGATGTTTTCCCCAGCTGTTTCCTAAAGGAAAAGGAGGACGATACGATGAACGCCCAGAACAGATTCCAGCTTCTGAGTATCGGACTACAAGACTATATGCAGAAGATCCCAGATGTCGACAAAGTATTCCTTATTTGTTCCATCTTTTATTTGAAAGCGACTTGTCTGCACTATCTTATGCAGTAAATCACATTTTAAAATGTGGAGTACATTTACAAAATGTGTCTGCTAAGGATTTTATGGAGAAAGTGCAGCACCGAGATGATCATTTGGAAACACAACTGATCAATCTGTTGGCTTGTCAGCGTGGGACAAATGAATATTGGTACCGACGCCATGGTGAATTAAAATGCATGTTACGGAATTTAGGAACACCAACATGGTTCCTTACCCTAAGCTGTGCTGAGTACGCTTGGGATGATTTACTGGATTTTCTACGAGAGGCAAATTCAAACATTAAAAACATCGAATACAAGACAGCAGGAGAACTGTGCTCATTGGATCCGGTTAATGTTTGCAGACATTTCAATCATAGATTTGAGGCTATGATGTCCTTCATCTGCAATAAAAAAAATCCACCTCTAGGAGAAGTAGTGGATTTCTTTTGGAGAAAAGAGTACCAGGCAAGAGGTGCTCCTCATATTCATATGCTGTTGTGGATCAAGGATGCCCCAAAGTTTGGAACAGATGCTGATGAAGCAGTGTTATCTTACATTGAAGAATATGCAACATGTGCTATACCAAAAAGCACAGAAGAGAAAAAGTTAAAGGAGCAAGTTTTACGTTTCCAAAGTCATCGGTGTGGAAAATACTGTCGACGGAAATACAAGAGCAAAGATAAATACTACACTAAATGTCGATTTGGATTTCCTAGACCTGTTCTTTCAAATGGAAGAGTAAACAGTTTTATGTCATCTGTGAGACATACTATCACAAGAAAATCACCTAAGAATACCTACAACCTTAAAAGAAAAGAAGAATCAAAAAATATAAATGACTACAACCCAGTCATTTTATCCATGTAGAATGCTAACATGGATATACAGTATGTAGCTGACAATTCCATTGCTGTTGCTCGATATGTAACGTCTTACATTACTAAATCAGAAAAAACTGAATTGAAAGAAATGTGGGAAGAGATTTCTCACGAGAAGACTGTCAGTAAGAAGCTGTACAGTTTCAGTTTAAAGATGTTATCGCATCGAGAAATTGGATCCTACGAATGTTCAGATAGGTTATCTTCTGCAAGTCTCTACTCGAAAACAAGAAGAATAATTTGGGCAAGTTTAGGCCTTGCAGCAATGAGAAATCGGGTACTGAAATCTATTGGAGAAATTGAATATTTGGCCGAGAATGACCCAGAAAGTACAGATATTTTGAAATCAAACATGTTGGACACATATTATCCCAAGAGAAGTCATCATCTGGAGAACATGTGTCTCTATGAAGTGCTGCAGAACTACATTTATTCACGGAAAGCCGCAGAAGACATCAACAATGGAAAATATAAAGTCATTGGTGAGGAAGGATGTTTGGTGAAGCAAACAAAAGGAAGTTTGATAAATCACAGGAAGCTGAGTTGCGACACTACTGACAAAAAGGAATTTTACTACTTGGCTCTTTTACAGCTGTTTAAACCATGGCGTACAGAGGATGAACTACTTGGTGTATTTCAAAGCTATGAAGATTCTTTTAATGCTTGCAAAGACAGCATACAATGCAGTACATTCTCAACTTATCTGCAAATGTTAAATGAAGAAATTGAACAGGAAACTACAATTGCAGCAGAAGTAGCTAGAAACAGTTCTCAGGACAGCCAAAGTTCAGGAACACTCAGTCAAGATCCCCTAGGACAACCAATCGTTGAAAATGAAGCATCAATAGCCATGAATGAAGTGGAAACGGCTATGAATCAAGCTCAAGAAGAATTTATAGACTTACAAAATTTGGAAAGACAACTGAATGAAGAGCAGCAACAAATTTATGAA
Source organism: Triturus cristatus (assembly GCF_964204655.1). Taxonomy (NCBI): domain Eukaryota; kingdom Metazoa; phylum Chordata; class Amphibia; order Caudata; family Salamandridae; genus Triturus; species Triturus cristatus. The sequence continues at coordinate 993,290,380 of NC_140579.1, forward strand.
GAGATCAGAAGCAAAATTGATCACGGATTTCAACATGAAAAAAAAGAGTGCTCATGCACATCATTTCATCCAATCAGGATGTATGTAAGTGGACAAGCTGGAACTGGAAAAAGTTTCTTAATAAAAGTCATCAGAAGCTACCTACAGCAAAAAACGGATTCTACTTTGTCTTGTGTGGTTACTGCTCCAACTGGGTTAGCAGCCTATAACATAAAAGGAATCACCTTACATCGTTTGCTAATGTTACCAGTGGAGCATGAGAACAAAATACAATACAACAAGCTAACTGGAGAAGCATGCTTGGAAGTTTCAAGAGTATTGAAGAAGATGCAAGTTCTCATTATTGATGAGGTGAGCATGGTATCAAACTTAATGCTTGCCTTTGTGCATTTAAGAATGCAGCAAATTCTAAGGACAGACTATGACGTGTTATTTGGTGGAAAACATGTCATAGTTTTTGGGGATCTTCTACAGCTTACTCCAGTTAAAGGACAACCAGTGTTTAATACTGTGACACATGAAGACACAAAGAAGTCATTGGGAAGCATTGGTAATGCAAATATTTGGTCCTTCTTTGAGTACAAGGAACTTACTACTAATATGAGGCAAGCAAACGATGAAGAATATGGAAGTATTCTGAAAGATATCAGGATTGGACTACTCACTGAAGCAGGCACAAAAGCATTACAGAGTCGGTTGCTACATAATTTATTTCCAAAGGAAGAAATAGTTGCAGAGAAGATATACAAGAACATTGCAGAAAAGAAAAGTGTCATCTGCTTAATGCCAACTCTACGTGAATGCTCAATATTCAATGAGGAGCTTTTGAAATTGGAAAAGGAAGATATCAGGAAATTGGAAGCAGTGGACAAAATTGAGGATGGAAGAATTACTATCACATTAACAGGCACACTGAAAAATAAATTGGATTCACTAGAGAAGAACATTTCCAAAACAGCTGGATTAGAAAAAAATCTATATGTTTGCATGAACTGTAGAGTATTTTTAAGGAGAAATTTGGATGTTGAAAAAGGTTTAGTTAATGGAGCTATGGGAAGAGTTGTGGGTTTTATTAATTATCAGAAAAAAGATGGAATTGAATGTTTAAAAATAAAATTTGATCAGATAGAAGAAGTTAAAGACATTTGTCGTTGTACAGTTCGTTTCATGCTTGTGAAAGACTTATATGTACGTAGGAAGCAGTTTCCGTTTTCTCTAGCATATGCTGTAACTATTCACAAGTCTCAAGGATTGACTGTAGATTGTGCATTTGTGAACATTGGTTCAACTGTGTTCAAAGAAGGTATGGCATATGTTGCTTTGTCACGAGTGAAAACATTATCAGGTTTATTCATGATAGACTTTGATGACTCAAAAGTTAGTGCTGATACAAATTGTGTAAAGGAGTATAATAGATTAAGAAGAAGCTATGCTCCTCATTTAGGTCAGTATCCTGTGTTGGAGAAACGTGTAGTTTCTCGTAAAAGGAGAAATGAGAATATCTGTAATGAAGATGTAGAGAGGAGGGAAAAAAAGAGGAGTGATGTAATTGCAAGCAAAAAGAAAAAGGAAAATGAAGAACAGGTTGTAGGATGTCATTTTGAAAATAGCTCTGGTGTCAACTGCTACGCTAATGTAGTGCTGAATGTTGCATTTTATCTGGAAAGTGTGCAAGAGCAGATAATAGTAAATCAGGGAAAAAGATTCTGTTCTGAGTTGAGTCTCCTTTTTCAAAAGCTGAGTAATGATAAAACTCAAATAGAAAGTGCTACTGAAATTAGAAAACTTTTAGATGTATGTTCAGGACGAACACAGTTTTCTCAAAATGTACAGCAAGACGCACAGGAATTCTTGATGTTTTTTCTTCAGGTACTGGAAGAAGAAGGGGTTCCCATTGAAAATGTATTTGGTCTCTCTTATAAATGGGAACATAGTTGTGAAAACTGTTACAATATATGTGGCTCTAATGTTGATTCTGAAAGGTTTATTTATTTAACATTGCCAGAAAGTAAAACAGTCACTTTTGCTAAATTAGTTAAAGATGCTAATCATAGCATGGAATGCAGTGAGTGTCAATCTGATATGTTTTCAACGTTAATTTTAAAGGAATACGGACAATATGTAATTTTAATGATGCAACGCTGTAAAGCTGATGGTTCAAAATTAGATACTTTAATAAAGAAGTTTACAGGACAGCAATTATCAATTTCAGGAAAAACTTTTGTAACAGTTGCAATAATTTTCCATGAAGGACCTACTGTAACTTCTGGACATTACACAGTTTATCTTAAATGTGAAAAAGGCTGGACACTGTGTAATGATTCCCAATTGATTTTTAAGCAACGTTTGCCTTTTGATTTAGCAAATTCCTATCTAATCTTCCTGAAACCTAAATTTTAGAGAGATTTGGCAACATCTGTACAAAACAATTTTACCATTTTATTGGATTACCATTGGAATTAAAAAAAAAAATGATTTTACAAATTATCATTTGGCCTAATGGAAAGGTAACCAATTGTAATGTGGACTTTTTCAATTTTTAATGAAACTTTGGAAAACCAAAAATTTAGACAAAATCGGTAACATCTGCACAATTTAAATTTTGGAATGTTATTGGATTGCCATTGGAAATGTATTCAAAAAAGATTTTTAAAATTACTATTTGGCCATGCGGAAAGGTAAACAATTCTATTGTGGACTTATTTAATTATTAATTAATCTTTCGGAAACCAAAATGTTACAGACAATCGGTGAGATCTGTACAATTTAAACTTTAGATTTTTATTGGATTACCATTGGAAATTTAATCAAAAAAGAATTTTAAAATTACTATTTGGCCTAAAGGAAATGGAACCAGATGTATTGTGGAGTTATTTGAAATATATTTTTGTGATTATACTTCTGAAACAAGAATGTCAGACGGTATTTTAAAGAAATAAGTATTGATATTAGATGATATTTTTTAAGAATATTATGCATTTCTATAAAGTTATGTTTATGCAAAAAGAGATTGTGGGCTTTTTTTTTTTTTTTTTTTTTGAAAACCTTTATTTCGAATTTCAGGACACAGCTATTCAGCCGACAGCCCGAGGGTTCGGCAGCATTGCAAGTTAGATACAGTAATGTGTCCCAGATACAGTACGATGAGTAATGCAAAGGTCCAATTTTAAATATACACAGAAAAACACACCACAAACCCCAGCAAGGCAGAAACATTGAAATCCCATGGCGAAAGCCCTCAGGGGAGGCAGGACCCCACTCATCTACTAAGTATAAGACTGTGTGCGGAGGAAGAAGGGGAACAGCAGAGGCCCAGAACGGTTACCAAAACCAAACTGTGCTGGAAGGCAGGTCAGGGGGAAAGCTGTTCCTCGGGAGGTTCCAGGTCCGGGGCAAGACATATTGTGGGCTTTTTTAAAACAATCTTTGAGATTGTTAATTTTTTTTTTGCCCGCTGTTAAATGATGAATGCAATTGCTTTCACAATTTATAGTGAAATGCAATATATTCTGAAAACAGCAAAAAAAAGGCAAAACTTTTTTTTGAAAAAAATGTAAATAGGTGTACTGTATTATAAAATGTTTTATTAAATATTAATACTTTTTTCTTTTTTTTCAGATTGAGATAGAAAATTTTCGAAAACTAGAACCATTTTTAAAGCAATTAAAATTAAATTTAAATTAATAAATATTTTTTTGAGTGGGTATGGTAAGTCAAAAATTTCATGGTCCCTTTTTTCCACTTCTCCACAATCACATTTTCAGTTTTTCATTGTAGTCTCTCAAGGACCTTGTAATGTGATAATTGATTTTTAGTGTTTTTTAAAAAATAAAAAAAAAATTACGCGTACCGTACGCGTACGGTAAAAAAAAAAATCTAAAAAAAAAAGTTTTAAAAACATATATAAAAAATAGTTGAAAGGTAAGGTTGGCTCTTACAAGAGCCGTTGTGTTCATGCAGGGACAGAGGAAAGAAAGAATGGGAATATTAGTCGGTACGACAAATGTGCTGATCTATTTTATTGTTCACTAGGGCAACACTGGTCTCCCTATGACAAATTAGATCATGACAAGTGGCGCACCGTATTTCAACCCTCACAAACCGATGGTTTGTTTCCAGAGGAGAAGAAAAAGGAGATGCTCCCACCACAGATGAAGGGCTCACCTGACCTGCCGAAGATGGACTCGGCCCTGCAGATGATGGACCAGGCTGAGCTGCTGTGGATGTGCTTGGTTGACTTACTGAAGGGTTACCTTCAGTATGTCGAGCATGTGTCCTTCTGTGTACATCTTTAAGGTGTCTCAACATGGTGTGATTCCCGAAGGAATACTTCTTGTTGGGATTCCCTCTTGAAAGTACACGGCCACACAGCTTACAAGTCACTAAGGGTGCATTTACCTTTTTCTTGTCCTCTGGAAAAGTAAAATACTCACATATGAAAGAGGTCTTTTGTTTCCTCCTTCTCTGCCTCAAGGTAGTGCTGCTAGCCTCACTCTCAGAAGAGCTCTGCTGTTCTGCCATCGTATCACAAAGACAACCCAGCTCCTTCTCCTAAGGGATCACAAGCAGAAATGAGGGGAATGGGTGTGGTGTAGGAGAGTTCTAGAACTGAAAGTAGTTTCAACCAATCAAAAGTTGTGTTTCATGATCACATGACCCACCGTGCGCGTACGTTACGCTTACGGTGCGCTTACGGTGCGCTTACAGCAAAAGTACGCATGCGCGTAAAAAAGACACGCGCTTGCGCGCATGCGCATAACAGTCACTCCACAACACTTCCGCGTAACGTGCGCGTGTAGCGTACACGCCTACGTGCCCCACGCGCAGTACGCGCGGCTACGCAAATTGCGTAACTATACGCAAACAGAGTAGATAAATTACGGACATTGCGTAAACCGTACGCTTACCGTACGCGCACTAAAAAAAAATATATATATATTTTCAAAGTTATACTAATATATCTTACCTGTTTGGTAAAAAAAAAAAAGAGAAAACTTGAAATATTGCAGATTTTTTAGAAAATAGTGTTTTAAGAGAATAAAAAGTTTAAAAAAAAACGTGTTTTTTTTTAAAAAAAAAAAACATTTAATATAAGAATTTATAATAAAAAAATCATAAAAAATCAATAAAAAAAATATGGGAATCACATATGTTATAGCTAAGAATTAGCATTTAAAAAACCATACAAATTCACTGAAAAAACCATGGGTTTCACACAAGTTATAGTTAGAAATTAGCATTTAAAAAACCTTGCAAATTCACTGAAAAAACCATAGGTTTCACACATGTTATAGTTAGGAATTAGCATTTAAAAAACTTTGCAAATTCAGTGAAAAAACCATAGGTTTCACACACGTTATAGTTAGGAATTAGCATTTAAAAAACCTTGCAAATTCAGTGAAAAAACCATAGGTTTCACACACGTTATAGTTAGCTGGACATTTCACTCGTAAAAAAACAATGAAATTTCCCCGTTATAGTTAGTTAAGCTAACTATAACTCGCGCGCCCGCAATGCACTGCTGATGACGTCACATATTACATCACTCATGACATGGTCAGTGACATCACTCATGACATCACTGATGACATCTCAAATGACATCACTGATGACATCACTGATGACATCATCCATGTGATAGAGTGGCAGACCTCCTCTCACCCTAATATAACCTTTGATACACACATTCAAAAATAGAGACTGAAATTTTCAAAAAAATGGACATACCAATACCAATTACAACAACCTCTTCAATAATTCTAAGATCCACATAAACATCCACTTATTCACCAACAGTCCTGTACAGTCACTCATTCGTGTACTCACACATCATATGTACTCATACACCTATACATCCTGTAACACAATGCCTCTCCTCCATAGTTACTCACACACATAGTTACTCATGCTAATAAAGAATCAAACATACATTTATTTGCATATACAGTTATACACACACCACCACACTTACTTCTACGGAAACTTACACATACTTAGTCTTTTAAACAATCACTTATAGAAACACATACTTATTCATACAGGAACTCTTTCAATCTCTCACTCTCACATACACTCACTTATATACACCAATAGTCACATATACTAGTTTAAAACATATGTAGTTACTCATAAAGACACTATTGAGACAGTTATTCACTCACTAACACACCCATACACACACTCTTCCACCCATACAGTCCTGCACATATGCTGTCTTCAACACATACAAACAGTGAGTCACTCATTCATGCACTTATGCACTATGTAATACCCCCCACTGAACCATACAGACACTCAGACACTCATACTACTAATAACCTATATAGACACTCATGTTGCTGCTCACCAACCCATGCAGCCACTTATACACAAAGTGAGAGACTGATACAGGTATTTACACATTTAAACATTACTCACTTAGCCATGTATTCAATAGGATACACTTAATCAGTCAGTAATACAATCAATTTTTCAAAAACAAATCATCCATTTAGACACTTATATACTCATTTATTCTTCCATCGACCTTGAGATATATAAAACATATTTAATTTTCAGAAAAACACACATTCACTGGATGATGTCATCAGTGATGTCATCAGTGATGTCATTTGAGATGTCATCAGTGATGTCATAAGTGATGTCACTGACCATGTCACGAGTGATGTAATATGTGACGTCATCAGCAGTGCATTGCGGGCGCGCGAGTTATAGTTAGCTTAACTAACTATAACGGGGAAATTTCATTGGTTTTTTACGAGTGAAATGTCCAGCTAACTATAACGTGTGTGAAACCTATGGTTTTTTCACTGAATATATATATGAATGTAAATTCGTCTCTAATGCTGCCTTGGTTAGGAAGACGAAAGAACGGACCCAAACTTCGGTGCCAATCACTGAGATTTTATTCAAATTTCTCTGTACCAGTCCGCCATGACGCGTTTCAGCCCCCACTCGGGCTATATATATATATTATCTACTGGCGGTCGCCAGTAGATAGTTATAGTTAGGACCGTGTTTCCATAGGAAATCCGCATCATTCTATTTGGAATAACTTTGGCGCCGGTTGACGAATCCTCGCGACATTTTCAAAATAGGTGGGGCGCTCCGCTCCGCTCCTACCCTGAAAGTCTCGGGGGGGATTCGTCAAGCGGGGGCTGAGAAAAAAGGGGGGTCCCAAAACGCGTTTTCCCCATGCAATTTTCCATAGGGACCTTTAGTCCAAGGTACAGCCCGAACGGCTGAACAGAATTACTTGAAATTTGGCAGAGAGGTAGTCCTCAGGTCAGGGAAGTGCCTTTTGCAGGTCTGGTGTCAATCTGTTCAGTAGTTCCTGAGAAAATCAAAAGTAAAATCATATATATATGTGGGCGGAGCCTAACCACACATCTCATCCTGAAGTGTTGGCAGCCATCTTGGGACCAATATACACGATAGCACCTCATTAAAAAGCATTGCAGTTAATAGAAGGTTTTAAGACTTTAGTTACATTATAAATCATTTGTTGATGGTACCATACTCATTTTAGGAATTGTGGTATGTTCTAAGGTGATTTCACCATGTGAAAAAGCCTTCTGTTGGGATATCATGATTGAGAGAAAAATATTTTCTCATGCTTTTCCCACAGAGGTTTGGAAGGTGATCTATAAGCTAAACTGAGAGCTTATTTTCTGTAAATTCACATTATCTTTCTAAGTCATGTGAGAATGAAGTCTGACATTCTCAGTAAAACATGTACATCCAACAAGGGCAGAGACTGTCAGTTGATTCCTTTGTGTTCTACTGCAGCTTCCCACAGTGTTCCAAAGAACAACTAGAGCGCTAACAGTCCTACTTATGATAAACGTATGGCACACCTGAAGCCATCTTGCTTGGATTAAAGTGGTAACTCTTAAAACATTTAATTTAAAAAGGAAAAAAATGAGGGGGTTCATTTTTCCATAAAAAGTATGATTAGTGCTGCAGAAAGAAAAATTAGGGCACATTTTGAGTGACTTCTCAAATCCTCTTCTATTTCATTAAAAAATTCTGACATGCAGACTGAAACATGCACTTTCAATACCAGCAGCAGTTTTCCCTGGTGAGCAGTAGCTTTACTACAGTGATCTAATGAGCAAAAAGAGTGCTAACCTTCTGAATTTATGGCAAATGTGTGACACATCTGAATGCCTTTGGAATCAAAGTAAAAAACTGAAAGTATTTTCCTACTGAGGAGACTGCAGTAAACAAGGAAATTAGGAAACTTCATAACAAATAAGTCTGCCAAGATGGCCACCAGAGACAAAAGAGCCCAAATGTAGCCCAAATATCACCCAGATGTAGCCCAAGTATAGCCCAATGACAGAATGTCCCAGAGTGTTCTTAAAAACAACTAGAGCGCTTACTGTCTTCATTATGACAAAAGTATGGCACACCTGAAGCCATCTTGATTGGAATAAACTGGTAACACTTAAAACATTTAATTTAAAAAGGAACACAATGAGGGGGTTCATTTTGCCATAGAAATTATGATTAATGCTGAAGAAAGAAAATGAGGGCACATTTTGAGTGACTTCTCAAATCCTCTTCTATTTCATTAAAAAATTCTGACATGCAGACTGAAACATGCACTTTTAATACCAGGAGCAGACTTCCATGGTGAACAGTAGTTTTATTACAGTGATCTAATGAGCAACTAGAGTGCTAACATTCAGAATTTATGGCAAATGTGTGACATATCTGAATACCTTCATGATGGAATCAAAGTAAAAAACTGAAAGCATTTCCTACTGAGGAGACTGCAGTACATGTGGAAATTAGGAAACTTCATAACAAATAAATCTCCCAAGATGGCCACCGGAGACAAAAGAGCCCAAATGTAGCCCAAAATCACCCAGATGTAGCCCAAATATAGCCCAATGACAGAAGTGTGCAAAACACTTATTATTTTGTGTTTTTGCAGTGTTATATAGTGCAGACTTGTCAGGTATTGGAGTGCCTTATTTTAGTCTTTTAGAGCACTAACCATAATTTTTTTTTTTAAACTCTTTTTATTAACATTTCCATTTTCAACCAGTACTGCAATACCATATCGTGCTTTATCAAGTACATCACAGTTTGCTCGTGTCAGCCTTTGCCGAGCGCTATGGACCCCAGCACCCTCCTCCTCCACCATGCCAAACATCTCGTGTCTTGCTTCCCCATACACCCCCAGTTAGTCTGAATCATCTGACAGGGATTCATCCTGCGGGGGGTCACAAATGTTTCCCCGATAGTCATTCCACTTCCCCCATATCTTAGTCCATTTTTTGGGGCATCTTCTGTGTACATAGACCGATTTCTCAGTTACCATTAGTTCGTCCATACCATTACACCATTTTCGGAGGGTCGGGGCCTGCCTGGCTCCCCACTGTTGCGCAATGTCTCTTTTCGCCAAGGCCAACCCTAGTGCTACCCATGTTTGCACTGTCTGCGTAATGTCCGCTTCCTCCCAGATGTTCAAGATACACCCCCTTGGTTCAGGGACCAATGTTGCCCCTGTGACTTGCGCAATAGTACGCATGACTGCTTTCCAATATTTCTGGATGTCTACACATTGCCATAATATGTGCCAGAACGTGCCTGGCTCCCCACACTGTCGGACGCAAAGTGGTGTGTCGGCTCTGTGTAGTTTATATAGTAGTGTCCTGGTATAGTAGGTACGGTGCAGTATCTTCAGTTGTATTAATTTAAATCTGGCTGAGATCGCCACTTCTCGTGGCGATGCCAGCGCGTCCTGCCAATCTGTCTCATCCAGCTCCCCCACGTCGGTCTCCCATTTATCTTTTAGGGCTCGTGTTGGGTCTGGTTGGTTGTTTACGATTTTTTTGTATGTGAACTAACCATAATTTTGATGCCAATAAGACCCTCTCATATATGTAATTTCTAAAGGAAATGCTCTAGGTATTACAGTTTTGATTACATCAAGATGACGTCAGGCGTTCCACACTTTTGTAATAAATATAGAATGTTAGCTATCTAGTTGTTCATTAGGATACTGTTGAGAGGCAGAGGCCAGGGGCACGGACTCTGAAAATTGAAGGCAGGTAGGAGGGTGCAAAGGCAACAATTTAACCACACTGAGCAGGCAGGAAGGGCCGTGGCAGCACAACAGACTATGGAGGGCAGTGGAAAGGGGGGCAGGGGCAACAAACCAACAATACAGGACTTGCAAGAGAGGCTGTGGCAATGTAATAGACCATTGTGGGCAGGCAGAATTAAGAGGCAATGGTAGTACAACCATACATGCCAACAGACCCGATTCAGCCAGGAAACGTCCAATGTTTTTAAGCTCAAATGGGCTTTATTTGATCTGTCTCCTGTCTACAATCTCCTCTTTTTCAATGTAACTCAAAGGGGAAAATCAATACCCCAGTTTTTTTTCAAAATCTCCCTCTTACCAAGTTCAAAATGTTCGCAAGTATGGTACATTGGATCATGGAAGGAAATGGGGTAGGGACATGGACTTGGATAACAGAGGACAGGAGGGACATGGAGAGGTGCACCAAACTGACCCTGCAGGGCAGGCATCAGGGTTTGCAGCAGCACAATACACCACACAGGGCATGCGGGACGGGAGTGCAGCACAACAATCCATAGAAAGCAAGAGGGAGGGGACAGGACCATGCACATGGACAACAGAGAACAGAGGGGCAAGAGGCAATGGTAGCTAGCTGACCATAATGGACTGACAGGAGAGAAAGCTGCAGCATAACAAACCATAAAGGGCAGGAGGGACGGATCAGGGGCATTACAATGGAACAGACAAGCCAGGAGGGAGGGAGTAGGGGTCTGCACATGTAAACAGAGGGCTGGGGGCAAGGGGGCAGGGCAGGAGCAGAAAGATAGCCATGGAGGTCAGGCAGGATGGGCACTAGAAGCAAGACACACCATGAAGAGCAACACTGAGACTGTGATGGCATACACACAGACCATGGAGGGAAGGTGGGAGGGGGTCAGGGGCAGCTAACTGACCACACAGGGAAGGTGGGAGGGGCCATGGCAGCACAGAAGACCATGCATGGCAAGTGGGAGGGTTAGTGGCAGCACAATGGCTATGATGGGCAAGAAGGAGGGTGCAGGGGCATGCACAAAGGACGATGGAGGATAGAAGGGAGGGTCAGGACCTGTGCACAGACAAGAAAGTTCAGGGGAAGGGGCCTCACAACAGACCGCACGGGGCAGGCAGGAGGAGCAGTTGCAGCACAACAGACCAGGGAGGGCAGAAGGGTGTGGCAGTACAATGGACCATGTAGGACAGGAGGAAGAGGATAGGGGCATGGCATGTGGACAGGCAGGGTGGAGGTGGCAGGGACAGGTTACAGTCATCTGACAATGCTAGGCAGGTTGGAGGGGAGTGGCAGCTCAACAGAACACTCAGAGTAGATAGGAGTGTCAGGTCCATGGAACATGGTGGGCAAAAAGGATGGAGCAGGGGCATGCACAAAGACATCGGAGGGCAGGGGGACGGAGAATAGGGTCAGCAAGCTAAGCACAGAGTTTAAGCAGGAGGTCAATGATGGGGCATAGAATTAGGCAATGGAGGGCAGGAGGAGTGGACTGGTACATCATACTAAACTGAGGGCAGTGGCAGCACATCAGACCATGCATGGCAGGAGGGAGGAGGCTAGTCCATGGATTCACACAACAGAGGATAGGGAGGAGGGGGATGGGGCAGCAAGCTAACTGTTCAGAGAAGGCGGGTATTAGGAACTTTATTGTTTTTAAAACGTGTGTCTGTGCGAACTACTTAAAATATGAACAAGTATGCAGCATAATCTCACTTTTATTCAGGAAGAAGAGGACGTTTGTGACTGTGACTCCGTGCTCACTTGGCAGAAACACCCCCTGACCCTCCACCCCCCATCGCAAAATGTAATGCCCGTGAAAAGGGTAGGTGAACACAGTGTTATATAGAACATAGTCCTGAGAGCACGATTGAAAATGAAAACTAGATATAGTGTATGGTATAAACTATGCACCAAAAAGTGTGATATAAGATGAACCGGGCGTGAAATATAATATGCAATACATTGTGCGCAATGACATATTCATTGGAGAGCGCGAGATAGCACAGGCACTAGCGCGTGCTATGCGATATGCGCCTTGGAGTGTAATATGCACAGGGCAGTGTTGTGTAACCTAACTAGTCTCTAAAGTTGTAATATAAAATATGTGCTGGGGAGTGTAACGTTGCAGATGCACTGTGACAAAGATATGGATCCCAGATTGTAATATGTATGGCATAGCACTGTGCGTTATAACATAGGCATCGAGGAAGGCACGTTAGATGGGGCAATATAACCCGTGCGAAGACAAGTGTGGCATGACATATTCACGGGGTGGTGTTACAGTGCACATGGGCTAGAGAGTGTCATAGCATATGCACTAGCTAGTGGAATACAACACAGAGGTGTGTGGTACTCAGCAGGCAATGGTGGGTGTAACACAGCATTGGGCTCTGCCAGGAGCGCGCTGTGACTGTCAAGTGAGGTTCGTCCCCTTTCCAGAGAGTAAAATAAAAAGTATTACACATCCGGCAGTGGATGTGTGTTTTATTAACCGTGAGGGGGGTTTCTTGCATAGTTTGTCGAATTTTTGTCGAATCCCCTTTGAATGGCTTGCTGTGCATGTGTATTAAATGTGCCCGTCAATAGCTACCCATGTTTGTATAAATAAACGACAAGGGTGTCTACCGGGATTAGGCACGGTAGGGTATCAGACATGTCAGAGCTTCACTAGTGGTGTAAATACATTCCACGTGGATTCATTGTATGCATAGTCGCCTTTTAATGAATATCACGCAAATCGTCATGGTGATAGTTACGCACGGTTTGTCCAGCATGTCCTAGGTGTGTCTATAAATATATATTTTTTAAAAATAATAAAAAACAGTGGCCGGCCCTGGGGATTGGGGTCAAAAAAACATAATTAGGAGACAGGCCCTGGGGGATGGGGTCATCAGGGCCAATAAATTAGAATAAGAAGGGGAACTACACAGCCCTCTTCTTAAAAAATTAAAATAAATAAAAGACTGGCATTGTGCCGGAGGCCACGCCCCCTCCTTGCAGCACTCTGCAAACGCGCCCCCTGGCGAATTGTAAGTTGGGGAATTAATTCCTCTTCAATACTGAGGGTCCCTGAGGGCCAACTAGCCCAACAGGTATCTCCAGTATGCGCCAGGGAGCTGCGCTGCAGACAGGTGTTCTGAGGCCAAGCCCCTTTTTACACCTCTCTGCAACGCAGCTCTGTGGCGCTTACTGGAGGTACCTAGTGGTCTAGTTTGACCATAGGGACCCTTAGGATTCAAGGGGACTTAATCTCTCAACTTAGAACAGCCACAGGGCGCGTTTACACAGTGGTGAAGGGAGGGGACGGGGCCCGAGGTGACGCGTGCAAACACGCACTATGGCACGTTTTAAATTGGGGATATAATTTCCCTTCAATACTGAGGGCCCCTGGGGGCTAACTAGCCCACCAAGTGCTTCCAGTAAGCGCCACTGAGCTGCATTGCAGAGAGGTGGTCCAGGCCGTGCCACTTTTTACACCTCTCTGCAACGCAGCTCTGTGGCACTTACTGGAGGTACCTAGTGGGCTAGTTGGACCCTAGGGACCCTCAGGATTCAAATGAACTTAATCTCCCAACTAAAAACGGACACAGGGCGTGTTTACACAGTGGTGAAGGGAGGGGACGGGGCCTGAGTTAACGTTTGCAAAAACGCCCTGTGGCCTGTTTTAAGAGGTAGTTTTAATCCCCCTGCCCTATTATATAGTAGGGGCTTACAGAGGAGGTCATGCTAATCACAGGGGGACCCCAACGCATAGTGTTCCCTAGTGTATGTAGGTGTTTTCACTGTATTCTGAGTGTCTTTTAACATAGCACTGGCTCTAGGACTGGTTAGTCAGACTCAGTTACCACCAGTATCCGTCTGAAAAAGTTGAGGGTACAGGATGATTTTGCAACAAGGCTTCTTTCTGCTCTTCCTTTTGTTCTTTCTGCACGTTATCCTTCTTCCTGCACTTTTCTTCGTCTTTGAGGACTTCTGTTGCTTCTTTCTGCACTTCATTTTTTACTTTCTGTGCATTTTTTCTTCTTTCTTCACATGTCCTATCTCTGTAGGCATAGTTAGAAATTAGCATTTAAAAAACCTTTGAAATTCACAGAAAAAACCATAGGTTTCAGGCACGTTATAGTTAGGAATTAGCATATAAAAAACCTCAGAAATTCACTGAAAAAACCTTTGTTTTCAGGGGTGTTATAGTTAGCTGGACTTTTCACTTGTACAAAACCATTGAAATTCCCCCGTTATAGTTAGTTCAGCTAACTATAACTCGCGCACCCGCAATGCACTGCTGATGACGTCACATATTACATCACTCATGACATGGTCAGTGACATCACTCATGACATCACTGATGACATCTCAAATGACATCAATCTAAAGCTAATCACATAATGCCTTGTCATTGACATGTATCGCTGTTTCACAAAATTGTGCAAAACTACAGTGGTATTTTACTGCCTGAAATATCACTAAGTTTTATTATTTACGCATAACTTTAAAAATATTTACCCCCACTTATCTCTATTACCAAAAAGTATCATCTGCACACCATATCATTCTGCCACATTTCATGGCAATCCGACCCGCCATTTGGGTGCTACACATGAGTACAATGTCTGTGGAAAATGTATTGGTGGAAAAACATTTTGGCCCCACACCCCCTTTTCTCTTTGCACCTCTTTGATCAATCATCGGGAACATTTCCATCATCCTCCAATGTAGAAAAAGATATAGGTATACAAAGTATCATAGAGGTTTAAATGGGTAAATCCAAGGAACTCCTATCTCTGGACATCCTAACTAAACTAGAGTGGCTAATATTTAAAATGTATGGGTATATATTCAATTGGTTCTAAATTGCATGCCACCCATCTGCAGAGGAACTGACATAACTGCATAGATTATGCCCTATCTGCATAGGAAGTGACATCACTGGTGTCTTGCCAAAGCCATCTTTAAAAGAAGAAGCCAAAAAAAAGGACTTCATGGAGCTACTGACATGCCATTTCTTGCTCTCTGCATCTCAGGCCTCCACCTCCCATCTCCTATACAGGCCTCTCCACCAGAACAATTACTTAATTGATTAGTTATCAGATCTCCTTGCCACCGTATCCATCAAACACACCCACTGCACCCTCTTGGGAAAATTCAACCTCCCAGACAGCTCAAGCTACAAAAGCACAAGCGACACACTTAATGTGACAGAGCACATTACCGAGCCAGCACATTACCCAGCCAACACACTTTAAAGGCCATATCTTTGACCTCATCGCTTCAACATCACCAACAATCCAGTGCACACCACCCATGCTCTTGGACTAGATTGGCCACCTCACCATCCTTATCTCCTTGCCAGCAACCTAGAACCAAATTGACGTCTGCCTAGAAGAGAAGCCCAAACCTCGAGATTCTTCAAAGACTTTTCCATTGACAATATAATGTACTCATCTCTCTCCCTATAAACTCCAAATCTGATGCGAACAACCTCCAAAACAACTTCCTTACTTTTTGTCTAACTATGTGAATATCAAAGCAAGTGCAAACACGCATTTGTAAACCAAAACCTCCAGCTACCTGGCACTATAGGGACCTCACTGACGGTCAGACAGGAAAGCAAAAAAGAAGTCCCAATGACGTGAAACTGAAGCCGCTCAGAGCATTAGGTAGATGGCTCATTGTATCAACCAAACCCACACATTATAGCAACACCATCTATAGGAGCAGAACATTTTTCAAGACAATTAAGCACTACCTGGACACTACCTGGACTTGCGGTCACTAGCCCCTTTTGACCTCACCTGTGCCTGGGGACAACATTTCCCAGCAGGAGGCACGAATGCAGAACGGAGCCCAAAGGGGTGGGGCCATCACCCCAGCACTAAAAGCTCCACTGCTATCCCGCCATGTGGGACAATACACTACGTGGATTTCATGTCATTAGCCCCTTTTGACCTCACCTGTGCCTGGAGACCCCATTATCCACTAGGATACGGGCCAGGAGGGGCAACTGCAAAACAGAGCCCAAGGGGGCTGTGCCATCACCACAGCACTAAAAGCGCCTCTGATATCCCACCATGTGGGACAATACAATACCTGGGCTTGGGGTCGCTAGCCCCCTTTGACCTCACATGTGACTGGCGACCCCATTTCACACAAGAATATGCGCCAGGAGGCACGACTTTAGAATGGAGTATAAGGGGGTAGGGCAAACTCCCATCACTAAATGCGCCTCTGCTATACCACCCTGCGGGACAATACACTACCTAGACTTGGGGTTACTAGCCCCTTTTGACCTCACCTGTGCTTGGGGACCCTATTTTCCATCAGGATATGCACCAGGAGGCATGACTGCAGAACAGAGTGCAAGTGGGTGGGGCCATCACCCAAGCGCTTAAAGCGCATCTGCTATGCACTGTCAATCAAATTTAAGAGCCATTAGTGGAAAATGTAAGCTTTAGCGGCAGATGCTCCAATGTATCTGATATTTGTTTACACCACAGTTACTTCTAGGTACCCTTCTGATCTGGGATGCTCAGTGGAGAACAGGCAGCGGGTACACATGTAACGTGGACCAGGGATGCCATACAGGGATGCTACATCTGCCAGTTCATCACAGGGTCACCTCAATTTATTGACCCTGTTCCTTCCCCTGGGAGGATGTTCTGGGAGAGGTGGGATAAGAAACGGTGCAGACCAAGTACAGCCCATGTCCAATACCCTGTTTAGATCTGGGGACCTTCCTCATGTCTGTGAGAAGGTGACCTGATATATTCTGTCCACTAGTTTTAGTGGGCACCTTGTATCAGTCCAAACAACCCCTTTTGGTGAATTGGTTAAAGACAACCTTTATTGAAAGCTATCCTAGTGGTAGCTATGGAGAGCAGCCTTCAGGCTAAGTCTATAAGGAATGTAAAGCAGCTTGTTTTACCAGTCTAAAATCTCTTGAGTGAAATGAAAGGACAACCACACCAGGTATATATTTAAAATATACGTATTTAGGATAAAATACACCCCTCTAGTCTCTTTATGAGACTGGAGTTCGAAGTACTTAATTTACAAGTTAGCAATCAACAGTAATAGCACAAATACATGTTTGGGCCCTAGGGGCGCACCAAACCATATACCAATAAAGTGGTATAAGAACCACGACTGAACTAGACCCAAGGCCTAGAGCCTGTAGAATCGCCGGGACCCCAAGGAACCACCCAAAGTAGTGACACAGGGGACCCACGGGGGCCGTGTGCAGTGTGTAAACACAACCGCGGGTTCCCGTTATCTTCTATGGGCAATGTCGCGGTTGGAAATTTAAAGATTAGGCACACTTAGAATCGAGTCAGGACCAAACACTTTTGGACTTAAGCAGTTCTAGGGCTAGCACCCACGGGAGCACCGGAGTACTCGTGTTACCTCACCCAGGGAAGCCGGGTGCATAGGTGTCTTTTGGTGTCGGGTCGCGTCATCGATTACAATGGAAGCTGGCGAAGAAGTGCTGCTGCCGTGAGGAGAAGTGTCCGAAGAGATCCAAGCCTGGATCTAGGATGGAAAAAATCTGAAAGCAGAGGGGACAGAGTCTGGGTCACTAGCCAGTGACCAAGGGTAGGATGGACCAATGCCCACAGATGTCGGGTGCCTTGACTCTTCAGCCACGAGGTCCAGGAGGCGTCGATGAAGTTCACGAGCTGGATTTGAGCTGTCCCACGAAGTCTGTCGAGTGCTGCGGTGTCGGCGACCAGATTGGACCCAACAAGCCTTGGCAACGGCAAGTCTTGTGGAAAGAGAAGAAGGACGTCGGTGCAGACCAGCAAGGTCTGAGGAACTCACCCAGCGAGGGTAAGTCAGGGCACGTCTGGAGCAACCAGGAAAGCCCAAGCAGAAGAGGAGTTGCCTTCGTGGGAACCCACTAGCCAACGGGCTAGCGATCGCTAAGGAGCCTTGCACGGTCACACTGGAACCTGGCCCACGGGTCACTCGTGGAGTGAAGGACAGAGATCTTCGGTGCAGTCTGTGCTCAAGGCTGGGGTTACTGGGAGCCCAAAGCAGAACTTCAGGAATTCACAAGAAGTCGATGTACCAGCAATAGTACGTGGTGTCCAGGGGTCACGGTTCCTCGTCACCCACGATAGCCACGGGTCTCAGCTTCGCTGTGGACTCAGGGTAGCCTCGGGGAAGTCAGGAAATCCACCTCTGGTGATGCAGAGACTTTGGCATCCAATGGGAGCTTCGGAATTGCAGACCGGACAGTTGCTTCTTTGGTGCCTGCCAAGCAGGGGAGTCACTCCTTGACTCCAAGGGAGATTTCTTCAGACTTCTAGTCAGGATAGAAAGTCAAAGGTCCAGGATATATATATATTGCAGAGTTTCGTCCAGGGTAATCCGAAGTCGCAAGGACTGGGTTCCCATACTTATACGAAGTTTGGGGGTTGGACATACTCTAGGGACCCACCTATAGGAGGGTTTGGAAAGAGGGGTGGTTACACCCATTTCCTTTGTCCAGTTTTGCGCCAGAGCAGGGGCGGATAGCCTCTGCAACCGGTTTGAACTGGACTATGCAGAGGGACACCAAATGTGCCCCAAGTGCAGGACTTCAAAGCACCAGAGAGTGCTCCCGCCCAGCCCCAATACACATCTGCCTGTCTGGGGAGGTGGTTGCACCTCCCTTCGACAGGAAACCTATTGTCCAGGCCTCCCCTGCCGGAGTTTCGGTCAACAGCAGGAGGCCAGACCTGTGTCTGTGGCAGTGGCATCCATTTTGTGATGCCAGGGCTCAAGAAAGTCCTACCGGGTTAGACCAGTGTGAACATGTCTCTCCCTCTAGAAGGGTGGAATGCTACCCCCGCCACCAGGACTGGCGGGGGGTAGTATTCCAAGATGTTTGACACCAAACACGACATGTTTTGATGCAGCCATTCCAAAGTTAGCATTTACCGCGAGGTTATAATGCACTTAGAAGTATATGGTATGGCTGTGTCACAGAACAGCCATAAGGAAGTATTTCCGAAAGCTGCAGAGGGGCTCAGCTCATGCTTGGGCACCCTCTCACACAAAACCAAGCACTCTGCCTTCAGGATTGTCAAAGCCTGCCATAGGAGTGACTTATAGGTTTATCTGTGTCTGTATATATAGGTGGATATTTATAGCCTATACCACTGTAAGGGGTGCAAGCACCACCTTACCCAGGTTGCAGTAGCAGACCTGTGGTGTCATTTTGTAATGCTTCCCAGGGGTGGCATAATACATGCTTCAGCCCCTGGTAGGCCTCTGAGGTACCTATGCCCTGGGTACATAGTATACCATATACTAGGGGCTTATAAGGCACTCTAGAATAGCAGGATCCCAGTCCAACTAAGTCATAAACCAGCAAAACACCAGGAAAAAAGAGGGGGCAACCATATAGTCAGATTCCACCTTCCTACAATGCCTCCTCCATAATCCACTCTGTTCTCACAACAGTGCAGGTATACAAGTGAACGGAGAGAGGCCCTCATGCGATGGGTGCATAAGGGAGGTCGATGAGAGAGGAAATGGGAGGCCTCACAAGACGGCAGGTGAAAACCTGCGCTTTCTTTTTTTTTTTTTTAAAACAATTTTTATTAGAAACAAAGACAGCAGCAGTGACAATTACCTTGACAATGTAGATATGCCAGTCCTTACCATTACAAATCAACCTCAGTGAACCCCAACCTCACTGGAGTCCAGGGTATCTAAATTCAAACGTTGCCAGTTGTCCCCCGCAATAAGCACTTGCGTATCCCTGGGTCAGATCACTCTGGCTATTCATGATCCCTCACCCTGTGTGCAGCTGATCCTTCGCTCACCCCACTTTTTCCAGCTGCCTCTCCCTCCTGAGTTCTATTGTCGGAGAGATACATATTTATCCTCTACACTTATTCCATTTTCCCCACTGTGGTCCCATTTGCGCGGGCACCCCCTCCCTTTAAATACTGTTTTTTCGGCGAGCATGGCGTGATCCATGTCCTTAGCCCAATCTGTCATTAACGGTATGGTGTCTACTCGCCACTGCCGGGCAATGTTCCGCTTAGCTACACACCACCCCACTGTGGCCCACTCCTGCTCAATCTGCGTGAGGTCCGTCGCTTCCCAGATATTGAGAAGACACAGCGTGGGTGTCGGGTGTATTGTCTTACCACATGTCCTAGCCAATTGCCTGGTAACATTAGCCCAGTATCTCTGTATGTGGGGGCAGCCCCATAAAATATGCAAGAATGTTCCCGTCTGAGCGCAATGCCGGAGGCATAGTGTGTCGGGTCGCCTATTAATTTTGTGCAGCAGAATAGCATCAAAGTACACCCGATGTAGGATTTTAAGCTGCACCAGGCGAAGACGCATTGGGATAGCCACCTCTCTGGGTGAGGACAATGCCTCCCGCCAGTCCTCATCGGCCAAATCCCCTAGTTCTCTTTCCCAGGCCACCCTGAGCTTCGACATCGGATCCAACCGGTTGTCATGTCTCCCGAACACCCAATTGTTAATAGCCGTCAGTTGTGAGGCCTGGTAATAAAGGCGCAGGTCTGGCAATCCTATGCACCTATTATACCATCCCATTGTTAGCTTAGCCATAGCTATGCAGGGCAGTTTATTGTCCCACAGTAAATCTCGCAATACGGCCTCAATCTGCGAAAAATAGGAATTGGGGACCGGATTGGGCGTATTGTGTAATGCATAAAGGAAACGCGGCAGAGCTAGCATCTTGTAGAAGGACGCACGGCCCAGCAATGTCAATGGAAGAGTTTTCCAATATACGACATCTGTACGAAACCGCCGCAACAACCCTTGTAGATTCCTTTAAAAAAACAATGTGGTATTGGTGGTGATAAATATCCCCAAGTAGAGGAAACCCTGGCTAGCCACCGGGATAGTGTATCCTCGAGGACTTTGAGGAGATTCTCCCCAAAGGGAATACATCTGGGATTTAGACCACTTTATTTGATACCCAGAGTGCGCCCCAAAGATATGAAATATGTGGAATACCCGGCGTATTGATCGCGCTGGGGAGGCAAGGTATAGTAAAATATCATCGGCATATAATGATATTCGGTCCTCATGTTCTTCCGTCCATCTCATGCCTCTAATCCCGGGATCTCCCCTTATCCAAACCGCCAATGGCTCGAGAACCAGGGCGAAAAGCAGAGGTGACAGTGGGCATCCCTGGCTAGTGCCTCGGCTAAGGGGGAAGGAGGTGGAGCGATGATTATTCACTAAGACGTGGGCCCTGGGTTGTGAGTACAGCAACTGGACCCATCTCTTGAATTTGGGGCCGAAGCCCATTCGGTCGAGGACTGCGAACAGGTACTCCCATGCTACGGTATCAAACGCCATTTGTGCGTCGAGTGCCAGTAGTATAGCCTCCTTCTCCAGGGTATGCACCCGCCCTATGACCCCATTGACCCTTCGCAGGTTGCGCGCCGTATTACGTCCCAGCATCAATCCAGATTGGTCCGGATGGATCAGATCTGGTAAGTAGGGGAGCAGCCGATTCGCCAGCAGCGTGGCCAATATCTTTGCCTCTATTGCGATTAAAGAAATAGGTCTATACGATTGACACTCGTCCACTGGCTTGCCGGGTTTATGGATAACCACTATATCGGCCTCTCGGATGTCCTCTGGGAGAAGGGCGCGCTCGTAGCTTTCATTATAAAGGTTAAGTAGATGAGGTGCTAGCATGGAGGCCATAGGCTTAATTAGCACAATCGGGAGGCCGTTTGGGCCCACCGCTTTTCCGGAGCGGACATCTTGTATGGCCTTATGTACTTCTTCAGTGGACAGCTCAGCCTCTAGTGCCATACCGTCTTACTCAGATAGACCCCTCACCTCGATAGTGGCAAGAAGGTCTGCCATCCATGCCGCCTGTGAGGCTTCTGGGGCCCCATATACTGTTTTATAGTGCTGAGCAAATGTTTCAGCGATCTCCCGTGGGTCTGTGATCTGGGTATCCTCAGCACCCTTGAGTGCACGCACCCATCGTGCTGCCTGCTCCTTCCGCTCCAGCCAGGCTAATAACTTTCCGGTGCGTTCCCCTTGTTCATAGATATGATGTCGGCTGGCCAACATACTCCCATTTACGTCCTCTAGTAGTAGCTGTTTAGAATCTTGCCTTTTTGTGTTTAATAAGTGTTGAGTGTCTGCATCTGGATCTCGGGAGTTCTCACCTTCAAGACGAAGAATTTCTGTTTCCAACTCCAGAACTCTTCTACGGCGCTCGGCCCTATGGCCAGCGATCACCGACAACGCCCTACCCTTGATCACCGCACCGTATGCCCCCCATAGTATAACCGCTCATGTGACCGAATCAGTGTTTTCTGCAAAGTAGTACTCCGTATCTTTCATCAAAGTGTCTCTGATGTGAGGGACCTTTAGTGCCCAGAGTGGAATCCGTATTGGGCCGGGTTGCGGCGGGTGCCGCATCCCCAGGACCGTAAAAAAAGGGGAATGGTCTGAGACTCCTCGCGCCAGACACCGTGAGTCCGAAAAGTCATGGATATGCTGCGCGTGTGTAAACAGGTAATCTATTCTTGATTGACTCCCGTGGACCCCCGACTGAAATGTGAAGTGTGTGTCCCTGACATGCGCCCACCTCCAGACATCCACCATCCCCAAGGCCTCTACGAAGTCACGTAGATGGGAACCGTGTGCTGGGTCACGTCTGGGGGGGATCTATCCACTAGTCTGTCCATCATCAAATTAAAGTCGCCCCCCATCACTAGTGTGCCCATTGGTAGGTTAAGAAGCAGAGTCGCTACGTCTGTCAGCGTCGTACGTTGTAAGCCGGAAGGTGCATATATTGAAACATTAAGAACTCTACCTTCCCACATACCTGTGCAAGCTACGTACCACCCCAGTTGATCTGTCCAGGTCTTGTGAAGCACGTAGGGACAGTTTTTCCGCAGGAGTATTCCTACCCCTCTAGATCCAGTAGTGAAACCTGAGTGCGCCAACATACGGTACCCCTTCCTATCTAGGGCCTTACATGAGTTCCCATGTAGATGAGTTTCCTGTAGAAGCACCATATCAAGCCCCTGGCGATGGACAAATTGCAACACTACTTAATCTGGTCTCCTAACCCATTGACATTCCAGGTGACAAGTCTAAGCCCTTGCCTTATCGTCATGAATTCCAGGTAGCAACTGGTCGACATGTACCGAGGGCCCGCGATGGCCGGGTCCCCTCAGACGAGAGAATTGCGTACCCTCTGGACTTTCCCTGGTAGCGCCTAAGCATCGGATCATCTCTGCTGTCGCCTGAACATAACAATCAGTCTGTACTGATATACACAGTCACAATAACTCACCAACAAGTAACTCCCTGCGTTGCCCCCCCAACCAATGAAACTCCCCAGGAACCCTTTCTTTGAAAACAAACCCCCCTCCCTGCTTCCCTGCATAGTGGGACCAGAACTGCAAGCCACCCCCAACATGCAGAGTGCCTGTCGCCCACCCATGAACAATTCTAGGGAACGCTAGTAACCCCACTCCCAATGCGGTCATGAATCAACAACTAGCGTCTCACCCCCCACCCGATCCCCGCAACCTGCGCTTTCTTGATGCCGTGGTATATGTGGACATCTTAACTAAACAAAGACGCACTTACTTCATATAGTTAAGACAAAGTATCCTTGTTTGGTAGAGATTTACCTCTATATAGCTTTGTTGTCTTCTCTATTGGACAGTTCATGTCATTACGGATTTATGGATAAAGTTGCACAAGGAACAATTACATTGCCGAAACGCACACAAGGTTACTGAAAACATTTGCTTGTAGTCCTTTACGCAGATGTAATGTAGAATACACAGTGGAAATTGTACCAATGTGGTAGTTCTTAGTTATTAACCAGAAGAAAGTACTCCAGATAGATAGACATTTTGTTAAAACTGTTCTCTTGTAGGAGAAAGGGGCAGGTGAGGTTTTGTCCTAGTGCAGTCACTCACTCTGCTACTGATATACCCACAGACACTTACACACCCAATCTGCCACTCTCACATCCACTCACAGATCCATAGACACTTACATCCACTGACCAATCCATACACCACTCACACACCCACAAAACCATGTACACACCCACTTACTGAGCCATACGACTACTCACACACCCACTCACAGAGCAATACAGCCATACACATACACAAAGTCAAAGTCAAAGTCAAAGTCAAAGGTTTGCTATATTCGGTTAAAATTTAAAACCATCAAAGCACAAAACAGCAAACAAAAAAGAGGAAAATGCATTACAGAAAAATTATTAACACAAATAATAAATACAATACGATTTGGCGCAATGTACAATAAAATGACACTTAGAGTTAATTCATTCATATGGCTAAAAACATAGTAAAATTTCATTATGTCCTAAAAAACATTTCATCTACGACAACGTAGTGGGCACAATGATCATTATCAAGTAACTATGTCAACTGGGCCCTATTTCTGACTCTCAGGGCGCCCACTATAAAGCAGGCAACCCCAAAACAAATCAATGGAGATTCCAACATTTGTAAATAAGCCAAGGCAGGCCTAACTTGCTTAAATTGACAATTCTTTAAAATCGGCAAGATATATTTTTTCCGCTGCAAAGAGTAAAATTTACAGAAAAATAACATGTGCAAAAAATTTTGTTCAGAAATATTATCACAAGGACAGGGCCCCAGGGTTCCCTCTTTAAAAAATCCTTTTGGGTATGCCAAGAGCCAGGGAAGCAAGCCATGCTTAAATCTTATTAGCAAAAACATATGGAAAGGTTTGTTAATGTAGGTTAGGTAGGGCTGAATCTCGTTCCCTAAACTCAACATCACAAACCTCCTCACTGTCGGTTTCCCCAGCTCATCACTTTCCCTTGACAACATTACTCTTGACAAAAATTGGGTCTTAATGGCTTTAATTTGCTCTTTACTAGTCACACAAGGACTAGAGAACAATTCCGAACACCCCATTGCGATCAAATTATTTTTAATGTAACTTAACCAAGGGATAGACAAGGCTTTTTCCAAGGACAGGCAGTCCTGAATAATTTGTTGGTTTAGGTTTGGTGGCTGTTGTGCCCAAACCCTCAACCAGCCTAGTAGCGGGGCCACTGCAATTTGGTCGCTAACATAACCCATCCCTAAATCCTCATGAATATTAAAAGTGGGAACAGAGGGGGGAAGGGACAGCAGTTTCCGAAAGAAACTAATCAAGCTATACAGCAACTCACACACTTACTCTCAAAGATGACAGGTGTCAGTTAGCAATAAAATGAAAAATACATTAAATATGCACTAATAAAACAATAATAAAACAAAGGTTACAGGGATGTTATAGTTAGGAAATAGAAGTTGGAAAACCCTAGAAATTCACTGAAAATACCAAAGGTTACAGGGAAGTTATGGTTAGGCTCAGATTCAGATGACATCACTGATTACATCATCAACCGAACCACTAGCATCCACTTGCACCCCCATACAACCACTAACTTACCAATTCACAGATCCACACAACCACTCAGCCTTAGAGCCACTCACATACCTACTCACTCACCTATACAGTGATTCACAAAGCCACTCACCCATACACCTACTCACTCAGCCACTCATTCAACCATGTAGCCACTCACTCAACCATACAGCTGCTAACATACCCACTTAATAACCCAATTAGCTACTCACACCCCAACTCACTCACTCAAACAGCCTCTCAACAGAGCCATTCACTGACCCATACAATCACTTATGCACCAACTCACACACCTACACAAACATGTATGTACCCATTCACACATCCATACCAGCACTCACTCATCCATACAGCGACTCACACAGACACTAACTTTCCAACACAGCAATTGACAACACACTCACTCACCTATACAACCAGCTATACACACATTGACAGTGCAATAGAGCTACTCACATACCTATTCACTTACCCATACATTCACTCAAACACCCACTCACTCACCCAAATACCCACTTACACACCCACTCACTCTCCTATGGAGACACTCACACAATCACCCACCCATACAGCTACTCACCCAGCCACTCACACAGCCACACACTCAACCATACAGTTACTGACACACCCACTCACTCACCCATACAGCCATTCACACAACCACTTACTCAATCACACAGCCACTCACTCAATCATACACTCACTCACCTAACAATGCAACAACTCACACACACTTACCCACCAATACAAACATTGACACAGGCACTCACTCACCCATACAGCCACTAACACACACACTTATTCACCTATACAGCCACTCATACACTCATGTAGCCACTTAGACAATCACTCACACACAGATTCGGACAGTCACCCTCTCAGATGACATATTTTAGAAATAGTATCACTTATTAGTAGTAAAAAAAATAATAATGTGTAAGTTATGCAGTCGCTCGGTATATATCTTTAAAACCCAGAAACGTTTACAAAACACACTCACTGGATAATGTCATCAGTGGTCATTTGAGATGGCATGAGTGATGTCACTGATCATGTCATGGGTGATGTAATATGTGAGGTCATAAACAGTGCATTGCGGGGCATAAGTTATAATTATCTCAGGTAACTATAACTTCTGAATTTCACTGGATATATATATATATATATATCACATTTCAGCAACAATGTGGTCAGATCGCCGGATCGCTCAGCAGCGGGTGCAGACTACGGGCCGGACCAAGGGCAAAAAGTAAATTTTTCAACAAAGTTTAGTCACACACACCAATCCTTCTTGTTCACACATTTATTATTCCAAGAACAGAGCAAGTCTGTCAACCGACGCGTTTCGGCCTTGCGGCCTTTGTCACGGTAGGGAGACATTACTATCATCATCTGTTTTATAGTACTTCCTGTTTAAAAACAACCCCATTGCATTATGGGAGTTGTAGTGATTTCAACATCAAAACATTTTTTATGTTGTATTACAACATTGATGTAGCATTGCATTTTTGTATATTCTATGTATCATGACATGGCAGGATCCACCAAAGAGAACAGGAGAAACTACAAGCGAATCAGACATCAGCGAAAATGAAGCGGCTGCCAACACAGATGTCATTAAAAAGACCAATTTTTTAGAGGAAATGCGTTTGGTGAACTTAGATCAAAGCTTGTCACGAAATCGGGGCCAAGGAAGAGGCAGAGGACGTGGAAGAGGCAATACAAAGTCTATCCCAGCACCAGAAAAACTAGAAGATCCAAACGCAAAAAGGCAATATCCCCTGAGGAACAGAACATTCAAGAAATAGATAAAACAAATGAAAAAAGAGAGGAAAAGAATTTAATTGTAAACCTCTCAAACTATGCACTATCTGAAGATGAATGTTTAGTACTAAATAAAGGACTATCATTCTGCCCTGAAAGACATTTTAATTACACCGACACAAAAATCGACATATATAAATATGTACGAAAATTAAAATTAATAAAGATACATGCTGGAAAGACCACCAAAAAAATATAAATTGAAAAATTCTACGAGGGAGAAATGACAAAGTCCCGAACTAACAATTGAACAGATACAAGATGTAAAAAATCTTTTTGATTTAGCACATAATCTGAACGAAGAGGACTATACAGCAAATCAAGTTCTGGATGAATTGGGAATAGAAACATCACAGTATTTAAGGAGTGGACTCAAGAATAAGTCCAAATATTGTCCTCAGCTAACTCCGGGAAACAAAATCGATCTATTTTCTGAAGCTATTATGAAAGAACTAGAAGGAATAGAAAAAATACGAAACAAAAAGAATGAAAATCCTAAGAAAAAGGAAAATAAAGCAATAATACGCCTAAAAGATAATCCCCTAATATTTATAAAACCTGCAGATAAGTGGGGAAATATAGTAATTCAAAATACATCAGACTATATCAAAGAAGTGCAAAAACAACTAGGCGACAACACTAAATACAGAAAATTGACTTTGAATCCCATCAATAAAATGATTGTGGACCTCAGAAAGAACCTAGATGAATGGCAAACACAAAATTTGATCAATGAGGAAGAACGACAATATCTGTTCAAAGAGTACCCTACAATACCAACCATGTACTTCTTACCTAAAATTCACAAAACCTTAATCAATCCGCCGGGAAGACCAATAGTATCATCCTGTGACTCTTTATACGAAAATATGTCAACATATGTTGATTATTTCTTGGCACCTATTGTGAAAAATCTAAGTTTATATATACAGGACACAGGAGAGTTTTTAAGAACACTTGCAAACATCACATGGAACCTAAATTTTATCATGGCCACGATTGATGTCGTTTCACTATATACCTCCATAGAGCATGACATAGGCCTACAAGCATGTGCGTATTTCCTAAAACAAAGAAAGATTACGGAACTTCAACACTCAGCCATGTTGATAACAATGATTAAAATCTGACTAAGCAACAACATTTTCCTCTTTGACCATCAACTATACCAACCGCTCTGTGGTACTGCCATGGGCATTGCCTTTTCTCCAAATTTTGCTAATCTCACGATGGGGTGGTGGGAAAAGAAAATAGCCTGGGGCCCTGATAATCATCTAGCCTTGGAGAAAATCGTATTATGGATACGATATATAGATGATTTATTCATAATTTGGGACGGGAAAAAGGAAGACTTTATGCAATATTTTAACCAACTGATTGAAAACCAAATAGGATTATCCTTTACTTGCACAACAAGCAAAACAAGGATAAACTTCTTAGACACCACAGTGTATAGATGAAGGAAAAATACAAACTACCTGTTAGACCTGTCAGCCCTTTGGGTGGTCCCTCCTCATCATTATTTATTTTGTCCCACTTTTGCCTCAAACCCTGTTAGTATTTTTCCTTTTTGGGAACCACCAGATTTTTTTAGTGTTGATGCAGGGTCAGGGAGCCATTTTCCCTACCCCTGGAACTTCTGTCTGAGGGCCTGAGACACAAAATGCTGGCCACCCATTGTCACCTGTGACATCACTGGAACCTACTAGTACCTTCCAGAACATTCTAGAACCCTGTGACAGTGTGAGGCAGGTTTAGAATGTTGGGAAGCCAGCTCAGAGTTGGCAGTTGGAGTTGGCAGTTGGCACCTGACTGGGGTGGAAACTTGTGCCTGGAGTGGGGCCCAGAAACCCACCCTTGATACTAGTCCTTACTGACTGAGCCCAGCCTGGAGCCCTGTGTAGGATAAAGTCAAGAAGAACCAACTCAAGGACCTGAACAGCCGGAACAGGCCTAGAAAGTAAAGAACAGCAAGTTCCTGACCTGTCTATTGGTATCTTCCTGGAGTCCGACGCCGAGAAGCCTAGAGACCTGGGGCCGGAGGTGAAGAAGCGGCTCTGACTGGAAAGCAGACGTCGTACCCGGAGCCGCCAGAGGTCGAGAGAGGGCGCCGACGGAGGTCGTGGAGACACCAGAGGTCGAGGAGGAAGTCACCTGAGGTCGAGTGTGCGGCGTCGACGGGGGAGTGAAGTCCGCCCTCCGGAGTCGCCGGAGACCGAGGTGAATCGTGCCGGAGGTCGGGAGTGGAGATCGCACTCCGGAGTCGCCGGAACCTGAGGAAAGGAGCACCGGAGGTCGGGATTGGAGATCGCACTCCGGAGTCGCCGGAACCTGAAGGGAAGAGCACCAGAGGTCGGGAGTGGAGGTCGCACTCCGGAGACACCCGGAAGTAGGGAGA
Source organism: Triturus cristatus (assembly GCF_964204655.1). NCBI lineage: Eukaryota > Metazoa > Chordata > Amphibia > Caudata > Salamandridae > Triturus > Triturus cristatus. The sequence continues at coordinate 993,320,125 of NC_140579.1, forward strand.
TCGAGTCCCTGTGACGCCGGAGACCGACATCGAATCGAGGCTGCCCAGCGACATCGAGCCGAGGCCGCCCGCCGACATCGATCCGGAACCACCTCACGGCGTCGACAGGAACTGACATCGAGCCGAGGCCGTCCGCCGACATCGATCCGGAACCGCCTCACGGCGTCGACAAGAACTGACATCGAGCCGAGGCCGGCTAGCGACATCGAACCGGAACCGCCTCACGGCGTCGACACGACTCCGGCGGAGTCGGAAGTTCATAAAGAGGGCAGTAAGTGGAATAGAGGGCGCCTAAGGCCCTGTGGAGCCCTAAGAGACCATCCTAGGGGCTAGAGAGGTGTTAGGACCAGCCTGGGAGTGCCAGGGGTGGACTGAGACTGATACAGTGACCTGTGTGAGGGGTTGTGTAGTTTGGGAGAGCCAGATTCCTAGATTACCCTTGATCTACCTCAGTTTTAGCCTCAGCCTTATCCAAGCTAGGTGAGACACCCTCAGGCCATCCACATAACCACAAGCTGTGATTGGGCCAAATCAACCCATAGTACCTCACAAATGTGACCTGATTTGAAAGTGTATTGATGGCTTATATTTATTGAGAGTATTGTATTCTTTGTATTTAACCTATTTATTGTCTCACAGTATTTATTGTCTCACAGTATTTATTCCCTCACAGTATTTATTTGCCTATGTATTTTATGCACATCTATTTATTCATTGATTATTTATGATCTGAGCTTATTTATTTGACCTACCCTTTCTACAGAAGAAGCTTTGTGTACTGTAAGTGTGTTATTATTTATTTAACCTGCAACTAAGAGAAAACAAGATAAACACAGATATATTTTCATAAATTTTTACGGTGTAGTGTTGTTTTTGGAACGGATGCACGCATGGTTATTGTGAGGGTGTGACGTACGCTTAACACGGTGCCTTCCTTACCGCTCGAGCCAAGCTAACACAGTGTGTGTTGGGAAACCCCCGGGTGACTGCTAAAACCCCGGTTGCCCGGGGTTTTCTAACATAATTGGTGTTCAGCGGTGGGATAGAGCTGTGCTTGCGTCCACTCGACAATAACTGTGGGTAGTCCATAGGTCTACACCGGGAGTTTTCTCAAAGCGGACTTCCTAATTCTGAGTTTTGTTTTTTCCAAATTTACTCTGGTGGTGGGAGGAGGTATTACAAAAGGTACCCCCCTGCATAGCTTCTGTAAACACCTGTCTTCTATTCTGAGTGGGCAAAATGGAGTTTGTGTTGGAAGACCTGGAAACTTATACTGTGGCCCAACTCAGAGAGTTTTGTCAGAGAGAGGGGGTGTATTGTCCCCAAGGTGCCAAGAAGGGTGAACTCCAGACCAGCTTGAGGGCTTGGGGGGAGGCACGACGGGAGAGTAAGGCTGAGCAGGAGGACAGGGATGGAGAGCCTGTTAGCGAGGGGGCTGGGTTGTACCAACCTGAGGTGGGGAACCTGTTAGCGGGGATCAGAACACTTTCCAGGAAGGGCAGCACTGTCTCTAGCGGTGGCTTATCAGAAGTAGAATTAACTGACCGGAGGGAGAAAAGACAGCTTACATGGAAGTTGGCGGAGCTGGAGAAAGAGAAGGAGGGACAGAGGATGGCTCACGAGTTGAGGCTGAGGGAAATAGATCTCCAGATCCTACGAGTCGGGGCACAAACTGTTCCTAATGGTGGCAGCAAAGACAGAGAAATCACCAGGGAACCCAAACCCTATCTGCCAAAAGACATAGTAGCTAGCTATAGTGCGGGCGACGATATCGCCAAGTGGCTAGCGGCCTATGAGGTCTCTTTAAGGGCCCATGGGGTGCCAGAGAAGTACTGGGGAGGGGGATTGTACAAATACATGCCTCCAGCTGGTAGGGATGCATTATTGGCCCTAGAGCCGGATGAGCAGACCCACTACCCCACCATGAAAGTGGCGCTCGTAAGAAAGTTTGGACTAACACCCGAGAAGTACAGACAGAAGTTCCGGGGTAGCCACAAACTGGGCACACAGAATTGGGTGGATTTCCTGGACTATGCAAAGAAGGCATTAGAGGGTTGGATTCAGGGCAGTGAGGTGAGGGACTACGAGGGGTTGTTTGATTTAATGTTGAAGGAACACCTGCTCAAAAAATGTTTCCCTGAACTGCGTCAACACCTGGTGGATAGCAAGCTGACCAATCCCCGGAAGCTTGCTGAGGAGGCGGACATTTGGGCTAGTACCCGGGTGTCCACAAGGGGGACTGGAGGGGATACTCAAAAGGCCGGACAGGGCGCCCCCCCAGAAGAAAGAGGGAGGGGAAAAGAAAAAGGAGTTCTCTAAAGGCCCCCAAAATAACTTCCAAGGAAAGGGAACAGGATTCACCCCTAGGGCTAACCCACCCAGAAACCCTAATCCTGGCCAGAGTCAGCAGCCAAGGGTTGTCCATTGCTTCGAGTGCAGTGGCGTTGGACACTATAAGGGAGATGCGAAGTGCCCGAAAAGACCACCCCCTCCCATTGGAGGAAAGGCCCCCGGAGTAGCTAGTGTAGTGCTCGGGGAGGAGATGCCCTTAACTAAGGGAAGGGAGTGGGCGGGTGTCACTTTAGTGTCCCTGGGAGAACGGGAGATGGTTCCTAAGATCCAGGTGCCCGCAAATACCGTAAAGTATGGGCAGTGGGTCACCATCAATGGCCAAAGAGGGGAGGCTCTGAGAGACACAGGAGCCAGTATGACTATGGTACGTAGCCAACTGGTGTCTCCAGAGCAGGTAATTCCCGATGTACTCCACCCAGCCGCGATGGCTGACGGCAGAACCGGCCACTATCCGGTGGCCGAGGTTCCCTTTGAATGGGAGGGGGTTGCAGGTTCACTTCGAGTTGCCGTAAGCCCTGCCGTGCCGGTCGATTGTCTACTGGGGAATGACATGGAGCACAATGCTTGGAAGGAGGTGGAATACCGGACTCATGCTGAGATGCTGGGTACACCTGACTGGGCCTGTGTTAGCACAGGGTCCGCGACTACCCGGAGAGGGAGTTTGTTTCGACTGGAGCCTGGAACAAAGGCACAGCCGGCTGCCGACCAAGGGAAGAACCGAGGACAGGAGGAGCCTGCCTCGGCATCCGCGCCCCGTGTGACGGATAGGCCACCGGAGGTGGTGGACCAGGAGTCCGCGGTGGGGGATGTTACCAAACTGGAGGACCTACCTATCCCGGCCGAGTGGCACGTGGAGGGAGGGCCGACCAGGGAGGAATTCTGCAAGGGCCAGAGGGAGTGCCCTACCCTTGAGGGACTGAGGCGACAGGCCGAAGCCCAGGCAGCAGGGAACGTTGAGGGGAACTACAACCTTTACTGGGAGGATGGCCTCCTCTACAGTGAACCCAAGGCACCCCTACATGGATCGTCACGAGCCTTAGTAGTCCCTCAACGTTACCGAGCCTTCCTACTGGAATTGGCTCACGAGATCCCCTTGGCAGGACACCTGGGGCAAGACAAGACCTTCGCCCGTCTTGTCCCACACTTTTATTGGCCTCAAATGAAAGTGTCGTCCGACACCTACTGCCGGACATGTGTGTCTTGCCAAGCCAGTGGGAAAACAGGGGTGAAGCTGAAAACTCCCCTGGAACCACTTCCTGTCGTTAGCACCCCCTTTGAAAGGGTGGGCATCGACATTGTGGGTCCATTAGATCCGCCTACTACAGCTGGTCACAGGTTTATCCTGGTTCTGGTGGATCATGCCACACGGTACCCAGAGGCTATACCTCTAAGGACCATTACAGCACCTGTTGTGGCTTGGGCCCTGATGGGAATCTTTACCCGAGTGGGTTTTCCCAAGGAAGTTGTGTCCGACAGGGGGACCAACTTCATGTCAGCATACATGCGGGCCATGTGGAAGGAGTGTGGAGTGACCTACCGGTTCACAACTCCTTACCACCCCCAGACCAATGGTCTGGTGGAGAGGTTTAACAAAACCTTGAAAGGCATGATCAGAAGTCTGCCTGAAAGCCTGCGGAGGAAATGGGACGTCCTCCTACCCTGTCTATTGTTTTCCTACAGGGAAGTGCCACAGAAGGGAGTGGGCTTCAGCCCCTTCGAGCTTTTGTATGGGCACCCTGTGCGTGGACCTCTCAGCCTGGTGAGAGACGGATGGGAAAGAACTCCCAGAAAGCTTCCCCAGGACGTGGTGAGCTACATGCTGGCCTTCCGGAGCCAAATGGCTAAGTTGTGGAAGCAAGCTTCTGACAACTTGGAGGCCAGCCAAGCAGTAATGAAGGCGTGGTATGACCACAACGCTCACCCGGTGGAATTGGAGCCTGGCCCGAAGATGTGGGTGATCGAACCAGGATCGCTTAGCGCCCTCCAGGATCGCTGGTCAGGACCCTTTGAGGTATTGGAGAAGAAGGGTAAGGCTACCTACTTGGTGGATCTTAAGACCCCTCGTCAGCCCCTACGGGTGCTGCATGCCAACCGCCTCAAACCCCACCACGAGAGGCCCGAAGTCATTTTGATGATGGTGACTGACGGAGCAGAGGACGTGGAAAGCGAGCGTCTCCCCGATTTGTTTGCGTCTCAAGAGAAGGATGGGTCGGTGGAGGGAGTGATTCTCTCCCCGTCCCTAACTCCTGAACAGCAGGAGGACTGCCGCCAGGTCCTGGGACAGTACTCTTCGTTGTTCTCCCTTGTTCCGGGTAGGACTCACCTGTGCGTCCATGATGTGGACACAGGAGACAGCCCACCTGTGAAGTCCAAGATCTACCGGATGTCAGACAAGGTGAAGGCCAGCATTCACAGTGAAGTCACTAAGATGCTGGAGCTAGGAGTGATCGAACCTTCCAGCAGCCCCTGGTCCAGTCCGGTGGTGCTAGTACCAAAAGCCGCACCACCGGGTGCCCAACCGGAACTGAGGTTCTGTGTGGACTACCGGGGACTGAACTCAGTAACCAAGACTGATGCTCATCCGATCCCAAGGGCGGATGAATTGATTGACCGGCTGGGAGCTGCCCAATATCTAAGTACCTTTGACCTTACTTCTGGGTACTGGCAGATCTCTCTGACTGACGGAGCTAGGGAAAGGTCAGCCTTCTCCACGCCCAAAGGCCACTACCAGTTCTGTGTGATGCCCTTTGGGCTCAAGAACGCACCTGCCACGTTTCAGCGTCTGGTGAACCAGATCCTCACTGGAATGGAGAGTTTCTCTGCTGCTTATCTGGATGACATAGCCGTCTTCAGTAACAGCTGGGAGGATCACTTGCGTCACCTGCAAGCTGTTCTCCAGGCCCTGAGACAAGCTGGTTTAACGATCAAGGCCAGCAAGTGCCAGATCGGGCAGGGGTCGGTAGTGTACCTTGGACACTTGGTGGGTAGGGGAGCGGTGCAACCCCTCCAGGCGAAGATCAAGGCCATCATGGCCTGGGAACCCCCCAAGACTCAGACTGAGGTCCGAGCTTTTCTGGGCCTCACCGGGTATTACCGCCGCTTCGTGAAGGGATATGGTACCATTGTGGCCCCCCTCACGGAGCTTACGTCCAAGAAACAACCTCGACGGGTAGTCTGGACGGAGGCTTGTCAGCAGGCCTTTGTAAAACTGAAGCAAGCCATGTGCGAGGCCCCGGTCCTACGGGCCCCAGACTTTTCCAAGGAGTTCATTGTCCAGACGGATGCATCGGAACATGGCATTGGGGCAGTGTTATCGCAACTCAATGAAGAGGGTCTGGATCAACCCGTGGTCTTCCTATCCCGGAGGCTACTTCCCAGGGAACAGAAGTGGAGTGCAATAGAGCGTGAAGCCTTTGCAGTGGTATGGGCTCTGAAGAAGCAGCGGCCATACCTGTTTGGCACGCACTTCCTAGTTCAGACCGACCACAGACCCCTTCGTTGGCTGATGCAGATGAAGGGGGAGAATCCCAAGTTGCTAAGGTGGTCTATCTCCCTACAGGGAATGGACTTTCAGGTGGAACATCGGCCTGGAGTGGACCACGCCAATGCAGACGGTCTCTCAAGGTATTTCCGCCTTAGTGATGAGAACTCCCAAGGGGTTGGGTAGCTCTCCCCACTTTCAGCTGGGGGGGACGCGTGTTAGACCTGTCAGCCCTTTGGGTGGTCCCTCCTCATCATTATTTATTTTGTCCCACTTTTGCCTCAAACTCTGTTAGTATTTTTCCTTTTTGGGAACCACCAGATTTTTTAGTGTTGATGCAGGGTCAGGGAGCCATTTTCCCTACCCCTGGAACTTCTGTCTGAGGGCCTGAGACACAAAATGGTGGCCACCCATTGTCACCTGTGACATCACTGGAACCTACTAGTACCTTCCAGAACATTCTAGAACCCTGTGACAGTGTGAGGCAGGTTTAGAATGTTGGGAAGCCAGCTCAGAGTTGGCAGTTGGAGTTGGCAGTTGGCACCTGACTGGTGAAGGGAGAGCAGCACAACACTGAAGGAGGAAGGAGTGAGGCAGCAGGGGTGGAAACTTGTGCCTGGAGTGGGGTCCAGAAACCCACCCTTGATACTAGTCCCTACTGACTGAGCCCAGCCTGGAGCCCTGTGTGGGATAAAGTCAAGAAGAACCAACTCAAGGACCTGAACAGCCGGAACAGGCCTTGAAAGTAAAGAACAGCAAGTTCCTGACCTGTCTATTGGTATCTTCCTGGAGTCCGACGCCGAGAAGCCTAGAGACCTGGGGCCGGAGGTGAAGAAGCGGCGCTGACTGGAAAGCAGACGTCGTACCCGGAGCCGCCAGAGGTCGAGAGAGGGCGCCGACGGAGGTCGTGGAGACACCAGAGGTCGAGGAGGAAGTCACCTGAGGTCGAGTGTGCGGCGTCGACGGGGGAGTGAAGTCCGCCCTCCGGAGTCGCCGGAGACCGAGGTGAATCGTGCCGGAGGTCGGGAGTGGAGATCGCACTCCGGAGTCGCCGGAACCTGAGGAAAGGAGCACCGGAGGTCGGGAGTGGAGATCGCACTCCGGAGTCGCCGGAACCTGAAGGGAAGAGCACCGGAGGTCGGGAGTGGAGGTCGCACTCCGGAGTCGCCGGAACCTGAAGGGAAGAGCACCGGAGGTCGGGAGTGGAGGTCGCACTCCGGAGACACCCGGAAGTAGGGAGATCGAGTCCCTGTGACGCCGGAGACCGACATCGAATCGAGGCTGCCCAGCGACATCGAGCCGAGGCCGCCCGCCGACATCGATCCGGAACCACCTCACGGCGTCGACAGGAACTGACATCGAGCCGAGGCCGTCCGCCGACATCGATCCGGAACCGCCTCACGGCGTCGACAAGAACTGACATCGAGCCGAGGCCGGCTAGCGACATCGAACCGGAACCGCCTCACGGCGTAGACACGACTCCGGCGGAGTCGGAAGTTCATAAAGAGGGCAGTAAGTGGAATAGAGGGCGCCTAAGGCCCTGTGGAGCCCTAAGAGACCATCCTAGGGGCTAGAGAGGTGTTAGGACCAGCCTGGGAGTGCCAGGGGTGGACTGAGACTGATACAGTGACCTGTGTGAGGGGTTGTGTAGTTTGGGAGAGCCAGATTCCTAGATTACCCTTGATCTACCTCAGTTTTAGCCTCAGCCTTATCCAAGCTAGGTGAGACACCCTCAGGCCATCCACATAACCACAAGCTGTGATTGGGCCAAATCAACCCATAGTACCTCACAAATGTGACCTGATTTGAAAGTGTATTGATGGCTTATATTTATTGAGAGTATTGTATTCTTTGTATTTAACCTATTTATTGTCTCACAGTATTTATTGTCTCACAGTATTTATTGTCTCACAGTATTTATTCCCTCACAGTATTTATTTGCCTATGTATTTTATGCACATCTATTTATTCATTGATTATTTATGATCTGAGCTTATTTATTTGACCTACCCTTTCTACAGAAGAAGCTTTGTGTACTGTAAGTGTGTTATTATTTATTTAACCTGCAACTAAGAGAAAACAAGATAAACACAGATATATTTTCATAAATTTTTACGGTGTAGTGTCGTTTTTGGAACGGATGCACGCATGGTTATTGTGAGGGTGTGACGTACGCTTAACACGGTGCCTTCCTTACCGCTCGAGCCAAGCTACCACAGTGTGTGTTGGGAAACCCCCGGGTGACTGCTAAAACCCCGGTTGCCCGGGGTTTTCTAACACTACCCTATATCGAAAGAAAACAGCCACAAATAGCATTTTACATGCTAAAAGCTTCCATCCCCAATCACTTGTAAACAGCATCCCATATGGGGAATTCTTGAGGATCAAAAGAAACTGTTCAAAGGAATGTGATGCAACTGTCCAAATAGAAGCCTGTGCCGAAAGGCTAAAGAATCGAGGATATAGACAAAGAACCTTAAATAAAAGCAAAAGGGAGGTAGAACAAAAAACACATGATGAGATTCTGATGTCAAAAACAGAAAAGGAACAACAAATGAAGATAGAACAAGACCGAGAGAAAGCTGAAGAAATCTTGTCTAAAATTGAAAACAATGAAGAAGCACCTAGACTAATTCTGACGTATAGTAAGGCGAGCGCAAAAGTTACTAAGATCGTTCAGAAATATGGCACTTACTAGCACAAGATAATTGGAATAAGACCGAAAGTAACATATAGAAAAGCAAGTTCAATAAAGGACAAAGTAGTACAAAGTCATTTTATAACACCTACAAAAGAAACATGGTTTACACAACAACAAATGGGATTCAAAAAATGTTCCAACTGCAAGGCGTGCAAAATTGCCATAAATAAAAAGGAGATAACTGACCCTGATGGAAAAACGATAAGAATAAATCACAGAATCACATGCACAACACAATTTGCAGTATATGTAATACAATGTGCATGCGGAAAAAAATACATCGGAAGCACTACGTGCATGCTTAACAAACGAATATTGGAACACATCAGAGCGGTTAAGAATAGAGACACTAATTATGCAACATCAAAACATCTGGCCAAGTGCCAAAAGAATGACTGGAGAAAGATGGAGTATTTTGGACTGGACACAATCCCACTAAATGAAAGAGCAGGGGACAGAAAAAGGAAATTGCGACAATTGGAGTCAAAATATATAATACGACTACAAACTAAGACTCCCAAAGGCTTAAACAATGACGAAGAAATGTACATTCATCTGTAAAGCATCAACTGAGACAATTGCGATAAGAACTTCAGAAATTTAAATGAAAAGACCAAACGTAAAACCACACAAGCAGCCTGTATATTCTTTGGACATGAGCAAATAGATACTAATCTAATACGAGCAGTTGACTGGAACCCTCGGTATAACGAAGAGAAATATATGTACTAGACGCAAAATGAGCATTGAGTAAAGCACATTTAAGAACAATTTTCTCTGCATTGTGCAAAAGAAATATTAGAGATGTTTTGTTACTAAAACGAAAAGCTTACCATATACAAACTACGCAAAACCAAAGGAAATGATGGATGGAGTGTTGAACATTGCAAGCACTCACCCCTAGTCAACTGATCTGGGTTTAATCCATCACCGTTCTTTAGCCCACTCTGCCACCCCAGTTCAGACATGGCCATATGCAAATCAGTCTGACCCTGTGCCTCATGGGAACAGTCCAGCCCGAACTGCCAAGCCATGTCTTCCCTGGACCGGAAACAAGCTTCCTAGGACTGGTTTCTGGCATTTCAGCCGTCTTCAGCCAGGCTTGCTTGAATCCAGTGGCAAAGTGAGCAAGGGACTCACGTCTGAGCATACCTTGCCAACTTATGGCGAACAAAGCAAAACCAAAGGAAATGATGGACGGAGTGTTGAACATTGCAAGCACTCACCCCCAGTCAACTGATCTGGGTTTAATCCATCACTTTTTTTTAGCCCACTCTGCCACCCCAGTTCAGACATGGCCATATGCAAATCAGTCTGACCCTGTGCCTCATGGGAACAGTCCAGCCCGAACTGCCAAGCCATGTCTTCCCTGGACCGGAAACAAGCTTCCTAGGACCGGTTTCTGGCATTTCAGCCGTCTTCAGCCAGGCTTGCTTGAATCCAGTGGCAAAGTGAGCAAGGGACTCACGTCTGAGCATACCCGGCCAACTTATGGCAAACAAAGCAAAACCAAAGGAAAAAATGATGGACGGAGTGTTGAACATTGCAAGCACTCACCCCCAGTCAACTGATCAGGGTTTAATCCATCACCGTTCTTTAGCCCACTCTGCCACCCCAGTTCAGACATGGCCATATGCAAATCAGTCTGACCCTGTGCCTCATGGGAACAGTCCAGCCCAAACTGCCAAGCCATGTCTTCCCTGGACCGGAAACAAGCTTCCTAGGACCGGTTTCTGGCATTTCAGCCGTCTTCAGCCAGGCTTGCTTGAATCCAGTGGCAAAGTGAGCAAGGGACTCACGTCTGAGCATACCCTGCCAACTTATGGCGAACAAAGCAAAACCAAAGGAAATGATGGAACTTCACGTTTGCGCAAAAAATATACACGTTTTTCACTGTATCAAAGTACTATACAAATTGATCCTGCCATGGCATGATACATAGAATATACAAAAATGCAATGCTACATCAATGTTGTAATACAACATAAAAAATGTTTTCTCTGTCATTGGGATATGATGTTGAAATCACTACAATTCCCATAATGCAATGGGGTTGTTTTTAAACAGGAAGTACTATAAAACAGAGGATGATAGTAATGTCTCCCTACCGTGACAAAGGCCGCATGGCCGAAACGCGTCGGTTGACAGACTGGCTCTGTTCTTGGAATAATAAACGTGTGAACAAGAAGGATTGGTGTGTGCGACTACACTTTGTTGAAAAATATACATCTATATCTATCTTTGGCACCACTTGACAAATCTATCTTCATGAAATTTCCCCAAAAAGTGTCATAGTAAGTTTTGTTGTGCAAGGAAAGATTCGCAGTAATCTGTCAAGCAGGGGCTAAATAAAGTATGCTTTTTCCATGCAAATTCCCAAAGCACTTGCCAACACGCTTACAGTCAGAACCGCTGGACGGAATTAGACCAAATTTGGCAGAAAGGTAGATTTGGTTATGCAGATCATGCTTTTTGTTATTTGGTGTAAATGTGTTCAATAGTTGTTGAGAAATTTAAGGGAAAAAAATAAGGATATCTGCGAGGGTGGATAATTTGCAAATAATAATGAACTTATGTAAGGAAATGCAAAGCTTTGATTGGCTGCAAACACTGCAACCAGGAAGTGCTGTCGGCCTTTTGAGACTCCGCTTCAGCCAAGTTCCAAAAAAAACACAAAAAAAGAAAAGCGGGCAGGGTACTAGCCTTGTTCCTGGGGTTCTAGTGGGACCTCGGCAAGGCAAAAAAATAATTTTGTAAATAGAAGCATTTGCCCAGGAATTCGCAAAATTAGTGAATTTGTGGCAAAAAAAAAAACACAGACTGCCGCACTTGTTGTGTGAAGGGCATCCAGGTGGGCCATGTCCCGGGGATATTGTTTAAAAGAAGGTGGTGGGTACAGGGCCCCCCTCCTGAGGCTCCTTGAGCCCCTGGGAGGACAACCTCCCTGGAGCTTTATTTATAAATAAAGAAACAGAGGGTGCACACAAGCCCCTCTCCATGGGCTCTATGGTGTTAATAAAACATTGATGGGGGGGGTCATGCAGACCCCCCCATGCCCCGGGGGCCACCACCTTTCCAGGGCTAGAAAGCATTACATCGGGGCCCTGCTGTCCCACCCCCAAGAACCACCACCTCCCCGGGGTCGAATACTTTAAAAACAATGGGAGAGGAGCTGTGTGGCCCTCCTCACATGCCGTTCTTGGCCCCGGGGACCACTACCTCCACAGGTCAGGCCCTTGAAAATCAATCAGATCCCTGAGCTAACTATAACTTACGCCCCGCAATGCACTGCTTTTGACCTCACATATTACATCACTTATGACATGGTCAGTGACCACACTCATGACATCACTGATGACAGCTCAAATGGCATCATTGATTACAGTGAGAACAAAACCAGAAGCCATTGTCCACAGAATCACTCATACAATGACACCAGAAGCCAAATACTGGCAAACAAAGGCTTATGTTAAAAACAAATGTGGAAAAACAAAGGTTAAAGTGACAAAGTGATGTTAAATTAGATCATGAAATACAATAAATCACTGAAATTCACCAGTTATAGTTTACTGAGCTAACTATATCTTGTTCCCCCACCACGTACTGCTTCTAACCTCACATTACATCACTCAGGACTCATCACTCCAAGAAAACATGTTAGGTGTTGCACTTAACAAAGATTTGATGACCTCAATGTTCACATTTTATAAGTAAACAACATCTAATTTAAAGGAGAATAGATTCTTGATTTGAAGGCTGAGGGAAAAAGAACAATATGTCTGATAAACAATCAAAATATTTCTGTGTGCGTTTCAGAGTGCTGGTGTTTAAACTACATTCCCCTTGTTGTGGACCTTCAAGTGCATGTTCTTGGGTGTAGAACTTTACCTTTATACATAAAAACAAGCACTGGCAATGTCAAGAGATCTGGCTTATTAATGGAAACATCTTTCATGTCATTGATAGGTTTAGGCATTATATATACATTGTGTCTATATATTTACACTCATGCATCCATTCATTCATCAATCCACTAACTCATTCTTGCATTCACTCTCTGACATAATCACAATAAAACCGATATAAAAGCACATTCAAGATAAATTAAAAGAATACAAGTAGAAAAAAACTAAAACATGCCGCCATCGAAACACAACAGAAATAAGCTTGCAGTAACCTAACTGAAAAAAGCAGCGGCTGTCCATCTTGCAGTGGTATTGCAACTAATTAATTGTGGATTTTTAGTTCCAGCATGACAGCCACTTTAAAACCAACGAGTTGGCAATCGTAGAATCCTAAAACAATGATGCACTGTGGACAACAGTATTCGATAATGGTCACCTGATTTATTGGAAGTGGGCATGTGGAATGAGGTACATGTCAGAGAAAATAAGTGGAAAGCAAGTGTTTTGTTAGGAATGCCTGGGAAGCTATAGTATCCTCTTAAGAAAAATAATATTCAAAGAGGAAAAGCAAAGAAATGAAAGGTGAACTATAAGATGAGGAAACTGAAAACGGAAGGACTGGTAAACTATCCCTGGTACTCAAACACTTACTTTCATGTGGATGTGCATACGTTATCAGAAAATACCATAATTCACAGAGGCAATATATATGTTATAATAAATGTTTTGTTTTTCAATATCCTAAAAATCCAAACACCAAAAGCCTTCCCTACAATGGTAATCAGTGAGATTTCATGTATCAAAATACTTGACTGCAGGTTTTAATAGGGTGGAAAACAACCCAGAATCCTACTGGAACAATAAATAAATCAGGCCTACTGCCTTTGTTGCAATATTTAGTAAAAAACAGATCCGACGTAAGGCTGCTGAAATACTTTTTCCTAGTGAACCAATCATGTCTATAACTGTTAATGACTTGTCACAATAACCAAATCAGGCAAGCCCTTTTGACCTTAAGCTTTTACACTAGACATCAGAAATACAGCCATTCAATTACTGAAGTCTAGCAAGGATTCTCACAGCGCACATCTTCTAAACCCCCAGTTTTCCAAATGGGGTGATCAACACCAAAACCCTTGCCTACTACAGTAATCTGTGAGATTCCAGGTAACAAAACACGTCTGCAGCCTTTAATACTGAGCAAAACAGTTCACCTTTAGATGCTTATTGACTTTAACATACTTTTCACAATCAATTTGTCCGGCCTAGCACCTTTTTCGCTGGTTTGTCTCCTTACCCAACTCAAACCGTATGTGTTGGGCATAAACATTCCCTCAAGACAACCAACTAGTATACCATATTAAAATTAGGAGTCTGAAGGTTCCCAGGCTTTGTGGAATCCCCTAAAGGGGACCAAGAAATTAGCCAAAATACAAATAAATTACTGGGACATAGCCTATTTTTGCTATTCCAGTTAGTGGTGGAATTGGGTGTGAAAGATCCTGAACAGGTATACATTGCTGAAAAGTAGACACATTTCTGAATTTAGCAAGAGGTCATTTGTGTAGATCCTTTAAGGTTTTTTTTTATAGAAACTAACAGTTACAAATAAAAAATATTGAAATTGAGTTGAAAAAAACAGCCATTTGTGCCAACATTTTCACCTGTAACTTCTTCTAAGTATGACAGATTTTTGTAAGCAATATACCGTTACATCTGCTGGACCCTTCTGGTTGCGGGGGTATGTACGACTTGTAGGTTCACCAAGAACCCGAGGAAACCAGAGCCAATAACTGAGCTGCATCGTGCAATGATTTTTCATTGTGTACCAGGTATATAGCAATTCATTTGGTAAACTATAAAGAGTGAAAAATAGATACCAAGGAAACCTATATATTTACGAAATACAGAGTTTAGAAGCAGTGGTTATTTGCAGACCTCCAAAATTGTGGTTACAGATACAAGCCTGTGAATTAGTGGTCATTTTTCAAAATGACTTCTTTTTTTACAAATTGTCTTACATTTGGACAGGGGAAATGCAAAGAAAGTCAATCGGTAATAACACTTGTTATACTATTCTGTGTTTCTCTCAGTCTCCCTATAAAAATGCAACTTCATTTGTGTGGGTAGGCCTAGTGCCTGCTATAGGAAATGGCCCAAAACGCAACATGGACAAATCACATTTTTCCAGTGAAAACTGACCATTTTTTTGCCATGTGCCTAGCTGTGGATTTTGGACCCTAGTTCAGCTAGCACCTAGGGAAACCTAGCAAACCTGTGCATTTTGTTAAACTAGACATCCAGGATGCGGTGACTTGTGTGGCTCTCAGCAGGTTCTGTTACCCAGAATCATATGCAAACCTCAAACTTTGTCCAAAAAACTAAATTTGTCACATTTCTGTGATGACGCTAAGGCGGGTCTGGTGGCTCAGTGGACTAATGCGTCTACTGCAGGAGCCTGTGTTCGACCTCATGGTCACAGGTTCAAATCTTGGCGATTCCACTCAGCCTTTCATCCATCCGAGGTCGATAAAATGAGTAGCATTGAGTTGGGTAACATCTGTTATTCAGTGCCAAGATACCCGTAGTGGTGAACGTGCGCTTTAAAAATACACATGTTATGTTATGTATAAGAAATAATAGTAATCTCAGGTGCCTAGTGGGCTACCTGCCCCTTTGGGGGTAGATCAGGCGCTATATCGCCCATCTGCCTCCTGGGTGGGGCAGAAAGACTGCCATTGTTTAGGGTGTGAGGGTGGGGGCCGATTTTGTGCAGCCCCTGCCCCTGAATCATAAAAAAATTCCCTGGTGTCTAGGGAGCTTTCTGCCCCATTGGGGGGCATAATGGAGTTACTGCCCCATCTGCCCCGAGGGGGGGCAGAAAGACTGACTATGCCTATCAGTAATGGGGCAGATAGACTGCCATTTTTTTGTGGGGGTGGGGGCATTGGCATGCCCATTCTGGGCAGCCCCCACCACTGAACTTTAAAAAAAATGAATCCCTGGTGCCTAGTGGCCTTTCTGCCCTGGGGGGCAGATAAGGGGCTATTGCCTCCATCTGCCTCTGGGGGGGGCAGAAAGACTGGCAGTTTTTTTGGGGGGGTGGGGGCACTGGCATGCCCATTCTGGCAGCCCCCACCCTTACGTATTAAAAAAACCTAATCCCTGGTGCCTAGTGGGCGTTCTGAGCCACGGGGCAGGTAAGAGGCTATTGCCCCATCTGCCTCCCGGGGACAGAAAGGCTGTGGCAATTTCTTCTGGGCGGCCCCCACCCCTACGTCTAATAAAAAAAAAAATCATCCCCGGTGCCTAGTGGGCTTTCTGCCCTCCAGGGTGCAGATCAGGGGCTTTATCTCCCATCTGCCTTCTGGGCAGGGCAAAAAGACTGTGCCATTTTCTATGGGGTGAGGGTGGGGGCATTGGCATGCCCATTTTGGGCAGCCCCCGCCCCTGATCTATAAACTAATAATCCCTAGTGTCTAGGGTGTTTTCTGCCCCATCGGGGGGGGGGGATCAGATTAGAGGGACTACCCTCAGTCAGGAAGACTGACTATGCCTTTTAGTAACGGGGCAAAAAGACTGTGCCATTGTTGTGGTGGTGTGGCGCATTGTCATGCACATTCTGGGTAGCCCCAACCCCTGAACTTTGGAAAAAAATTAATCCCTGGTGCGGAGTAGGCTTTCTGCCCCCGGGCGGACCAGATAAAGGGCAGAAAGACTGGCAATTTTTTGGGGGGTGAGGACATTAGGATGCCCATTCTGGGCAGCCCCGACCATGACATAAAAACCAGTGGGGGCAGAAAGATTGACTATGCCTGTTAGTAATGGGGTAGCAAAGACCGTTGCCCTGGTGGCTAGTTTGTGGATCCCAGCTTGGGGATCGTCCTCCTGGGATGATACCTGAGCAGGGATCCACTAGGGAGGGGTACCATTGGAAAGGGGAGATTGTCCCCTTCCAATGATACCTCTCCTGTGTGTTTTGGTGCTCGGGCAACTGAGATAGCCCTCACGAGCACTGAGACAGTGAAACTGAAACTAGGTTTCTGTTTCAATTTCAGTGCAATGACGTCAGTGCGCAATGCTCGCGATCGTCATTACACTGAAGAAAAAATATGCCTCTAGAGGTTGGAGAAGCTCTTCTCCCACCTCCCGAGGCCCATAAAATAGCCCAGCAGAGGGATTGAGGCCTATATACTGTCAGAACCCCTTTTAACCTGAAAGTGAAGGATCATCAACCCAGAAGTCAATGATATCTATTTTTGATTGGGAAATTAACTATTTAGGAAACAGAGGTCTTAAAGGGGAGGTGGCCATGTAAGTCAGTCAGAACTCTAACCATGCACAAGGTCGACAGCACAATAGGCAAACTACATTCATAGTAACCATCACAACCATCACCCAGAAACTGGAAACTGGTAACCTCTACCACATTGCGGTGAAAACGGAGAAGCACCTGTAACGTTCTGCCAGCCCTGAGCCCGCACACCCAAGTTAAAGCCCTGACAGAGCAATAGAATGAGCCAAACATAAAACACACAATACTTATACACATGTACATTTGAGTGGGGATTTCTGGTTTCTCGTGTGTGTGTTCTACAAACAGAAGCAGTCTTATAGCTACTATTAGTGTACTGAACCATGCTACAGTATTACCGAAGCTAGATTTTCATATTTCTGCTTTGCTCAACAGCTTCAGCCTCTGGAATTAATGTCATGAGACCTATAACAGCATCAGTGATCTCCAATAGCTACAATAAGCTCATTTCAGAGGCGGCTGAGCTTTGAGCACTGCCAGAAATGTCCCCACATGTTAAATGTGAGTGCTCAGAGAGATGCCTTGTGCAGAGAGGGAAAGCTGAGGAGGGGCTGAGAGTGCAAGAGATGAGGGTCCTGGGCGCTTTCCAAGCAGGACTCTGTTCCGGGGCCCGCCTCCCTCTCCAGTTGCTGCCAGAGATCACTGGTGGACTCATGTTTCGGCAGTATGATTAGTCGGCTCATTCCTTCCAAGGAACGGGGAAGAAGAGAGGCAGGGAGAGAAAGGAAGTAGGCCTAGAGTGAGAGAAACCAGGCTCCTCTTAATAGGGCACCCACCACACTCTGGCACCTTCTTAAATTTAGTATGTAGCCCTCGACCATCCCTGCTTGTTTAACTAAAGAGCTTGCTCACTCCCCCCCTCAGTGTGCGTGTGGTGGGCTGGGATGGATTCACTGTGAGCAGATACCTTCCTACAACCCTATTGAAAGCGCGTGGGGGACTGCCAGACTCTTTGTGCCATGACTGGCATCCCTTGCATCAAAAGTATGTAGAAAGAAGCACAGTAATACAGGTCGGAATTACGCAGTGAAGCTTGCAATATATTGTACACATGAAAAGCTGGTGTTTCTGGAGCAAATGTCTGCAAATGGTATTCGTGCTTGTAACTTCATATTTGACTTCATTCAGCTAAATAGGTTATGTCGGGCAAATATAACATGTTTTTAGCTTGTATAAGTAAATGATAACAGTTTAAAAACGAATATTGTGTCATTACTAATTAACATGTGTGCTGCCTTAGGCGCTTTAACCCCTTCCCCGCTCATGACGGAACCACTCCGTCATGAGCCACGGTTGCCGTGTGCTCATGACGGAGTGGTTCCGTCATGCCGCGACCGTTGGCGGCCGCTCCGCCCACGCGGCGCTGTTTCCCCGCCTGTGCGGGGGGACAATGCAACTGGGCGGAGTCATGACGGAACCACTCCGTCATGAGCACAGCTCAACCGTGGCTCATGACGGAGTGGCCCCGTCATGAGCACAGCGCCACCGCGCTGCCCCCCCCCACACCCCCCAGCGCTGCGGCGGAATTCCCGCCGCAGCGAAGGGGTTAAGAACCATGAACCCTAATCTCCCACAGGTAGGTTCCCAGGATCCAATGAACTAGACTTGGAGGGTGCTTCTTGCCTTACCTGGCAACTAGAATCAGGACCAGCTTTGGGGGGGGGGGGGTGAGTTTAGTCTGTCCTCAGGACACAAGAGGACCTCATCGCCCCACCAGCAGTGCACCAGAAGCCGCATTTGCAGAGTGGTGTAAAAAGGGGGCGTGGCCTCGGACCACCTCTCTGCAAACGCAGCTCTGTGGCGCTTACTGGAGGTACCTGGTGGGCTAGTTGGCCCCCAGGGGACCGCAGGATTCAACGGGACTTAATCCCTCAATAAACAACGCGCCAGGGGGCGCGTTTGCACACTTGTCACATCAGTCCCCGCCCCCTTCCTGCACCACTGTGCAAACGCACCCCCTGGCGCGTTGTAAGTTGGGGTATTAAGTCCCCTTGAATCCTGTGGGTCCCTGGGGGCCAACTAGCCCACCAGGTACCTACGGTAAGCGCCACAGAGCTGCGTTGCAGAGTGGTGTAAAAAGAGGGCGTGGCCTTGGACCACCTCTCTGCAACGCAGCTCTCTGGCGCATACTGGAGGTACTTGGTGGGTTAGTTGGCCCCCAGGGACCCTAAGTATTCAAGGGGAATTGATTCCCCAACTAACAACTCGCCAGGGGGCGTGTTTGCAGTGTGCTGCAGGGAGAGGGCGGGGCCTCCGGCGCCATGGCAGCTTTGTTATTTTTCATAGAAGGGAGGCTGTGTGGCCCCTCTTTTACTATTTTTTGGGCCCTGGGGACCCCATCCCCCAGGGCCTGACCCCTATTTAAAAAAAAAAAAATGTTAAAATGGGAAGGGGGCCGTGTGGCCCCCTCCCGAAGCCAATTTAGGCCCAGGGGACCCCATCCCCCGGGGCATGGTCATAATTTTCCTTTGTTTAAATTTTTTATTTGGAGGGGGGCCACGTGGCCGCCCTCCTAAGGCCAATTATGTGTCCAGGGACCCCATCCCCCGGGGCCACCCTTCTGTTTTATTTTTTAATTTATTATTGGGGAGGGGGGCTGCGTGGCCCCCCTCCCAGGCCACTTATGGCCCTGGGGACCCCATCCCCCAGGGTCAGCCCTCAGCATTGGGGACTCTGTGGGGGGGGAGCCCCAATTCCCGCACGGTCCTTGCCTGCTCCCCACGTTTAAAACATTTTTTTTGTATAATTTCGCCGAGATTCGCGACCCCAACGCAATTTCCGCTGAAATTATAAAAACAAAATGCTTTTTTTGGCCCTGGGGGTCCTTGTGGGACCCCCTGAGCAGGCCTAGGGGGTCAGGGTGTTTCTACCCTGCCCCCTTTTCTTGATTTTTAACCTCTTTTTTCTGTTTTCTTGTGACTCGGTTCTACCAAGTCACAAGATGGCTGCCAACACTTTCTGGTTTGGAGTGTTGGCAGCCAATTAGAATGAAGCTCGTGCTCGGGAGGGTTTGTGAACCCACCGCTCAGGGGCCTAACATAGGCACCCTCATCCCCCGAAGTGCGGGGGGGCCCCCAAGCTAGAGGGGGCCCCCTCAGCACTGCACTATTGGGAGCTCCTGATAGAGTCAGGAGGGGGCCCCTCCACGTACCTTGCAGGGGGGCCCCTTCAATTATCGTTACGCCACTACCACCGCTGCCCTAGATATCGAAAAGTTTTCTTTTCTAATTTCTCAGGAACTACTGAACGGAATTACACCAAATTTGGCAGAAAGGTAGACCTTGGTTCAGAGTCGTGCCTTTTGCTTAAATGGTGTAAATCCGGTCAGTAGTTCCTGAGAAAATCAAAAGTAAAATCACATATATATCTGGGCATAGCCTAACCACACATCTCATCGTGAGATCTGATTGGCTGTCAGCACTTCATCCAAGAAGTGTTGGCAGCCATCTTGGGACCAATATACATGATAGCACCTCATTAAAAAGCATTGCAGTTAATAGAAGGTTTTAAGACTTTAGTTACATTATAAATCATGTGTTGATGGTACCATACTCATTTTAGGAATTGTGGTATGTTCTACGGTGATTTTACCATGTGAAAAAGTCTTCTGCTGGGACATCATGAATCATGTTTGAGAGAAAACTATTTTCACATGCTTTTCCCACAGAGGTTTGGAAGGTGATCTATAAGCTAAACAGAGAGCTTATTTTCTGTAAATTCACATTATCTTTCTAAGTCATGTGAGAATGAAGTCTGACATTCTCAGTAAAACATGTACATCCAACAAGGGCAGAGACTGTCAGTTGATTCCTTTGTGTTCTACTGCAGCTTCCAAGAGTGTTCCAAAGAACAACTAGAGCGCTAACACTCCTACTTATGATAAACGTATGGCACACCTGAAGCCATCTTGATTGGAATAAAGTGGTAACTCTTAAAACATTTAATTTAAAAAGGAACAAAATGAGGGGGTTCATTTTGCCATAGAATGTAGGATTAGTGCTGCAGAAAGAAAAATTAGGGCACATTTTGAGAGACTTCTCAAATCCTCTTCTATTTCATTAAAGAATTCTGACATGCAGACTGAAACATGCACTTTCAATACCAGCAGCAGACTTCCCTGGTGAGCAGTAGCTTTACTACAGTGATCTAATGAGCAACTAGAGTGCTAACATTCTGAATTTATGGCAAATGTGTGACACATCTGAATGCCTTCTTCATTGAATCAAAGTAAAAAACTGACAGTATGCCTACTGAGGAGACTTTAGTAAATGAGGAAATTAGGAAACTTCATAACAAGTCTCCCAAGATGGCCACCAGAGACAAAAGAGCCCAAATGTCACTGAGATGTAGCCCAAGTATAGCCCAATGACAGAAATCCCAGAGTGTTTTAAAGAACAACTAGAGCGCTAACAGTCTTACTTATGACAAAAGTATGGCACACCTGAAGCCATCTTGATTGGAATAAAGTGGTAACACTTAAAACATTTAATTTGCAAAGGAACAAAATGAGGGGGTTCATTTTGCCATAGAAATTATGATTAGTGCTGCAGAAAGAAAGATTAGGGCACATTTTGACTTCTCAAATCCTCTTCCATTTCATTAAAAAATTCTGACATGCAGACTGAAACATGCACTTTGAATACCAGCAGCAGACTTCCCTGGTGAGCAGTAGCTTTACTACAGTGATCTAATGAGCAACTAGAGTGCTACCATTCAGAATTTATGGAAAATGTGTGACACATCTGAATGCCTTCTTGATGGAATCAAAGTAAACAAGCATTGAAAATGCAATAGGTCTCGCCCTCATTTAAGTTAAAGCAATTCTGTTTGTAATTAGGTGGCTTTTTAGCTTTGCTTGTATTAGAGTTTTTCAAACTTTCATGTACATACCATGCATATGTATGCATATATGTATATGTATATGTTTGCATACATTTATATTTATATAGATATGCAGATTATATTTATATGTTTATATATGTATGTATATACACATACATATATACAAATGCATATGCATATATATGCATATATATATGTGCATATGTGTGCATGTACAGAGAGGTAGAGAGGTAGAGGTGTATAGGTAGAGGTGTAGAGGTAGAGAGGTAGAGGTAGAGAGGTAGAGAGTAGTAGAGAGAGCGGTAGAGAGAGGTAGAGAGGTAGAGAGTAGAGAGTGAGTAGTAGAGCGTAGTAGAGAGTAGTAGAGAAAGTATCAGATAGTGAGTAGTAGAGAGTAGTAGAGTGAGTAGTAGAGAGTGAGTAGTAGAGTGAGTAGTAGAGAGTAGTAGAGAGTGAGAAGTAGAGTGAGTAGTGGAGAGTAGTAGAGAGTGAGTAGTAGAGAGTGAGTAGTAGAGAGTGAGTAGAGAGTGAGTAGCAGAGAGAGAGTATTAGAGAGTAGTAGAGAGTGAGTAGCAGAGTGAGTAGTAGAGAGTAGTAGAGAGAGAGTAGTAGAGAGTGAGTAGTAGAGAGTAGTAGAGAGTAGTAGAGAGTGTAGTAGAGAGTGAGTAGTAGAGAGTAGTAGAGAGTAGTAGAGAGTGAGTAGTAGAGAGAGAGTAGAGAGAGAGAGTAGAGAGAGAGAGTAGTAGAGAGTAGTGGAGTAGTAGAGAGTGAGTACTAGAGAGTAGTAGAGAGAGAGTAGCAGAGAGCAAGTAGTAGAGAGTGTGTAGTAGAGTAGTAGTAGAGAGTGAGAAGTAGAGAGAGTAGTAGAGTAGTAGAGAGTGAGTAGTAGAGTGAGTAGTAGAGAGTAGTAGAGTGAGTGGTAGAGAGTAGTAGAAAGTAGTAGAGTGAGTAGTAGAGAGTGAGTAGTAGAGAGTGAGTAGTAGAGAGTGAATAGTAGAGAGTAGTAGAGAGTGAGTAGTAGAGAGAGTAGTAGTCAGTGTCAGTCAATCAGTGTCAGTCTGTCAGTGTCAGTCAATCAGTGTCAGTCAGTGTCAGTCAGTGTCAGTCAGTGCCAGTCAGTCAGTGTCAGTCAGTCAGTCAGTGTCAGTCAGTCAGTCAGTGTCAGTCAGTGTCAGTCAGTGTCAGGGTCAGTCAATCTGTGTCACTCAGTGTCAATCAGTCAGTGTCAGTCAATCTGTGTCAGTCAGTGTCAATCAGTCAGTGTCAGTCAGTCAGTGTCAGTCAGTCAGTGTCAGTCAGTCAGTCAGTGTCAGTCAGTCAGTGTCAGCTAGAGCAGCTCTGCTGACCTGGTTCTCTGGCTCTAAAGCAGCTCTGCTGACCTGGTTCTCTCTCTCTACAGCAGCTCTGCTGGACTGGTTTATCTGGCTCTACAGCAGGTCTGCTGACCTGGTTCTCTGGCTCTAGAGCAGCTCTGCTGACCTAGTTCTTATGCTACAGAGCAGCTCTGCTGATCTAGTTCTCTGGCTCTACAACAGCTCTGCTGACCTGGTTCTCTGGCTCAAAAGCAGCTCCGCTGACCCAGTTCTATGGCTCTGAAGCAGTTCTGCTGACATGGTTCTCTGGCTCTAGAGCAGCTCTGCTGACCTGGTTCTCTCCCTCTAAAGCAGCTCTACTGACCTGGTTTCTCTGGCTCTGCAGCAGCTCTGCAGACCTGGTTCTCTGGTTCTAGAGCAGCTCTGTTGACCTGGTTCTTAGGCTCTAGAGCAGCTCTGCTGACCTGGTTCTCTGGCTCTAAAGCAGCTCTGCTGGCCTGGTTCTCTGGCTCTAAAGCAGCTCTGCTGACCTGGTTCTCTCCCTCTAAAGCAGCTCTGCTGAACTGGTTTCTCTGGCTCTACAGCAACTCTGCTGACCTGGTTCTCTGGCTCTAGAGCAGCTCTTCTGATCTAGTTCTTAGGCTCTAGAGCAGCTCTGCTGACCTGGTTCTCTGGCTTTACAGCAGCTGTGCTGACCTGGTTTTCTGCACTCACGATGCACGCACCCGACGTCGCGAAAATATATTTAAAAATAATATACGTTTATTATAAGTACAAATATATTATTTTGATGAATATCTTACATAATCTCTTGCCTTAATATGTATATTAAAGACACATACATATCATTTTGGAACATACAATTTTTTGTGCGGGAGTCGCGCATCCAGCGCGCCCCAGCACGTATATGATGTCACGCGGGACCCGCATCCGCGCAAACATCTCGCACCGTAATGCGCATGTGTCGCAAATGCACGGGGGCAGGAGTCGCAGACTGGTCGCATACCAATCGCGCATATCACGTGATATTAAATGTATATTATGTAACTGAAAAACACGCAGCCGTCGCACACCATACGCGGATCCTTCATGACTTTTCTAAAATAGCAGCTAGAATGCGCGCACCCACCGCGATGTGTACACTTTGAGTGCGTGACTCCGAAAAAAAAAAGATTTTTTTTTTAAAGAAAATAATATAAATATATTAAAATGAAAAATGAAAACAAGAAAATTTATCAATATTTCAGTTTTTTTGCAATTTTCTGAAAAATATATAATGTTATTTAATAAATAAAATATTTATAAATAAACAGTTAAAAAACTGTAGAACATCAGTACAAAAAAATAGATATAACCACTATCAAAAGTTAGCATTTAAAAAACCTTTGAAATTCAC
Organism: Triturus cristatus; assembly: GCF_964204655.1. Lineage (NCBI taxonomy): Eukaryota > Metazoa > Chordata > Amphibia > Caudata > Salamandridae > Triturus > Triturus cristatus. The sequence goes on from NC_140579.1 coordinate 993,344,430, forward strand.
TGAAAAAAAACATAGGTTTCAGAGACGTTATAGTTAGAAATTAGCATTTAAAAAACCTCAGAAATTCACAGAAAAAACCATAGGTTTCAGGGGTGTTATAGTTAGCTGCCCATTTCACATACAAAACCATAGAAATTCTTCTGTTATAGTTAGTTCTGCTAACTATAACTCACGCGCCCGCAATGCACTGCTGATGATGTCACATATTGCATCATTCATGACATGGTCAGTGACATCACTGATGACATCTCAAATGACATCACTGATGACATCATCCACTTGACAATCTGATACACTTCATCATACACTAGTATAACCTTTCATCACTCACTGTAAAATACAGAGTACCATATTTGAAACCATTGACACACCAATACCAGTTACTACATACCCACTCACTGATTCCTAAGTCTACACACACAACTACCCATTCAACAACAGAATCATCTATACATGCAGTCATTAATTAATAGAACACTATCAAATGCACTTATACACATATATAGACATTGACACATAAGCAGTCATCTTAGTTGGTTATGCAGTCATCCTACTCACTCATGAAAAAAATGTATCGCACTTAAATTTACTCACTTACACAATTATCCAACAACACCTCATTTATTCAAACACATAGTAACTCATCGTTAATATGTTAAAAAAGCACCATTACAATTATACACTCATTCATATAGTCACTCTCACAATCACTGACTCTTACACATACTTATTTATATACACCAACTCTCACATACAATGCCTTTTATTTTTTTACTTTGTTGAAGATGTACAACTAAAACATATATTCGCTCACCAACACACAAATAAATACACTCAGTCACCCAAATAACTGTTTCCACATGCACTCTTAAACCCATACACCTAGTCAATCAACCATTCAAACATCTATGCATAGAGTTACACACACCCCATCCAACCACACACAAACTCAGTGTCCCATACAAATACTCACCCAACTAATCAATAACTAATATACACACTCATGTAGTTAGTGACCAACTGATGCAGCATGTTATACAACAACAGAGACAGATCTGCACACATTCGCATAGTTTAGTTACTAATCCATGTATTAAGTGAGACACTTTTAATTACTCACTTAAAAAGACAGTCAGACAGCTACTAAATCCTCCATCCAGACAGTTATATATCCACTCAATCTTCAATACAGATTGGTATATATATAACACATATTTAAATTTCAAACTAAACCACATACAGTGGATGATGTCATCAGTGATGTCATCAGTGATGTCATTTGAGATGTCATCAGTGATGTCATCAGTGATGTCACGGACCATGTCATGAATGATGCAATATGTGAAATCATCAGCGTGCATTGCGGGCGCGTGAGTTATAGTTAGCAGAACTAACTATAACGGAGGCATTTCTATGATTTTGTATGAGTGAAATGGGCAGCTAACTATAACACCCCTGAAACCTATGGTTTATTCTGTGAAGATATATATATATATATATATATAGTTTTGTTGAAGTTGTGGAGGAGGCACAGTTCACTTAAAACACATTTAACAAAAATCATGTTCAAATAAATATGCTGAATATTCCAAACATAAAAAATAACAATATTGCAAAGTTTGTTTCACTTTTTATGTTGAACAATTGCAAGTGATGTAACTCTTCGAAGTCTGTTCACCATGTTGTTTAATCACATGACTGTTTATTTAACACCCAAAATAATGACATTCCTACTCGTGATCAAGGGGTTTCCCCGAAACGCGTTTAGTTTTGTCAGAAGCCTTAATTAAAATACCGCTTTTGCAGCTATTGAGTTCTTCGGAGTGCTGTTTTAAAAGGAGAAATCAGCATTCACATGGATATATAGGAGCTTGCCGTCCCGCCGTAGAACGCCGCCACGAGAGGCAAGGGTGAGGCGACTGCGTTGCATGGCAACGCTCAGCTGAGGGATTAATTGGAAATCCTTGCCCGCTTCATGAGAACACTGATGGAGGAGACGCCGACTTTTCTTTTCGTACTGTAAAACTGTGAGGCTAACAAGAACGGTACTAAAAAGGATTAGCTGTGAGCTTCGGAACCTTTAAAAGGTCAGGACTATTTGGAGCAGACGGCTTCCCTGCGGTCAAATCATCAACTTCCACCACCGGGAGTTGCAAGCGGTAACGCGCACAACGCGTTGATTTTTTAATACAACTATGGCTCTGTCCAGGAATCTAAAACACTGCGAGGCAGCAGATAAAGTGTTTGAGAACTACAAGGACAACATCACAGTGATAACGAATGACAACGCAACACCAAATAAACGTCAACTCTGGGATCAACTGTGGAAAGCCCTTAAATTAGAGCAGAACAAGTGGTGGGAAGCGACAGCGCTTCAGAAATACATCGACGAGGGGCAAATACCAAGAGGGTTGAGAATCTTTGTAATCCCCACTTTCAATGACCCTGACCCGGAGTTGATCAGCGATTGGGCAGCAAATAATCACAACTGCTCCACAATCATGTTGGGGCTGTTAGTAAAATATGCAAGGAAAGAAGTGGAGCAACTAGCAGATGAGATAGAAAGCATTACTAAACAATTGAAAACTATTTGTGGCCAGGAAGAATTTCAAAAAGAGATGGATAAGCTTGATGAAAAACTTAATAAGATTGAAGAAGATATCAAAATTAAAAAACAAAGGAAATTTCACAGAGATTTGATCGACTATCAGAAGGGACAAGTCTTAACTTTTGCCCAAAAATACGACCTATTACGTGATACTCATACAACCACAGAAGCAATGAGTCCCAGCCACATAAGAAAACATACCAATGTGGATGGTGCAACAAGTGAGAACTTAAGAGATGAAAGTGTCGCCAGTGAGAGCGATATCTCAAGTAAATCAGAACGTGATGGAGTAAAAGAACGTATTTTAACGGAATTCACACTAATGGCGAAGGGAAGGATGACCGCCAACAGACAAGGAGCAAATCGAGGTTGTGGAAGAGGAGGCAGAGGCGCCGCAAAAGGAAACACAACATCGCTAGGAGACTTGGGAAGCCCGGTGGGAAGTCGGACAAGGGGCCAACAACAGAGAAAATAATGGAGCAGAATACTGCCATCAATCTTTCCAGCCGTCCACTGAACAACATGGAGGTAGAGATTCTTTCGTTAGGCTTATCTTTTTGCCCTTCTTATAATTTTAACTACACCCAAAGTCGTATTGATTTGTTTTATTTCACACGTAAGCTTAGAATTAAGAAATGGTATGCCACTAAGCTCACTGACATGAGAGACAATACGAATAATGATCCTAGTATCCTAGTATATAGAAAGTGATGACTATGATGCTACTGTTGCTAATCTTGATGAAAATGTACGTATTGATATGAGTGTACAAAGCGGTTTTAAACCCAAAGCAATATTACTCCCACAAATCAAGAACGATGCCATAGAAGTTTTTGAGAGAGGTGTAATGCAGGAATTTCTTAAATTCTCTCAGAAAAGATGGTTTGGTAATAAAATTCTGTCGGATGCACAAATGAATGCTATTGAAGATCTTAAAAATGATCGTTCAATAGTTATAAAAAAACAGATAAAGGAGGGAATGTGATTGTTTTATCACGTGATATGTACATCAATGAGGGTATGAAACAGTTGTCTGACCCCGAGAAATATGTTATTAGTAGCAGAAAAGAATATGAGAAATCCATACATACCTACCAAGTCCAACTAGCTGATTGGAAGGAGAGAGGCATTTTGGAAAATGATGAGTTTAATTTTCTTGCATGTAAATATCCAAAATTACCTGCTCTATATTTACTTCAAAAAATTCACAAAGACAGATAGAATGCCCCTGGCTGACCAATTGTCTCTTTCAGGGGGAGCTGCCTGGAGAATACATCAAAGTATGTAGATATTTTTCTACAGCCCCTTGTGCAAAAGTTACCATCTTATGTCAAGGACACATGGGATTTCCTTAGACGCCTCGAAACCATAGAATGGAAAACTGGATATAATCTTTTAAGTTTAGATGTCACAAATTTGTCTACGTGTATCCCCCACAATTTGGGGTTACAGGCTTGTCGACACTTTCTTAAAGAAAGATCAGTCTCTTATACATTACATACTGAAATGTTGGTTTCAATGATGCTCAGCTGCCTTACACAAAATGTCTTTATCTTTGATGGAAAAATCTTCAGGCAAACCCTCGGAACTTCTATGGGGACCTGCTTTGCTCCTTGCTTTGCGGGTCTCTATTTGGGGTTCTGGGAGGAAGCAGTTGTTAGAAAAATGGAAGTGACAAAGACAAAGGTTGTTACCTGGGCGCGTTACATAGACAATATTTTTGTCGTACGGGATGGCAGTGAAGAAGAAGCTGAGAATTTTGTTAGTGTTCTTAACAATAATGAATTCAATTTGAAGTTCACAAGCCAATTTTCCAATACATCCATTGAGTTTTTAGATCTGAAACGGACTATATCAGAAGGGAAACTGGAGAGTAATCTCTTCCGGAAAGAAACAGCAGGCAACAGCCTGCTACAAGCTAAAAGCTGCCACCCAGAAAGTCTTATCCAAAGCATCCCCCTCAGGGAATTTCTACGTGCAAAACGTAATTGTAGCACGGAGGAGAGGTATGGTCTGGAGGAAGCAGCCATGACAGAAAGATTCCTCCAGAGAGGGTACACAAAGGCCACTATCAAAAAAGCAAAGATTCAGGCTAAGAGCAGAAGTAGATCCAATTTACTTGCCATTAAGAATACACCACCAAATTCAGAGCAGAAGATCAGGTTCATTACCACCTTTAACAGGCAAGCGAAACAAGTGAGAAAAAGCCTGGGTAAATTTTGGCAAGTTTTATCTACTGAAAGATCTAGCACCCCAAATTGAAGCATACCCACAAATAACATTCAGAAAGGCCAAATCCCTAAAAGATACAATATGCAGAACTCTTGAAACTTCCCTGAATAAGAAATCTAACATTAAATGCTTTTTTACATGTCGTAACTGCAAGGCGTGTAAATATAGCAAAAATCGCAAAGAATGTAAATTATCATCAACATGCAAACCTTTTGTCATTGAAAAACATTTGTCGTGCAATACAGATCACGTAGTGTACGCTCTCCAATGTCCTTGTGACAAAACGTATATAGGTAGTACACTACATAAAGCAAAAAAAAGTGTACTGAAACATCTCAGGGCCATAAGAAACGGGGATAAGCAATACCCAGTTGCCAGACATTTCCAGAGGTTTCACAATCAGGATGACAGATTGTTAACTTTCTGTGTCTTAGACACAGTGAACATGAATGTTAGAGGAGGCAATCGGGTACAAGATCTGCGACGTCTTGAATCTAGACTGATTATTCAATATCAAACAATCGCCCCAGGAGGACATAATTGTGATGAAGAACTTTCAGTCCATTTGGGCTAAGATATCTTCTGAAGTTTTCTAAGTTTTTTCTGCTTGGCTTTTCATTGCGTATTAATGGTGTCTTGTTAAAATTCTATTTGGTTTTTAAAGAAAACCTTATCACTGTGACCCTGATAATTGAAAGGATGAACTACTTGTGTCTTGACACTTAGGGCATATATATGTGTGCCGACTAGGTGAATTTTATTAATATCAAATTGAATTGATGTGATTGAATTTGTTGTCTCACAGCATGATTTTAAATGAATTTTATTTCAGTTTTTTGGGGTTGTTTACATTATGAGTGAAACAGAATAAACAATCTTTGTGTTGTTTAGATCTTAGGTGGAATAGAATGCTGTTAAAGAAAAAAACATGAAGCATTGTTCACTGTCTTGAACACCAACCTCATTTTGCCGCCTGACAGAGGCCCTCATTGAATGAAGTACTCTAGTAAGAGTTGAAATTGGCCAAATGAAGTATAAATTATTATATGTTTACTTTAGTTTAATTTGCCCACTGAGGAGGAAGTGTAAAGATACATTATGTAAATAAGCATCGTGACATGTTAGAAAATGCCCACTGGGACAAGATTGTTGCCATTTAAGTGAAAGCCAATTTTACATTGAAATATACAGCCTCTTGTAGGTGAATGCCTTGAGGAATAAGGACTACACCATTGAAATGAAATGTGGACAATAAAGTTTTGTTGAAGTTGTGGACGAGGTACAGTTCACTTAAAACACATTTGACAAAAATCATGTTCAAATAATTATGCTGAATATTCCAAACATAAAAATAACAATATTGCAAAGTTTGTTTCACTTTTTATGTTGAACAATTGCGAGTGATGTAACTCGAAGTCTGTTCACTATGTTGTTTAATCGCATGACTGTTTATTTAAACACTCAAAATATTGACATTCCTACTCGTGATCAAGGGGTTCCCAGAAACGCGTTGAGTTTTGTCAGAAGCCTTAATTAAAATACTGCTTTTGCAACTATTGAAGTCTACGGCGTGCTGTTTTAAAATGAGGAATCAGCATTCGCATGGATATATATATATTACCTACTGGCGGTCGCCAGTAGGTAGTTATAGTTAGGACCCTGTTTCCATAGGAAAACCGCATCATTCTATTTGGAATAACTTTGGCGCCGGTCGACGAATCCTCGCAAATTTTTCAAAACTAATGGGGCGCTACGCTCCGCTCCTACCCTGAAAGTCTCGGGGGGATTCGTCAAGCGGGGGCTGAGAAAAAAGGGGGGTCCCAAAACGCGTTTTACCCATGCATTTTTCCATAGGACCTTTAGACACAGCTACAGCCCGAACGGCTGAACAGAGTTACTTGAAATTTGGCAGAGAGGTAGTCTACAGGTCAAGGAAGTGCCTTTTGTAGGTCTGGTGTAAATCTGTTCAGTAGTTCCTGAGAAAATAGCATTTAAATCAATATATATATCTGTGGCAGCTTACGGTGCGCTTACGATACGCGTACGGTGCCGTGCGCGAGCGCGATTCTGATTGGCTGTTAGATCTTAGTAAACATTCGAATCGGTCGAAACCAGGAAGCGGCGGCCGCCATTTTCTCTCTCGCACTCTGAGGGGGGGGCGAAAATCAAAGGTGGAAAACATTTAAAGGGGCTGGTTAGACAGCTCCAAACCACCTAGCCTTGATTAAGGTGTCACAAAAGAACCCCCAAGGTAAAAAATTCAATTTTAATTTTTTTCGAAAAAACGGCGATTACGCTTACCGTACGCGTACGGTAAAAAATAATTATAAAAAAACAATTATCCACACTTTCCCCTACCCCGTGTGCAAAAGGTGCCCGATGGGCATCATTTATGCATGGCATAATAGAGAAAATGAACATTTAATATTTAACATTTCACAACGAAGCGCATAATATGTCCTCCGTGTGCGGACGGTGCGCGAAGCGCATCGTGCGTACATGGCCCATCCAGCGTAACGTGGGCACGCGGTGCGCGTAGCGCACCACGTGCCCACCGTGCGTGCACGGCACTAACTGCGTAAAGTAAGCGCGCGGTGCGCGAAGCGCACCGCGTGCTCACTGTGCGCGCACGGTGCGCGAAGCGCACGGTGCGCGCACGGAACGAACTGCGTTAATTGGGCGCGCACGCCATGAACAGCGTAAAGTAACTTAGCATTTAAAAAAACGTACAAATTCACTGAAAAAACCATAGGTTTCACACACGTTATAGTTAGGAATTAGCATTTAAAAAACCTTGCAAATTCAATGAAAAAACCATAGGTTTCACACATGTTCTAGTTAGCTGGACATTTTACTCATAAAAAACCAATGAAATTCCCCCGTTATAGTTAGTGCAGGCAACTATAACTCACGCGACCGCAATCCTCTGCTGATGACATATGTGTCTTTATGAAAAAAAAATATTTGTATAGCTAAAATTTAATGGAAGAAGACATGGGCAAATAAGTGTCTAAATACAGTATTAGCATCAGCAGAGGATTGCGGTCGCGTGAGTTATAGTTGCCTGCACTAACTATAACGGGGGAATTTCATTGGTTTTTTATGAGTAAAATGTCCAGCTAACTAGAACATGGGTGAAACCTATGGTTTTTTCATTGAATTTGCAAGGTTTTTTAAATGCTAATTCCTAACTATAACGTGTGTGAAACCTATGGTTTTTTCAGTGAATATATTACCTACTGGCGGTCGCCAGTAGGTAGTTATAGTTAGGACCACGTTTCCATAGGAAATCCGCAACATTCTATTTTGAATAACTTTGGCGCCGGTTGACGAATCCTCGCGAATTTTCCATATATATATATATATAAATTCACTGAAAAAACCATGGGTTTCAGGGGTGTTATAGTTAGCTGGACTTTTCACTTGTACAAAACCATTGAAATTCCCCCGTTATAGTTAGTTCAGCTAACTATAACTCGCGCGCCCGCAATGCACTGCTGATGACGTCACATATTACATCACTCATGACATGGTCAGTGACATCACTCATGACATAACTGATTACATCTCAAATGACATCACTGATGACATCACTGATGACATCATCCAGTGAATGTGTGTTTTTCTGAAAATTAAATATGTTTTATATATGTATATCTCAAGGTCGATGGAAGAATACATGGGTATATAAGTGTCTAAATGGATGATTTGTTTTTGAAAAATTGATTGTGTAACTGACTGATTAAGTGTATCATAGTGAATACATGGCTTAGTGAGTAATGTTTAAATATGTAAATATCTGTATCAGTCTCTCACTTTGTGTATAAGTGGCTGCATGGGTTGGTGAGTAGCTACATGGGTGTCTATATAGGTTATTAGTTGGTTTTTTGAGTATCAGTCTGAGTGTCTGCATGGTTCGGTGGGGGGTATTACGTAGTGCATAGGTGCATGAATGAGTGACTCACTGTTTGTATGTGTTGAAGACAGCATGTGTGCAGGACTGTATGGGTGGATGAGTGTGTGTATGGGTGTGTTAGTGAGTGAATGACTGTCTCAATAGTGTCTTTATGAGTAACTACATATGTTTTAAACTAGTATATGTGACTATTGGTGTATATAAGTGAGTATATGTGAGAGTGAGAGATTGAAAGAGTTCCTGTATGAATAAGTATGTGTTTCTATAAGTGATTGTTTAAAAGACTAAGTATGTGTAAGATTCCGTAGAAGTAAGTGTGGTGGTGTGTGTATAACTGTATATGCAAGTAAATGTATGTTTGATTCTTTATTAGCATGAGTGACTATGTGTGTGAGTAACTCTATGGATGAGTGGCATTGTGTAACAGGATGTATAGGTGTATGAGTACATATGATGAGTGAGTACATGTATGAGTGACTGTATAGGACTGTTGGTGAATGAGTGGATGTGTATGTGGATCTTAGAATTACTGAAGAGGTTGTTGTAACTGGTATTGGTATGTCCATTGTTTTGAAAATTTTAGTCTCTATTTTTGAATGTGTGTATCAAAGGTTATATTAGGGTGAGAGGAGGTCTGCCACTCTATCACAAGGATGATGTCATCAGTGATGTCATAAGTGATGTCATTTGAGAGGTCATCAGTGATGTCATGAGTGATGTCACTGACCATGTCATGAGTGATGTAATATGTGACATCAGCAGTGCATTGCGGGCGCGCGAGTTATAGTTAGCTGAACTAACTATAACGGGGGAATTTCAATGGTTTTGTACAAGTGAAAAGTCCAGCTAACTATAACACCCCTGAAACCTATGGTTTTTTCAGTGAATTTCTGAGGTTTTTTAAATGCTAATTCCTAACTATAACGTGCCTGAAACCTATGGTTTTTTCTGTGAATTTCAAAGGTTTTTTAAATGCTAATTTCTAACTATGCCTACAGAGATAGGACATGTGAAGAAAGAAGAAAAAATGCACAGAAAGAAAAAAAAGAAGTGCAGAAAGAAGCAACAGAAGTCCTCAAAGACGAAGAAAAGTGCAGGAAGAAGATATATATATTGCAGAAAGAACAAAAAGAAGAGCAGAAAGAAGCCTTGTTGCAAAATCATCCTGTACCCTCAACTTTTTCAGACGGATACTGGTGGTAACTGAGTCTGACTAGCCAGTCCTAGAGCCAGTGCTATGTTAAAAGACACTTAGAATACAGTGAAAACACCTACATACACTAAGGAACATTATGCGTTGGGGTCCCCCTGTGATTAGCATGACCTCCTCTGTAAGCCCCTAGTATATAATAGGGCATGGGGATTAAAACTACCTCTTAAAACAGTCCACAGGGCGTTTTTGCACACGTTAACTCAGGCCCCGTCCCCTCCCTTCACCACTGTGTAAACACGCCCTGTGTCCGTTTTTAGTTGGGAGATTAAGTTCATTTGAATCCTGAGGGTCCCTAGGGTCCAACTAGCCCACTAGGTACCTCCAGTAAGTGCCACAGAGCTGCGTTGCAGAGAGGTGTAAAAAGTGGCACGGCCTGGACCACCTCTCTGCAATGCAGCTCAGTGGTGCTTACTGGAAGCACTTGGTGGGCTAGTTAGCCCCCAGGGGCCCTCAGTATTGAAGGGAAATTATATCCCCAATTTAAAACGTGCCATAGTGCGTGTTTGCACACGTCACCTCAGGCCCCGTCCCCTCCCTTCACCACTGTGTAAACGCGCCCTGTGGCTGTTCTAAGTTGAGAGATTAAGTCCCCTGGAATCCTAAGGGTCCCTAGGGTCAAACTAGACCACTAGGTACCTCCAGTAAGCGCCACAGAGCTGCATTGCAGAGAGGTGTAAAAAGGGGCTTGGCCTCAGAACACCTGTCTGCAGCGCAGCTCCCTGGCGCATACTGGAGATGCCTGTTGGGCTAGTTGGCCCTCAGGGACCCTCAGTATTGAAGAGGAATTAATGCCCCAACTTACAACTCGCCAGGGGGCGCGTTTGCAGAGTGCTGCAAGGAGGGGGCGTGGCCTCCGGCACGATGCCAGTCTTTTATTTATTTTAATTTTTTAAGAAGGGGGGCTGTGTGGTTCCCCTTCTTATTCTAATTTATTGGCCCTGATGACCCCATCCCCCAGGGCCTGTCTCCTAATTATATTTTTTTGACCCCAATCCCCAGGGCTGGCCACTGTTTTTGATTATTTTTAAAAAATATATATTTATAGACACACCGAGGACATGCTGGACAAACCGTACGTACCTATCACCATGACGATTTGCGTGATATTCATTAAAAGGCGACTATGCATACAATGAATCCACGTGGAATGTATTTACACCACTAGTGAAGCTCTGACATGTCTGATGCCCTACCGTGCCTAATCCCGGTAGACACCCTTTTCGTTTATTTATACAAACATGGGTAGCTATTGACGGGCACATTTAATACACATGCACACCAAGCCATTCAAAGGGGATTCGACAAAAAGTCGACCAAAACTATGCAAGAAACCCCCCTCACAGTTAATAAAACACACATCCACTGCCGGATGTGTAATACTTTTTATTTTACTCTCTAGAAAGGGGACGAACATCACTTGAGAGTCACAGCGCGCTCCTGGCAGAGCCCAATGCTGTGTTACACCCACCATTGCCTGCTGAGTGCCACACACCTCTGTGTTGTATTCCACCAGCTAGTGCATATGCTATGACACTCTCTAGCCCGTGTGCACTGTAACACCACCCCGTGAATATGTCATGCCACACTTGTCTTCGCACGGGTTATATTGCCCCATCTAACGTGCCTTCCTCGATGCCTATGTTATAACCCACAGTGCTATGCCATACATATTACAATCTGGGATCCATATCTTTGTCACAGTGCATATGCAACGTTACACTCCCCAGCACATATTTTATATTACAACTTTAGAGACTAGATAGGTTACACAACACTGCCCTGTGCATATTACACACCAAGGCGCATATCGCATAGCACGCGCTAGTGCCTGTGCTATCTCGCGCTCTCCAATGAATCTGTCATTGCGCACAATGTATTGCATATTATATTTCACGCCCGGTTCATCTTATATCACACTTTTTGGTGCATAGTTTATACCATACACTATATCTAGTTTTCATTTTCAATCGTGCTCTCAGGACTATGTTCTATATAACACTGTGTTCACCTACCCTTTTCATGGGCATTACATTTTGCGATAGGGGGTGGAGGGTCAGGGGGTGTTTCTGCCAAGTGAGCCCGGAGTCACAGTCACAAACGTCCTCTTCTTCCTGAACAAAAGTGAGATTAAGCTGCATACTTGTTCATATTTTAAGTAGTTCGCACAGACACACGTTTTAAAAACAATAAAGTTCCTAATACTCGCCTTCTCTGAACAGTTAGCTTGCTGTCCCATCCCCCTCCTCCCTATCCTCTGTTGTGTGAATCCATGGACTAGCCTCCTCCCTCCTGCCATGCATGGTCTGATGTGCTGCCACTGCCCTCAATTTAGTATGATGTACCAGTCCACTCCTCCTGCCCTCCATTGCCCAATTCTATGCCCCATCATTGACCTCCTGCTTAATCTCTGTGCTTAGCTTGCTGCCCCTATTCTCCTTCCCCCTGCCCTCCGATGTCTTTGTGCATGCCCCTGCTCCATCATTTTTGCCCACCATGTTCCATGGACCTGCCACTCCTATCTACTCTGAGTGTTCTGTTGAGCTGCCACTCCCCTCCCACCTGCCTAGCATTGTCAGATGACTGTAACCTGTCCCTGCCACCTCCACCCTGCCTGTCCACATGCCGTGCCCCTATCCTCTTCCTCCTGTCCTACATGGTCCATTGTACTGCCACACCCTTCTGCCCTCCATGGTCTGTTGTGCTGCAACTGCTCCTCCTGCCTGCCCCGTGCGGTCTGTTGTGAGACCCCCTCCCCTGAACTTTCTTGTCTGTGCACAGGTCCTGACCCTCCCTTCTATCCTCCATCGTCCTTTGTGCATGCCCCTGCACCCTCCTTCTTGCCCATCATAGCCATTGTGCTGCCACTAACCCTCCCACTTGCCATGCATGGTCTTCTGTGCTGCCATGGCCCCTCCCACCTTCCCTGTGTGGTCAGTTAGCTGCCCCTGACCCCCTCCCACCTTCCCTCCATGGTCTGTGTGTATTCCATCACAGTCTCACTGTTGCTGTTCATGGTGTGTCTTGCTTCTAGTGCCCATCCTGCCTGACCTCCATGGCTATCTTGCTGCTCCTGCCCTGCCCCCTTGCCCCCAGCCCTCTGTTTACATGTGCAGACCCCTACTCCCTCCCTCCTGGCTTGTCTGTTCCATTGTAATGCCCATGATCCGTCCCTCCTGCCCTTTGTGGTCTGTTATGCTGCAGCTTTCTCTCCTGTCTGTCCATTATGGTCAGCTAGCTACCATTGCCTCTTGCCCCTCTGTTCTCTGTTGTCCATGTGCATGGTCCTGTCCCCTCCCTCTTGCTTTCTATGGATTGTTGTGCTGCACTCCCGTCCGGCATGCCCTGTGTGGTGTATTGTGCTGCTGCAGACCCTGATGCCTGCCCTGCAGGGTCAGTTTGGTGCACCTCTCCATGTCCCTCCTGTCCTCTGTTATCCAAGTCCATGTCCCTACCCCATTTCCTTCCATGATCCAATGTACCATACTTGCGAACATTTTGAACTTGGTAAGAGGGAGATTTTGAAAAAAAACTGGGGTATTGATTTTCCCCTTTGAGTTACATTGAAAAAGAGGAGATTGTAGACAGGAGACAGATCAAATAAAGCCCATTTGAGCTTAAAAACATTGGACGTTTCCTGGCTGAATCGGGTCTGTTGGCATGTATGGTTGTACTACCATTGCCTCTTCCTTCTGCCCACAATGGTCTATTACATTGCCACAGCCTCTCTTGCAAGTCCTGTATTGTTGGTTTGTTGCCCCTGCCCCCCTTTCCACTGTCCTCCATAGTCTGTTGTGCTGCCACGGCCCTTCCTGCCTGCTAAGTGTGGTTAAATTGTTGCCTTTGCACCCTCCTACCTGCCTTCAATTTTCAGAGTCCGTGCCCCTGGCCTCTGCCTCTCAACAGTATCCTAATGAACAACTAGATTGCTAACATTCTATATTTATTACAAAAGTGTGGAACGCCTGACGTCATCTTGATGTAATCAAAACTGTAATACCTAGATCATTTCCTTTAGAAATTACATATATGAGAGCGTCTTATTGGCATCAAAATTATGGTTAGTGCTCTAAAGACTAAAATAAGGACATATTTTCTGAGTTTTCAAATAGCGACAAAGCACTTTTAAATTATTTGTTATCTTTATGTTTTTTTTATCCAGTTGACCACTTGATTAAATGTTGCACTTAGGGGAGAGGATGTGGTGTTACTTCCAGAACTGCAGACTTTGCAACTGGGGAACCAGGTTGGATTTTCTGCTTCAGCTCGACATTCTGTGATTCTGGTCAAATCACTTAGTCTCCCCATGTCTACAACCAAAATGAATTTGTTCTTGTGTGATGTAACCAATGCTCATGTAAAGCACTCCAATACCTGACAAGTCTGCACTATATAACATTGCAAAAACACAAAATAATAAGTGTTTTGCACACTTCTGTAATTGGGCTATATTTGGGCTACATCTGGGTGATTTTGGGCTACATTTGGGCTCTTTTGTCTCCGGTGGCCATCTTGGGAGATTTATTTGTTATGACGTTTCCTAATTTCCTCATGTACTGCAGTCTCCTCAGTAGGAAATGCTTTCAGTTTTTTACTTTGATTCCATCATGAAGGTATTCAGATATGTCACACATTTGCCATAAATTCTGAATGTTAGCACTCTAGTTGCTCATTAGATCACTGTAGTAAAACTACTGTTCACCATGGAAGTCTGCTCCTGGTATTAAAAGTGCATGTTTCAGTCTGCATGTCAGAATTTTTTAATGAAATAGAAGAGGATTTGAGAAGTCACTCAAAATGTGCCCTCATTTTCTTTCTTCAGCTTTAATCATAATTTCTATGGCAAAATGAACCCCCTCATTGTGTTCCTTTTTAAATTAAATGTTTTAAGTGTTACCAGTTTATTCCAATCAAGATGGCTTCAGGTGTGCCATACTTTTGTCATAATGAAGATAGTAAGCGCTCTAGTTGTTTTTAAGAACACTCTGGGACATTCTGTCATTGGGCTATACTTGGGCTACATCTTGGTGATATTTGGGCTACATTTGGGCTCTGGTGGCCATCTTGGGAGACTTATTTGTTATGAAGTTTCCTAATTTCCTCATTTACTGCAGTCTCCTCAGTAGGAAATACTTTCAGTTTTTTACTTTGATTCCATCAAGAAGGCATTCAGATGTGTCACACATTTGCCATAAATTCAGAATGTTAGCACTCTTTTTGCTCATTAGATCCCTGTAGTAAAGCTACTGCTCACCAGGGAAAACTGCTGCTGGTATTGAAAGTGCATGTTTCAGTCTGCATGTCAGAATTTTTTACTCAAAATGTGCCCTAATTTTTATTTCTGCAGCACTAATCATACTTTTTATGGAAAAATGAACCCCCTCATTGTGTTCTCTTTTAAATTAAATGTTTTAAGAGTTACCACTTTAATCCAAGCAAGATGGCTTCAGGTGTGCCATACGTTTATCATAAGTAGGACTGTTAGCGCTCTAGTTGTTATTTGGAACACTCTGGGAAGCTGCAGTAGAACACAAAGGAATCAACTGACAGTCTCTGCCCTTGTTGGATGTACATGTTTTACTGAGAATGTCAGACTTCATTCTCACATGACTGAGAAAGATAATGTGAATTTACAGAAAATAAGCTCTCAGTTTAGCTTATAGATCACCTTCCAAACCTCTGTGGGAAAAGCATGAGAAAATATTTTTCTCTCAATCATGATATCCCTGCAGAAGGCTTTTTTACATGGTGAAATCACCGTAGAACATACCACAATTCCTAAAATGAGTATGGTACCATCAACAAATGATTTATAATGTAACTAAAGTCTTAAAACCTTCTATTAACTGCAATGCTTTTTAATGAGGTGCTATCGTGTATATTGGTCCCAAGATGGCTGCCAACACTTCTTGGATGAAGTGCTGACAGCCAATCAGATCTCAGGATGAGATGTGTGGTTAGGCTCCACCCACATATATATATGATTTTACTTTTGATTTTCTCAGGAACTACTGAACAGATTGACTCCATATATGCAAAAGGCACTTCCCTGACCTGAGGACTACCTCTCTGCCAAATTTCAAGTAATTCTGTTCAGCCGTTCGGGCTGTACCTTGGACTAAAGGTCCCTATGGAAAATTGCATGGGGAAAATGTGTTTTGGGACCCCCCTTTTTTCTCAGCCCCCGCTTGACGAATCCCCCCGAGACTTTCAGGGTAGGAGCGGAGCGGAGCGCCCCACCTATTTTGAAAATTTTGCGAGGATTCGTTAACCGGCGCCAAAGTTATTCCAAATAGAATGTTGCGGATTTCCTATGGAAACATGGTCCTAACTATAACTATCTACTGGCGACCGCCAGTAGATAATATATATATATAAAAAAAAACATCGTGGATTTTCACAAACTCCTGAGCAATTGGTACTTCCAGGGATTGATTGACACGGATGAGTACAACTTCTTAAGAACAGAAAAACCACGTATACCATGTATATATTTTCTACCTAAAATCCACAAAAACGCCACTTCTCCACCAGGGCGTCCTATAGTTTCGTCAAATGGAGGCCTTCTCGAGAACACATCTATATTTCTAGACTTGTTTTTGTCTAAATATGTTCTTAATTTGGTGTCATACTGTAAGGACAGTTCTGATTTTCTACGTAGGCTCCATGACATACAATGGGAGGATGATTACTTAATGATCAGTCTAGATGTTTGCTCGCTTTATACATGTATTGATCAATGCAAAGGAGTAGCAGCATGTATGCATTATCTTAAAAGCAGACATATAGATCTCTGGGAACATAATAAAATGTTAGAGACTATGATGCTGTTTTGTCTTCAAAATAACATCTTTCTTTTCGAGAAGTCAGTGTATCGTCAACGATCTGGTACCGCGATGGGTACATGTTTCGCCCCCAGCCTAGCGAATCTTTTCCTAGGTTGGTGGGAGGAACAAATAGTGTGGACACATCAACTTCAGAAATATACCGACCACATATTGGTGTGGATTAGGTATATAGACGACCTATTCCTTATTTGGAATGGACCCCAAAATCTAGCCCAAGAATTCATTAATAAACTAGGAATCAATGATCTAAACTTACAATTCACCTACAAAATCAGTCCAGTTTACTGTGAATTTCTTGACATAGCGGTGGAAATACGAGAGGGGAAAATCACAACACGACTTTTCCGCAAACAAACCGCTGGCAATACTTTGCTACATGCGGCTAGTCATCACCCTGTCCCTCTGAAACAAAGCATACCCTATGGGGAATTGCTAAGAGCCCGTCGTGCATGCAGCACTGACTGTGATTTTCAAAATGAACAACAGATTATGCTGACACGCTTCAGAACAAGGGGTTACAAAGAGGTAACTCTAACCACAGCCTGGAATAAAGTTAAAGATTTCCAACAACATGACACACTATTCAAACCTTCCAGCAGTACCATTAGGAAAAGGAATGAAAATAAGGATATGCCTACAGCACCAAGAATGGTAACCCAATACAGCAGGGGAGCATGGGCGCTAAATAAAATCATGAAGAAAAACTGGAATTTATTGACAGCAGATCCCATTATTGGTGATTGTATAGGAACAAGACCACAAATAACATACAGAAAGGCAATATCCTTAAAAGATAAATTGGTCCATAGCTATCGTGAGGAAGATGTGAAACCACAATGGTTAACAATGCCTAATGGCTTTACCACATGCGGAATGTGTAAGGCAGACCGTAATGGCAAGAATTGCAGGGAATATATCACAAGTACCAAGCAAAAACGCCCAATAAAACATATGATTAACTGCAATAGTGATTTTACTGTCTACATACTCGAGTGCCCTTGTGGCCTCAAGTATGTGGGCAGTACCAAGCCATCACTAAAATTGAGAATCTTACAGCATATACGAGCTATCGCTAACTGTGATCACAACTATCCGGTGGCGCGTCACTATTCTGAGGTTCATCATGGTGACAGCAGCAGCTTACGGTTTTTTGGGGTTGAAAGAGTTCCCAGGCAAATACGAGGAGGGGACAGAGAGAAACGTCTAAGAGTACTTGAGTCCAGATTTATTGTAGATCTGGACAGTAAAACACCCAAAGGACTCAATAGTGGGGAGGAACTTGCAACTCACATAGGCATTTAGTTCTCTGAAAGTCCTTCGGTAATGTGGATAGTTCTCTGAAAATCTTTTTGTAATACGAATATGGTCACTCCTAACTCCTGTTAGGATTTTAATGACTCATGATACTTATTATTTTATAATCACTCTTAATAAGACAGGGATATGGGTCCACACTGGATACAAGATTATTCCTAATTGGGATATTATGGCAGAATTTACCATAATAACGTAAACAGCTATTGAAATCATGGGTGTTTCGGTTTATCATTCCAGTTACCTTCCCATACCCTTCCTCTTTCACTGATTTAATTTCAATCTCAATTCCTTCACATTTAGCACTTCCCCTTCACTCAATTGAAAACCCAGCATCAGATAAAGGATACTTCCTGCTCTTACCATCTGTGATATATTTTCTTGAGGGGCAATTTATGAAGTATTCTTATTGGATAAATGCAGGCAGATGACTGAAGCAATTAATTAACTTAATCCTAAATCAATGTATTGAATTTTCGTTGCATATTCAGAGCATCACTGTAATTTGGCTATTATGGCCTTTATCAATTTGAAATCATTTGAAACCCACGAACGTACATGATGCTGTGCAATTATTTGACGATTCTGGCCGCAATAGAACTATAAGATGTCTATCACTGTCCTTACTTGCAATTAAGTATATGATGTTTTCACAATTATAATCCATATAAATGTTATTTTTGGTGCTATTATAATCTGTGCAATGCTACCTGTATTTTCAAAAAATATGATAGTGGACAAATCCATTTGGAAGGGTATGGCTATTTTAGCCTCAATTGTGACAATTTAGGTTCACTCTTAATATGAATGAACCGGACATTTTTGATACCCGTAAGGCATACTGATCTCACCTCTCTGTATATTTTGAAAGCTTTGCATGTTAACAATTAATAACACCAACGAGAACCAATATCCATATGTGACGATACATCATGTAGTTGTGATCACAAGCAAATGCGGTATTTATGATGCACACGACACTTTTCCATTATGATACTTGCAAATTTTGCCGGTTTCCTTTTTTACTTTTTATTTATTTCAAACTTTATTGTTCCCTCTGGATATGTATTAGCAAGGTCTGAATATTCAGCACTTAATGTGCTCCTGAATCCCTTTCTTGCAATTGCAAATTAATTAGTTTGTCTATTTAGATGTTTTATAAATGGAATATTTCAGTAATTTGAAGTAATCAATTTAAAAGTGATTTAGGTTGCATTTACGAAACACGATGTCGAAATGTCAAAGTATTTTGTTTATGTTTATGAACCTTGCGATCGTATTTCTATGTCTCATAGGCATGCAGGAAGTAACTTGACAAAGGCAAAACGCCGAAACGCGTCGTCCTTTAACTGCTGGTGCACAATAAAGTTTTTGTGCCGTTTCCTGGAGTGCCGTCTTCTTATTGTGAAAATCTTCACCTGGAATAAGAACTTTTGATATATTTACGGTGGCTGCTGCTGCCACCGATGGCACCAACGTCGTAGGCATGGGGACTGTTTTGGCAGCAAACCGACAAAGATATATATATATATATATATATCCTGAACTCCAAAGCTAAATCGGCGTTGTGACACCACTGGAGGACGGACCACAGGTACGTGCAAAGTTTACTTTATTGAGTAGATGCTTCCCCTTGCACCCTCACACTCGCCTGACGCGTTTCGATCCTCTGGGGATCTTGATCACATGACGCGCTTTACATCGTTTGATAGGCTTAAATAGGATGTTACATTTTTTTCTTTTTTTGTGTTTCTTAAAGTGACAGATGCAGAATACACCTTAAAATTGCAACCATAGACATAGTAGACATACCAAATACATCACAATGTATAAATAGACAATCAAAGAATTGAAACCAATATAATGTTAAAATAACACATTAAAATAGTTCATCTTCGTTTCTAAAATATACTACATTGGATTATGTTATAGCTGCCAATTTTTACGCATGTGTGTATTTGCTAAAATTATAAGCACATAGAAGAAAAAAACATTTATCTCATGATATTTTTTCTCTCTATTCCTAAAACACGCTCTTCTTTCCAATTATAAAACTTTATAAATAGCATAAAATTTTAGATTTTGTAAAAAGTCCAGGTTTAAATACCAAGGCATGTTTTGTAAATGAACGAATTATGTGCGGTCAATAGTGCATTATTTGGACAACAACAATCTGGTATTTATTGGCTTCTGGTTGCCTAAAGTGCATTGTAAATAACAAAAAGTGCAAAGTGTAGTGTGTTAATCTAAAAACTAAAATACCATAAAAACCTCTAAAAAGCCTTAAAAACCACCAAATGGAAAGTTAAATAGTAAAACAAGGGAATGTTTGGGAGACTGCAAGCAGAAAAGTCCGATGCTTAAAATAGAAATAAATAAATTGAAGTTCTAACTTGTTGTTAAGGTTAATTAACTTCGAGTATATGTCGATGTGAATCCATTATCGTTATCGTCAAGATGTTGATGCTGAAACAGTATTGAATAATTGATCTAATAAAATACTATAGATAGGTATACAGATCTTCAGTTTGATTTAAACCCCCAGGATGTTTACTGTCGAGATTTAAAATATATCTAGTCTCTAACTGGCGCAATACACGTACTCGATCTCCCCCTCTCTTTTTATTCTGGATGCAATCAATAAGGAAATATCTCAGTAGTGTAGGATCAGACTTGTGGTGTTCAGCAAAATGCCGTGCCACTGGATATGATTGATCCTGATTCTTAATTGCCCTTATATGTTGGAGTATGCGTTTGTGGCCTTGTAAGATCGTACTTCCCACATACCGTAGGTCACACGGACACTCCAACACATAGACTACATGGGTTGTTTTGCAATTAAGGGGTTTCTTGATAGGGATTTCAACATTGCTAAAAGGAGTTTTGTAGGCAGTAGTATTAACGCCATGTTGGCACGCCTTGCACGTCTTGCATTTGAAAAACCTGCAACGTTGACTCAGCCAAGTACCTTTATTGAGAACTTCTAAGTCATTGCATACCAGGGTGTCCTTCATGGAGGGAGATCTGCTATATGTTATGGAGGCCTTTTTGGGTAATTTGTGTCCTATTATCGGATCTCCCAGCAGGATGGGCCAATTTCTGTTGATAATTTTGTTGATTTTTTTGCTTTGTTTGTTATACCCAAAGATGAATCTAAAAGCCCCATCATTATCTTTCTTTTTAGTTACAGACCTGCTTTGCTCATTGAGAAGTGTATCTCGATTGGTCTGATTACTTTTGTCTATAGCAATGTTGATACTTTTGCTGGACGCCTGAGCTATCTCCAAATCTTTTTTGTTGCTGCATATTCTTTTTAACCGGATCATTTCTCCATATGGAATGCTGTGGATAAGATGATCGGGGTGAGCACTACTGGCATGTAGCACAGAGTTGCCCGCGGTTGGTTTTCTGTGTAATGTGGTGTATATATATATATATATATATATATATATATATATATATATATATATATATATATAGTGTTTCAGAGAGAAGTGGGTCTTCTCATGCAGATGTGACAGGATGAAAAAGTGTGCTATCCAGGGTTTGTGACTAGTGTCAGAGACATGCTTATCTGACACCTTAGACTGCCCGATGTCTGTGCAGGACCACAAAATAGCCTATTGCAGCAGCAGTCTGTTCTGTTGTAATTGAAGGGTACCAGCAATTAAAGCTTTTTGGGTCTGACTGACAGCACAGCTCACTGCTATAACTTGCAATACACAAAGAAGGGGCTTTGAGTAAGCCCCTTCAAGCAGCTTGTTTGGGCCAGCTCTTTTAACAATTGCATTGAGAAGTTGACAATCGCATTTTGAATCAGCTCACAGAAGTAATTTAGTAGCTCCAACATGCTGTTAGCTGTCCTGTGTACCATTTCGCAATCCTGATACTGCCTATAAAGGAATGCCTTGGGAACTATGTTACATCTGAAAAGTGAATGTAATCATCATACGTTTTGTCACATTCAGCTCTATATCAAATATATATATATATATTATCTACTGGCGGTCGCCAGTAGATAGTTATAGTTAGGACCCTGTTTCCATAGGAAATCCGCAACATTCTATTTGGAATAACTTTGGCGCCGGTCAACGAATCCTCGCGAATTTTTCAAAATAGGTGGGGCGCTACGCTCCGCTCCTACCCTGAAAGTCTCGGGGGGATTCGTCAAGCGGGGGCTGAGAAAAAAGGGGGGGTCCCAAAACGCGTTTTTCCCATGCATTTTTCCATAGGACCTTTAGACACAGCTACAGCCCGAACGGCTGAACAGAGTTACTTGAAATTTGGCAGAGAGGTAGTCCTCAGGTCAAGGAAGTGCCTTTTGTAGGTTTGGTGTAAATCTGTTCAGTAGATCCTGAGAAAATAGCATTTAAATCAATATATATATCTGTGGCAGCTTACCGTGCGCTTACGGTAAGCTTACCGTACGCGTACGGTGCCGTGCGCGAGCGCGATTCTGATTGGCTGTTCGATCTAAGTAAACATTCGAATCGGTCGAAACCAGGAAGCGGCGGCCGCCATTTTTTCTCTCGCACTCTGAGTGGGGGAGCAAAACCAAGGGCAAAAACATCTAAAGGGGCTGTGTATTCAGTTCCTAACCACCTAGCCTTGATGAAGGTGTCCCCAAAGAACCCCCAAGGCCAAAAAATCAATTTTAATTTTTTTCGAAAAATCGCCGATTACGCTTACCGTACGCGTACAGTAAAAATTATATAAAAAAAAAAATTATCCACACTATCCCCACCCCGTGTGCAATTCGTCCCCGAAGGGCACCATTTGAGCATGGCTTATCACACATCAGAACATTGAAAAGATTACCTTTCACAACGAAGCGCATAATATGTCCTCCATGTGCGCACGGTGCGCGAAGCGCATCGTGCGTACATGGCCCATCCAGCGTAACTTGTGGCCAATTGACTCGCCCATCTGGGGGCGTATTTTGCATTTATGGATGGTGACCGGAGCGTGCATCTATGACCGACTGCCTCTGAGGAAGAAGGGGATACCTTCGAAACGCGTCAGGCAAGTCGCGTTGTGGCCGTGTGATCGTAACTGCCTCAGCTGACTGTTCATACTCTTCATTAAAGGCCTGCCACCTTGGTAAATGTTCGAGTGAGGCTCAATCTTTTGGGAAGGCTAAGAGCGAACATTTTTGGCGGCGCCCAGCCGTCGAGCCGCACCACCCCGAGATGAGAGGGGGCCATGCAGCAGGATATATTCTGAGCTGTTATGTGGAGCACTTACCAGAGATGAGAGCAGCATCTGAGACGGTGGCCCATCTGAGGGCTTGAAAGGCACGGAAATTAACGCACCATCATGGGTGAGATTTTCCGGGACTCCAGTAACCATAAGGCTTTGGGGCCAATTGACCCGCCCATCTGGGGGCGTATTTTGCATTTATGGATGGTGACCGGAGCGTGCATCTATGACCGACTGCCTCTGAGGAAGAAGGAGATACCTTCGAAACGCGTCAGGCAAGTCGCGTTGTGGCCGTGTGATCGTAACTGCCTCAGCTGACTGTTCATACTCTTCATTAAAGGCCTGCCACCTTGGTAAATGTTCGAGTGAGGCTCAATCTTTTGGGAAGGCTAAGAGCGAACATTTTTGGCGGCGCCCAGCCGTCGAGCCGCACCACCCCGAGATGAGAGGGGGCCATGCAGCAGAATATATTCTGAGCTGTTATGTGGAGCACTTACCAGAGATGAGAGCAGCATCTGAGACGGTGGCCCATCTGAGGGCTTGAAAGGCACGGAAATTAACGCACCATCATGGGTGAGATTTTCCGGGACTCCAGTAACCATAAGGCTTTGGGGCCAATTGACCCGCCCATCTGGGGGCGTATTTTGCATTTATGGATGGTGACCGGAGCGTGCATCTATGACCGACTGCCTCTGAGGAAGAAGGAGATACCTTCGAAACGCGTCAGGCAAGTCGCGTTGTGGCCGTGTGATCGTAACTGCCTCAGCTGACTGTTCATACTCTTCATTAAAGGCCTGCCACCTTGGTAAATGTTCGAGTGAGGCTCAATCTTTTGGGAAGGCTAAGAGCGAACATACATATATATATATATATATATATATATATATATATATATATATATATATATACACACATGCATATAAAAAGTGGTGTCCTCAATGAAGAAACACTCTTAGAAAGGCTGTTTCCTTTATTGAGCAACAGCAAAAACAGAAACTTCCATTGGATTCCATGCCGCCTAATGTGTTTTGGGCTCCGTAGTCCTTGATCACAGGTCAGATATCCAGCAAAGCATAAAGCAATCACCTGCACACCATTAAATATCGTTCCGCCCTACTAGGCCTCTAGTGAGTTCAATAACAGATGCATGATGATAAAGGTAGTCCCAATTATTTCAATTCACCCCCAGATGATCTGACATTGTCTGCATTTTGATAAAATATATATATTGTCAATAAAACTCTGTTTTGAGGAGTGCAACTTCCTTCTTTTCATTAATACGGCTGGTCCAGCTGTGAAGTGCACTGCCGTGGGATCCTTGCGGGCCGCAGTTAGCTCATTAAGGTAACATTGTGTAGATCAACAGGGCACGATGGGCTGATGATAATTGTGGTGTGAGTTGCGCTGGCAAGAATAATAAATATCTGGCACATACTAATAATGCGAACCCACATGGGTACTAATAATAGACTACAGATCCCATAATGCTTAGCACATGCTTTTGCTCACTTGAGGATAATGATGTGTGTTACAAAGAGGAAAAGAATCGGTATGGAAAGCTTGTTGTGTGTTGCTTGTTTTGCCTTTGAGAAAGGAAAATGGATTCTGACACGCGTCAGGCATGAGGCACTTGCTGCTCTGTTTTTGCAACTTACGGCTAGTGTTCAAGCCCAACCGTACTGTGTTGTTCTTTGGCAGATTGAAATAGTCTGACCCTAAGATGCCCATCTAAAGTGTTGAGAAATTAACCACAAAACGTACGATCTTGTGAGACTTTGAAAGGCCTCCTTCAAGCCAGGACGTCCAAATCCCAAAAATGAAAAACTACCTGCAGCCCTTTATTTATATCCTTCAATTTGTTGTGGTAATAAAGTTTCATAATTCTGACTTGTGCATTGTTAAGAAACGTGGGGTCAGATGTACGTAGCTTTGGGGTTGCGAGTACCATTTAGCGAATTTTTAAGATTCGCTGTTTGGTAATCGCCAACAACTATGTACAAATGCATGTTTCACACATTCAGCGATTCCCAGTGGGTCGCAAGTAGACCTACCTCAATAATTCATGAGGTAGGTCTCGGTATGCGATCCATTGGGAATCACAAAAATCACAGGCATGGTGGCCTGCTGTTTTCACCATGCCTGTGATTACTTTTCAATGAAGCATGTTTTTTTTTCTTAATGCAGCCCGTTTTCCTTAAAGAAAAAAGGGATGCATTTTTTGAAGAGAAATTGAAAAGTTTTCTTTTCATTCTTTAAGAGTAGGCAGTGGTCTTTGGATCTGGAAAACTGAGTTCTGTGTTTTTAGCTCTTTGTTACTTTGTATACTTTTTAATGTTTATTAGCCATTTTTATGTGTCGTCAGATTACAGTGGTTCAGACCAATAGTAACTTTAATTTGTACCAATAAGAATCGTCTCTTCCTTTCATGCTTCACAACTGCCACACAATTTTCTGTACACCAGCCTGCTAGCAAGTAATCACATTGTTCTAACAAAATTGCACAAGTACTTTTTATTATTGCTAGCTATGGCTGCCACGCTTAGGTAGTGGAATGCTTTTTTTGTTCTTTTTCAGTTGAAGGTAATGGAATGCTTTTTTTTTCTTTTTCAATTTTTGGCATATGTTTGCAATGGAAACTAAAAAACTAAAAAAGGAATTTTTCGATTCCATCAACTTGCCACGGTCAGACCTACTGGTTATGTCAGAACCTATTGGAACTGGTGAGTGAACAGAACTGTTTCAGCGACAGCATCACATGTTGAACCAAGACTGCTCCTTTCTGAGAGTCATGTTGTAATTTACATTGAAAACGCTGTGAGCTATATGTTATGTAAATAATTCTACCTCTTTTTGGCCAGAGAATGTTGGGCAGAATGCATTCTTAACAAATGTCTCATCGCTGATTGCAGAAGTACCTATCAAACAAAGACTCTACATACTAGTCTAATGGCAGCAAAGTAAAATCGATTCATATCACAGTAGCCAACTCCAAAAGCAGAGCTCATTTTCAAGGATTACTCCTTCTTAGAACAGATCTGGCTTTCATGTGGTAAGAACTCTGAGACTATGCATGGGCGGATATTACGACATTAGGGTCAGGCCTATTGGTTTTGCCAATTATTGTCATATTCTGGTTGAACAAATAGTATTCTTTCAACTGGTGAAGGGAGAAATCAGTTTATTTCGAGATGACAAGCCAGTGGGAGGGAGAGGCGGTGTATTCAAGATTTTCCAAAACACAGGGGCTATTATCGTAACAAAGACTTTAAGAAATCAATATGGAATCTGGTTTAGAGTTGTTTTTGTGGATTACTGTAACCGCAAGGCAGCCACTTCATCTACTGAGCTGAAAGAGACAAGAAACTGGAGATTAAAAGAGCTGTTACCGAAACTAAAGCTTGAATATATAATGTATCTTTCCCTCTCTCACTCCCTCTATACCTCACTACTCGCTCTCTTTCATTTCTCTCTGTAGTGCTGTCTAAAGATACTATTGCCCTTCAATCAAAACTTGAAGAGCTTGAAAAATCACTTCAGGGATCCAATCTTGGCATTGTTGGTGTTTCTAAAGGCAAAGAGGACAGGCAAAACATGAACAATTTGTTAATTAGTTTGATTAGATTAGAAACTGATGGCCTTGATGATGTTAACATCGGTAGAGTGCACCACATTCCATTTTATAAGCCCCAAACAGGGGTCACAACCACACACTATCCTTGTTAATCTATTGGCATAACATATTCACCGAATCGGTCTTATCTGAGGCTATTTACAAAAAATCAGTACTTATCTCAAAAGAGTTCCACATTTACATCTATGCAGCAAAAAGACTTTGTTGCTAGGATTCTGCTCAGGAAGACAAATATGCATTGGAGCATAGAACATCGGCATGTAGCAACTGAGTCACCATACCCCAACAGTACCTATGGGCTAGAATCCGACTAGCTTATAGTGCCTCACTTGCCGTCCTAACCTCTCCAGAGAGAGAAGTGATTTGGAACCCCAGAACACAACACTCTCGACCCTCTTAGGGATTGCAGTAGCAGGTCACCCCCTTTTGTTCTCTAACTCGTACGTATCCACAATATATAGAAAAGAGACACAAAGGAAGCTTACAATATTTATTGAAACTATTGTGCTCTAATATGCAATATCTGCGCCACAACTCGAAAACAAATTCAGATCAGTAATGTCATTAGCGTGATTAGGAGACCATATACAATGAAAAGCCCTGTCATATTAGCTGACAGATTTGCCTAAACCCACCCTCACCGCAGAAGCTAAGAGATTATAGATTATAGATTTCTGGGTTTAGTGGCGGACCCCATACCTTAGCATACATAGATAGTTGCTCTACATCTCAGCCTCTCATCTCGGAACATCTGTTCTGTCTGCAAGTCTCAGCTGCCTGTTATCCAAAACGACACATTTCAGGTTATATGACAAAACATGTGTGTTAAAAAAAAACGCAGCTGGGTTTCTTTATTATGTCTAGGTGCTAGTGTCTAACCACAGAGAACAACAAGGAACAATGTTGTTTGACCTTTCCTAGGCTGTTCAGACTAAATCCCAGGAAAAGAACAAAATACAAAAACATGTGCTGGCCATGTATGAAAATACAGCATGGCACAAAAACAAGCGTGATAGTTGATAATGTGTGCAAAGCAAAAGCAGCCTACAACGTGCATAGTTAGGCTAACTTATGACAAGCATTTGCAATGCACTCAGTCTGGCCTTTGGAACCTTATATGTATTTAGCTGTGCAGCACATTAGCCTGGGTACTGTTCTTTAACATGGAAAGTAAGCATCAAACTGCGTGACACGCCAGGTATGGGAACACATGGAGAGAAATATTGCCTTTCAGCGGGAAATGGTATAGTCCAAAGCTCTATTGTAAATATAAAATCAGGGCCAGTGGCGTAACGAAGGTTTAAGGGGCCCCCTGCAATGTACATGGCTGCCCCCCCGCTCCGGATTTAATACAGAGCGATCAGGCTTAAGTTCTGTGCTGAGAGGGCCCCCTGCCGCTCGGGGGCCCACCCCGCACTGCGGGTGATGCGGGGCCTGTGTTACGCCCCTGATCAGGGCCTTCAGTGGTCATAAGACTGAAAATACCAGATCTGAAAAAATATTATTGTCTACGGATGCTTGTGGAAGACAATTTCTAGGACTGGAATCTACAGAATGCTAAAGTGATTCTGGTATTTTACTGACTTCTGCTGGTCGTTTTCTATCAAGAAAATTAAATAGAGACAGTTGTCAGAAAAAAAAAAATAAAGTCCTCCAGCAGAAAGCAATTCTGGTATTTTACTGACCTCTGCTGGTCGTTTTAGATTAAGACAGTTAAATACAGGCAGTTGAACAGAAAAGAAGTCCCTAACCGGAAGCTGACAAGTCCTAGGGCTGATCTCCAGAGCCGACAAAGTACATACACATAAGTATATACTAAAGTATATACAAGAGGTCTTGAATGCTCGACCTAAAAAACGACAATGGGCTATATAGGAAACACACGACAATTACAAAAAGAAGATGGGAACCTAAATAGATGAGACACTTCAACAATAAAGGTGTACAGGCACTGATCTTGCAACCAGCAAAGCTTAAAGTGTTACGGGAAAATCAATTTCACGTTCTGTCAGGCATCTACTCTGCCAAAGCCTTGTTCAGAGAGGTTCAGGAAGCTAAGATGTTGTCTCATTAACAGGGAGCCACATGGAAAAACACACAGGGAAGGGAAAAAGAAAAGAGTGGAGGGAAGAAGAAGAAAAGAAAATGAAAAACAAGGTAATCCTCTTTGCTTAGATGTCCTTTTTTTGTTTATTCACATGATTAACTATGTAACTACTGCTGTGCTTGGCTCTAAACCTGGGGTGGTGGTATTTGAAGGCACAGCTTGTTTTGTTTGAGGGTGGGAGGTAGAGCATTTACAGGAATGGTCCTGCATTCAGGATGGGTAAGGCTGGGAGGTATCTTGGGACATGGATGTGGGGTACTCCAAGAAAGAGGTGAACAATCTCACACAAGGGGCAAAGGAAAAAAACGGACATGCAGTTGAAGTCTTGCGGTATGTTTTGGAGTAGCTATGCAATGTATGACAGCAATAATTTTGAGTTTTAACATCAATGGTCCTAATAATAGAGGCAAATATAAGGCCATCGTGTCGTGGTTGAAAGTTCTAAATCCTGTAGTAGTTTTATTACTAAGAACTAATTTAATACATTGCAAGGAGAACTAAAAGGTTCATGGCTGGACCCTGTCTATTTTCACTCATCCAATTTGGCCTGCTATGGGGTAGTCATCATAATTAATGAACATGCAGGTGTAGGAACTGTAACCGTGTAGGAACTGCTCCTACATCATTCGCATGGCAGATGGGTCATCCCTCTTTTATCATAGGCCCATTATGTATCAATATTGCTTCCTTTTTTCGCCAGATTCGCGATGAGCCATTTTCACTACTAGAACTGAGCCGGGAGTTGACTAAATTTCCCAGCCTGGCTCGTATTGGAGGCGATTTGGATTTCTTACCATCCTGCAAATTAGATTCCTCTAATTCTTCTTGCCCCCAAATCAAACATTTACTTATTCCACAAAATCTCTGCCCAATAAGGAATCATATACTTATTAAAGGCTGAGATAATGGATTTCTTAGCTCTTAAATCGGAATACTGTTGATCAGCCCATAGTTTGCAAATCTTTTAAGGCTATTATTCAGGTCATTCTTGTATCGATCAAAGATGGAAAATGAAATCTTCTAAACTAAAATCCAACAACTCATAGCGAAGGCAACAAGAGGTTTTGCTCAGACTCCATCAGGCAAAAATCTGGCTTCTTTAGAATGTAAAAAATATACTACAGGATTTCTTTTTTAAAGAAGGTAATAATCAATGAAAATATAGTTTAAGCCCAGGTTTATCAAGAAGGATGGGTAACTTATTGGCATGGTCTGTTTAAGAGAAGGTCAATAGGAATTTAATCACAGCAATTAAAGATCCCACAAATAATTTGGTTACTTAGAATCAATATTTAATTTCACCTCTATTTCTAGCTTAATCCAAAGCAATTTATTAAGAATGGTATCTACACATCAGCCTGAAATCTGCCACTTTCAGGCAAAGCTTTTTTTACCACACCGTTCACTTCCTGTTTCTGCACAATTAGGTTAATTCTCTAAAGTTGAGGTGAAGGTAGCAATATCTCAATTAGCTAGTGGAAAGACTTCGGGAAGGCGGTTTCGACTCATTTGATAAGAGCATGACTGTAAGCTTTTGTAAACCTAACAAATAAAATATTAGTGAAAGTTTAGAAGAGAATAGAGAAATTATGATAGAAACAAAATCGGGATCACAAGATGGCAGATCACTATCTTGTTTACACATAAGTGTTTACCAGCCTCAGCCCCTTATGTAACAAAGCTACTAGCCCTGTCCTTAACCCCTTCGGGTGCATCGGACGAACAGGGGCTGTCCGACGCACCAGTGCTCCTGTGCGTCGGACGGCCCCCGGCCATCCTCACACATGGCACAGGGAATCCCTCTGGTGCAGGCACCAGAGGGATTCCCTTAACCTCCCCCCCCCCCCCCCAACAGCCTTGGGAGCTGGGGAAGAGCTTCCCCAGCTCCCGAGGCTGCATGCACGGTTTCCCTGAAATGACGATCAGCGCGCACGTCGCGCTGACATCACTTCAATAGAAACCTAAACTGAAATGAGCCAAGAGACTCATTTCAGTTTCGTTTTCTACGTGCTCAGGGGGCTATCATTGGAAAGAAAACAAGTTACTTACCTGTAACTACAGTTATCCAGTATTGGTATCTTTCATAGATTCACATGCAAGATACCCCAATACTGGATAAGGTGATAATCTCACCTTTCCAATGGTAACCCTCCCCAGTGGATCCCTGCTTGGGGATCGCCCCAGTAGGGCGATTCCAAGCAGGGATCCACCCACTTGGCACCAGGGAGGGGGGGAGCGGCCCATTGGGCAAGGGCCTTTGCTTCCCCCATTTTATTTTGGACACGGTCAGTCTTTCTGCCCCCCCAGGTGTAAAGATGGCAGTAGCCCCAATCTTCCCCCCCCCCCTGGGGAGGCAGAAATCCCACTAGACATCAGGGATTTTTATTTTTACTTGTAATTAGGGGTGGGGGCTGCCCAATATGGGCATGCCAATGCCCCCACCCCTCTGCCGCAAAATGTCAGTCTTTCTGCGCCCCTGGCAGGCAGATAGGGGCAGTAGCCCCCAATCTGCCCCCCCCCGGGGGGCAGAAAGCCCACTAGATACCAGGGATTTTTTTCTCCGAATTATAATTAGGGGTGGGGGCTGCCCATGCCCCCACCCCTAAGCACCAGGTATTTTTTTTGTATATAGGTACACTAAGCACCAGGTATTTTTTTTGTATATAGGTAGCGGTGGGGGCTGCCCAGAATGGGCATGTCAATGCCCCCACCCCCCAAAAAAGATGCTACAGTCTTTCTGCCCCTCCTGGGTGGCATATGGGGCAATAGCACCTTCTCTGCACCCCTCCGGGGAGGGGGGGGCAGAAAGCCCACTAGCCACCAGAAAATGGTTTTGCTCCAAAGTTCAGGGTGGTGGCTGCCAAGAATGTCTCCCCAGGGCGACAGAAAGCCCCCTAGGTATTGATTTGTTTTCGGAAAGTGCCTACTTGTGGACTTTGGGCCCTAGCGCAGCTGGCACCTAGGGAAATGTGGCAAACCTATATATTTTTGAAAACTAGACACTGAGGGGAATCTCGGATGGTGGGACATGTGTGGCTCTCACTTGGTTCTGTTACACAAAATCCCTCGCAAACCTCAAAATTTGTAAAAAAAAAAAAACACATTTTCCTCACATTTTTGTGATGGAAAGTTCTGGGATCTGCATGGATCCACAAAATTCCACCCACCACACATTCCCGAAAGTCTTCCAAAAAAGTGGTATCTCACTTGTGTGGGTAGGCCTAGTGCCCGCGACAGGAAACGTCCCAAAACGCAACATGGACACACCACATTTTCACAGTGAAAACGGACCCTTTTTTTGCAAAGTGCCTAGCGGTAGATTTTGAACCCTAGCTCTGCCAGCACCTAGGGAAACCTAGCAAACATATACATTTTTAAAAACTAGACACCCAGGGGAACCCAGGACGGGGTGACTTGTCTGGCTCCCACCAGCTTCTGTAACCCAGAATCCCTGGCAAACCCCAAACTTTGTAAAAAGAAAAAACACATTTGTCTCACATTTATGCGATGGAAAGTTCTGGAATCTGTGTGGGACCACAAACTCCCACCCACCCCGCATTCTCCAAAGTCTCCCCAATAAAAATGGTACCTCACCTGTGTGGGTAGGACTAGTGCCAGCGACAGGAAACTGCTCCAAACGTAACATGGACACCAGATTTTCACAGTGAAAACTGACTCTTTTTTTGCAAAGTGCCTAGCTCTGCAGGCACCTAGGGAAACCTAGCAAACCTATACATTTTTGAAAATTAGACTAGGCTGGGGTGACTTGTCTGGTTCTCACCAGGTTCTGTTACCCAGAATCCCTTGCAAACCTCAAAATTTGTCAAAAAACACATTTTCCTCACATTTCTGTGGTGGTAAGTTCTGGGATCTACATAAATCCACAAATTTGCTACCACCCAGCGTTTCCCCAGGTCTCCCAATAAAAATGGTACCTCACTCATGTGGGTGCCCCAAGTACCCACAACGGGCAGAGGCCCAAAACGTATTGAGGAGACATCAAAATGACCTATCACAAAACAACCTGGTTTTGCAAGGAAGTCACCTGTGTTTTTGGCCCCTGGCTCGGCAGCCATCTTGGGAAATGACCAAACCCACACATTTCTGAAAACCAGACACCCGGGGGAGTCCTGCGAGGTATGGCTTGCGTGGGTCCCCCAATGTTTCCCTACCCAGAATCCCCTGCAAACCTCTAACTTAGATGAAAAAAAAACATTTTTCACATATTTTTGGGTGGAATCACCATGCCGGCACAAATGTTCTACCCCACAGCGTTCCTCTCTGTCTCCCGAATAAAATGATACCTCACTTGTGTCGGTGGGTGTCTAGTTTTCAAAAAATGTATAGGTTTGCTAGGTTTCCCTATGTCCTGGCAGAGCTAGAGTACACAGTCTACAGCTAGGCACTTTGCAAAACAAGCATTTGCAATGCAATAGGTCTCGCATTTATAAGAGTTTGAGCTATTGGCATTGTAAAATTACAATGCCTTTTATTTATGTTTTGGTTTTAAAACAAATAAAAGGCATTGTCATTTACAATGTCAGTAGCATAAACTCGCATAAAAGCAGTGTGCGGCGTGCAGCAGTGTGCGGCGTGCAGCAGTGTGCGGCGTGCAGCAGTGTGCGGCATGCAGCAGTGTGTGGCGTGCAGCAGTGTGCGGCGTGCAGCAGTGTGCGGCGTGCAGCAGTGTGTGGCGTGCAGCAGTGTGTAGCGTGCAGCAGTGTGCGGCGTGCAGCAGTGTGTGGCGTGCAGCAGTGTTTCGTGTAGCATTGTGAGGCATGCAGCACTGTGTGGCGTGCAGCAGCGTGCAGCAGCGCGCGGCGTGCAGCAGTGTGTGGCGTGCAGCAGTGTGCGACGTGCAGCAGTGTGCGACGTGCAGCAGTGTGTGGCGTGCAGCAGTGTTTCGTGTAGCAGTGTGAGGTGTGCAGCAGTGTGAGGTGTGCAGCAGTGTGAGGCGTGCAGCAGTGTGCGGTGTGCAGCAGTGTGCGGCGTGCAGCAGTGTGTAATGCAGCAGTGTGCGCAGCAGTGTGTGGCGTGTGGTAGTGTGCGGCATGCAGCAGTGTGCGGCGTGCAGCAGTGTGTGGCGTGCAGCAGTGTGCGGTGTGCAGCAGTGTGTGGCATGCAGCAGTATTTCGTGTAGCAGTGTGTGGTGTGCAGCACTGTGGCGTGCAGCGGCGTGCAGCAGTGTGCGGCGTGCAGCAGTGTGCTGTGTGCAGCAGTGTCATGCAACATGCAGCAGTGAGTAATGCAGCAGTGTGCGGCGTGCAGCAGTGTGTGGCGTGCAGCAGTGTTTCGTGTAGCATTGAGTGGCGTGCAGCAGTGTGCGGCGTGCAGCAGTGTGTGCCGTGCAGCAGTGTGCGGCGTGCAGCAGTGTGCGGCGTGCAGCAGTGTGCGGCGTGCAGCAGTGTTTCGTGTAGCAGTGAGCGGCGTGCAGCAGTGTACGGCGTGCAGCAATGTGTTGCGTGCAGCAGTGTGTGGTGTGCAGCAGTGTGTGGCGTGCAGCGGCATGCAGCAGTGTGTGGCGTGCAGCAGTGTGCGGCGTGTAGCAGTGTGAGGCTGCAGCAGAGTGCGGCGTGCAGCAGTGTGAGGCGTGCAGCAGTGTGAGGCGTGCAGCATTGTGAGGCGTGCAGCATTGTGAGGCGTGCAGCAGTGTGTGGCGTGCGGCAGTGTGTGGCGTGCAGCAGTGTGTGGCGTGCAGCAGTGAGGCGTGCAGCAGTGTTTTGTGTAGCAGTGTGAGGCGTGCAGCAGTGTGCGGCATGCACCAGTGTGTAATGCAGCAGTGTGTAATGCAGCAGTGTACGCAGCAGTGTGTGGCGTGCGGTAGTGTGAGGCGTGCAGCAGTGTGAGGCGTGCAGCAGTGTGAGGCATGCAGCAGTGTGTGGTGTGCAGCAGTGTGTGGCGTGCAGCAGTGTGTGGCGTGCAGCAGTGTTTCGTGTAGCAGTGTGAGGCATGCAGCACTGTGTGGCGTGCAGCGGCGTGCAGCAGTGTGCGGCATGCAGCAGTGTGTGGCATGCAGCAGTGTGCGGCGTGCAGCAGTGTGTGCCATGCAGCAGTGTGTGCCGTGCAGCAGTGTGCGGCGTGCAGCAGTGTCGTGCAGCATGCAGCAGTGAGTAATGCAGCAGTGTGCAGCAGTGTACAGCATGTAGCAGTGTGCGGCGTGCAGCAGTGTGCGGCGTGCAGCAGTGTGCGGCGTGCAGTGTGAGGCGTGCAGCAGTGTGCGGCGTGCAGCAGTGTGTGGCGTGCAGCAGTATGTGGCGTGTAGTGGCATGCAGCAGTGTGTGGCGTGCAGCAGTGTGTGGTGTGCAGCGGCATGCAGCAGTGTGTGGCGTGCAGCAGTGTGTGGCATGCAGCAATGTGCGGCATGCAGCAGTGTGAGGCGTGCAGCAGTGTGAGGCGTGCAGCAGTGTGAGGCGTGCAGCAGTGTGAGGCGTGCAGCAGTGTGTGGCGTGCAGCAGTGTGTGGCGTGCAGCAGTGTGTGGCATGCAGCGGTGTGAGGCATGCAGCGGTGTGAGGCATGCAGCAGTGTGAGGCATGCAGCAGTGTGAGGCGTGCAGCAGTGTGAGGCGTGCAGCAGTGTGAGGCGTGCAGCAGTGTTTCGTGTAGCAGTGTGAGGCGTGCAGCAGTGTGCGGCGTGCAGCAGTGTATAATGCAGCAGTGTGTAATGCAGCAGTGTGTAATGCAGCAGTGTGCGCAGCAGTGTGTGGCGTGCGGTAGTGTGTGGCGTGCAGCAGTGTGCGGCGTGCAGCAGTGTGCGTAGTGCAGCAGTATGTGGCGTGCAGCAGTGTGCGGCGTGCAGCAGTGTGAGGCGTGCAGCAGTGTGAGGCGTGCAGCAGTGTGAGGCGTGCAGCAGTGTGAGGCGTGCAGCAATGTGAGGCGTGCAGCAGTGTGAGGCGTGCAGCAGTGTGAGGCGTGCAGCAGTGTTTCGTGTAGCAGTGTGAGGCGTGCAGCAGTGTGCGGCGTGCAGCAGTGTATAATGCAGCAGTGTGTAATGCAGCAGTGTGTAATGCAGCAGTGTGCGCAGCAGTGTGTGGCGTGCGGTAGTGTGTGGCATGCAGCAGTGTGCGGCGTGCAGCAGTGTGCGGCGTGCAGCAGTGTGCGGCGTGCAGCAGTGTGCGTAGTGCAGCAGTATGTGGCGTGCAGCAGTGTGCGGCGTGCAGCAGTGTGAGGCGTGCAGCAGTGTGAGGCGTGCAGCAGTGTGAGGCGTGCAGCAGTGTGCGGTGTGCAGCAGTGTGAGGCGTGCAGCAGTGTGTGGCGTGCAGCAGTGTGTGGCATGCAGCAGTGTGTGGTGTGCAGCAGTGTGTGGCGTGCAGCAGTGTGAGGCGTGCGGTAGTGTGCGGCGTGCAACAGTGTGAGGCATGCAGCAGTGTGCGGCGTGCAGCAGTGTGAGGCGTGCAGCAGTGTGTGGCGTGCAGCAGTGTGTGGCATGCAGCAGTGTGAGGCATGCAGCAGTGTGCGGCGTGCAGCAGTGTGTAATGCAGCAGTGTGTAATGCAGCAGTGTGTAATGCAGCAGTGTGTGGCGTGCGGTAATGTGCGGCGTGCGGTAATGTGCGGTGTGCAGCAGTGTGAGGTGTGCAGCAGTGTGAGGCGTGCTGCAGTGTGCGGCGTGCAGCAGTGTGTAATGCAGCAGTGTGTAATGCAGCAGTGTGTAATGCAGCAGTGTGTGGCGTGCGGTAATGTGCGGTGTGCAGCAGTGTGAGGTGTGCAGCAGTGTGAGGTGTGCAGCAGTGTGCGGCATGCAGCAGTGTGTGGCGTGCAGCAGTGTTTCGTGTAGCAGTGTGAGGCATGCAGCACTGTGTGGCATACAGCGGCGTGCAGCAGTGTGCGGCGTGCAGCAGTGTGCTGCGTGCAACGGTGTCGTGCAGCATGCAGCAGTGAGTAATGCAGCAGTGTGCAGCAGTGTGTGGCGTGCAGCAGTGTGAGGCGTGCAGCAGTGTGTGGCATGCAGCAGTGTTTGGCGTGCAGCAGTGTGTGGCGTGCAGCAGTGTGAGGCGTGCAGCGGTGTGAGGCGTGCAGCAGTGTGAGGCGTGCAGCAGTGTGAGGCGTGCAGCAGTGTGAGGCGTGCAGCAGTGTGAGGCGTGCAGCAGTGTGAGGCGTGCAGCAGTGTTTCGTGTAGCAGTGTGAGGCGTGCAGCAGTGTGCGGCGTGCAGCAGTGTATAATGCAGCAGTGTGTAATGCAGCAGTGTGTAATGCAGCAGTGTGCGCAGCAGTGTGTGGCGTGCGGTAGTGTGTGGCGTGCAGCAGTGTGCGGCGTGCAGCAGTGTGCGGCGTGCAGCAGTGTGCGTAGTGCAGCAGTATGTGGCGTGCAGCAGTGTGCGGCGTGCAGCAGTGTGAGGCGTGCAGCAGTGTGAGGCGTGCAGCAGTGTGTGGCGTGCAGCAGTGTGTGGCGTGCAGCAGTGTGTGGCATGCAGCGGTGTGAGGCATGCAGCGGTGTGAGGCATGCAGCAGTGTGAGGCATGCAGCAGTGTGAGGCCTGCAGCAGTGTGAGGCGTGCAGCAGTGTTTCGTGTAGCAGTGTGAGGCGTGCAGCAGTGTGCGGCGTGCAGCAGTGTATAATGCAGCAGTGTGTAATGCAGCAGTGTGTAATGCAGCAGTGTGCGCAGCAGTGTGTGGCGTGCGGTAGTGTGTGGCGTGCAGCAGTGTGCGGCGTGCAGCAGTGTGCGGCGTGCAGCAGTGTGCGTAGTGCAGCAGTATGTGGCGTGCAGCAGTGTGCGGCGTGCAGCAGTGTGAGGAGTGCAGCAGTGTGAGGCGTGCAGCAGTGTGAGGCGTGCAGCAGTGTGAGGCGTGCAGTAGTGTGAGGAGTGCAGCAGTGTGAGGCGTGCAGCAGTGTTTCGTGTAGCAGTGTGAGGCGTGCAGCAGTGTGCGGCGTGCAGCAGTGTATAATGCAGCAGTGTGTAATGCAGCAGTGTGTAATGCAGCAGTGTGCGCAGCAGTGTGTGGCGTGCGGTAGTGTGTGGCGTGCAGCAGTGTGCGGCATGCAGCAGTGTGCGGCATGCAGCAGTGTGCGTAGTGCAGCAGTATGTGGCGTGCAGCAGTGTGAGGCGTGCAGCAGTGTGAGGCGTGCAGCAGTGTGAGGCGTGCAGCAGTGTGAGGCGTGCAGCAGTGTGCGGTGTGCAGCAGTGTGAGGCGTGCAGCAGTGTGTGGCGTGCAGCAGTGTGTGGCGTGCAGCAGTGTGTGGTGTGCAGCAGTGTGTGGCGTGCAGCAGTGTGAGGCGTGCGGTAGTGTGCGGCGTGCAACAGTGTGAGGCATGCAGCAGTGTGCGGCGTGCAGCAGTGTGAGGCGTGCAGCAGTGTGTGGCGTGCAGCAGTGTGTGGCATGCAGCAGTGTGAGGCATGCAGCAGTGTGCGGCGTGCAGCAGTGTGTAATGCAGCAGTGTGTAATGCACCAGTGTGTAATGCAGCAGTGTGTAATGCAGCAGTGTGTGGCGTGCGGTAATGTGCGGCGTGCGGTAATGTGCGGTGTGCAGCAGTGTGAGGTGTGCAGCAGTGTGAGGCGTGCTGCAGTGTGCGGCGTGCAGCAGTGTGTAATGCAGCAGTGTGTAATGCAGCAGTGTGTAATGCAGCAGTGTGTGGCGTGCGGTAATGTGCGGTGTGCAGCAGTGTGAGGTGTGCAGCAGTGTGAGGTGTGCAGCAGTGTGCGGCATGCAGCAGTGTGTGGCGTGCAGCAGTGTTTCGTGTAGCAGTGTGAGGCATGCAGCACTGTGTGGCATACAGCGGCGTGCAGCAGTGTGCGGCGTGCAGCAGTGTGCTGCGTGCAACGGTGTCGTGCAGCATGCAGCAGTGAGTAATGCAGCAGTGTGTGGCGTGCAGCAGTGTGCGGCGTGCAGCGGTGTTTCGTGTAGCAGTGTGCGGCGTGCAGCAGTGTGCGGCGTGCAGCAGTGTGCGGCGTGCAGCAGTGTGTGGCGTGTAGCAGTGTGCGGCGTGCAGCAGTGTGCGGCGTGCAGCAGTGTGAGGCGTGCAGCAGTGTGTGGCGTGCAGCAGTGTGAGGCATGCAGCAGTGTGAGGCATGCAGCAGTGTTTTGTGTAGCAGTGTGAGGCGTGCAGCAGTGTGCGGCGTGCAGCAGTGTGTAATGCAGCAGTGTGTGCAGCTGTGTGTGGCGTGCGGTAGTGTGTGGCGTGCAGCAGTGTGCGGCGTGCAGCAGTGTGTGGCGTGCAACAGTGTGTGGCATGCAGCAGTGTGTGGTGTGGTTTGTAAACAACAAGAAAAGCGGACATCAAAGGATGGGGTGCGAGTTATAACGAAAGTTTTGGCGAAAGCAGTCTGCTGCTTTCAAGTCCGATGCCAGATGCCAGCTTCGCGCTTGAATGCCTCACATGCACTGGCCATAAACCGCATTCCTAAGGTCTTGTGGCCCTTACTAAATTTCTCTGAATGCGTGAGGTGGCAAATGGAATGCACGTGGTTGTGCGCTTAACCGCCACCCGATCCGCCTGGGAAGCCTTTGGGAGCATTTTCGGAAGCCCCTACATAAGTCTCGCTGGGCAATCGCTGGCGCGATAGCCAGCGCGATAGCCAGGCGAGACCTAAAAAGGGTCAGTTTTCCCTGTGAAAATGTGGTGTGTCGACATTGCGTTTTGGGCCGTTTCCTGTTGCGGGCACTAGGCCTCCCCAGTGAGGTACCATTTTTCTCAGAAGACTTTGGGGGACGCGGGGTGGGTGGAATTTTGTGGATGTACGCAGATTCCATAACTTTCCGCCACAGAAATGTGAGGAAAATGTGTATTTTTTGACAAATGTTTAGGTTTACATGGGATTCTGGGTAACAGAACCTGGTGAGAGCTAGTCAAGTCACCCCATCCTGGACTCCCCTGGGTGTCTAGTTTTCAAAAATGTATAGGTTTGCTAGGTTTCCCTAGGTGCTGGCAAAGTTAGAGTTCAAAATCTACAACTGGGCGCTTTGCAAAACAAGCATTTGCAATGCAATAGGTCTCGCAGTTACACGAGTTAAAGCTATTGGCATTGTAAATGACAATGCCTTTTATTTATGTTTTTAAAACGAAAACAAATATAAAAGGCATTGTTATTTGCAATGTCAATAGCTCAAACTCGTGTAAATGCGAGACCTATTGCATTGCAAATGCTTGTTTTGTTCGGCACGGGGAGATTAAGTGATTTGCCCAGAATCACAGGATGTTCCGCGTCCTTGCCGAGGCTCGAACCTGGTTCCCCAGTTTCGAGGCCGGCCGCCCTAGCGGAGAGGCCACGTCCTAAGAGTCTCCTCCAATATGTAATCCGATATGAGTTCAGCGCCTGCCACATATGAAAAGAGAACCTAAAATGTATCCAGGCAGATCGGTGTGAATGTACAACTTTCACAAAACAAGAAAAAAAGCTTAGTACAATAAGGAGTGTGTGGAGTAATTTCACTTATTGCTGCTGGACTGAATATGTACTTTTCAGAACTCTTCAAACATACATGGAATGGAGACAGAGATAGCAGCCATGTTTTCCAAAACAGCCATAAATAAAAAACAATTCTCATAAATGCATATGCAGGCGACCTCTTCCACCGCTGGTCTGTTTGAGCGTCACTTGCTGGAGCGGGTTATGCAAAATTTTGTATACCCACCCCATTTTTGCATGTCATTTTATTAATTAGATTAATTAATTAATTATAATCGTACTAATGGTTTGGAGTGATATGAAAATAACTAACCGACCTTATTAATGACCAAAATACACGTGGGATTTGCATCTGCATGGCTTAATTAATGAAGTGAACTAAATTTGTACACATACTAATGATAGATAATTAGAACATCGCATAATATATGTTGCTATAGTGATGTAATTGTGATTTGTGCTTTATTTTGTAAGTATAACCTGCAATGAGTGTTGCTTTTGCTAGATAAATACACACACATATGGGTATTAGCGAGGGAATAACATTTAATTAGTCATTTCTATATATTAATTACGTTTTTGTGTTTCTTTGCTTAAGTTGTCCATTTAGGCCTGCCAAAAGATGGCTGCTTGTGGTGCCTAACCCGACTGCCAACGCTGAAGAAGGCTTGGGTGAAGTGCGCCTGCGCTGACAACAGATGCACAGTGGCCTGGACCTGACCCCAGATGAACATGTACCTTCCAAGGACAGTCTGGGACGCCGTCCAAATATTCCAAACAAAGACTGTTGTGTGAACCGGAACTGGCAAGGGTCATAACCCAAAAGACACTTTTGTGAGAACCCAAAAGGATGATCCCTGATTGTCCAATCAGCGAACACGGATGCCCAAAATGTGTTACTTGTTATCATCAATTTTACTATAAATTATGGTAGAATAGAGAGGTAATTAGATTCGACGTCGCGCTTTTTGATTTCCTGATATGCTGACGGAGAGGACGGTGACACTGCAGGACAGCTGTTAGCCCAAATCTCTGACGGACTGAATTAATGCTCAAATTCCTGATGAACTTAACCTGCTAAATTGATGGGCATAGAATTGCGAGACTACCAGATTTGACATAGAGGACGACTTTAGCCAGAATAGGTAAATATGAATGGCAACTTGATCAAATGAATGATTTACTCTGCAATATTAATATAAATTTGGATTTGAATAACTTCAGAAATGAGATGGGTTGTTTATTCATTGAAATGTGTTAATGTAAAGGTTAATTAGAGAATTAGGGTTTCACTAAATACATTGACTAACAGATCCATCCCGGTCTTTGGGAGGATAATACTAAATGAGGAGTCTCGGGCCTAGTGAGTATTAGAAGGACTTGTAGGTGAGTTACTCATTAGGGTGAAGTGGTATCTTCCTCCCTCATTTATCCAGCGCTTGGAAGGATAGATCGCCTCTCGCACGGACTAATGGTAAGTGTGCGTTGGTGTTATGGGCCCCACCAGCGAATGTATAGATGGTGTGCGTGTGTGTGAGATCTTTTAGTCCGTGACAGTAGGGAGAGATTTTGCACTCTGCGCAGGATCAGTTTTTCTGGTAGCAGAATGATGGTTTGTTATTGTTTGGTTTAGTGATTATTGCTTGTACATTGCTTATTGATTTCGGTTATTGATTGGTATTGATTTATGTACTAACACTCTATGTTGAGTTATGTTGAGTTATACGTTGTATGCACGGCTTCTGGGATGTAGGAAGTCGGAGGTTTGTAACGGTTCCGTAGTAGGGCAGAGGTAAGCGCTGCTCTCGGGAAAGACAGAATTGTTGTTGCCCTGTAGGTACACAGGGGAAACGTGTGACAAGTGAAGTTGCACGGCGCATTGTCTGGGTTCGATTCGGTGATATCGTCGTGTGTTACCATTAGAGACATTTTCTGTGTGAAAGAAGTGTGTATGCTAGCGAAGGTTACCTGTGAAGTTCTGGTCTTAGGTACCAGGGATCCAACTGGCATTCCGATAACGCTTATCACTGGAAAGGTAATAGGTACTCTCTGAGCTTGTTAGAAGGACAAAGGAGAGGTAAGCGCTGCTTTGTTAACGTATGTCATAATTCTGTAGTAGGACAGACTGTTCGCGGTTCTCGGGAAAGACAGGATTCTCTGTGAATCTACTACATTTTCTGGTGTGAACGAGTGTGAATGTAAAGGCATTTGGGTTGATTGCGAAACTCTAGGTTTATTTCTCAGGAGCATTGGGTCTCTAACTATGTGTCTTAAATGCTAGAGGAAACAATTAGCTAATGCTCGCTAGAAGGGTGAAGTAGAGGGATGTGCTACGTTATCAACGGAAGTAATGATTCCGTAGTAGGGTAGAGGTAAGCGCTGCTCTCGGGAAAGACGGAATTCTCGCGAGAAAGGTCTTTTTGCTGTTCTTTGGTTAGCGAAGCGGACAATGGAGATGTTTCTATGTTGTTACTAACAGAAGTGTAGAAAATTGAAACAAAAACTTACTGAGCGTTTTTGTAAAGGAGGGGTAGACAGAAGCAGGAGCAGGAGCTGCCGCAGCGGCTGCTGACATCAGAACGACCGCGCAGGGATTGGACAGTCGGTCAGAACTGTGAAACGCTCCGGATTGGTGCGTTAGTGTACGCCGCGCTAGGACTGGAGAAAAAACAGGGTGACGTAGACGCTCCTTATTGGTGCGTTAGTGTGAGTTGCGCTAGGATTCGAGGACTGTGACAGTGACGTGGACGCTCTGAATAGGTGCGTTTATTGTGAAGTCGCTCTGTGATTGGATAAACTAGCGGTACAGTTGTAAAGAGGGACTAGCGTTGCGCGAAAGACAAGAAAATGTATTACGATCCATCAGAAAAGGAGAAGAAGACCTGGTTAGGGAGAATTAAGAAGTGGTTTAAGAAAGACAAACCAGTTAAGACTAGGGAAGGACAGTTACTTCCTCCACCGAAAACCCCTGCATCCTTTATGATTGCAAAATATGGGTATCATACTTGTATTTGGTTGGATAACTGGGTGAGATACACCAAGGACGACTGAGTATTAGCTTTTCCAGAGCATGGTTCATTAAATTTGGCTGTTTTAAGAAACTTGAGGGAAAGAATGACGAATTTAGAGCCAAGACCTAGACCGACACAGTTTGAGGCTTTGACCGAATGGGAAGACGAAATGCATGAACAAGAAAGAAACAGAAGCGGTAGAGGATATAGGTATTGGTTCGGAAGACCATATGGACATGAAACGCATAGTGACCGAATGAAAAGATGGCGAGATGCGAGCATGACTGAGGGCGTAATCCCTGTAAGAACTGTAGGAGAGAATGAAGGTCGAAAGTGTGCAGAAAAGAGGCATAATTTGGAGTCGAGAGGATATGGAGCGAATGAGTCTGAGGATGATGTTCTTGATGATATGTTCTATAAAAATCCACCACCGTATAGATCAGAACCAGAAATGTTAACTCCAAGTGCCCCAATGAGAGAAACAGTGCGAATTATAAAATCAGAACCAGAATCCCTAAGCTTGAGTAAAAACAGTGGTACCGGGGAAGTAGAAAAGAGATCAGAAGGAAGAACAGATGGAGAAAAGTCCGTAGTATTAGCAAAAACAACCCTGGAATTAACTGAGAAAATAAGAGAATTGACTAAGAATCTAGAAGCGGTAACTGTTCCAGTAACAATAGGTCCAGTAATGCCCATTTTTGAAAAACAGAAGGAAAGTGAGCATTGTTTGACAGTCCCTTACAGAAATAGTAACCCTGTAGAACAACCAAAAATGAGACAGAATGAGAATCCATGGAGACAGACTATGAGTGTAACGGAACCAAATTTGACAAATAATCCATTTGTAGATCAGAATTGTGCAGAAAGACGCATGACAATGATTGAGACAGTGTCAGAAACACAAAATGATTTTGGACACGGAAGTGTAGAAAAACCAGTAGGACCATCAACAGACGAGCTAAGTGAATGGTTAAGAAGCTTGCAGAAGAAAGACAAAGAATCCCAATCAATTGATGTGGCCAAGTTACGAATGGTATTGGAAGAATTAATTGTAGGGACGATCCCAACAGAAAAATTGAAAACCTATCAGGATGAAGAGTTGTTATTTCTATGTAAAAGTGCAACCTGGAGAGCGAAAAACTTGCATGAAAGGTTAGAAGAAGTAGCAAATGAAATGGGTATTGATATGGAAAAGGTAAAAGCTTTGCAGAAACGTTATCGAGTAGAATTCACTGAAAAGGACATTGAGAACATGAACACCACAGGACGAATAGGTCAAATTAAGGACATAATCATTTTGCTGAGAAAGTGGAGAGACGTGGATAAATGGAGAAGCAGGTGGTATAGAAAACGGGACGATGCCTCAGATAAGACATTT
Source organism: Triturus cristatus (assembly GCF_964204655.1). NCBI lineage: Eukaryota > Metazoa > Chordata > Amphibia > Caudata > Salamandridae > Triturus > Triturus cristatus. The sequence goes on from NC_140579.1 coordinate 993,389,224, forward strand.
TCAGCCTTACCTGTAAGAGAAAAGGAGAAGGTAGTGACGGAATACCCTATGAGAGAGATTCCAGGAGGAGGATATGTACATGTTCCATGGACAAGACAGGATATTTTGTCATTTACGAATGACTTCCCTCGACTATGCGAAAAGCCAGTTGAGTGGTACAGACAGGTAGACAGATTTGTAAAACTGTCTAAAGTACTGTGGATTGATTTGAATAGTCTATTTGACATAATAGTACCAGCAGATCTATGGTCAGAATGTAAACTGATGATAAACTGGCCAACCAAGGAATATCCAAGGGATCCTAAAACAGGAGCACCAGACCCCGAGGTAATGAAGAAGTATGAGCAGGTTATGGTATTTTTGAAAAATAAAGTGCCCCTTAAAGAAACAGACTGGGTAAAAATTGATCGAACACACCAGGAAAGTAAAGAGTCAGTACATGCATACTATGAGAGGCTAATACAAGCTTTTAAGCAGTTTAGCGGAGACGAGAATCTGAGTGAAAAGGATTTGAGCCATTTTGTATACAGATTTGTATATGGTCTACGACCTGAAATTGGTGATATGATTAAACAGCATACGGTAGATTGGCAAAACAAGAAAATAGATGAAGTATTGAGACATGCTAAATACTTCAGTGATGAAATTGAAGCAAAACAGCGAAAGTTAAAGGAGAAGGCAATGTGGGCACAGGTAAAGGTAGCGGAGAGACAGGAAGCACAATTGGTGGAACAAGCAGGGACCAAGCTAAAATGTAATAATGGGAAGTACAAAGGGAACATTGAAGAAGCTAAGAAGAAATTTCCGTGTCATAATTGCGGCAGGATAGGGCATTGGAAATCCGAGTGTAAATTTCCCCCGAGTACTAATAATGAAAATCCATCATTGAACCCACAGGTGCAGCATGAGGTGAGTGGTCAACAACAGCAGCAAGTTGTTCCCCCACAGAATCAGGTGCCAAAACCGCCTTTTCCACAGAGCAGAAACACACAGAAGTATAGTAGTGAATCGGGATTCTACAATGAAGAACAGGTAAATAAACTGCCGCGCGCTAGCGCGGTCTCGCAGTATTGGCTGCAACGTGATGAGTGACACAGAAGAGAGCTATTGACGGTGCCGAAGGGAGGAAGAAGAGTGCGTACTTGGTGCAACTCTAGAAGTAGACCAGACAGGACCTTTTGTAGATGGGAGGGTTAATGATGAAAATATTACTTTCCTAGTGGATACTGGTGCTACTCGATCAACTGTTAGATCAGCTGATGTTAAGAATCTTCCTCTCTCGGATGAAACGATCCAAGTAGTTGGTGTGTCCAACAGGCAAATTAAGACCTATCTTATAGAAGCAGTGAAAGTTAGCATAGGGACATTTTCAGAAATGCACCGATTTGTGGTGTGTGACACCAGTCCTGTGAACTTATTAGGTAGGGACCTTGTCATGCCCCACGGTCCGCGACTCCCGACGCGGTAGTATTTAAGAAAGCTCGAGGCAAGGAAACGCGCTTAGCGTTCTTGCCTCGAGATTCATTTCTGTCCCGACGCTCAGCTGCCTGACTTCCGTTGTTTGCATTTCCTGTTTCCGTCTTCGCTCTAGTGAACGAAGCCGGTTAGCTGTATATCACCGCGTTCTGCAATCCTCGTGGCGTTTCTGTTCCTGCCCGCTACCAGACCAACGCTAGCGGGGCGGACTTTGCCCTTATTCCCTTCGTACTCAAGTGAGAGGTACCCCGATAATCCTGTTTCGTTCATGTATGAAAGGATTTGTCCTCTTCATTGTTGCATGGATCGATAGCGGTGCTGCATTGTAAAGCACTGGTTGCCCCTGTCTGCCGGGCGGTTCCCAGTACCTTCCATATTAGCAAGGGGTGCCTATCTCCGCTCGTTCGAGCACTTATTTCCCTATTCTGACCCCTTCCTATTTTTTCCCTCGTTTATCCCTACCATGATAAGCACTCCATAGGCTGACCCCGCTCCTTCCATCTGCCAAATACGTGACTCAGAATACTAGTGCCCTGATAGTGTTCCATCGAGTGCCCACTCTAGTGAGGTGTTTTCCCGTCCTCTCCTTCTCCCTCCGTATCCTGTCACTCCCTGGGGCTTTGCGTGAATCACTGTGTTGATGATCTCCTCGACAGAAACACGGTAAAGGCGCACTGCGCCACTTTTTCCATCAAGTACTGTTTGCTATTTATAAGAAAGAGATCGGTGGGTATTGAGGTTTGTTCTGACATGTTGTGTTATCTATTTCAGTAGAATACCTTCCACAGTGGTCATCAGACAAATAGAGTCCAGGGAGTTGGTAGTTCCTCTACACCATCACAGCGGATATAGAGGAGAAGTTTGGGGATGATTATTACTCCATTCTAACCGTGTACTCTCCTTCGTATAGGATCTTACAGTGAATCCTTGACGCCTTCTCAGTGCAAGATTAGAAAACACGACACAGGGGTAGGTGAGGTCAAGGGCGGAGTTGTACAAAGGGGGTTGTTTGTATGTGGCATTGTTTACACAGTATTTGTTTTACAGGGTGTATGCCAGGCGTAGATCTACTTATCTGCGGAACCAGACGCCGGTGACCCATTGAAGTGCAAACCCTCCTTCCCTTGTTTTGTTTCCCTGTTTTCCCTGGCGAGTCTTCTGAGTCTCTAGAGCCTGATAGAGTCAGAAGACCGCTGGGGAAGGCTGAGGATTACGCTTCAGGTTCCTGACGCTCCTGCGGAACAGCAGATAGCCTTTACAGAACGCTAAGCCCAAGTGGTGTGTTCTGCCCGAGCGTCATGGACCTAGGAGCAGTCTCCCTAGCCGATGTAGCCGGCATGATAGGGAACTTACAGTTAGAAACACAGGCCTTGGCGGCGAGAGTAGATGCTCTTCAACGTCATCACGCTGGAGCAGCACAAGGAGGAAGTTCTGATGTCACGCCACAGATTATCCAAGTCACCACGCCTCCTTCCATTCCTTTAGCACCACCAGAGAGGTTCTCGGGGGATGCTGCTCGTTGTGCCGCATTCCTTAGCCAGTGCCAATTGCACTTTTCTTGTAAAAGTACTTGTTTTCCTTCTGATCAATCCCGGGTAGCTTTTATGATTTCGTATTTGAGTGGCCCCGCAGCAGATTGGGCCATCCCCTTGGTCAACAGAAATGACCCATTGTTGCATAATCATTCAGCATTTAAAAGGGAGGTCCGCAAATTGTTTGACCGGCACACATACACTCACTCGGCAGATACCGAGGCAATCATGACTTAGTGCAATACATTACGTCCTATCGTAGACTAGTGGTGGAATCTAACTGACCAGAACAAAAGCGTAGCACTCTCTTCTATAGGGAACTGCGCGATGATTTGAAGGATGCTCTTTCACAAATTGTAGATCTACCTGAGTCATGTGGGGAACTCATAGACTTAGTAGTCAAAATAGAACATCGACTACAAAGAGAAAGCAGGAAAAGGGACGAGTAGAACATCGTTATGTGCCTTCTAGGGAAAAGAAGAGCGAACCTCCCAAAGTCGCAGATGAGAGTGAGCCCATGCAAATAGGGGTGTTGAAGGGTCCCTTGACACCGGAAGAAAGACAAAGAAGGCGCACAAATAGACTCTGTTTATATTGTGGGAAAGCCGGCCATTTATTGAGGTCCTGTCCGATTAAACCAACTCCGTCGGATAAGGTGGGAAACTAAGGAGCCCGGGGCCCTGTGAGGCAAGGATCTCGGGTGGTTCAGATGGTTTTGTCTCTTCTGTTCACCCTACTAATCCCATCACACATCTCTACGTATCTGCCCAGCTATCCTTCGCACACATCGGGTTGCAGGTGGCCATAATGATAGATTCCGGTGCTTCAGGGAATTACGTGGACTCAGAGTGGGCTAGAGAAAATCTGATACCCTGTAGAAGGAAAGGTGCAGTAAACAGGGTCACCACCATTGACGGGAGTCCCCTTGTCTCAGGGCCAGTAACCCATCAAACAATCATGCTACACATGGTTATAGATCCCGGCCATCAAGAGGATATAGAGTTTGATTTAATTTGTTCTCCACAGATTCCAGTGTTATTGGGCATACCATGGTTAAAACTTCACAACCCTGTAATAGACTGGGAGAAATCCACCCTTATGTTTCGTCCTCTTACGGAACAAGAAGTAGCGATTGCAAGTACACACGTCACCGTTGAGGCGAACGGATCAGAAGACATTCCCGAGTTGCCCTCCTATTACCAGGATTTAACTACAGTGTTTGACCCCAAAGACGCGGAAGTCCTTCCCCCACATAGGGCTTATGACTGCCGTATTGATTTGGAGACAGGAGCAAGAATACCATGCAGCAGGGTGTATTCACTTACTGAAAAAGAGAACACCTATCTGAGAGAATACCTAGACACCATGTTGGAAAAGGGCTTTATCCGCCCCTCACGCTCTCCTGCCTCTTCTTCATTATTTTTCACACCCAAACGAGAGGGGGGTCTCCGCTGCTGTATAGATTACAGGAAACTGAATCTGGTCACCATCAAGAATCGGTACCCTCTGCCCCTGATTGCCTCCCTCCTTGACAGAGTACGTGGCGCCCAGTTCTTCACGAAACTGGATCTGCGTGGCGCCTACCACCTACCACCTGGTACGTGTCAGGGAGGGAGACGAGTGGAAAACAGCATTTTGAACAAAGTATGGATTATTTGAATATCTTGTGATGCCTTTTGGGCTTTGTAATGCTCCTGCAGCATTCCAGTTTTTCATAAACGAGGTACTCCGAGATATGCTTGACGAATATGTGATTGCTTACATTGACGATCTGTTGATCTTTTCATCCTCTATGTCAGACCACGTTCTCCACGTGCGAAAGGTGTTGGAAGGCGTTCGCGATAATCAGTTATACTGTAAGTTGGAAAAATGCACCTTTCACACACAGGAGTTGCCGTTTTTAGGTTTTGTTGTCTCCCCATGGGGCCTAGCTATGAACCCCGGAAAGGCTAAGGCGGTTCTCTCTTGGCCTGCACCCGGTTCGGTTAAAGAACTACAAAGCTTTCTGGGCTTTGCCAATTTCTATAGACGTTTTATACGAGACTTTTCGGAATTGGCAAGCCCCCTCACCGCTCTGTTGAGAAAAGGTGTTTTGTTTAACTGGTCTAGGGAAGCAGAGGATGCTTTTCAACGGCTGCGACTGGCCTTCAAGAGAGCTCCCATCCTAAGACATCCGGATCCGGCTTTGCCCTTTGTGGTGGAAGTGGACGCCTCACAGGTGGCAGTGGGAGGTGTCCTTAGTCAGAAGGACCCTGTTTCAGGACACTGTCACCCGGTAGCCTATTTCTCGCACAAGTACACGCCTGCAGAATACAATTACGCAGTGGGGGATAAGGAGCTCCTTGCGATAAAGAAGGCTTTTGAGGAATGGAGACAGTATCTTTTGGGTGCACGTTTTCCAGCTACCGTGTACACAGACCATCGTAATCTCCAGTACCTAAAATCAGCTAAGGCATTGTCAATGAGACAATTACGTTGGTCTCAATTCTTTGGGGAATATGACTTTACAATCCAATATAGGCCTGGGAGGAGGAATGGCAAGGCTGATGCCTTATCTCGCTTAGGTTTCACGCAACCAGATGAGCCTGTAGAAATACCAAACATCATACCCACAGACGCTATCTTAGGTGGGGTGTTCACGGAAGACGAGTTCTGTAAAAGGATTCGGCTGGCTCAATCCTCAGACAAGATGCGGGAGGTGGTAGGCACCCACGAGACGGTGGTAAACGATGGGTATGTCTGCATTCAAGGCGGGGTGGTGTTACCCACACACGAGTTACAAGAACAAGTCTTGAAATGGTATCATACCCATCCTTTAGCAGGTCATCCAGGCATAAAGAAAACCACCAAGACGATACGTGAACGGTTTTGGTGGCCTAACATGTCAAAGGACATTGAATCTTATGTCACGGTTTGTTCTACTTGTGCTCAAACCAAGGTGTCCCACCAAAGTCCTGTAGGTCTCCTCCTGCCGTTGGCCTCCCCGCCAGGTCCCTGGCATACGGTATCACTCGATTTCATAGTGGAATTGCCTGTTACCAAGAGAAAGAACAATACTGTCTTAGTGGTGGTAGATCTATTCACGAAAACAGCCCACTTTGTCCCTTTAGATGGATTGCCCACCGCCATGGAATTGGCTTCGGTATTTTTGCATCAGGTGGTGCGTCTGCATGGGTTCCCTTCTGTTTTGGTTTCTGATAGGGGGGCCCAGTTTGTGTCTAGGTTCTGGAGGGGCTTATGTTCCTTGCTTCACATAGATGTCAGGTTATCTTCTAGCCATCATCCTCAGTCAGACGGGCAAACTGAGAGAGTTAACCAGTGTTTCGAGCAGTATATCAGAAACCAGGTCTTGCATTCCCCGTTGGATTGGGATGAGTGGGTATGGGTGGCAGAGATAGCGTACAACAATAGCCCATATTCTTCCATCAAGCACTCACCTTTCTTTTGTTCTGCGGGGTTTCATCCTAAGTTATTACCATCCGGGTGTTCCCCAGACAGTCCTATTCCAGCAGCAGACCATCTGGTGCACAAACTTGTAAACCTGCACAAAGTAACCTTAGAGACTCTTGACATGGCGAAAGTGCGTTACAAGGAGGGGGCGGATTTACATAGGAGATTAGAACCCATCTATACACCGGGGGATAAGGTGTGGCTTTCCACCAAACATTTGATGCTCAGTGGTTCACGCAAGTTTAATCCCAAATTTATAGGCCCCTACAGAGTCTTAATGGTGATCAACCCGGTGGCCCTGAAGTTAGACTTGCCTGCCTCCTTTAGGATTCACCCTGTTTTTCATGTCTCCTTGCTTAAACCAGTTGAGCCAGGCAATTCAGTACCGAGACGGCCCGCGCCCCTTATCATTCAGGGTAGTGAGGAATATGAAGTGGAAACCATTGTGGATTCTCGTATAGTGGGGAAAACTCTCCAATACCTGTTGCACTGGAAGGGATATGGGGTGGAAGAACGTACGTGGGAACCAGCTAGCGCAGTGCACGCTCCTCGTCTGATTCGTCTTTTTCACCAGCGTTATCCTGATAAACCCAAACTGTCGGGGGGACATTGTGGGGGGAGTGTGCTGTCATGCCCCACGGTCCGCGACTCCCGACGCGGTAGTATTTAAGAAAGCTCGAGGCAAGGAAACGCGCTTAGCGTTCTTGCCTCAAGATTCATTTCTGTCCCGACGCTCAGCTGCCTGACTTCAGTTGTTTGCATTTCCTGTTTCCGGCTTCGCTCTAGTGAACGAAGCCGGTTAGCTGTATATCGCCGCGTTCTGCAATCCTCGTGGCGTTTCTGTTCCTGCCCGTTACCAGACCAACGCTAGCGGGGCGGACTTTGCCCTATTCCCTTCGTACTCAAGTGAGAGGTACCCCGGTAATCCTGTCTCGTTCATGTATGAAAGGATTTGTCCTCTTCATTGTTGCATGGATCGATAGCGGTGCTGCATTGTAAAGCACTGGTTGCCCCTGTCTGCCGGGCGGTTCCCAGTACCTTCCATATTAGCAAGGGGTGCCTATCTCTGCTCGTTCGAGCACTTTTTTCCCTATTCTGACCCCTTCCTATTTTTTCCCTCGTTTATCCCTACCATGATAAGCACTCCATAGGCTGACCCCGCTCCTTCCATCAGCCAAATACGTGACTCAGAATACTAGTGCCCTGATAGTGTTCCATCGAGTGCCCACTCTAGTGAGGTGTTTTCCCGTCCTCTCCTTCTCCCTCCGTATCCTGTCACTCCCTGGGGCTTTGCGTGAATCACTGTGTTGATGATCTCCTCGACAGAAACACGGTAAAGGCGCACTGCGCCACATTTTCCATCAAGTACTGTTTGCTATTTATAAGAAAGAGATCGGTGGGTATTGAGGTTTGTTCTGACATGTTGTGTTATCTATTTCAGTAGAATACCTTCCACAGTGGTCATCAGACAAATAGAGTCCAGGGAGTTGGTAGTTCCTCTACACCATCACAGGGGGGGGGGGGGTAAGCAAACAGCGGATATAGAGGAGAAGTTTGGGGATGATTATTACTCCATTCTAACCGTGTACTCTCCTTCGTATAGGATCTTACAGTGAATCCTTGACGCCTGCTCAGTGCAATATTAGAAAACACGACACAGGGGTAGGTGAGGTCAAGGGCGGAGTTGTACAAAGGGGGTTGTTTGTATGTGGCATTGTTTACACAGTATTTGTTTTACAGGGTGTATGCCAGGCGTAGATCTACTTATCTGCGGAACCAGACGCCGGTGACCCATTGAAGTGCAAACCCTCCTTCCCTTGTTTTGTTTCCCTGTTTTCCCTGGCGAGTCTTCTGTGTCTCTAGAGCCTGATAGAGTCGGAAGACCGCTGGGGAAGGCTGAGGATTACGCTTCAGGTTCCTGACGCTCCTGCGGAACAGCAGATAGCCTTTACAGACCTGTTTTGCAAAATTAATTGCACTATATTTTGTACTCCGGATGGAATAGCTTTTGAAACACCAGATGAGGATGTATTGTATAAAATGACCCTAGCTAACAGAGAAAGTGAAGTTACTGAAACATATGCTATATTCAACCCTGATGAATTACCAAAAGAACTGAGAAACTCTGTAAAAGCAGAGGTTTGGGATTTCACTGGAGAAGATTTAGGATTGATAAGAAATGTAGATCCAGTTAAAATAACTGTAAAAGAAGGAGTAACGTATCCAAATGTTCCACAGTACAGATTGACACCTGAAATAATTGAAGGTGTAACTCCTATAATAGAGAAAATGATCAGACAAGGAATCCTGAGAGAAATAATGAGTAGTCCATGTAATTCACCGATAATGGGACTGAAAAAGCCTAATGGGAAATTCAGGATAGTGCAAGATTAGAGAAAGGTGAACAAAATTGTGGTATCATGTTGTCCCATTGTACCAAATCCATCAGTGATTTTGTATCAGATTCCCCATGATGCAGAATGGTACACAGTGATCTATGTCATGCTTTCTTTTCCATCCCATTGCACCATGACAGTCAGTAAAATTTTTGCATTTCGGTTTGGTGAGCATATTTTGGCATGGTGCCAAATCCCACAGGGGTATACAGAGAGCCCCTCAATATTCAATCAGTTGTTAAAGAGGTCTTTGGAGAGTCTAGAAATGCCAGAAAATTATGTACTGGTGCAATATATTGACGACCTTTTGGTGGCGTCAAAGACACGTGAAGACTGTGAGGTAGATACAATAGCCTTACTGAATCATTTGGCAGATGGAGGACTTAAAGTGTCACCTACAAAACTACAGTTTTGCAAGAAGGAAGTGCAGTATCTGGGACACAACATTGAGAAAGGACTAAAGAAAATAAAAATAGACAGAATCAGAATAATAAAAGGAATGAGAGCTCCCATGACTCAAAGAGAAGTGAGAATGTTTTTGGGAATGGTAGGGTACTGCCGTCAGTGGATAGGGAACTTTTCCTTGATCGCAAAGCCTTTGGTGCGATTAACGAGAAGTGATGTAAAAGATCCCCTTGAATTAAGCAGAGAAGAATTGGCAGCATTTAGACAATTGAGAGATGGTTTGTGTGAAGCACCTGCATTAGGTATGCCTGACTATGAAAAAGAATTTGAGTTGTATTGCAGTGAGAGAAATGGGTGTGCACTTTCTGTGTTGACCCAGAAACATGGAAAATTGAGAAGGCCAATTGCATATTTTTCATCAATGCTAGATCCAGTGTAGTAAGGACTCCCTTAATACGTACATACATTGTTAAGTTAGCATAACCACGTTAGAAGTTAGAAAGCCATCTTGCTGCTTTTGCACACGACACTGCGTTCACATGTTATTGCTTAAACAAACTGCTGACTCGAGTTTTGCCTCACACGAGAGCAATCTGTTGTTACCATCCCGAGCTCTGCGCAGCGACCTTGGTCTGCACACGATGTGACAAACAGTCTGAGTTGTTAGACAATGCATGTTTTCCACTCTAGGTTGATCGACCCACTATTTAGTCATAACACACGAGCAGCTGCACATACCTGAAAGTTGGTGCTTTTAATATCACAGACATCATGTTTATTATTCAGACCGAAGACGAGCCTTCCTGCGAGAAGACTCCTGATGCTCCTGTGATGTGATTTCACTAAGCTGATCTTTGAGGTATGGGGTCCCCTATTCAAGCCGAAGAGACCTTCTGTTAGTCTAATAATAATATTAGCGTCTTAGTAAAGGGAAGGTGGTAGTATCCACTGTCATTATAACATGATTACCCCTTTTATATTCTATGGAATTGTAACTATGTTGATGGTTTTGATTTTAATCATTTGTCTGCTTGTATTAGCCAAAGTACTGCATATTAGGACACGTGGTCTATAAAAATAAACTCTTTTTATTTTCACCGTGTCTCTGTTGATTCTTGTTGTGGACTGATGTGAGAATAATATACGAACAGGTATTTCCGATTCCCACCATTCCTGAGTATGTACTGAGTCGCTTGTTCTGGGTTGTCTTTTCATTGGGACCGCCGAGCTAAATCTCGGATAACGAATGGGACACTTATGCTAGCCGGATACTGGGTTCTGGGTTCTGAGGTGAGTTTCTGGTACACCACAACTCACTGAGGTCCTGGGGTTCTACGCATAGTTCTGTGTATAAGCAGAATCCCTGCAACATGGCGCACCTAACGTTTGGTCTAGGAGTTGAAACGCCTTAGTAGTGCTCGCGTTTTTCCACAACACCCTCATTCTTGTTTCCGGATAACAAGTCTGACGGATTTAAACCTACCTAGGTCTATTGATATAGGTTCCTTCAAGCTTGATCATTAAAAAGGTTATTGAACCCTTGTGCTACTGATAGTTTCAAGTGTGTGTTGTCCTAATGTCGGTGGATATTGCGGCGCATAGCCGTGCAGCTCTGAAACGTCATTTGACGCAGTATGGGGTGCCGGACACTGGTATGGACGTCATCTTTGTGGTGGGAGCCGATGCGGCTCATCCCTATGAGTTGTTCTACTCTTGGGTGACGATTCCGGCGGTAGGGGATGATAACACCTTTCATTCTTACACTGCCGCTGCCGTGCCAGCGAACTATACGCCGTATAGGACACAGGAAATACCAATATCTGCTTGGCAGCATCTTATTTGGTTTAATGGCGCCCTTCCCCATGTGGTTATACCGCCAAGAATGGGCCCTTTATCAATTGCAGGGGCCACTTGGCCGGTACTAGCCGGATTTACGCCTCATCCCCGTTACCTCACGGTGACGGTGGCTGAGTTGCGTGTACTACACACTGCCCTAATTACGGTATATAGGGCATTGGTGCAGTACGTGTCGCGCAATGTGCAGGCGGGGGCACCTGCTGTTGCGGGGCAGCCTACTGATCATCACGCGGTGGTCATTAGTCCCGTTATGGTTAATTCTGTTATGGGCAAGCGCCCCCAAACTAGGGATGATTTCCCCTTTTGGCTTGCTGAAAAATTTGACCAAATAGAAGCGGTTTACCCGAATACTTCTCCTGTGGAGAAACACAGGATCCTCACCATTAGTTTGCCTAAAGACTTGGTCCCCCACATAGATGATTGTGTAAATTGGGGCAAGGTCTTTGCAGCGACGTACGCGCAGTGCTTTGGCACTCCGTCTATGTTGCAGCTGCCCTCCGTTATCAAAAGAGTTCAAGAGAACCATGGTGCGGAGTCTGCGATAGAGTTAGGGATGCGGCTCCTCGGTCAATTTGACCTGGTGGCTACCATGATAATAGGAAACCTTAAGGGTGATGCTTTGCATTTCCAGGTTCGTAATGAATTGAAGCGAGTTGCTGAGGAGGACAAACCGCAGGAATTTGCGAAAATAATCGCAGAGGCATATCGGGATTTGGGTCGTAGCTCTTTAGGAGTTAAACCTGTAATAAAGAATCCCGATCTCAAGCAGCAGGGTAAGGCAGAAACCCCTGGTAAGGACGACCGACCAAGTTTTCCAAAACAAAATTGGCGGTTTAAACAACAGGGAAAGCAGCAGCAACAGAAACAGGGCTCTCGGCCTGCCTCTCCCGTACAGTCAAGTAGTGAACGCACTTATGATCTGCGCGATCGTGCTACTATAAAGTCTCCTGATAGATTTCAGGTTTCTGAACAGCGCTCTCCTCGTTCTTCACAGGAAACATCGGCTACACAGTCCGGTGGCGGAGCGGTGGCAAAGGTCGGGGTGCTCCACAACAGCGTGACCAACCCCGGCAGACTGAGGGTAAAGGCAAGCAGGACGAATTTGCACGACAAAGACCCCCGTTTCAGAAGAAGAAAGTGGCGGCTCTGACGGCAAGGTATGCCTCAGATAGTGCGGACACAGCTTCGGAACCGGACATGGGCGCTGACGCTCCTGGACAGCGCAGCGGAAATTACCATAGTCCGTCAAGCTCTGCGTCCATTTCTGGCGGTGACAGCAACTGATATATCGGTTACTGTTGAAACAGCCGACACCAGAGTGGCTCCCCCTGACAGACTTTATGAAATAGTCTTATTAATTGAGGGTGACATACAACGTACAATAAAAGGGATTTTTTGGGATAATCTGACCACCACCTATGATATCCTCCTAGCGGAGGCAGATTGGCCCCCAGCTTTCATTTTAGAGGCTCCTAGAGGGGAGGAAGTAATCCTCCCGTCCTTTGCGCACACAGTGCCTAAGGACCAAGCTGAAGTGTATGCTGGGGAGTGGGCGCTTGCGCTTGCGTCGGCGGTGTATCGTACTCAGGTGGGATGGGACAGATTGTCCCCCTGCCATGAGATTCCATTGCGGTCTATGCCCCAGCCTCAACCTCAATATCCTATGCGTCGTGAAGCGAGACCCCACGTCGCGGCAATCCTTGAACAATTGGAATATCAGGGTGTTATTGAAACATGTGTGTCCCCTATGAATAACCCTTTATTCACTGTAACGAAGCCTGACGGCTCGTACCGTTTAGTTTTGGATTACCGGCACCTAAACTCCCATTGCCGGACCTGCGCGGTACAAAATACACATAGCTCGGCTTTGGTCGACAGTCTCGTGCGTAAAAGGTTTAAAACGACACTTGACATTTCCAATGGCTTTTTTAGCCACAACCTGTCCACACTGAGTAGCCAGTGGACGGCGTTTACTTCGGGCGGCAAACAAAAACAGTTTACAAGATTGGCCATGGGTTACAAAAATAGCCCTGGCGTCTTTTCTGCTCGCGTACTCGCATACTCCTATGTTGACGATATCTATCTTACGGATGATGAGCTTATGCCACATCTGTCTCGTGTCGACAATATTATCGTGAGTTTTGCTGACTATGGCTACAAATTTAATTTTGCGAAGTCACACATCGCAGAATATACGGTGTTGTTTTTGGGCTACGAGCTCAACAATGAAGGTAAGGGGTTAGCCCCCCACTTTCTGGAGAAGTGTGCACGCTTAAGTGCTCCTACGACACTGAAGAAATTACAATCTCTGCTGGGTTTTCTGAATTTCGGCCGTACGTACATTCCTGATTATGCCCAGCGTATCAAGCCGCTTTACGCCTTGGTACAACCTTCGTTTTCGAAGTCTAGCTGGCAGCTAGAACACTCTGCAATTTTACAGTCTTTACAGGCTGACCTTCTTGCTTCACAATACTTGCTGACACGTGATAACCGCACTAACCTGGTAATAAGAATAGTACCAGGCGCCGTGGGGTTCACGTATTTGACGTTTAATGAGGGCGACACAGTCCCCATTGCGTACAAATCCCACTTGTACACCTCTGCTGAATTACGTTTTTCCACGGTCGAAAAAGTTCTGACTGCTGTGCAGATGGCGATCCTCAAGGAACGCGCACTGTCGCATAGGAAACAGATTCTGGTTGTAACACCATATCCTGCTTTAGAGGCAGTGACTAAAGCAAGTGTACCAAATTCTAAAGCTTTGCATCCACGGTGGATACAATGGGCCACAACACTGACGTCGCCAGATGTCACTTACATCTTTGATGCCTCATTACAGACTCAAGAGTACTTGCAGTATGAATTCGTTCATCCGGCACCTCTGTCTTTGCGCCCGCTCGAAGAATACCATTGTGTCATATACACTGACGGGTCTGCGCAACCCGCAATTGGATCGAAGCACGCTTATTCAGCGGCTTGCGCAATTGTCGTAGGTACATTCGTAAATGGTGAATTCCAATCTGATGCAGTGCATACGCAGTCATTGGGTGATTGTACCGCTCAATTGGCGGAGCTCCGGGCTCTGGTGCTTGCACTGGAGTTTGCTGATCCCCGAGTCACTACTCTTATAGTGAGTGACTCCTTCTACTGTGTCCAGTACTACAATGACAATTTACACTTCTGGTCTCAGAATGATTATCGAGACACTAAAGGTAGCACAATTAAGCATAAAACGCTTTGGGTTCGAGTGGCAGACTTTAAAGAACGTCTCCCTCTCGTAAGTGTTATTCACACTCTTGGTCACCAGCGGCTTGGTGTCCATGCTGTCGGCAACAGCTTAGCTGACGAGGCAGCGAAAACAGCAGTGGCTACATACTTAGTGGCAGCAGTTACAAGATCCAAAAGTAAGATTGATGATGACATCTTGGCAGCAATTGCTGCTACAGAGAAGGGAGGTGATTACCCGAAGGGTTTTCCCTCTCGGTATATTTATCATTTAAGTCCTGATAACGTCCCATTAGTGAGGATTAACGACGTTGGTGACAGAATTATTCCCAACGCGGACTGCAGACCAGCACTGATCCTAGCTGCGCACGAGGGGTTGGCGTCAGCCCACGCCGGTGTGTCAGCTACAATATCTCTGCTACAACAACGTTACTGGTGGTTTGGTTTATATAAACAAGCGCGCGCATATGTTCTTGATTGTGACATTTGCCAACAGATTAAACCTTCTACTGTTGCGCGCCCACCACAGACACAGCTGTACATCTCTAATAAGCCATTTGGTTGTGTTTATTTAGATCACTGCGGTCCTTTTTCTTCTGATACTGCGTACAAGTAAATCTTGGTTGCAGTGGATTCGTGCACGCGTTTTCTATGGGTATGGCCACAAAGGAGTGCTGACTCGCGGACTGTCATCAGGGATTTGCGTGTCTTTGTGGGAACTTTTGCGTGTGGTACCTTCCATTCTGATCAGGGCCCTGCGTTCGCCTCTAAGGCTTACAAGGAGGCTATGAGAAATTTGGGGGTCCTAGTCAAATTTTCGTCTCCCTACCGACCTGAGGGTAATAGTGTGGTGGAGCGAATGAACCGTGACTTAAAGCAATCATTGACCGCACGTGTTTTAGGCACAGGCCGGAACTGGCTAGCCCATTTGTATAACGTCCAACGTGCACTTAATAATCTCCCTAGAAGGTCTCTGGGTGGGCGGGCCCCGTACATGATGCTCTTCGGAATCAGAATGTTTGTTCCAGACCTTGATGGTCTAGACATTGCGGCGTCGACCGCACCCTTTGACGTAGATGATCACTGTGCTGTTTTGCAGACTCTACAAGAAGCCAGAGACTCTCTTTCGAAAGAACATTTGCCCTCCACATCTGAAGCTGAGGTTCAGATTCCGGTAGTCGGCTGGCTACCCCGAGTTGGAGATCTGGTCCGTGAGAAGGTGGAGAACAAGAAGGAGTTCGGCCCCTCTTATCGTGCACCGGTTCCAGTGCTTGGAGTGCAGGGTACAAGAACAGTCATTTTACCTCCACTTCCTGGTCGCAAAGAAAACAGGTACATCTCTATTGACAATGTCAAACTTCAGCGAGTGGCCGATACTTCTTAGTATGACTCCGGCAGTTTCATGCCAGACAATGCAAAGAAATTCAATGTTGGTTCCTGCTTCTAACACCTTGTCTGATGTTGCCATCGAGATGCATTCAGTTACTGATCCCTTGCTGATACCACCGGCTGGTGGTTTGCCCGAAGAGACTGAGTATGCTTATCCTACACGTGGACCCTCGCCTGTTTTACAATCTACAGCACTTGGCCAGTCCCGTTTTTCCTTTGACACTAACTCTTTGCCCTCAACTCCCCCATCGAACATTGCTGTTTTTGTAAGTTGGTTTAAGAGACATTTTTTGACAGCCCCTTGGACATACATCTGATTGCTGCTTTTCAGTATTTTTTTGTTCATGTCCATTGGATTTGTTGTAGTTTTCTTCCGTTTGGTGGATGGCCATTATCTCAAAGAGAGATCGACAATTAGACTTATCAATGGAACTTTGGCCCCCCACTCCTCATCCCACATCATGAAAAGGGACCAGACTTTTGTGAATATTACTGCCTGGCCCGTCATGGATGGAATCGCATGGGATGCAGTTAAATTTCAAATTCATGGCCCTACAGAGGTCATTAATGTGCCTAATGTATTTCGTGTTTCTATGGGTGATGTAGTTAAACAGAACATACGTTCTGATGATTGGGATGTACACGCCATTGAAGCACTGTTTTCAGATTTGAAATATTATGCCGCCTTTGATGCTGAGGATTTGTATGACAATGCGGCTAATTATGCAGAACAGTATTGTTTTCAACATTATGGCAATCACTTCCTGCATAAAGCGAATACGTTTAGAAATTTTGTAAATTTTACCCAGTGGGAACACTGGTTCACCCCCTCGTTTGGCAGTTCACATACATTAGTTGATAAATTTACTTATTTTACTGATTTCAGTGTTTCAGCCCCGGCATCCTTTTATTTTAAAGTTAAGCCTGAGTCTGCCTCTAAGGTTAGACTGACACACACCAAATTGCTATATTCTAAGTCCTTTATGGATGAGTTGTCAATCAAAGGTTATGATCTATGGAAGGCTACTATTGATCTTAAGTCGGTATGGGGTTCCAAACCGTGGCAGGTTCAGGGAACTGAAGCTTTACACCGTGCCTGTCTAGTACCAAATCATATGTTGTTTTTAAATGCAACCATCTTCCAAACCACCTGTTTCGGATTGGCCACTTCTAAAAAACTAAATTCGCCTTCTGTGCCGGATCTGGGTGCTTACCCAAATTGGAATAATCACACAGATCTGTCCCTTCCTGCTTTGCAGTTATTAGTTTCTAATTCATCTTTCAATATTTCGAAATTTAATAATGAGGGATGGTTAATTTGGCAAAGCAGTTCTAATACCTGTCAACGTCGTTTTCTAGGGCTGAAACCGGGGTATACTCAAGATCGCGTAGACCCCCGGTTTGAGTCGTCACATACAGTAACTACATACTCTGTAGGGAAATTATGTCAGTCCTGGCTGCGACATTCTACCTTGGCATCTGTCAAAGTTCATTTATCAAAATTACATGACAAAATAGATTTGAATGATTTTGTTAAAGGTCCTGTGGGTGGCAGATCCAGGAGATGGGCGTATGCTATTTACAACGAAGTATGGAAACTGTCGCAAATTGAGGCAGCTTCAAGATTGAGAGCTATTGATCAGGCTAATATGGAAAAAGTATTAGCAGTTATTGATAACAGCATTAACACTCTTTCTTCTCGCATTTATACATTAGATAATATTGTTTCGTCAATTGTGGATATTGTGCAGGATGATATGTCTGTGTTGTATCATGGTCAAAACCAGTTGCGTTCTGTTATGCAGTTTGCATGGACATTACAAACATTGAAGGCAGGGAAGGTCCCTTGGGACTATCTGAATACAACATCATTATTTTTTCCCTTTAACCTTACTGACAAACAGCAGTTCATGTCCATGAAGGATGCTACATATTCCTTGCTACATATTGAAAAATTGGAGCCGTTACCTTTCTCTGTAGCGGAAGTAGATTCCGCAGTGTGGCTCTTACACGGATTGATAACTCTCCCGTTCGCACTTTTTAAGTTTACCTCTTGTATGAAACACTATGCTCTGGGTAGATATGAACAGCTGGGTACCGCTTTCATACATGAAGTCTGGTCCCTCCCCTTTACGTATAGATGTACAAGGGACGGTACTGAGGTTTATCTGAAGGGTGAAGAATGTACAACGTCACCTGATCATTCTGTTGTATGTAGGCACATTCAGTTGCACGGAGCTTGTAATGTACACGCCCCGAATTTGGCCTGCGTCCTCAAAGGTATCCCGGTACCAGTGATTACGCCATCTTTCACGCTGCTTGCAAACGGTAGTTATTTAATTTTAAACAATGAAGCTTGCTGCGGGATGTTAGTAGGGATCCCGTATATAGTAACTGTATCACAGAGGGTTGTCTGCTGCAATAACGTTCTGTTTCCTCTCCCGCATGGGAGGCTAGATGCTTCCATCTGGCCTTCGATTCCAACCTTGAAAGCAGAGTTCAACAAGATGAGCAGAATAAGAGCGCTATTGTCCCAAAAGGAGGTGCCATTGACTTCCTCCCGGGAAACATTTGTCCTTCACGTAGCGAATACGCGCACTGAGGTACAGGCGCTTTTGAATACTGACCTCCCCCTGCATTTTGGAGCTTTGATCCAAACAATTTTCAATGCCTCGTCCACGACTGGCCTGGCTCATTTTTTTAAACTTGTGGGCTCGGGCCTCGTGACCTCTTTCCAAACTATTTTTGGTGTGATTCCGGCATTTTTTCATTCTATTTTCTCGAGCGTCTTTGGAGGTGTTCCTTTAATTCTGGTGCTAGTGGCAGGTGTGCTACTTTTACTTTTCATCCTGCGGAATGGCTGCTCTTTCTGTGCCACACGACAGCCTGTCCCGTCTGCAGCTTCTTCGTGACAGGATGCTTGATTACTATGGTGTCCTGCTGTTGGCGACTTTGAGCCTGGCATATGGATTATCCTTCCGGTATTCCTACTTCACCTGCGTGCAACCTGTCTTCCACTGCCTAGATTGTCCCTTTGAATGGCCTCTGGATTTGTGCTTAACCAACATGGTGTCTCCGGACCCGGATTATGATCGACTGATGAGGCCCTTAGTGTCTCACGAGTCTGCCTGTTCTGGTGTTCGGATTATGGCCTGCGGTGCGGCGCATGGTATCCTGGGTAATTGGGACATCGCGAGAGCGGCATATGACTTCTTGGATATGAGTTATTTGGAAGTACACGCTGGTTGCCCTCTGATGGTGCTAGAGGCTCCGCTAATAGAAGAACATGTATGTTCCTTTTCTTTGATTAACTGGATGGCTGAAACCTTCAGTGGCCGTGCCAATGATTTTCTGCTGGAAGCAGTGGCCACATATGCTGCATATACTTTCATGGATTGAGTGAGCTATCGTCCACTGTGTTTTCCTCACGTGTCTTGAACTGTCCCTGTACGACTGCACTTCTGCCCGGTGAGGCGTTTTTTCATTTTTTCACCCCCCACGGCACGTTTGAGGTTTTTTGTTTTTTCTTTCCACCTTTGGTTTTTTCCTATTCGGACTTTGCCTGAACTGACCAGTGTTTTTTCAATTGGTTACGCCTTGTTCTGCTCTGTCGCGCTTGAACTCTGCGTTCTCTCTTTTCTTGCATACTAAGTAGTGCTTCGATCAAGGGGGCATGTAGTAAGGACTCCCTTAATACGTACATACATTGTTAAGTTAGCATAACCACGTTAGAAGTTAGAAAGCCATCTTGCTGCTTTTGCACACGACACTGCGTTCACATGTTATTGCTTAAACAAACTGCTGACTCGAGTTTTGCCTCACACGAGAGCAATCTGTTGTTACCATCCCGAGCTCTGCGCAGCGACCTTGGTCTGCACACGATGTGACAAACAGTCTGAGTTGTTAGACAATGCATGTTTTCCACTCTAGGTTGATCGACCCACTATTTAGTCATAACACACGAGCAGCTGCACATACCTGAAAGTTGGTGCTTTTAATATCACAGACATCATGTTTATTATTCAGACCGAAGACGAGCCTTCCTGCGAGAAGACTCCTGATGCTCCTGTGATGTGATTTCACTAAGCTGATCTTTGAGGTATGGGGTCCCCTATTCAAGCCGAAGAGACCTTCTGTTAGTCTAATAATAATATTAGCGTCTTAGTAAAGGGAAGGTGGTAGTATCCACTGTCATTATAACATGATTACCCCTTTTATATTCTATGGAATTGTAACTATGTTGATGGTTTTCATTTTAATCATTTGTCTGCTTGTATTAGCCAAAGTACTGCATATTAGGACACGTGGTCTATAAAAATAAACTCTTTTTATTTTCACCGTGTCTCTGTTGATTCTTGTTGTGGACTGATGTGAGAATAATATACGAACAGGTATTTCCGATTCCCACCATTCCTGAGTATGTACTGAGTCGCTTGTTCTGGGTTGTCTTTTCATTGGGACCGCCGAGCTAAATCTCGGATAACGAATGGGACACTTATGCTAGCCGGAAACTGGGTTCTGGGTTCTGAGGTGAGTTTCTGGTACACCACAACTCACTGACGTCCTGGAGTTCTACGCATAGTTCTGTGTATAAGCAGAATCCCTGCAACTCAGTACATACTCAGGAATGGTGGGAATCGGAAATACCTGTTCATATATTATTCTCACATCAGTCCACAACAAGAATCAACAGAGACACGGTGAAAATAAAAAGAGTTTATTTTTATAGACCACGTGTCCTAATATGCAGTACTTTGGCTAATACAAGCAGACAAATGATTAAAATCAAAACCATCAACATAGTTACAATTCCATAGAATATAAAAGGGGTAATCATGTTATAATGACAGTGGATACTACCACCTTCCCTTTACTAAGACGCTAATATTATTATTAGACTAACAGAAGGTCTCTTAGGCTTGAATAGGGGACCCCATACCTCAAAGATCAGCTTAGTGAAATCACATCACAGGAGCATCAGGAGTCTTCTCGCAGGAAGGCTCGTCTTCGGTCTGAATAATAAACATGATGTCTGTGATATTAAAAGCATCAACTTTCAGGTATGTGCAGCTGCTCGTGTGTTATGACTAAATAGTGGGTCGATCAACCTAGAGTGGAAAACATGCATTGTCTAACAACTCAGACTGTTTGTCACATCGTGTGCAGACCAAGGTCGCTGCGCAGAGCTCGGGATGGTAACAACAGATTGCTCTCGTGTGAGGCAAAACTCGAGTCAGCAGTTTGTTTAAGCAATAACATGTGAAAGAGTGAAGGAATTGTGATGGGATATCCATTGAAAGTGTTTGTACCCCATGATGTAGCAATTCTGTTGACGAGTAGTCGTACTCAGTATATGACACACAGTCGGCTGACTAAGTATGAAAAGGTCATATTGGGTGCAACTAATGTGAGTCTTGCGAGATGTGTGAATGTGAATCCAGCAACATTGTTGCCTGATAATGAGATTGTGGAGGTAAGAGATGAAGTTGATCATGATTGTCTGGATGTACTTGATTTTTGCACCAAACCCCGACCAGACATAAAAGATGTACCTTTGTTAGAAAGTGATTTTGTGATGTTCGTTGATGGGTCATGTCTGAGAACAGATGAAGGAGTGCTGAGTGCAGCGTATGCAGCATGCACAGTCGCAACAGTAATTGAAGCCTCATATTTGAAAGGAGTGAAATCAGTCCAGGTAGCTGAACTTGTGGCTTTGACTAGAGCATGCAAGATTGGAAAGAGTGTGAGAGTGACTGTGATAACTGACAGCCAGTATGACCTCGAGTGGAACTGCCATTAAGAATGCAGAAGTGGTTGGAAAATTGCTTGAGGCGATACAGCTGCCTAAACAAATTGGCTGTTGTAAAATGTGCTGCACATAGTCAAGGTGGTGATTTTATTGCCACTGGGAACAGGTACGCCAATGACATGGCGCAGTATTGTGCACGAAATCAGAATTCGGTCAATCGGGCTAAGGAAAGAGAAATGTCTTCTTGCTCATTGATGTTCACTAACATTGTGGGAACTTGGGAAGAGGTAAAACAATTGCAGGATGAGGCAGGAGATGAGGAAATGAGACAGTGGGTAAAAGCAGGATGTGCCCCAAGGGAAAAGGATCATGTGTGGGTCTATCGAGATGGAAGACCAGTTATGCCTGATAGCATGATGTCTACCATGGCATGGATGTATCATGGCCAGGGACATATTGGACGGGATGCTATGATCAGGTCATTTAAACAGACCAGGTACAATGCAAAATTCCGACTTGTGGCAGAAAGTCTTTGTCAGAGATGCTTAATATGTCAGCAGTACAATCCCGGCAGGGAGACAGTAGTGAGTCTGGGAACAATAGGTCGAGAAGGAGGGCCTTTCACCAGAATGCAAGTAGATTTCATTGAGATTCCTCCTTGTAACAGATTGAGGTATGTTTTGGTAGTGGTCTGCCTATTCTCCAGGTGGGTGTAAGCATTCCCAACAAGAAGAAATGATGGGTTGACAGTAGCCAAGCAACTGTTGAGAGAATTCATCCCCAGGTTAGGGTTCCCAGTGACAATTGAGTCAGACCGAGGAGGACACTTCCAGAATGAGATTGTAGGATTAATTTGTGAAGCATTGAATGTACAACAAAAACTACATTGTGCCTACCGACCAGAGGCTTCTGGTGTGGTTGAACAGATGAATGGTACTATCAAAAATAGAATAGGGAAAATGTGTTTGGCCACAGGTATGAAGTGGCCTGATGTCTTGCCTCTTATACTCATGACAATTAGGGCCATTCCAGACAGAACCACAGAATTGAGTCCTCATGAAATAATCATGGGACGTGCAATGAGACATGTGTTTATACCAGTCAACAAGCTGATGACAATTTCTGATGACATGGTGTTGGAATACTGTAAAGGCCTGGCTGACGCAGTTCATTCTGTGTTTCATCAGGTTGGACCAGATGCTACCACACTTGAAAAGAAGCAATCCCATGATCTGAGCCCAGGTGATTGGGTAAGGATAAAGGTCCACAGAAGAAGAAATTGTCTGGTTCCAAGGTGGGGAAAACCACGACAAGTCATTTTGATCACAACCACAGCTGTGAAGTGTGCTGGACTGAAAAACTGGATCCATGCCAGTCATACATTGAGAATTCCAAATCCAGTGGACAGCACGGGAAAATAATACTTTGATGAATCAGAATCAAGCACTGAATCAGATGATGAAGGATCAAAGACACAAGGAAACTCTGAAAGGGGGGAAACAGAACAAAGATCAGCTTTAGTCCCCAGAAGTGTCGCTCTGAGAAGAAGATTGCAGATTTCCGAATCCAGCGATTCTGGAAACGAGCAAGAAGCGCAGGGTTCCAAGAAGGAACACAAGAAGAAAAGAGGAAAGAGTACTGGAGATGCAACAAAAGAAATATGTGAAAAGGAAGAACCAGATGAGAGACTGAGAGAAATTCCACCTGAAGTAACAAATCTAAGGGAACAAGGGACAGGTACAGAGAGAGAGGGACAGATTGCGGAAGACCCCCGAGGAGGTGTAGGGAACAGCAACATCGAGTTAGGTGAAGGGACAAGTAGTCAGCAGGAAGATTGCGTGCCAGAGACCCGAGGAGGGACAGAAGTAGGGAAAACAAAACAAGGGGTGGAAAAAGAAGTCGTTGAAAAGACAAAGCAAGTTGAGACAGAATCTGAAGAGAGTGAAAACGAGATTCTTGAAGGTCGAGTTCTAAGAAAGAGAGCTTGGAGGAATGAAAAGAATGACAAAGGAAGTAAAGTAAAAAGAGTTGCAAGAGATGATGTTTGGCCCAATAAAATAAGGAAACTGAGATACAGACTGACACGAGTGAATTCACCGAGAGCTGAACAGGTGAATTAAGTGACAAGTCAAGAAAAATCAAAAGAAGACTAATTAACTGAAGACAAAGAGAGTAGAAGAACAAGGAAACCTAACCAGAAGTATAAGTCACCAGAATGGACGTATGTGGCTCTGCCTGAAAAGGGAGAAGAGGCAGATAGTCAAGGAAATCCAGAGGAGACTGTACTAAAAGTGGTTGAGGATGAAATAGAATCGGAAATCCTGAGAGTTCTCTTGTCCGACATTGGAGAAGAAGAAACCGAAGTTCAGGAAAATCCATACTTGGAAGACGAGAGGAGAGTGAAGAACGATGAGATGCCAAACTGAATAAGTTAAGAAACCTATTGATGAAGAAAACAAGATATTGAATTAAAGATAGAGACTGGTAGAACCAAATAGGTGTTAGAACCTTAGGTTAGAAAAACTAGTTGTGAAGTGAAAGAGGCTAAGTCAAAAGACACGGTCCATTTTAACAAAGATGGCTAACATAGAAAGTAGTAAAGGTAGATGTACATTCATGAAAAGATGGTGTAAAATGTGTTGTTGTTGTTGTACAGGATTATTAATGCTTTTATGGAGCATCCTTGCTCTTGTCATTTCCTTTAAGGCTACTATAGACACTTTAGAAGGACATAGTGAAAATAAAACTAATATAGGGAAGATTCCAAAAGTAGTTCCAACTAGAATAGATAAAAATTATTTGCATAAAGATAGGTCAATAACAGATTTTTCTAATAATGTGTTTTCAAAATTATTATATGAATATGTAAAGACAATGGACGTACGGGACTGCTACGTATGTATGCAGTTACCTGCATCTGTTTCTGAGGGAGTGACATATCATCACCTTCCGGCAACGTATGGAATAACATGTAGTGTAATAGCTAGTTTGTTTTATGAAACAGGGAAATTAGAATATTATTTTTCAGATGTAGATAAAAATTTTGCGCAAGTGCCTTCTTATAACAAATTGAACAAAGTAAAACCTGCTAAGGTATTAGGTGAATTCTTTTTGGAAACTAATGAACTAACAGAGTATATTTTTAGAAACAATTTAACATGCAGTTTGAAGAAGGAGGAAAAGACATTCCTAGACATGGTTGAGGAATGGAGATTGAAAATGCAAAGAAAAGCAGCAGAAGGGAAAGTGGAGAAAACAATCTGGGATATAGAGAAAGAAAAACATTTGAAAGGAGAAGCTAGTCCAACTATAGCTTTAGATTGGCCTCAGAAAGGGAAATTTTGCATTCGAAGGAATCAAACAGCGTATGATAATTATTTTCTAGGTAATAGTGAGTGCCATGATACATATCGAATCATGGGAGGATGGGGATTCAAAGGTGGACGAGATCCAATCTTTCCTGGATTATATTTTATTTGTGGGAACAGGGCATATTATCGTTTGCCAGACCATTGGTATGGCACATGTTACTTAGGCCTGGTCTTTCCAAAAATCTTTTATATGGATAGAGGAGAAGATGGTGTACATAGCTTAAGTAATCATTTAGCTAGGTCCAAGAGAGAATCTTGGTCAGAAATTGTAGGTGATATTTTTCAGGCATTGATACCAGCAGTGGGAATAACTCTGAATGCAAACAAAATTAGAAAATTGTCAACAGTAGTGGATCGCTTGTCAACAAGCACCGCTGGAAGATTTTTATTGGTAAATAGTGAAATGGTTGCCATGCGTGCTATGGTAATGCAAAATCGACTTGCCCTTGATATTTTATTGGGAAAAGAGGGTGGAGTCTGTGGAATGCTGAAAGTTCAACATTGTTGTACTTACATTCCTGACGAAAGCAAAGATCTGAAAACTTATATTAAGAATATTACTGAATTGCATGATGAACTTGCACCACTGGAGGTTGAAAGTGTTTGGGACAGAATTGGAAAGAAAATAGCTGCTATTAAGAATTCCGTAAAGACAGAACAAATTTTTGGGTGGTGTGGTGATAAAATCACCAAAGGGGGGATTGCTGGAGCGGGTTATGCAAAATGTTGTATACCCACCCCATTTTTGCATGTCATTTTATTAATTAGATTAATTAATTAATTATAATCGTACTAATGGTTTGGAGTGAAATGAAAATAACTAACCAACCTTATTAATTACCAAAATACACGTGGGATTTGCATCTGCATGGCTTAATTAATGAAGTGAACTAAATTTGTACGCATACTAATGATAGATAATTAGAACATCGCATGATATATGTTGCTACAGTGATGTAATTATGATTTGTGCTTTATTTTGTAAGTATAACCCGCAATGAGTGTTGCTTTTGCTAGATAAATACACACACATATGGGTATTAGCGAGGGAATAACATTTAATTAGTCATTTCTATATCTTAATTACGTTTTTGTGTTTCTTTGCTTAAGTTGTCCATTTTGGCCTGCCAAAAGATGGCTGCTTGTGGTGCCTAACCCGACTGCCAACGCTGAACAAGGCTTGGGTGAAGTGCGCCTGCGCTGACAACAGATACACAGTGGCCTGGACCTGACCCCAGATGAACATGTACCTTCCAAGGACAGTCTGGGACGCCATCCAAATATTCCAAAGACTGTTGTGTGAACCGGAACTGGCAAGGGTCATAACCCAAAAGACACTTTTGTGAGAACCCAAAAGGATGATCCCTGATTGTCCAATCAGCGAACACGGATGCCCAAAATGTGTTACTTTTTATCATCAATTTTACTATAAATTATGGTAGAATAGAGAGGTAATTAGATTCGACGTCGCGCTTTTTGATTTCCTGATGATATGCTGACGGAGAGGATGGTGACACTGCAGGACAGCTGTTAGCCCAAATCTCTGTAGGACTGAATTAATGCTCAAATTCCTGATGAACTTAACCTGCTAAATTGATGGGCATAGAATTGCGAGACTACCAGATTTGACATAGAGGACGACTTTAGCCAGAATAGGTAAATATGAATGGCAACTTGATCAAATGAATGATTTAATCTGCAATATTAATATAAATTTGGATTTGAATAACTTCAGAAATGAGTTGGGTTGTTTATTCATTGAAATGTGTTAATGTAAAGGTTAATTAGAGAATTAGGGTTTCACTAAATACATCAACTAACAGAGCCATCCCGGTCTTTGGGAGGATAATACTAAATGAGGAGTCTAGGGCCTAGTGAGTATTAGAAGGATTTGTAGGTGAGTTACTCATTAGGGTGAAGTGGTATCTTCCTCCCTCATTTATCCAGCGCTTGGAAGGATAGATCGCCTCTCGCACGGACTAATGGTAAGTGTGCGTTGGTGTTATGGGCCCCACCAGTGAATGTATAGATGGTGTGCGTGTGTGTGAGATCTTTTAGTCCGTGACAGTAGGGAGAGATTTTGCACTCTGCGCTGGATCACACTCACATTTTGCTTCAACCCCCATACCATGTACCACGAAGAAATGTGTTCACAGCACAATGCAATCTTCGGCTCGCTTCACGACATGACAGGATTTTGCTTGTGCGCACACGCGTTCGTCTAAAAAGTAGCCCACTTCAGTGAAAAGGGTGATGTGCCATTTTTCATTTAGTGGTATCTTAATTTACTTTTTGCGAGGAGTCATTATTTACTGATTTTTCTCCCCAAATATAAGCAGGCCACATTTTCACTTTTAACTACGTTTAAGCTTTGAATATCTATTGCATTTTTCCAAAAACAAATCACAGGCTTCTGAAAGTCAGACCTGCTGCTTTTGTGGCTGCTGGTTTATCTTCCAAAAACTGGTTTAATTGTGCTTCATCATTATAACTGCTTGTAAAGAGATGGCTTTGGCCCACTTGGTCCTATGGCAAGGACAAACACATTTAATCGGTGCTGAAAATACCAATGGCTTTGGAGGAGAGAGTCGAGAACAGACTCTAAGAAGCATGAGGGGGGTGCGGCTATGTCGAAAGGGAGGCGAGACGCCCTGCAGTAGTATTGCTGGGCAGAGAATGCAGAAGCACAACGTGACTCGTGAGAGGACAGTTTCTGGGGAAGGAATAAGATTAAGGAAGTCGCGGCCACACCTTAGACGGGCACGCTGGCTGCCCAGGAGGCGTGCTACAACAGCGTTAAGGCGGGGCTAGGTCTTTATGGGGCGGAGCTGCATCGACCCCGAGAGGGAGCAGAGAGACGACTGGCAAGTGGGACCCCCGAGAGGAGGACCGGAGCAACCAACATGACTGGAAGGTGGGATTACTCAACCGACAGCACTATTACACTTACTATCTATCCCCTACATCACTAGCAAAGACATAGCCCACAAAATGCCCACCTCCTCGTGCACCATAAGAATAGACTGACGATTTTAATAGGGAACAGTACTTGCCCGCCACACCACGCAAATCAGCACCCGGCATCGCTAGTACACAGACCAGTTGTTCAGCAATAAAACAGGAGCAGGAGGTATATAAACACGCCGCACGGTGTAAGCTGGCACATGCATATCTCCTGTCATTATTTAGCAAGGAAGCCAGTCGTACGCGCGCCCATTTCCTGTCCTGGGAGTTGTTGCATAAGGAAGCAGGAGGCACATAAACGCGGCGCCAGCCGTACAGGTGCACATCCCCTGTCCTGCAAGTTAATCTAACGCTGTCGTACGCGTTCACAAACGCATTCACAATTGTAGTCCTTTGTGCACATGTCCTGTCCCCCTTCTGAAGCAAGTCGACAACAATAGATCTCGCTAGCGGCAGCGCTTCGCGCTGCGTCGCTAGGCGAGATCTAAAAAGGGTCCATTTTCACTGTGAAAGTGTGGTGTGTCCACTTTGAGCTTTGGGCCGTTTCCTGTCGTGAGCACTAGGCCTACCCACACAAGTGAGGTACCATTTTTCTCGGAAGACTATGGGGAACGCGGGGTGGGTGGACTTTTGTGGATCCACGCAGATTCCATAACTTTCCACCACAGAAATGTGAGTTTTTTGACAAATGTTTAGGTTTGCAAGGGATTCTGGGTAACAGAACCTGGTGAGAGCCAGTCAAGCCACCCCAGCCTGGATTCCCCTGTATAGGTTTGCTAGGTTTCCCTAGGTGCTGGCAGAGTTAGGGTTCAAAATCTACAGCTAGGCACAAAAAAAGGGTCCGTTTTCACTGTGAAAATGTGGTGTGTCCACGTTGCGTTTTGGGCCCTTTCCTGTCACGGGCACTAGGCCTATCCGAACAAGTGAGGTAAAATTTTTCCTCTGAAGACTTTGGGGAACACGGGGAGGGTGGAATTTTGTGGATCCACACAGATTCCAGAACATTCCACCACAGAAATGTGAGGAAAATTTGTTTTTTTTTGCACATTTCAGGGGTGCAACAGGGTGTCCTTTTGGAACCCTTGTACCCAATAGGTACTCGCAAATTGCGTGCGCAATTTCAAGGGTGCAAGGCTTCCAAAAGGACACCCTGCTGCACCCCTGAAATGTGCATGTGTGCACATGTGGCGCACATACATGCCCTAAGTGCATGTATGTGTGCCACATGGCACTTTAAAAAAAGTGCTTTTTTAAAGGAAATCGCAAATTACCACCAACTTGAAGTTGGTGGTAATTTGCGATTCCTTAAGGCAATATCGCAATTTGCGATGCCTACTAGCATAGCATTTAGGGAATCGCAAATTGCGATTCTCTAAATGCTTGCGCAAAATTAAGGAATCGCAATTTTTGCGATTCCTTATTTTCCGAGTAGGTATTTGCCTTCCTACATTGCACACAGCTGAATTGCGATCGCAAACATTGAAATTCTGCGAATTTCAGCGTTTGCGATCGCAATTTGGCTTGCTACATCTGGCCCAATGTGTAATAAAGAAGTCATTTTGAAAAATGATCTTTAATTCTCATGCTAGTGTGGGTACTTACAATTTCGGAAATGTGCAAATATCTACTGTTTCTAAATTCTATATTGTGTTCCAATTTCAGAAATACATAGGTGTGTCTCATACCGATTTTTCCATGTATTTATTTTCCCAAATTAATTGCTATATACCCGGTACATGATAAAAAACCATTGCAAGACGCTGCTCAGTTATTGGCTCTGGGTTCGTTGGGTACTTGGTGAACCTACAAGTCCTATATATCCCAACAACTAGAAAGGTCTAGCGGATGTAACGGTATATTGCTTTCAAACAGCTGTCCCAATTAGAAGAAGTTACACGTGAAAATGTTGGCACAAATAGCTGTTTTTTTCAACAAATGTTCAATTTTTCTAATATTCAATGGTTAGTTTCTATTAAAAAAAAACTTGAAGTATCTACTTAAATGACCCCTTGCCGAATTCAGAATGTTGTCTACTTTTCTAAAATGTATAGCTTTCCAGGATCCATTATTGCTTTTATACCCATTTCTACCATTAACTGGAAGAAGGTTAAAAGCAAGAAAATTGCAAAAATAGGCTATGTCCCAGAAAAATGTGAAAACTGTAAAAAAATTTGGTTTTCTGACAAAAGTCTGCTTGCTCCTGAAAGCTGGGAAGATGGTGATTTCAGCACCAGAACCCCTTTTTTTTACCATTTGCAGGGAAAAAACCAGATGCTTTCATCTCTAGCCCTTTTTTCCAATTTTTCAGG
Organism: Triturus cristatus; assembly: GCF_964204655.1. NCBI lineage: Eukaryota > Metazoa > Chordata > Amphibia > Caudata > Salamandridae > Triturus > Triturus cristatus. The sequence continues at coordinate 993,419,347 of NC_140579.1, forward strand.
GGAAAAAAATGTAGCTGTATTTTTGCTAATTTCTGGGTCCCCTCCAGGGAAATCCACAAACCCTGGGTACCTTTAGAATCACCATGATGTTGGAAAAAAAGGACGCAAATTTGGCGTTGATACCTTATGTGGTCAAAAAGTTACAGGGGCCTAAGCGCGAACTACCCTAAATAGCCAAAAAAAGGCTTAGCACAGGGGGGGGGGGGGAAAGGCCTAGCAGCGAAGGGGTTAAGTATAGCTGCTGTCATTAGACTTCAGGAAATTGATCGTGAGACCTATCCTCAACAAAATTATGAAAACAGCTGTGTGTAAACAGGTGACAAAGCAGTTAGAAGGGGAATGCCTGAATGAATGGCATTTGGGATTCAGGATGGGAAGACAAATAGAATCTGTCATGGATCCAACACTGAGTGAGCTGTGCCTAGAAATAGATTAGGGAGATAATGCTGCAATGATATTGCTGGATCTGTCAACATTGTTTGATACTGTGGACCACAATATTATGATCAAGCATCTTGTGAGACTTGGCATGAGGGAGACTCAATTGAGTTGGCACAGACGCTTTTTAAGGAATGGATCATTTAGTATGCTGTCAAGCCCTTACCGTTCACCTACACTGAAAGTGGTATGTAGAGTGCTTCAGAGTTTATCATTGTCACCTATTTATTTGACCACTAATAATGGTACTTGTTGGACCTAGCCCTCTCTGCAGGGTCAACCCCAAACATTTTCCCTTCACTCCTCTTGTTTTGCAATATTTGTTTTAACTTTTTTTCATACTCTTTATCACTGCTAACCATTGCCGAAGTGCTTGTAAACTTGACTTATACCTAATTGGCACATTTAATTTTCTTATGAGTGAATGGGAACACATGTACCCAGGGCCTGTAGAGTAAATGCTACTAGTTGGCCTGCAGCACTAATTGTGCCACCCACTAAAGTAGTCCTTTAAAACATCTCAGGCATGCCTCTGTAGTACGTAGGTAAGTTTTAAAACTGACATTTTGACCTGGCAAAATAAACCCTTTGCTAGGCCTAAACTTTTTTTTCTTCTTTAAATTAGAAGTCAGCTCAATGTAGGCCCTAAAAGCTCCTAGGACAGGGTGTATGATATTTAAAAGGTCGAACATGTGGGCTTAAGTTTCACATGTCCTAGTAATGAAAAAAGTAGTTTTTTTACTATTGTAAGGCCTACCTCTCCCATAGGCGTAAATTGGTTTGCTTCATGACATTTAATAAGTGGTATAATCATAAACAAAAACCTGCTCTAAACCGGGATAAACATCATGAGCATACCCAAAACTACATATTGGTTCAACTGCTTAGGTACCAGCTAATAGATGCTGTACGCACTGGGTGCTCCTATCCCTAATAAAAAAAAAACATTCAAGTGTGTCTGCCCACTGTACATAGATAAGTTTTGTACGTTTCTCACACTCAGATTTTTAGCACATCATGTCCTACAAAAAATGTATAAAGGAAGTGGAGGAACCTCACGGAAACACCACCATAGGAGCTACTGATTGGTACTCATCAGTGTGCTCCAATTATCATCATTGGCAGACTCCACAACCAAATGAAAATGTGAGAAAATGTGCTCAAAATAATTAAGTGTGAGAAAAGTAAAACACACACCACGAAAGATATTTGTGTGCCTACCAACCCTGACCCCCTACTGTCAAAGCAAAAAAGTTTTATTCTTGCTTTCACAAAACTAAAAAGGGGCTAAAAAATCACTGGCCCAACCATCAATTGTAATCACTGCCGTGTGTTTGCTCAATTTAAAAACAAGACCTACTGTCGCACTCCATCAGTTCTTTATGGAAAGCCAAGATGTTTCATTGCCTTTTAAAAAATTTCCGGCAATTTCTTCAGGGCTTGGGGTCAGTCCTCACCACACTAAGTTTAATAATGTACCTGGGGACGATAGACAACACATAACACATAGTTAGACACAACTCACGATAAGAATGACTCCACGCAACGCGTGTACTTGTTTGACTCATTGCTCACATATACGGAATATTTACCCGGTGGTTACCCACACCTTGCATACCAGCAGCCACCTTTCTTGGGTACGTGTACGCATCCACACTACCCAAACGTACTTATTACAGTTGCTCTCTGTCAACCTGAAGATAAAATACATAAACCTTAATCACTGGTGGAAAAAGTAAGGATATTTCATGTGCAGTGAGATCCCCAATTAACTCCACTCACACGCGAAATCCAATTAGGGAAAGTATCCACCTCGATATGCCAACTCGTAAGCGGACCACATAAGCCACAACTTCTTGCCTGAGACAACTTCTAGCATTAGCGTCGATGCGACGACAGCAGCTCCTACGGCGGCACGCTTATCCGTGGATGCGAGGCGCTTTTCTTGATACAGTGCAATGCGACAACTACGATGGCGACACGCTTCTTCCTCGATGCGAGGCTCTTCTCTTGATGCGGTGCAATGCGTCAGCTACGATGGCTGCGATGGCGACACGCTTCTCCGGCATTGCGGGACACTTCCTGGATGATGCGAGACGCTTCCGCTCGATGCGATGCTGCAGCGGCGACACACTTTCCGAGATGCGACGAAAACAGCTCCGACGGCGGAACGCTTCTTCTTGAGTCGCGCTTCCAGCTCCTTGCGACACGCAGTCCCTCAGAAGGCCCAACAACAGCAGCAGGCACTTCCAAAGAACTATGGGGTCCTGGGGGGTGAAGTCTGTTGTTCCTGAGACTTCAGCAGGAGGCAAGCTCTTTTCCAAGCCCTTGGAGATCCTTCACAAGTTCCTTTCTCCTCTCTTTGGCAGTAAGGTAACCACTGCAGGCCAACCCCCCAGTTTCAGGGATAGTTTACTCCTCAGCTTCTTCTGGTTCCTCCCTCAGCAGAGGTTCTTCTTGTTTTCCCAAAGTGATCTAAATTCTTGGGATCAGGGTCCCAAAATGTATACCCAGAAATCCTTTGTCCTCTGAAGGCAGAGGGGCCTTTGCCCAGTCCAAACCAGTTCCTGAGCACTCTGTTTACCAGACTTCTCCTTTCCTTTCACAGTGCAGGGCAGAAACATTAGACGCCCCACAGGAGGTGGAGCCAGCATTGTGGAAGGCAAGTACAGCCCTGGAGCGCTTTGTTGACAGGATTCCTTCTCTTCATTCACGGTACAGGGCAGAGACATCAGCCGCTCCCCAGTTGGTGGAGCCTGCATTGTGGAAGGCAGGCACAGCCCTATTCAGGTCCCAGGTGCAACTCCTCCCACCCATCTAGATGCAGATCTCTCTATTCACCACTGGGGCACCTCACCCTGTCTCCTGGAATTCCTCAGCCCTGTCACTCAAACTCCAGACAAAGGAATACACAGCCTAGCAGAGGCAGGTTTGAATGGTTAGACAAGAAAATGCCTACTTTCTAAAAGTGGCATTTCAAACACAGAATGTTAAAATCAACTTCAATAAAAGTTGTGTTTTATCATCCTGAGTTCAGGCATACTAAAATCGAATTTCTACCATGTTCTCTGAGTCAGTTAGGATTATAAGATGTAATAACCAAACTGCCCATTCTGGCCTATGGAGAACAGGTAATGGCTGTAATTCATTATTAGAACATGCCACACACACCAGGGCATGTCCTACCTTATCCTTACAATGCACCCTGCCCTTGGGCCTACCATAGGGGTGTCTGATATGAAGAAAAGGGAAGGTTTAGGGACTGGCAAGTGGGTGCACTTCCCCAGTCAGCATGACAGTACCAGACTGCAGGCAGGCTCTGCAATGGCACACCTTAGACACATGTTTACAGGCTGCTTCTGTGGGTGGCACAACCAGTGCTGCAAGCCCACCAGCAGTATTTGGATTACAAGCCCTGGGCACGCCTGGTGCACTGTACTAGGGTCTCACAGGTAACCCAAAACCAACCAATCATGGAATCACAAATTATACATCAATTTACAATAGGGAGCACTTGCACTGTGGCACTGGACAGCAGTGGCACAGTGCCCTGAGCAACTAACACCAGCAAAAACATATGAGGCAACAGCAAAAAATGGAAGGGAGACTCACGCCAATGTGCCAGGTCTAGCACGTGTCCCCTCCAGCTGAAATGTGGGGAGAACTACCCTACCTCCTGGGAGTTTTCATCACTAAGGCGGAAAAATCTGGACAGTTCTGTACCGGGACGATGTTCCACCGTGAAATCCACCCCCTGTAGGGAAATGGACCACCTTAACAGCTTTGGATTCTCAGCCCTCATCTGCATCAACCATCTGAGGGGCCTGTGGTCTGTCTGAACCCGGAAGTGATTCCCAAACAGGTAGGGTCTCAGCTTCTTCAGTGCCCAGACCACAGCAAAAAGCCTCACACTCAATAGCACTCCACCTCTGTTCCCGTGGAAGTACCCTCCTACTGATGAAGGCTACAGCTTGATCTAGGCCCTCCTCATTCATCTGTGATAGAACAGCCCCCACACCATGCTCTGAAGCGTCTGTTTGCACTATGAACTCCTTAGAGAAGTTGGGTGCCAAGAGCACGGGCGCTGTGCAGTTTTTAAGGCCTCAAAAGCTTCCTGACAGGTGTCAGTCCAAATCACTTTCCTTGGCTGCTTCCTGGAAGTCAGCGCTGTCAAGGGTGCAACAATGTTGCCATATCCCTTGACAAACCTCCTGTAGTAACATGTGAGTCCTAAGAAGGCTCTCACCTCTGTCTGGGTTTTGGGCAGCTCCCAAGCCAGGATGGTTTCAATCTTGGGCTGTAGGGGCGCCACCTGGCCGCTCCCTAACTGGTGTCCCAAGTACACCACGGAACCCTGCCCGATCAGGCACTTACTCGCCTTGATCGTGAGGCCTGCCCTCCGCAGCGCCATCAACACTTCCCAGAGGTGGCGCAAATGTTCTTCCCAACTGGCGCTGAACACTGCGATGTCATCCAGGTAGGCGGCACTGAAAGAGTCAAGTCCAGCCAACACCTGGTTGACCAACCTCTGAAAGGTGGCAGGGGCATTCTTCATCCCAAAGGGCATCACCAGGAACTGGTAGTGCCCATCTGGTGTGAAGAATGCTGACCTCTCCTTTGCCCCATCGGTCAAGGCGATCTGCCAGTACCCAGACGTTAAGTCAAACGTGCTGAGGTACCGCGCAGCCCCTTGCCGATCTATGAGCTCATCAGCTCTGGGGATGGGGTGGGCATCAGTCCTGGTGACTGCATTGAGCCCTCGGTAGTCCACACAGAACCGGAGTTTGGATGTGGCACCCGGCGCGGCAGCCTTTGGGACCAAGACCACTGGGCTGGCCCAAGGAGTGCTAGAGGACTCAATTACCCCTAGCGCAAGCATCTTGGAGACCTCCTCCTTGATGCAAGCCCTTACCCTGTCAGTCACTCTGTAGGCCTTGTGCCTCACAGGTGTACTGTCCCCAGTGTCCACCTCATGGACGCACCAATCAGTGACACCAGGAACCAGGGAGAACAGATCAGAAAACTGTCCCAGCAACTGGTGACAGTCATTCTGTTGCTCAGGGGTCAGGGTGGAAGAGAGGTTTACACCATCCACTGACCCATCTTGCTCTCTGGCTGACAGGAGGTCAGGAAGAGGCTCGGTCTCCTCCTCCATCCCAGCATCTATTGCCAAGAGCATGCCCACTTGGGACCTCTCCAAGTGGGGCTTCAAGCGGTTGACATGCAGGACCCTCAAGGGGTTCCTGGGAGACCGCAAGTCCACCAAATAGGTAACCGGACTCTTGCGCTCCACAACCTCAAAGGGGCCGGTCCACTTATCCTGGAGCGCACAGGGCTCCACTGGGGCCATGACCCACACCTTCTGTCCAGGCTGAAGCTCCACCAGAGTGGCATTCTGGTCGTACCACCGCTTCATCTCCTCCTGGCTGGCTTTCAGATTCGCCTCAGTGAGTTGTCTGAAACGCCTAGTCTGGTTCCTAAATGCCAGCATGTAGCTATATACATCCTGGGGAGGTTTCCTGGGAGATTGCTCCCAGCCTTCTTTGACCAGACTTGGAGGTCCTCTTACGGGGTGTCCAGAGAGAAGCTCAAAGTGACTGAACCCTAGAGATTTCTGTGGCACCTCACGGTAAGCAAAGAGTAGGCATGGTAAGAGGACATCCCACTTATGCCTCATAGGTTCCTCAAGACCCATTATCATGCCTTTGAGGGTTCGGTTGAATCTCTCAACCAACCTGTTTCCTTGGGGGTGGTGAACTTATAGGTTACACCACACTCCTGCCACAGGGACTTCATATACTTGGATATGAAGTTGATCCCCGGTCAGACACTATCTCGCGAGGGAATCCCACTCTGGAGAAAATTCCCATCAGCACTCGTCCCACCACGGGGGCCGGCACTGTCCTCAGAGGTATGGCTTCCGGGTACCGGGTGGCATGGTCCACCAATACCAGGATGAACCTGTTGCCCATGGCTGTCTTGGGGTCCAGTGGCCCCACAATGTCAATACCCACCCGTTCAAAGGGGGTGCTGACTACAGGGAATGGCTGGAGATGAGCCTTGCTCTTCCTCCCACTCTTACCACTTGCCTTGCAAGTCTGACACGTCCTGCAGTGAGTGTCTGAACTCCTGCGCATTTGGGGCCAATAAAAATGGGTGACAAGCCTTTCAAAGGTCTTGTCCTGCCCCAAATGTCCTGCCAATGGAACATCATGAGCCAGCCCCAGTAGGAAGGCTCTGAAGCGCTGGGGTACCACCAGCACACGGGCTGACCCAGGCTCAGCAACCTTAGGCTCTGTATACAGGAGATAATTCTCCCAGTAGATCCAATGTGATCCAGACTGATAACCTGCTGCCTGGTCTGCAGCCTGTTGCCGCAGACCCACAAGAGAAGGGCATTCTTTCTGCTCCTTGCAGAATTCCTTCCTCGAGGGTCCTCCTTGCTGCCAATGGGTCAGCTCAGGCAGGTCCCCCAGTTCGGCTACCTGTTCCCCTGTAGGCTCCTGGGCATCCCCCTCAGGGTCTGCTCCCTCCTGAACCGTGGGAACTTCGGGGGCCGGTTTCCCGCGCCCCCTGCCTCTACTCTTGACGGCAGGTACCTGGGCCTCCCTCTCAGGCTCCAGGTCCTCTTGAGCACCTTTACTCGCTGCCATTGACCGGGTGGTCACACACACCCAGTCAGGCATACCCAACATTTCTAAATGTGCATTTCGCTCCACCTTCGCCCAAGGTGAGCTCTCCAAGTCATTCCCTAACAAACAGTCAACAGGCATGGCGGGCCTCACAGCTACCTGAAGAGTACCAGAGACCCCCCTCCTCCCCACTCAAAGGGAACCTGAGCCACCTTGCAGTGACTCTGTGTTGTTAACAGCAACAACTGGGTAGAATGCTCCTGGGACAACCTGCTCTTGAGACACCAGGTGACACTTGACAGCTGTCACACTGGCCCCTGTGTCTCTCAGAGCCTCCACTCTATGTCCATTGATGGTCACCCACTGCCTGTATCTTTTAGTGTTATCAGGCAGCTCGGTCCTAGGGACTACCTCACAGTCTCCTAATGAGACACGGGACATCTCTACTGGGACCCCACCCACCTTGGGCACCCATCTCCTCACCCAGGGCTACACTAGCCATCTGCCGGGGGGCTGCATGAGTGGGTGCTGGTTTTCCAAATAGACGACACTTGGTATCATTGGCAAAATGACCCAGTTCTCCACATTTGTAGCATCTCGGGGGCCCTCTTTGAACAGGTGGACCTGTCGGGCCCCTGACGGTTTCTGGGGGGGGGGGGCGGGGGGAGGCTGAGAACCTTTCCCTTGGTTCCCTTGGGGATTACTTTGGGGCCTCTTATGGAACTCCCTCTGTTTACCCTTGTCACCCCCACTCTTCTGCTCTGGACCCTGCCCACTCTTGGCTGAGTCTCCCACGTGGCCCCTGTGGACCCTGGTACTGACCCAGCGGTCCGCCTCTTCAGCAAGCTTCCTAGGATTAGTCAGCCTACTATCAATCAGGAGCTGGCGTAGCTCAGGAAAACAGTTACTTGACAAGTGCTCCCATGCAATCAAATCAAGCAGTCCCTGAAAATCATTAACTTTGCTACCCTTCACCCAACCATCCAATGCTCTGCAGAAAAAAGTGACATATTCAACATAGGTACTGTTTGCTATCCTTGTGCAAACCCTGAACCTCTGTCTGTACATCTCAGGGGTCAAACCATATCTAGACATCAATGCATCTTTCATGTGGGGATAGGAATTATAGACATCAGAAGGCAAGTCTAGCAGTGTGTCCCGCCCCTCACTAAGGAACCGTCCCCACAACCCTGCTCCCCAATCCTTCTCAGGGACCCGGTGGGAAGACATGGCTATCTCATAGGCCTTGAACCACTGCCCAATATCATCATTTTTAAAAAATTCCTTCACTACATCTTTAGAGATATATACTCTAGATTCCACAGGCATTGACTTTGTGCTGCCACCAGAGGGAGTACTCCCTAAGTTCTGGGCTTTCAACTTCAACTCCCTCAAAATCTGTTCATGTTCAAACTGTAGCTTCTTTTCTTCTAGGGCTAACTTTCTACTTTGCATTTCAAATTCTAACTGCCCACTTAACTTGAGCTTGGTCAGCTCCCATTCGTGCATCCTACACTCTTTTCTATCTGCCAACTCCTCTGGAGATAGACTTTTACTAGAAACACTGCTACCGGCAGGGGAAGGGGTTCTCCTTCCACTTGGACCCACTGGCCCATCCAGCTGTTCCTCTGCATTATCATCATCAGTGGCATTCCTTGCCTCTACCCAGGCCCTCAGCGCCTTGTAGAACTCTGGCTTATTTTTGCATCCAGTAGTAGAAAAATTGAATTTCTTGCAGAAGAACTTTAGCTGTTTAATAATAATAATAATACTGATATTTGTAAAGCGCGAACAGCTACCTCACGAGGAGGTGTCCCGGCGCTATAGACCACTGGGTAGCTGTCCAGTTTCTCTTCTTCCCATTCCCATTCATTATCAACCGAGACTATGGATGCTGCTTTCTCCATGGTGGTTAAACTTGGCAGTACTCAAAAATAGAAAGTCTCAAAAAGAAATCTACCAACAAGTATTGGTTGCGTTAAGGTCTGCACTCACTAAGTAGTGTTCACCAATCACTGTACATGAGTCACAAATGCAAGTCCAGAATCCTCACCGCTGACCACCAATGTTAGACTTGGGGGTCTCTATTTGTCACAAGTGCATACCTGTGCCAACTAGAGACCCCAACTCTAACACCGGGTAAATATTCCGTATATGTGAACAATGAGTCAAACAAGTACACGCGTTGCGTGGAGGCATTTTTATCGTGAGTTGTGTCTAACTGTGTGTTATGTGTTGTCTGTGTCTATCGTACCCAGGTACATTATTGAACTTACAGTGTGGCGAGGACTGACCCCTAGCCCTGAAGAAATTGCCGGAAATGTGTTAAAAGGCAATGAAACAGGTCGGCTTTCCATAAAGAACTGATGGAGTGCTACAGTAGGTCTTGTTTTTAAATTGAGCAAACACACGGCAGTGATTAAAATTGATGGTTGGACCAGTGATTGATTGTTTAGCTCGTTTTTAGTTTTATGAAAGCAAGAATAAATCTTTTTTGCTTTGACAGTAGGGGGTCAGGGTTGGTAGGCACACAAATATCTTTTGTGGTGCGTGTTTTACCCTTTTCACACTTTTGAGCACATTTTTTCACATTTTCATTTTAGTTGTTGTCTGCCAATGATAATTGGAGCACACTGATGAGTACCAATCAGTAGCTCCTATGGTGGTGTTTCCGTAAGTTACCTCCACTTCCTTCACACATTTTTTGTTGGACATGATGTGCTAAAAATCTGAGTGTGAGAAACGTACAAAACTTATCTATCTACAGTGGCCAGACACACTTGAAAAAATTGTTTAATTAGGGATAGGAGCACCCAGTGCGTACAGCATCTATTAGCTGGTACCTAAGCAGTTGAACCAAGATGTAGTTTTGGGTATGCTCATGATGTTTATTCCGGTTTAGAGCAGGGTTTTGTTTATGATTATAGAGTTTGAGTGGAGGGCGACCTACGCTATATCCCTCTGTAGCTCCTTTTGTGAAGTATTTAATAAGTGGTAACAAAGGAATGGGAAAAGGTAAAAAATACTTCTTTTTCTGTTTTAAGTAAAGCTGGATTTTAAGTTACAATTATTAAAATGCCACTTTTAGAAAATTGACATGCTTGCCCCAGTTACACTTCTGCTGGTAACCTGGGCCACATGACCCAGCTGTTGTGGATTGTGTATCGCTGCCAGATAGCAAGATAAAGGGGACTAGGAGTGGATAGGGTAGTTGGGGGCACAGCTCAGTGGCGGCTGGTGTATTTTGAAAGTGGTGAGGCGAAAAAGCTGTACCCTAATCTAATGAGCGAGCGAGCGAGCCCGAACTGCAAAAGGAGGGTGCGGGGAAGAACATTTTGAAAAAAATGGATTTAAATGGTGGGTTTTACACCACATATTTAATGCAAATTGTTGAAAAGAGGGGGTCCAAATATAGTATTTTAAAGCTATGCAACAAACACACACAGTGTGTGAGGCCTGTTGTTTCTACCATGCCTACATACACACACACAGTGTATGTTGTATATGGAGGCATGGTACAAACAAATGACCAGAGACACTCATTTTAATTAAAACGAGTGTCCCTGGCCTTTCATTTCTATCATGCGCCCACATACAACACACACACACACACACACACACACACACACACACACACACACACACACACACACGGTTTTAAGTGGGCCAGGTCTTGCCGGTGCTCAGCAACGGCAGTTCTTAAAAGTAGGTGCAGAGGTGGGTCCATCTGGGGCTCTCTTTTTTTACCCTCCGGGTTGGGCAAAAAAAAAAAAAACTATGCAATAGTAGCACCGGTCATTGCATTTGATGTGACTTGAAAGAGGCTCTTTTTTTCCATTTTATATAGCACAAACTTAGAGCGCTTTACATGAACACCAGTTACATTACACAAGCACATAATCATTTTTTTGAATCACCGGATGTTGAGCTGACGTCAGGCTTGAACCTGCTTTCTCAGCTTGGAAAGTCTGCCATTCTCGCTCCCAAAAACTGCAGCATTTTCATTATTATATACAATGAAAACATAGGTGGCTCTGAACCACCTATCTTTTCATCGTATATAATAATGAAAATGCTGCAGCTTGTTATATTTATCTTTTGCAACTTACAACCATTGACAAAGCCAATAGTCCTGGCTGGTTCTAGGTTTAATGTCACTCGTATTATATATCTGGAGGCAATGACAGACAAAGCACAATACCAGTGGGGCAGCACTCTATTCTAAGTACAGATTTTTAGCTTAACAGTTTTAAGCCACACTCATAATTACATCGAACGCCCCTACGACAGTAGTTCAATAACACACCCTCCTCCCGTTTTCCTTGTCAACCCACAGCAGTGAACAGAAGAAAAAGCAAACACATTAAGCCGCATCCTGTAAATGTTTGCCTGTATCAAGTTGAATGACTGTTTGCGGCTCCCCAGTGTTCATGGCACCTTGAGAGTGCCCAAGTGTAGGCCTTCCTGGAACTCGGACAGCACATGTAACCTTCTGCTGTGCCTTTGGTGCAGACACGGATTATTTCATGGTCAGTGGGGTTTGGGGCTAACAAGAGAGTCACTGGTCTGGACTGCGAGGCGGAGTGTTCACGTTAAATAAGCATATATATTCATGTCATGGGGACGGCGGTTTAAGAATTAATGTGTTGATCGTGATTAGTCTATTTTTAACGAACCAATAAAAACCGCTGCGTATGCATCAGTCATGGAAGTAAGATAATCTCGCACAGTATAATAATCATTTCCCTGTCAGACTCTTCTAACTTATAGCCCACACACCTGAAAGAAGATCTCTTATTGTCAGTACCAGCCGCCACTTACAAAGAAGATCACTGCAAACTGATGCAAGCGCTGCTTGTATACCAGAAACAGGCTGAGCAGACATCCTACACCACTCGCAGTGACGATCAGAAAACACAATGTGACATCTTATACAGCAGAAGTTACATCACTTGCAGAACATATAACCGATTAACCAGTGGAAGACGACTCCTTTCACAAAGCGCACCATCTGCAGAGCAAACCATTGTAAAGCAATATCATTTTCACTATTGGAGTGAGGTGACAAGAGTATGGAACGACATCCCCGTATCCACCAGGACTGTCACTACCTTGCTGTCATTTAAGAAAGAGCTAAAGACACCCCTTTTTAAAGAACAACACATAATTTTTTTTTTTTAAATACATTTTTTATTTTTTTCCATTTCCATCTCCACATCATCTCTTACACAGGTGTTGTAAGCATTATTCAGGAAGATTGTGCTCCACCCTTCATCCCTACAAAGTTGTCATATTATGCAACCACAATGATTTACATTATTACCCACAGCCTTGTTGCCTATTATTCACCAACTTCCGCCCTACCATCCCCCTTAAGCCCTTTTCCCCACAACCCTCCCGAAATCCAGAACTACTATTTCTACCCACCCCTACCCTCCCCACCAGTGTGCTCCCCCCCCAGTCGTTAATCTCAATGTGCCTTGATCTATAGGTGTGTGTTCTCTGTGCACTCTTGCAGTTGCTCGGCTTCTCTCCCCCTGCCACCCATCTTCCTCTCCTTCGGTTGTGCTTTCGATCCCCTCATTCTCCCTTGCGCTGTTAACCACCCGTGGTCTAACTGTGGGCCGGCTCATCATCTTGGTCTCCTCCAGAACCACGTAACGCTTCAATTAGCGCCTCCCAGGCTCGTGCCACTTCCAACATCGTCTCCTTCTGGGACCTATGCGCCAGTCGTAGCTTGATCACACTCTCACTCGCCGCCCACTTAAGGAATTCGTGTTTCCACCTCTGCACTCTAGGTCCCTGACTATGCTTCCAGTGGCTGGTTATTTCCCTTTTGGCTAGTATCAGTCCCAAATCTACGAATTTGCTGGTTACTTTATTGCGTTTTGTCCGCGGGAACCAGTGCAATAAACCCACCGCCATATCTTTATTAAGTGTTCGCTCTGTTGCCAGCTCCAACGCCCCGATCACGTCTTTCCAATACGCCGTCAGCTTCGGGCAGGACCACAGCATATGCTGGAAATCCGCCTCCTCTAGTCCACATCTAGGGCAGCGAGCCTTGTCCGCCCCGAAGATCCGTTTGTTAAGGCTCGGGGTCATGTATGCCCTGTGCAGCACATAAAACTGTATGAGCTGGAACCTGGCATTTCTCGTGCTCTTCCATGCCCTTTCTACTAGCTTGGGCCAAGTAGTGTCCGGGATATCCCTACCTAAGTCCCTTTCCCACTTCTCCTTAAGACGAAGAACAACACATCATGATGTACTAACTGCCCACGTTTGGTGTTAGAAAACAGATACCCTCCAATCACACGCGGCCTGTCTCTCTGCCTTGGATATCTTGAACGGCATAAGTTCATGGGCTCATGGTATGTTCTTTAGCACCAGTGTGAGGTGGTACCAACATACCCTCAGCGAATATGTGCTGCTTATGATGTCTTCGATTACCAGTGTGAGATAGGCTACTGTGCACCATTAATTAATCGGCACTGCTTGTGATGTCTCATTATTGGCAGTCTGTGATGCCATTTTAGAGACCCCCCCCACAGTTTTATCATCCCACTTAAAGGCCTGCACACACACACGTGTGTTTCTTTTGTATATGGAGGAAGGCATGGTAGAAACGAAAGGCCAGGCATTTCATGATTTCATTTAAACCATGAAATGCCCGGCCTTTGGTAAAAATGTAAATCCACAATCACCCCTGAAGGGGTATCTCGGCGCTGGGTGAGCCGTTGGGAAGATTAAGCGAGCTGTTGCCCAGAGTCGCATGGTGCTGGGCAGACCCCTGCCGCCGGATCCAGGGATCGAACCGTGATCCTCAGCGTCCGGTGTCAGTCGCCCTGGCCGCGGCACCACACCTCTCCCCATACCTCCCTTCATAAACAACAGAAACACACGCTGTGTGTGTATGTTGCATGGGCGCATGGTAGAAAGAAACGAAAGGCCAGGGACACTAATTTCAATTTAAACGAGAGTCCCTGGCCTTTCGTTTCTACTATACGTCCATATACAATAATGTCAGACCCTGCAAAATCTTTATAGAAAAAGGGTTAGTGTTACACGAGGGCCGAGATGCGTTAAACTTGCGGGGGGGGAGGGGGGGTTGGGGGCCAGGAAAGTTTAAAATTTGAACATAATAAAATAAAACTTACCGGTCCGCGTCGACTCTGGCTCAGTGGGTACCTGCAGCGCTCAGTCGGGCTCACTAAGTAGATGCATTGGGTCTCTGCGCCAGGATCTCACTGGAGGGCCGGCCTCACCCCCATGGTGATGCTGGGACGTATTTCGGCCAATGTAAACTATTCCTGCAGTATCAGAGCAGTCTCTGCACAAATTCCGTGCAGTCTCTGTAGGAACCCTGTGTGGTGCCTGCACGAGCTGTCATCCCTGCCTGACCCCAAAGCCGTGCACGCATGAGTTAGGTGAAGTCTCTGGATGAACACCGTGTAGTGCTTGCCGGAGCTCTGTTTTGTCCCTGACTGACCACTGGCGCCCTTACTACCCCGCTGATCGTGAAATGGCGTGTGAGCTCAAGATCACACGGAATGCGTAGTCCCCTTACCACCCTCTTAATGGTTGATTCCAAATATTGCATGTAGTCTCAACGCCCCTTACCGGGCGTGTGCAGTGATGACTACTTTTGCCTTATGTACATATGTGTCCGACTGTCAAAACACTCCATTTAGGCCTCTGGATGAAGCATCTGAAAATATTTGGAGCTAGGGGGGCGGAGCTTGGCTCGAATCGGGAATTGCCGCCTGAGCCCAGAGCTCCACGCCGATAGACGATCCTTGATTTATCCACGCAATTCTCACCTTACTAAGAAACACGAATACATATCCGTGAACCGGAATACCGCAGCACCCCGCGGATGAAACCCTGGCCTCTTGACCTCCCCTGACTGAATGCAGGGAAGCGGGCGAAGTGCCGGCCCGCGTATCCCTGAACTGAAGTGCACGCAGGACAGAGCGTCGTCACTGTGCGTTTGGGAGAGCGTGGGCAGGAAGAGCCAATCCACGGTGCTGCGAGGCCTGATCTCGCCTGATTCTTTGAGCGTGCTAACGAAGGCTCCGGCGGCACTGAGGAGCAGGCGGGGGGGTCCGAGACTTAAGCTGCGGCGGGACCAAAACAATCGCAGCGATCAAGGAGGAGCGTCGAGGAGAGCTTCAACACCCTTCTCTCCCGTGGAGTGCTTCGTATCATCGGACCGCGACTTGTGCAATTCCGCCTGCCAGCAGCGGGGGAGACGAGCTACGGAGTCACCCACAGGCAAGAGGGCGATGAGGACGGGGCACGCCTGACTGCATCTAGAGGTATATGGGCAAACCTCGAGAGACTGCAAGGCGCAGACCACTGGAAGCCACAGAGGCCCCTACAGAGTGGACATAGTGGACTCCAGGAGAGCGGTGGAAATACCAATGAGAGCAACGCCGCCCTGTCGCCCTGTAGGGTGCAGCACCCCCAGAAGTGACCGTCCGTCAGGAGTGTGGTTTGCAGGAGTGGATACGACCGGGCTGCAGTAACAGCGGTGAGTGCTACTACTGTACAAGGGACAATATAAGACTGGTGTTAGCTCACCCAGGCAGCAGAACAGCGTACCTCACGAAGCCTGGGCAGTACGGAGGGGGTAACACATGGGGCTGTCCAAGTAGGAGCACATTGCAATGCAGCAATAGTGACGCGAGGAAACGCACAATACTGGTGCTGAGTTACTGGATGTACCCAGACGAGGCGAAGCGAGGCGGTGGGCGAATAAACACAGGAAGCAACGGGTGTAACCCCCGGTGGCTGGCATATTGACGCAAATGGCTGATAGCCACCACGTGTCGATTCCTGGTCTGGGGTGACGCCATAGCTCTTCAAGAGGGGATCGGAGACCACGCCCTTACTTGCCTGAGCCTGAAGTGGAAGCTCATGGCGGTTTCGTATTGGCCCCTCTAAGCTAAGGAAGGCAATGGGCAGAACAGACAACACCCAACCCAAACTCACCTTCGAACAAAAGCGCTCTGAGTCGCAGGACTCGACTTCACGTGCGACTACTCGGACCCCTCCGCCTACAGAGGAAGAGCCGGATCTTCGTAGCCTGCTGTTATCCATGGAAAAGGGACTGCAGAACGGTATCACATCTCTGGGCACGAAGATCGACGCCCTCTCCTACCGGATGGACAGGATAGGGGAGAGAATGGATAAACATGCGGAAAGACTAGATATGTCCGAAAGGCGGATAACGGAAGTCGAGGAGGCGCGGACAACTTTGAATGCGGACCATAAACAGCTGGAGAGGATTACACGGGTATTACAGGACAAGACGGAGGATTTGGAGGCCCGCTCAAGACGCTGTAATCTGCGAATAAATGGACTACCGGAGACGACGCAAACGGGCAACATGGAGCGTTTTGTGGAGAAACTGCTGGTAGATCTTCTGGGCGCAGAAGTGTTTTCGAATATGTTCGTGGTGGAACGGGCACATCGCTCCTTGGGGCCCAGACCGCCGCCGGGAGCCCCGCCCTGCCCAATCATTGCGAAATTGCTAAATTACCGGGACTGAGACGCGGCCCTTCGTACGGCGAGGGACAAACAGACACTGACCTATGAAGGATCAAACATCTCACTGTTCCCGGACTTCACTGCCCGAGTGCAAGAGGCTCGCCGACAATTTATCCCTATGAAAAAACAACTACGGAATTTGGGAGTAGACTATGCAATGCTGTACCCAGCTAAGCTGCGGGTCAACAGACAGGGGCGCTCTCACATCTTTGTGGATCCGAAGGCGCTGCAAAAGGCGATTAAGGACTGGAGAAAGGAACAACGACAGAGTCCAGAGAGTCAGCCCCCGAATGAAGCGGATGGGAGTTCGCTGGAGGAGCAAGACTGAGTCCCGACTGATCGTGTACTGCTAAGTATCCTGGGGCTGGGGGGGCGGAGGGAGGCAAGGGGTAAAGACCGAGTTGAACTAATGCCCGTGCTGGGATAGGAACCTATTGACTAACCACGGTATACAGCTGTGGGAATGCTGCTTGTACCGGTTAGGTATATGGACAAGTGTCAGGTATCTAGGTACTACATGACAACTGAGGCATTGGTCAGGGAAGATGTATGGGACATTGCATATCACTGGCCGGGTTGAGTTGGTGGGGTGTGTACTAGAGCCACGGCAAGTACAGATATGACTAGCGGTTTGGTGGAAGGAGAATGTATAGCGGTTGACGGGCGGGGGGGGGGGGGGCCGGGACAGATACATGCTGGTGTCAGCGTTTTTCATTTTACTCGTTGTACACAGAGCGACCTCCGCCCGCAAGTGACAAAACACTGCGATAATTTACCCAGTTGGGGGAGGGAGGGGGGGTGGTATGGGATTTCCCTGATAGGGACGATGCGCGACCAAGTTGTGGGTGGTCTACTGTGGGAGGGGGGAGAGGAGGGTAGGATTGGGAACCTGTTTTTGTTCTCTAAGTTGGGGAGGGTAGAGATGTTGTTGCAAGAGGTACAGTAAAAATGTCAGTCACAGGCTTTAGGGCGCTCTTCGATGCATAATAGAAAGCAATGCTGTGTCAGGAGCAATCGCTGACCAGAGACCATTAGACTCCCTCAGGACGCTAACGTGGAACGTGAGGGGTTCTTATATTCCCCGGAGATGTTAGTGGACTGGGCGGTCTGGCTGCTCCCCTGCAGGGACGGAGGGGTCATCAGAGTGCTGCAAGCGCTGGGTATTCGCAAAATGAGAGATCTGTTTGTAGAAGGGGTCGCCATAACTAGTGACGAAGTTATGAATTCTGCTGAAGCACCCACTTTACTTCAACGCTTTCAGTTCCACAGAGTGCACAGTGCGCTCAGACAACAGCTGGGGAACGACTTAAATGAACCTCCTGAAGTGCAAGAACTAACATACCTGATCAAAGCTAAATCCCCCTGCAAGCTTGTCTCCAATATCTATAGATTGGCAATGTCACAGAGAGCTAACCAGTTTACCAAAGCTAGATTGGCCTGGCAGCGCGACTTGGAAATAGCAATTGATGATGCCATGTGGACCTACTGCTGCACTAACACGAAACGCATATCTCTGCACGGGAAACATAGATTGATACATTTTAAATATATTAACAGAGTGTATTATACACCTGAAAGATTATACAGGTACGGTCTGAGGGAGGACAAGACCTGCGACAGATGCCGAGCCACTTCAGCGGACTTCATGCATGTAACGTGGAGTTGTCCTGGTGTATACAGGAAAATATATTCTGTGAGATTAGTGCAATAGCTGAGTTGGAGATCCCCCTGACCCAGCACTGGCGCTGCTAGGCTATTCTAAAAAACTTCAGAGGGCAGCTCGTAGACTGGTGGACTTAGGCCTGCTGATGGCTAAGCATAGAGTAGCAATGTGCTGGTTAAGGGGCCCCTTACCCACAGTGACACAGTGGTCGCACAATGTTTTTTACTGCTGCACACAATCTGAGAATTCTTGCGAATTGCTCCCTCCAAGGAGCAGACCAAAGAATTTCTGGGGGCTATACACCACATATTTGAAAGACAAGGGAGAGAGAGCAGCGGCAGCGGGACTGGAAGTAGGACAATCCCATAGCTTCTTAGAAGATAGGATTGGGTTTTGGACTCCGTAATCTCCATCCGCAAGGGAAAGCGTCACGTGCTGAGAGGGTGACTAGGTCCGAGCAATAGGTGGGCACTAGAGGGCAGTCATGGTAGCGGGGAAAGAAGTCAGAATGGAGGAGCGACAAACATAGAATGCCATCACTGAGTAGTGGAGCAACTAACAAGAGCCCTGATGATGATTGGCTGGCCTGATACCTCTTTGTTTGGTTGTTATTTTAAAGAAAAAATTGTACTATTTTTTAATACATAGTTCAGACGCTGACGCATGGCAGTTTCGCCTAGTATCGTAGAATAAGAATTACGCTGCCCGGCCTCCGGGATGTGGGCAAAAGAGCTGTGTAATACGCTTAACATATGAATGCCGCCGGCCCCCAGGTTGTAGGCGTCTGGCTGTGTTTGTCAGTGACATCTCTTGCAATAAAAAAAAAAGGAAAATATTTGCAGCTAAAGTGCACACGGGTAGAAAGACGGCCGCAAGCTCTTTCTTTAAGGTGCTTCAGTTCTAACTAGGCCGATTTGTCCTGTAAACGTTCCCCGTGGCCGTGGCCCCTCTTTTGATTGATGCATCAGTGATGCTGAGTAAGAATGCATGACTACAGTTTCGCGTTGTGAATTTTTTTCTACTGATGGTGAGACAGCTCAGCTGGCTGAGAGCCACAATGGTGATACGCCCTTTTCCTAACAGGACCGACTTTTCCTTTCACCTGCCTGAGGTCGATAACTCTTGTTACTCGTACCTATAAGATGTGATGTAAGAAGGGCTCTTGTATAGGAGACGTCAGCCCCCCACCCCACGTGGTCGACTCCAAAAACTGAGCTATTGTTAAAAATGTTACCAGGCAAATAGAATCGTGGCCGACTGCTCCTGGGCCAGGGTCCCGCGCGCGCTCTTCAACAAACAGGAACAGCGTCAGCCGCGACGTCACTGCCAGTGCCAACCCCTCTACTGACGCTGCTCCAGCAGTGCCAGGATTGGTTGAGGGCAGAGATACTCCCTGCCCATTAGGAGACCGGGGGCTGCCACATGAAGCAACCCTCGGTCTCTTAAGGGGGCGGATAGTGCGCATGTTAGGGCTGATCGTAAAAATGATCAGCCCAAAAACGAACATGCGCACTATTGCTGTAGTGCGCTGCTGTCACTCAACTCCCTGAGTGCTGCTGCAGCCCCTCCCCTCCCACCCCCTTCAGTGTTCCTTGTTCTACTTCTAATCTCCGACGCTAATTCCAATCAGGAGTCCTGATTGGAATTAGCGTCGGAGAAGTAGAACGAGAATTAGAATGCCGTGGCATTAGTGGGGCAACGCCCCAGCGCCCCCAATGGACGCACTGCCACTGGCAGAGCTGTACCCAGCTCCACTCACACTTCAAAGGACTTTGGCTCTTGCATACACAAAGGAACCTGTCACCCGGCCTGACCTTGCTTTTGTCACTCCAGACATTTTGGAGACAGGATCAGGAAGGAGGAAGGTGAGCCAAAGGGACACTCTCCCACCCAAAGGTCTGCACTGGGGATAAAAGGTTGCACTATCAGACCCCAAATCAGATCACTTCTTGACCTGTGCAAGACTCAGAAGAAAACACCACTGCTGGCCTGCTGCTGGTAGGACTGCCCTGCTGCTATGCTACCTGAGGCAAGAAGACTGGTCCTTGAATCCAGGACCACCAGAGTGACTTCAAGGGCTAGCTAACTGTCCTCCTGTGTGAGCTCCAGTTACACAACAAGTTCCAGACAACCTGCCTGCTGTTGCTGATCTCTGCTGGAGTGAGTCCTAGCCCCCTTGGTGTGGTGCTAAAGTGGCCTCCTTCTACCAAACCTTAAAACCTGGGACTTAATCAAATGTTCTAGCAAAAACTGCTGTGAATAACAGGAGACTGAGGCTGCCGCAATGGCCTTCTCCGGAGTAAAGGTATAATTTAGAAATATCTGTCCAAGAATAGTGACAAGCAGAATTAATCTTGAGGTGCCAGACTGATGAATGAACATAAGAATCAATCAGAAAGTTAACAGGCGTACATAATGACAGATTTATGGAAAATAGCTATATTCTTTATGTGGTAAATAACATAGAACATAGGGTGCACACCAAACAAACAACCATCCATATATTGATTATGTGTCTGTGAAGTAAACAAGAATCGTTATTTCAAGACCATAGTCCATGTATGTTGATGTATGTAAAGTCCACTCTATATTTATAGAATTAGTCCATTGTATAGAGCAATTGATTCAAGAACGAAGAGCCAAGAGTTTATATGTAGGAAGTGGAACTGGCGTCGAAGTTTTGGATGTTTCAGATGTTTCTGTCTCCAGAATTAACAGTACATGAGACCATCCTCAGGACCATAATAGTTTAAGGAGATTGAAGTTGACCCCAAAGGACTAATAAGGAAATATTTTAAAACATACATTTGCAATAGTGCGCCTGTATGTTAATATAAGGTGCCCATGACATAGCTGCAGTGATACTCACATGTGTTAAACAGCAACCACAAATTGTGGTGTAGAAGCCGTGTTGGGACAGACAATTTATTTTTATTCCGAGATTTATTTATCTAAATGTTTGTCTGGTTGGACAATTACCTTCACTGTGGTTTATCAATCAATCAACACTTGTATAGCATGGTAATCACCCCAGGGGGTATCCAGCAGCTGCACGAGCTGGGGCTATTCGAATAGCCAGGTCTTGAGACTCTGCTGAATTCTGCGAGGGAGGTGGAAGTTCGGAGGTGGATGGGGAGGTCGTTCCAGGTCTTGGCAGCGAGGTGGGAGAAGGCACGTCCTGGGGCTCGGTGTGATGTATGCAGGGAACGGTGGTGAGGGCCACGGAGGCAGACCCCAAGTGTCTGCTGGGCTGGAGGAAGGTCAGGCAGTTATTCAGGTATTCTGGTCCTGCGTTGTGGAGGCCTTGTAGGTGTGGGTGAGTAGTTTGAGGTAGCATCTCTTCTTGATGGGGAGCCAGTGCAGGCTGCGGAAGTAGGGGGTTATGTGGGATTGTCTGGGAAGGTCCAGGAAGGCTCTTTGCTGCTGCACTCTGGATTGTTTGGAGGCACTTGAGGAGGAGGGTGGTAGTTCTGCTATACAGCGCGTTCCTTTAGTCAAGACAACTGGTGATGTGGGCTTGTGTGACGGTTCTTCTGGTGTCAGTTGAGAGCTATCTGAAGCCCTTACAGACCATTCTGAGGGTGTTGAAGCAGGTGCAGATGACAGAGTTGACCTGCTATTACATGGAGAGCTCACTGTTGAGGATGATTCCGAGGTTGCGGGCATGGGTAGTGGAAGTCGGGGCTGGTCCAAGTGCTGGTGGCCACCAGGAGTTGTCCCACAGGGAGGAGGGTCTTCTGAAGAGGGGAACTTTGGTTTTCTCTGGTATGAGTTTGAAGCAGTTGGTTCTCATCCAGTTGGCGACGTCAGTCATGGCATTCTGGAAGTTCGCTCTAGTTGTGTGCATGTCTTTGGTGATGGAGAGTATGAGCTGGGTATCGTCGGTGTATGAGAAGATGTTGAGACCGTGGCCGCTAGTGATGGATGCCAGTGGCGTCTTGTAGACATTAAACAGTGTGGGGCTGAGTGAGGATCCCTGGGGTAAGCCTCAGATGATGCTCTTGGGGGCGGAGCTGAATGGTGGGAGGCAGATTCTCTGAGTGTGCCTGGTAAGTAAAGATGAGGCGAAGTCTTTGGATGAGGAGGAGGTGGGAGACTGTGTGGAAGGCCGCTGACCGGTCAAGAAGGATCAAGGCTGCTGACTTGCCGCAGTCAATGATTGCTCTGATGTCCTCTGTGGTGGCTATGAGGGTGATCTCAGTGCTGTGGTTTGAGCGGATGCCGAATTGGGAGGGGTCGAGCAGGTGGTTGGATTCTAGGTAGTCTGAGTTTGCTGTTGACGGCTTTCTCCAGAACCTAGGCAGGGGAGGAGCGAGATGGGGCGGGAATTCTTGAGGTCAGGTGGTCCACTGTGGGTTTCTTCAGAAGCGGTTTGACTTCGGCATGTTTCCACCTTGACCACCGGACTCTATGGGACATAGGACGCGACTCGTGACGCCGTACACAGCAGTAAGAGAGCAACAAGGACCCTGGATCTAGAGGCATCTGCAGCTGCTTGTTGTGTGATTACTGTCTCAAAGGAGTGTAGAAACAAGAACCACCGGACTGTGTGACTTGATTGATGTATTTGGACGCATGCCACTCATGGTCAGATCAGGAGTTACACGTAACGATACCTGAATGATACAGGAAACAAATATCTTTCGACCCAAAACGAATTTTGAATTGCATGTGCTTTTAAGAATGCCAACACAGATTACTGTGCACTGGAAATTTTTCCTTAGTTGACAGTGGTTCAGATCATTGGCCCTGATGAAGCCTTTTGTAAGGTGAAATGCATTGGCTGCGCTTGTTTGTAAATATATATTAAAGAAACATTCAGCATCAACACTCAAGACTTACAATCTCCTGTCTACACTAAATATACATTATGATTGCCTTTCGTTTTGTGTATTTATATGTTTCCAGGATTCCGGGAAGGTGGCAGATCTTAGTGCTAGGTTGATGAGGCTGGTAGGCGGGGTTTGATTTCCTGGTATCCAAGGTTGAAGGCGTGGTGTGGGCAGGGGTTGGTTGGGGTTTCAGACTGAATGGAGGATATGATCAAGGTTGTGGTTGTGGTGCAGAGAGGTGTCCAGTTTGTCAGGAGGATGGAGGGAGGAGCGGAGAGTTCCGGCTGCGGCGACCGGGGTTCGAAGTTCTCATAGATGCTGGCAAACTTGGTATGGAAAAAGTTGGCGAGAGAGCTGCAGAGGGAATGAGAGGGCTGGATGGTGTTTTTGACTGAATATGGGGAGGTGAATTCTCTGACTATGTGGCAAAGTTCTTTGGTGCAGTTGGTGGATTGGAGGCGGGTGCCGAGTGCAGTTTTCTTTGCTTCTCTGATGGCATGGTGGTAGGATTTGAGGGCCGTCTTGAATGCTGTGTGGTCGCCTGGGTCTTCACTGGTTCGCCAGTGTCTCTCTAGAGCTTTCCATTTGTGTTTTTCTGCTGAGTTCAGGAGTGAACCAGTTAGTGTGGTTGTTTGTTCTTTTGTTGTTGAGGGTTCTAATGGGAGCAATGGCATTGGCACCCATGGAGATCCATTCCAATAGGTGGGTGGCAGCTTGATTGTCGTTGTCGGATGTGTGGAGGGTGGTGGTGTTGAGGGAGGTTGTCTATTGGGATTCAGTAATAGTGCTCCGGATGCAGCGGGGGCGAGGTGATGGGAGGCTTGTTGGCTGACAGCGATGGTGAAATTGATGATGCTGTGGGCAAGCTCACAATTGTTTATTAGGTTGCCCATTTTGTTATGTTCTTCTCCGCTGCAGCCAGTTCTCTTCAGTCGTACCTCTGAGTGACAATGTTCAGCCTTGTGGAGCCCTCAAGGAATCCGAACTCCAGAAAAACTTCTACGTTAGAAATCTTCAACGGTTTCGATGACGAGCAACACTCCATTGACTAGGACCTCCTTGCATTGATTCCTTACGTCTCTCGATCTGAGCTTTTCCCACCCCTTTTGCAGGCTTTACCAAGACCTCATCCAGTTGTCGATAATTTGTCCTGAGGTACAGTTTGAAGGTACGCCAAGACCAGCTCCAATCCATGCCTTCTATCCATCCCATGCTCCCTTGTGGTCAGTCTTAACTGTAACCAAGTTTTGCATGGCCAGATATCCGCAGCTGGTGCTCTCTGCTTTTTGGCGATATATTTCTCTAAAAACTTTACAAACTGGTTCTACTAATTGGAATTTGTTCGTCTTTATGACATTTTATGTATTAAAATGTATTCTATATTTCTAAATTGGTTTGGGATTTTTCTTGTTTTGCGTTTTCACTTTATTACTGTAAGTGTGCTGCACACATACTTTACACATTGCCTCCAAATTAAGCCTAACTGCTTTTGTGCAAAGCTTTCACAGTGACTTGCATTTAGCGATTTTTTTGTTGTTCACCTTGAAAAGCACTGGTTATTACATCTGTGTGGGGCTTACACCCCTCTTAACCAATGCCCAACTACTTATAGCACTCATTAAATTTCTGTGACAGCACAGCAGTAGCCTCTTGTGCGGTAATACGCAATTGTTCGTCAGATGGGCTCAAAACATAAATGACTCTACTGGGAACTTCACATCATGCTTAATCACAGCACAATCATGTACAACTAGAAACTTTCTGCAATTAAATGCTAGTAAAGTTGAATTGAAACTTGTAGGAAAGAACATTCCAAGGTGGCTGGACTCTACACTGCCAACTAAACTGTCTCAAAGTTAAATGACTTGGGGGCTGATTACAATAGCGGGCGGTCAGCCACCCGCAATCACGGCGGTCAGGAGACAGCCCGACAAGCAAGCGGCAGTCCGACCACCGCATTACGATGCGATTACCAGGCCGGCGGTCCCAAAGTATTAATTTACACTGCGGCTTGGGCTGAGGCCCAGGAAAAGGGGCATAGGACAAGCTGCCGTACAAAGGAGCACTTTCTGCACATCTATGAACAGTGTGCCATGCACCATGCATGGAAGTGAGAGGGGGGTACTACATGTGCCCCTTGCGCCCCTTAAAGTGGCCCATGAAAGGACCCCAAATTCTGTTTCCAACAGCCTTTTCATGGTGGTTTTTCCAACATGAAAAGGCTGTCAGAAAGGGATTTCATAATCCTGATGGTGGTGTCTGCCTCGTCACTGCCCCCATTTGGGATTGCAATTCTGATCACTGCCCCATCGGGATCAGATGATCCTGTTGTAGGTAGCGCCTTCCCTCAACCGCTTGGGGTCCGACCGCCTACATTGAAATGCAGAGGTTAAACTGAGGGACTGTCGGCGGTCGGACCTCCACCAATGGCCTGTTGGTGTGCAGTCCGACCTGCATCATAATCAGGGCCTTGGCATCCACATAAATTGAAGGCCTATCAGTGACATAGCAAAATAATGTCATCACCCCCACATTTCTTTACCTGCTGAAGGCTATTAGATAATGTTTGCCTTTTTACAACACCTTGATAAGCAAGTCATTTTGGTCTGCATTATCTGCAATATTGATAACTACATTACTTTTTATTTAGGTATCCCAGAATTTTCAGAAAATGCCTAACAGTGTATCCAAAATATGGCAGTCAGAACCATAAGAAACCTGTGGAAAAATGAGCCTGGTGATGCATTGGTTCCCATTTTGTCAGGGAAAGCTGTTTAAAACCCTCTGCCTGATATATTGGATATTCAGAAAATACTCCTTTAGCAACAAATGTTATATACCTCCTGAAGAGCTTTGTGCCATCTTTAAAGCAAGATTTCCTACTTCTCGAAACAAAATATTGAGGGTTTGTGGCAGATCATTGTCATACTTTGGATCACGGTTGTGGAATAAACTCCCAATCCAAGATGCCTCAGTGTGAACGTCGCGCTTTATAAGTACTGCTCTGTTCTGATCCTTTAACCCACTAAGATCAAGCTGGATTTCTCTTTTCTCATAGTTTAGCTGCAAGGACATATTCCCTTGCAGAATCCTCTTATTACTTTTCAACTAATAAAATTCCTGCTTCAGCCTTTTTATTAGATGATGAGAAAGCCTTCGACCTGGTGAGCTGGCTATTCTCTGTATGAAAGATCATCTTCTGAAGTGATAATTATTAATAAAATCATTGGACAAACTAAAAATAAAAGAGGGTACTTGAGAGTGGTGCCCTAGCTTGTTCGTGTTCACTTTGTTCATTGAACCACTGCCCATTTATACTTCTTGTGGTATTTCAATCCCACCCCCCACTTGTCGGCTTCCTGGTTAAACAACTCTATGCCAATGACATTGCCCTATATTTAGTCAATCAGCAAAATATTATGAATCACCTGTCAAAAATTCAACCGCACATGAAAATATGGCAATGCAAGATAATATAAGATAAATGCGACCAAAACCGACGTGCTGCTATTTAATGATCCACCCAAAGATCCATATTAAACAATAATTATGGTCACTTTGCTTAGAGATATCTCTGGGTTTTATTTTCTTAAGATACTAACTACCTGTATGAAAATAACTACACATCTGATTCTCAAGGTGAAAAGCTCTCTTCATAAATGGGACAAATTACCACTATTCTTAATTTTGATCGTATCTCTCCCATAAAGTTGGTGTCTCCATTATCCTTGCTTTTATGACTTTTCTTTGCTTTTTAACAAAATCTTGCTTTTTCATGATGGCTGGAATATTCCCAGCTTTATATGTGCATATATCAATCAATCAATCATTGGCATTTGTAAAGCGCGCTACTCACCCGGAAGGGTCTCAAGGCGCTAGGGGAGGGGGGGTGGCGGGGGCTAATGCTCGAACAGCCAGGTCTTGAGCTGCCTTCTGAAGGAGAGGTGGTCCTGTGTAGAGCGGAGATGGCTGGGAAGAGAGTTCCAGGTCTTTGCTGCAAGGTAGGAGAATGACTTGCCTCCGGCGGTGGCTCTGCGGATGCGGGGGACGGCTGCCAGGGCTTGTCCGGTCGATCGTAGGTTGCGAGTGGGTACGTAGAAGAAGACGCGGTGGTTGATGAGCTTGGGGCCTTGGTTGTGAAGGGCTTTGTGTGCGTGGGTGAGGAGTCTGAATGTGATTCTTTTGCTTACTGGGAGCCAGTGAAGCTTTTTCAGATGGCCGGAGATGTGGTGGTGGCGCGGGACGTCCAGGATGAGGCATGCGGCTGCGTTCTGGATACGGTGGAGTTTCTTCTGTATTTTGATCGTGGTGCCTGCGTAGAGGGTGTTGCCGTAGTCCAGGCGGCTGGTGACGAGGGCGTGGGTGACGGTTTTCCTGGTGTCGGTGGGGATCCAGCGGAAGATCTTGCGGAGCATGCGTAGGGTGTTGAAGCATGACGAGGTGACTGCGTTGACTTGTCTGGTCATGGAGAGGGAGGAGTCCAGGATGAAGCCGAGGTTGCGGGCGTGGTCGGTGGGTTGGGGAATGCTGCCTAGGGCGGGGGGCCACCAGGAGTCGTCCCCTGAGGTTGGAGTCGGGCCTAGGATGAGGACCTCCGTCTTGTCGGTGTTGAGTTTAAGCCGGCTGTCCGTCATCCAGTCAGCGACTTCCTTCATTCCTTCGTGCAGTCTGGTTCTAGCGGAGGATGGGTTGTTGGTGAGAGAGAGGATGAGTTGTGTGTCGTCTGCGTAGGAGATGAGGTTGAGTCCGTGTTTGCGTGCGATGTTTGCCAGGGGGGTCATGTAGATATTGAAGAGGGTGGGGCTGAGGGAGGATCCTTGTGGGACGCCGCAGATGACCTCGGTAGCCGCTGATCTGAAGGGGGGGAGGCGGACTCTCTGAGTTCTTCCGGAGAGGAACGAGATGATCCAGTCCAAGGCCTTGCCTTGGATGCCGGCGTTGCTGAGGCGCTGTATCAGAGTGCGGTGGCACACCGTGTCGAAGGCTGCGGAGAGGTCTAGGAGTATGAGGGCCGCGGTCTCTCCCTTGTCGGTCAGGGATCTGATGTCGTCCGTGGCTGCGATGAGGGCGGTCTCGGTGCTGTGGTTGGCCCTGAAGCCGAACTGCGAGGGGTCGAGTGATTCGTTGGCTTCGAGGAAGGTGGTGAGTTGTGTGTTGACGGTTTTCTCAATTACCTTTGCTGGGAACGGGAGGAGAGAGATGGGTCGGAAGTTCTTGAGGTCTGTGGGGTCTGCTGTCGGCTTCTTGAGGAGGCCGTTGAGTTCGGCGTGTTTCCAGCTCTCGGGGAAGGTGGCGGTGGTGAGGGAGGTGTTGATGATGTCTCGGAGTTGGGGTGCAATGATGTTGTCGGCTTTGTTGAAGATGTAGTGGGGGCATGGGTCGGTGGGGGATCCTGAGTGGATGGAGTTCATTGTGCGGGTGGTTTCCTCGGTGGTGACCGGGGTCCAGGCGTGGAGGGTGGCGCTGTGGGGTGTGGGTTCCGGAGGGGGGTATGTGGTTGTTGTGGTGAAGCTGTTGTAGATGTCGGTGATTTTGTGGTGGAAGAAGGTTGCGAGGGAGTTGCAGAGGTCTTGTGAGGGGGTGATGGCGTTGTTTTCGGCGTCGGGGTTGGAGAGTTCTCTGATGATACCGAATAGTTCTTTGCTGTGTCGAGAGTTGTTGTCAAGTCTTTCTTTGAAGGAGGATATTCTTGCTGCACGGAGTTGGTGGTGTTTTCTGGTGGCGTTTTTGAGGGCTGACATGTTCTCGTCAGTCTGGTCGAGACGCCAGGTTCTCTCAAGGGTGCAGCATTGCTTTTTGGAGTCCTTGAGGGTGGAGTTGAACCAGGTGCTTCTCTTGTGGTTGGCTCCGTTCGGGCGGGCCTTCAGGGGAGCCAGGAGGTTGGCGCAGTCGGAGATCCAGTTCGTGAGGTTGTTGGCTGCCTCGTTGGGATCTGAGGTGCTGGTGGGGGGGTTCTGGGAGAGAGATGATGTGAGTTGGTCGGCTGTGATTCGGTTCCATTGTCTTCTTGGTGGTTGTCGGGCGTGGTGGTGGGTTGTGGTTTTCTTGTAGCTGAAGTGGACACAGCTGTGGTCCGTCCAGGAGAGTTTGGTGGTGTGGTTGAAGGAGATGTGTTTGCTGGAGGAGAAGATGGGGTCGAGCGTGTGTCCGGCGTAGTGGGTGGGGGTGTTGACCAGTTGCTTGAGTCTGAGGTTGGAGAGGTTGTCCAGTAGGGTGGTGGTGTTGGTGTCGTTGTTCTTCTCTAGGTGGAAGCTGAGGTCCTCTAGGAGGATGTAGTCAGCGGAGGGGAGGGCTTGTGGGCTGACGAAGTCAGCGATATCTTCGCTGAATTTGGTGCGTGGTCCAGGGGGCCTGTAGATGAGGGTTCCTCTGAGGGTGGTCTTGGGGTCGCTGTGGATTTGGAAGTGGAGGTGTTCGGCCTCGGGGAGTGTGTTGTCGGTGTTGGTCGTGATGCGGATGGAGCTCTTGTGGACGATGGCGAAGCCGCCTCCGGTGCGGTTGGTGCGGTCTTTCCTGATGATTTTGTATCCGTCAGGGATGGCTATGGCGATATCGGGTGCCGAGGAGGGGTTTATCAAGGTCTCCGTGAGGAAGGCGATGTCCGGGGATGTTGAGTCGATGAGGTTCCACAGTTCGATGGCGTGTCTGTGGACGGAGCGCGTGTTGATCAGGATGCATTCGAGTTTGTGTTCGGGGGTGCTGTTCTTGTGGGGTGCGTTGGGGGTGCGTGGGCAGGTTAATCCGCAGTTGCGGCAGGTAAAAGGTCTGTGGGTGCGTCTCGGGGTGGTGCGGCAGCACCCCGGCGTACTGCCGGGGTTGAGTTCGATGAGGGCGGCGGTGTTGTAGGTCAGGCGTGGGAGGTGGGGGTTGTGGGGGCCAGGGGTCGTGGCGCTGGGCACGGTGTAGGCGCGGACGGGCGCAGACGGGCTTGCCTTTGGCGCGCCAGCGGCGCGTCCGCTGTGCGGTCGCGCAGCGCCCACCATTTAAGGGATAGCTGGGAGGAGGGGTCAGCTGGAAGGCGGGTGGCGGGGGGTAGGGGGCCAATGGGAGCTTCAAACAAACGGCGGGAAAAAGCGGAAAAAAGCGGGGGAGAAAAAAATACGGCGAAGACCGAGAAACGGGAAAGAAGCAGAAAAAAGCGACGAAAAAAGCGGGCAAACCGCGAGGGGGCACGCACAGTCAATCTGGGTCACGCACTCGGGGTACAAAAGGAAGAGGGGATGGCAATCGCTCAGCACTCGGGGGGGGGGCACGCACTCGGGATACAAGGAAGCAAAAAGGAGGCGGACACTCGGGAAACAGGAATCAAGGGGGACACTTACTCACTTTCAGAGGGCAGCAAGGCAATAAGCGGTAACAGACACAGGCACAGGTGGCACAGGTGGCGCTGTCGCGGTTCAGGGAGCGACCTACCCTGGGGTCAAGGGTCGCTACCTGAGTCGCGCAGCGGCCGCCATTTAAGGGATAGCTGGGAGGAGGGGTCAGCTGGAAGGCGGGTGGCGGGGGAGTAGGGGGCCAATGGGAGCTTCAAACAAACGGCGGGAAAAAGCGGGGGAGAAAAAATACGGCGAAGACCGAGAAACGGGAAAGAAGCGGAAAAAAGCGACGAAAAAAGCGGGTAAACGGCGAGGCGGCACGCACGTATAAAAATGATGGCCCGATTCACAAAGTTAAGGTGAAACGAAAGACTAATTTTACTACTTTCGGCCTCATGCTCACTTGCTCTAAGGAACCTCAAAATGGTTATGAAAGAATCCCCGCGGGTAAAGGCAAAAGTGGCTGAATGTCGGAAAGAGTATAATAGGGTGTTAAAGGAGCGCAAGACTCAAATTCAGCGCGCGGCCTGGGAAGACTTAACAGTGGCTGCAGAATTACACGACACTACACGCTTCTGGCAGGTGATAAATAGTCCCTGCTTTGCAGATCCAAATAAGCCAGACATCTCAACAGTAATTATACTGGATGATTGGCAGGTGTATTTTAAAGGACTTTATAACCACCCCACAGATCAAGTGGCCTTTCTGGCCCCAACAGCCTCAACGGATTCCACAGTCACTATTTTTCTCTATGGAGGAAGTCAGTGTAGGTATTGCCGCCCTAAGCCGTAACAAGGCCCCGGGTCCTGACGGTATTCCGCCAGATCTGTATCATAGCAATCCTGAAGTGTGGATCCCGCTTCTGACTAGAGTTTTAAATGTTGCTATCACAAGTAAAATGCCAGCCTCATGGTCCTCTGCAATAATTGTCCCGATATATAAGAAGGGGGATAGGGACAGTCCCCACTGTCATCGTCCTATTTCGTTAATAGACGCCACCATGAAGGTTCTGGGTGGGGTGATTTTAAATAGACTACAGGACTGGGCAGAACTTAAGGGGGTGATTACTGACACCCAGTATGGGTTTCGGAAGGGAAAGTCCACAGTGGATCAATGTCTCAACCTATATCTAATTAGTGCCAAATACACCATAGCCAAAAAGGGATCATTATTTCTGGCCTTTATTGATCTCTCAGCTGCGTTCAATCGTGTGAATCGCAGCAAATTGTGGGCACTGCTTGGTGATATGGGGATTGACCCATCACTTATCGGCATACTGCATACTCTTCACTCTGACACCTCAGCCGTAGTTAGGTACTCGCCAGCGGGGAATTTAACCAAAAGTTTTGAATGCTCGAGTGGGGTGCGTCAGGGTTGTGTCCTCGCACCTTTTTTATTTGTGTTATATATAAATGGGTTGGACCCCACTCTTAGCAGTATCGCGACAGATGTTCCTAGGATAGGTTCACGTAAAGTCCCTGTCCTATTATACGCAGATGATGCTGTTCTCCTGGCCCGCACTCCCTCTGCACTACAAATTTTAATAGATGGTTTTACAACTTTTATGACTAATCTGGACATGTCTACTAATCTCACTAAATCATATGTGATGACGGTAGGGGAGAAACCACGAAGACAACAGAACTTTACTATTGGTACACATGTACTAGGAAATGTACCCATGTTCACTTACTTAGGCATAACCTTTGATGTAAAGCTGAATTAAAAAAATCTAATAGATGAAAAATGTCTCAACATGTCCAGGATTACAGGGTCCATCAAGGGATATGCCACACGGCTGGGGTACTGGATGCCCGGCCTTATTTTAAAATTGTATAACTCCATCTGTTGTTCAGCGGTTTTATATGGTAGTGAAGTTTGGGGCTTCATAGAAACGTCTAAACTTCAAACTGTTGATAATAAATATTTGAAAAGCTTGCTGAGAGTTCCACCTAGCTCACCTACTTTCAGCATACATGAGGAGTTGGGGGTCAGCTATCTCTCTGACCTGGTGGCCGTCAAACCTCTTCTTTGCTGGCTTAAAATCTGGCTCAATGAAGACTCCGGATTAACAAAATCTGTCTTATTGGACTGCTTGAAACTGGATCATTGCAGCAGGATCCCGTGGCTGCGATACGTCAAAACCACATTTAAGAAGTTGGGACGTGAGGAACTGTACAATGCACCCGAGATAATTAGGTCCAGCGACAAGGGGAGTATAAAGATCTTGCACTCTAATTTTCTGGTTAGCAATCGTGAAAAGGCAGAACTCTCAAAGTGGACTGTGAGAGAACATGCCTTGGTCAAAACAACTACTGGTATAGAACCCTATCTATCTGTCTTTTGTACTTAATCCACATGAAAGATTCTTAATGACCCGTTTTAGATTTGGTCTCATTCATTTTTTATTAGCAGTGCCAGAGGGTTTTACCGACAAACTTAGCGATAAAGGGCCCTGCGGCTGCGATTGTAGATCTCCGCAGGATACCCTTCATTTTATATTTTTATGCTCTTTTTATGTCGGGCCAAGGAGACAGTATCTGAAAGATCTGCTTAAGAAACTTAAGTTTAAACATGTACGGGTGGCATTACTGTTTTAAAAAATGTCTACCGATCAATTCACTTTATTTTGTGTTTTAAACTTTTTGAAGGCAGCAATGAGACTGCGTAAAACTAGAGGAGTTGTATATTAATTCATTGTAATGAACTTGAATACTGTGTATTATATTGATTGGGGGAGGTCTCTTCTTTTAAATGTATTGCTTTTATGATTTAATTTTAAATCGAAATAAAGCTTATTGATTGATTGATACTACTTTCGGTATTCAAAAGGGTATTTACTACTCGTAAATGCCCTTTGTGAATACGGAAAGTCATAAAGTTCGACTTTCGGTATTCACAAAGGGCATTTACAAGTAGTAAATGATCTTTGTGAATACCGAAAGTCGTATAGTTAGACTTTCGCCTCACTTTACCTTTGTGAATCGGGCCCGATGTATCTCATGCATAGTCCTGAAATTTCCCCAAAAGGGAGGGGGGCTTGCCTTTCCAGACTTGCGTTTATATTATTTGGCTGCCACTTCCTCCCAAATTTTAAGCTTTCTCATCGATAACAAATCCTTTGATAATAGTATGTTGAAATCTATGTTAAGCGACATTGTCATTCCGGATCTCCCCAGCTTCGCCAAGCTCCCCAAGTCTGCAAAGAAGGCCCGCTAAAAGTTCTTTGTTATACTAAGAACAGAGCTAGGCTTTATAAAGTATTAGGTAGCCCATCGCCTCATTTTGAGACTCCACTAACGGAGTTAAGGGCCCTATTCCGATGTTGGTAGGACAAGTGTCCGACTGACACTGTAGTGGGATGGAATCTGCCCGACTTTTAGTCTGTGGTTCCACCCCCAATATTAGGATGCGACCACCCTATGGGCAGTCGGAAACATACATTTTTCTATTGAAGCTTGTGCGGCGGCCGGAAAAGGGCTGCAGCACAAGCTACAGTTGAAAAATGTATGTTTTCAAACATCCCTGCACAATGTGTCAGGTACCATACTGTGTCTGCCCCATGGTGCAGGGATGTTTAGTGGGGCACCTCAGGTGCCCCCTAGACCCCATAGTGGAGTGCCAGAGGGGGAGGGAGCCCTGCTAGGGGCCCCCAAATTTACTTTGCCTGCCTTTTCATGGTGGGTGGATCGCCAGTAAAAGGTAGGCAGAAAGTGACACTGTAATCCCCACAGCGGAGCGGAAGCTGGCTCCACTTCCATTTTGGATCACAATTCCACCTGCCGTCCCGACGAGCTCTTTCAGCTCGCTGGAAGTGAAGCGGAGTTCCCCCGGGTGTTTCCCTGTAGTTTCCTCCATTATCTTCCTTATGTCCTCCAAATGTCCAAGATGTAGCTATTATGTAGCTGGGGATTGGCAGCACAAGTTTTTAACTATCCTCTGCTTGCTCAGTTTGGGATAGACATTTGTCTCTTTCTCAGTAACAAGTTGAAGGTTTACTTAATAGTAACTCCTAAAGCTGTGTACTTCGGCCTATTTGATGATGCATTTTTGCTAAATACTGACAAACCATATTTTTATCGCATTATTAACTGCACCCTCTCTAATAATAACTACTTATTGAAAAGCTCCCTTATCAGCAACTTTAGATCAATGGATTCACACCTAAAGAAAGTAGGATATAAAAAAAAAATAATTGTAACATTTAAAGAGACTTACTTTTCAATTTGGGGATGTTTGTTAGGGTAACAAAATCCTTTACAGGAAATTGTGAATATCTGTCGTCAATGGATTCAAGTTGATTGTATTGTCAGTGTTTTTGTTCTTGATTTTCTGTGTAACCCAAATAAAATAAATTCTCTCTCACTAGCCTATCTCTAGCCTAACTTTTATTCTCCTGTCTCTGCACTCCCCTGTGGAGTCCCACAGGGCTCCTCGCTAAGTCCAACGCTATTTAATATCTATGTAGCAGACTTAGCGAGGGTAATAAAGGCCCATGGGCTGCGACTTACATCCTACGCAGATGACACCCAACTGGTTCTGGCAATACACAAGGACGGCCCAGCGGTGGCAGCTAATTTCCAAAGCGCCATGCTTGCTGTCAGTACCTGGATGTCCTCCAACTGTCTGAGGCTTAACTCGGACAAAACCGAGGTCATGACCTTTGGTAATCTCTCCCCGGTTTGGTCTTCTGCCTGGTGGCCTGACCAGCTGGGCTCCCCTCCTGTCCCAGTTGATAAGGCCAGAAACCTGGGAGTCATTTTTGACAGCAAACTGTCATTCAACCTTCATGTCAACAAGGTTGTGTCATCTGCGTTCTTTATTCTAAAGAAAATACTGCCTTACCTTCCCATCTCAGCTGGGAAGATCCTGGTCTCTACCCTAGTGTTTTCCAAAATCGACTATGGGAACGCCCTCTTCCTTAATACTCAGAAACTCGTTCTATCTAAGTTGCAGTCCATACAAAATGCTGCTGCAAGAATTCTTCTTGACATCCCCCGCCGCCAGCCAACTACTCCAGCCATTCGTCACCTGCATTGGCTAAGAGTAGAGGGCCGCATTAAATTCAAGGCCCTCTGCATTGCCTATAAGGCAGTGCATGGCGTCGGTCCAAAGTTTCTGATTGAAGCATTCCAGTTGTATAGCCCCAAGAGACAGCTGAGATCCGCCAACTCCTGCCTGCTTCCGGTACCTCGCACGAGAACGGCAACCTGGGGAGACAGGCGCTTCCTGGTTGCCACACCTAAACTCTGGAACCTTTTGCCACTCACCATAAAAACGGCCCCCAATTTGATAAGCTTTCGTAGGCTCTTAAAGACATGGCTGTTCAATCAGTAATCCTGCGGCTCGGGCTCTCGTTTTTGTCACATGCGCCGAGACACCTTCGGGTATTTGTTTGCGCAATAAAAATCGCGAAATAAATATTAATAATAACTCTCTCGCCCTCCAACTTTCAATTTACCTCAACATTCATTTGCTATATTACCTTCGTGCCTCCACAGAAAATACACAATTACAATTTCCCAGATACATTTAAAAAGTGTGTTTACTGATTTTAAAATCCTCTTTTATAAAATTTAACAATGGTATAACAGATATCTAGGGAGTCTAAATGCTGCAGGAACACAAGCCCTTCCTTGTAATGTCTTAGCTTAGTTTTCAGTAAAATGTGTGCCATAAAGGAGTGCCTTGAGGCTGAGTTTAAGTGGCAAAACAAAATTAAATGGCACCTATTTTGCTTGGAGACATTATCACAACAGGGGTGAGGTTGTGCTGCCAAACCTCTAAAACAGAGAAGGCAAATTTAAAATGCAGCGTATTTAGCTTGAAAGAGGTAAGATAATAATGCTGACTAACATCAGTGACCCCGAAGTTGACACCAGTGAGCAGTTTACTAGTGACTCTAACCTAAGTTTTCTCAAGGGGAGCATTCCTACAATAATCTAGCTAACATTTCTTTTAGCAAGCCTTTGTGTTAAGGGCTAATTTTTTCTGGGATTTTAAAAAATTTGGGCTACCCAATACTCTCAAAGGTGGCCTTTAGGAAAGAAAGACACAGAATATGGTTCACCCCACCGAATAACAAGCAATCAGAAATGCAGGATCTAACAAGCTCTGCCTCTGGTGTACCCCAACATTTGATCCACAATAACTGGGGTTGACGCCAATCAATTCCTCCAAGTAAGAAATGCGGAGTTATTCATGACAGATAAAAGTGGGAGTCCTGTAAAACTAACCGTCTATGCTGTTCTCGGCTCTACCACATTAGAGTAACACCATAAGCTGGCACCGTAAACCCTTATAGAGCGAGATGGTGCTCTAAAATTGTAGGGGTGCATCTCATAATCACAGATAGTCCAAATCCCTGTCTATATTTTGTGTTGTATTCATTTCGATCAGTAGAGATGTGATGTGCTGACAAGAATGGTGAGAGTGATGTATTAGGAAATGATTTTGTTTTATGCAGGAAAAAACGAAAAGTTGTTTATTTTTGGTGTTGTAATTCTTAGAATGTTGCAGTTGCCTCATGAAAAGTTTGTGTGTGATGAAATGCATTTTGATTTAAACGTGCACCATCATGAAGATTGCACGAAGAAATAACGAGCTATGCTTAACATGTAATATTAGATGTTTGTAGCAAAAGCATTTCTAATGTGTGTACTACCTAATGTGTAAAGGCCTAAATTAATGTTCACGTTTTACTTTGAAAGGCCTATTCGTTTATTCTTATGTTAGCTGAATTGTGTAGGCCTGAAACGTATTTTCCCTGGTAATCTCTCATTTTAGAAGTAGTCAGCGAAATTCATGTGCATGTAAGGATGTTTGATTCTCACGTTTCAGTTGCAGGTGGAAGAAGCTTCCTTTGTTAGTTAGAACTAATGCCTTTTGTTTTAGGAGTTAGGCCTGGAGGAGTAATGCAACATTGTATGGAGGATGTCGATAACTGGGAGCTGATGTTCTTTCTCACTGAGGAGGCCTGGGAACCAAGATCAGAAACCTGTTCACGAGAAGGAGACGAGGACGCGATGGAATTTTACCTAGGAGTGTGTTCGTTAAAATGAGGTGATTTGTGGGCGTGTTTACGTCCTTGTGATTTTGTATTAGGGAAAGAGCCCCAAGGGAGGAGAGCAGGAGTGTTAGAGAGAGAAGGAGACAGTAGGAGTTAGGAGAAGGCGTTAGAGGGGTTTGATCTGGGAAGGATATTTAAGAAAGAATTCTGTAGCTTTGACTTTCTGACTTACACTGTGAATGTGCTTCTTAGGAAGCCATTACAAGCTGACACCTTGGATTGGTTTTGTCTGGGAAATGCTAAGTAGAGATGTCATCTTAGTGATAGAGTAGGGACAATCTACGTTTTTCCTTTTTCCCCGCAAATTAGGTCAGACTTAAATATTGGAGCGGTCTTGGCTTGTGTCATCTTTTTAGAGCTGTTCATTCTTTTTATGATTTTCTGGATGAGAATTACACGTAGATTTGGTTTTGTATTAGTTCCTATTTATTTCTATAACCTCGTCCTGAGGTGCCTGTATATTCAGTTGTTTTTGGCTTCGTAATAAACCCACTAACTTGATTCTACGAGTCTGTGGTCTTTGAAGTACATTTTGAGGTGAAAGGTTGTCTCACAGATGATGCATTGTTTCTCCCCATTATACTTCTCAGCAGGTAATAAAAGATTCATTGACCAAGGGTTCCTGGTAAGATTTTGGTAGTGGAACCCAGCTTCTTCAGTTGGCAGCGAGAGGACGGTTGCCTCTGTAGTGAGGGGAGAAGTAAGGGAAAGGTTAAGGAAAGCCCCTTAGAGCCCGAGCGATTGTCACCCCGAAGATCGAGAGAGGAGAACGATGGTGTGTGGCGGAGTGAGTATGAATAGGGATGTTGTTAGATTGCGGTGATGATTTGCTTGTGTGATGTCTGGCGGAGTTGGAATGAGAGTTGAGTGATTCTGGTTTCGGACTGTGAGCGTGCACGGTCCATGTGATTTTGATGTCAGGCTCGACGAGTAGCCTAAGATCCCGGGATAGATAGAGTGGTGTAGAAGACACCTAGAACCGTAATTGTCGACCATTGATTGTGGGAGTTGTGCGACGTCATCGACAACCCCACCCGAGATAGGGAACGAGAGAGCGAGTGTCTGAGTGACCAACGCAGGTCGTGGGTAACTGTGTGTAAAATTGAGTGATTGGATCCTATCACTTATTTATTTACCGTCTGGCCGTTCGTGGGCAGATGGTTGAGGGCAGTTGTCTGGTCGTTTCGCGGACAGACGATTGTCAGATTGATATAGACAATTATGAGTGACTGTCCGGTCGTTTGGTGGACAGACAGTCGATCAGGTGATTATCCGGTCATATGGTGGACAGACAGTTACCTGTTGTATGAGTCAGATGTGTGAGAGTGTTCGAGACGAATTGTGAAGGAGGGGAACTGCTGCGCAAGGAGGAAGAGTGACGTCGGAGTGTGCTGCACTGTTATAGGTCGGTTGGTGTAAAGACACGCTGGAATTGGTGGATTGAGATCAGGAAGTAAAACGAAAACACTGTGTAAAAGAAAGTTGATTTCAGCATGAAATGTTTTAAGGTATTGTGAGATCTCTGTAGGTGAGATAGAGGGGTGGTAACTCGAGTGGGAGGAAGAAGCACCGCCCAAGGATACCCCAGCCCATTATATGGCTAAGAACGTAGGGCCTTCTAGTAACTAATGCCCCAAGAATCTTCCTTGATGACCAACAATTCAAAAAAGAGTGGTCACTAATCGCGTGGCGGTGCAGCCGCGATTGGTTGATACTAATTATTAACACTGCCAAACGACTATCAGAAGCAATTCTAGTCGAAATTAAAACAAGCGAAGATGCATTGATGACGGAAATTAAGATTACCCTGTATAAAAAGAAACTAGAAGAAGTAAATAAAGAAATCGGTGAACATAAGGATTTCCTAATGCAAAGTAAGGTGAACAAATTACAAAAAGATCTGAAGAAATTTTCCCATGAGAAAGTTTATCCGTACTTGAAAGAGGATTACAAGAGTCAAGACAACTCGGATTCGGGTTCCTCATATCAGGGAGATTCCAGCAACCCAGAAACTGATCAAGAAGGCTGGTCCAGTGATGACTCGAATAGAAGTTGGAGAGGCAGAGCAAGAAGACCAAGAAGGGGAAGATACAATCAAGGCTTCCAACCCCCACAAATATACCCATGGCCAGGAGCCTTTGGCCCAGTACCTTATCAAGGACCACCGCCATTCCAGGGGCCACAACACTTTCAGATGGGACCCTACTTCCAGCCGAATTTTAATCAGAACCGTTTTTTAGGTCAGGGCGGAGGAAAACAGGTACAATGGGAAGACAGCAGCTCGACAATGAACACACGGAGCATGACGAAAAGACCATCAGCAGGGACAAGCACATCCCGGGATTAATAGTGAACCTCACCGACATTCCCCTAACTACAGAAGAAAGTGATGTTTTGAATAAAGGCCTGGGATTTGTACCTACAACAAATTTAGACAAATTCAAGATAAGATGCGAGTTGAGCGAATTTTTTCGCAAGATAAGATTAAAAACGTTCTTCGCGGGAAATGAACCACCGATTGAAGATCACAAGTGTACATCTTTACGAGTGAAGTCCAGTTTCTTTCCCCCATCTTCGATGATGCCTCCAGAAGTAATAGCCTTTGAAGATGCTGTGTTAAATGAGATTGAGAACTTACCCATTGGAAGAGATGTCTTCGATAACATGAGTAAGAAAGAACGTGAGGCTCTTAACCCCTTCCCCGCTCATGACGGAACCGCTCCGTCATGAGCCACGGTTGCCGTGTGCTCATGACGGAGCGTTTCCGTCATGCCACGACCGTTGGCGGCCGCGCCGCCCACGCGGCGCTGTTTCCCCGCCTGTGCGGGGGGACAGCGCAACTGGGCGGAGTCATGACGGAACCGCTCCGTCATGAGCACAGCTCAACCGTGGCTCATGACGGAGTGGCTCCGTCATGAGCACAGCGCCACCGCGCTGCCCCCCGCACCCCCCAGCGCTGCGGCGATAGGATGCGGCGCAATGCCGCCACCAAGCCGGGCAGTACACAGATAGGAGCGTGTGAGAAACTAAGTGTGTTTTTTCACCCGCCACCTCTATATGTCTGGTGGTGTTTGTTTCACCATTAATAAGTTGAGACGTACGCCTGTAGATATGAACATTCCTGGATCTCCATATTTAAGAATGTGTGGTCTCTTCTCTCTTTTTTCTCTTTGTTTCTCTACATAGATGGAGTGACATGTAAGACTAATTAGTCTACGTAAACTAATAAGGAGCGTTAGTTGCCCTTATCACCAGTAGCGTAGGGAAATCCCCTGTTCTACCCATACCAGGGGGCATTCTATTCCGCCCTGAAGAAAGTCCAGCACCCTTTATGGGGCTTAATAGGACTGAAACATGTTGGCTATAGGGTCTTAGGACCATAATATCCCCATTGACCCATAAACTTTATTTTATTATCACCCCCAGCAGGTCCAAGAATAAAAGGGATACTGGGATCTGCTGCCGGGCTTTTAATCTTTATCCCCCTGGCCAAAAACATCTTCTTAAGAGCTCCCTGGAATATGGTCGAGCCCACCTCGACTTGTAGGCGTCGAGGTGTCCCAATGATGAAGCATGACACCACTAGGGTGTGTGAGGGAATATAAAACAAAAGGAGTTGCCTCCTTCCCCACTTATTAGTGGTGGTCTTTTCTGACTTCACTTAGGGACCTCAACACCTGGGAGCTCTAGGACTGTTCAAATACAATTCGCAACTTAATTGCGAGTTGATAGTGGGGAGTACTTTTGGTAAAATAGTGTAAGAACTTAGGGCTCCATACTATACTTTGGCTTCAGAATTGGCAAAAGATGACCGAAAAAGAGGAATATTTGTCTTTCACACGTTATGGTTCATTCAATCAATCAATCAGTGACACTTAAAAGCGCGCTACATACCCGTAGGGTCTCAAGGCGCTGGGGAGGGGGGGTGCCGCTACTGCTCGAACAGCCAGGTCTTCAGCTTCTTCCTGAAGGAGAGGTGGTCTTGGGTCAGGCGCAGGTCGGACGGGAGGGAGTTCCAGGTCTTGGCGGCCAGGTAGGAGAAGGACCTTCCTCCTGTAGTCGCTCTTCGGATGCGGGGGACGGCGGCGAGGGCGTGGTTGGCTGATCGGAGGTGGCGTTTGGGAGCGTAGAAGTTGACTCGGCTGTTGAGGTAGCTCGGGCCTTGGTCGTGTAGGGCTTTGTGTGCGTGGGTGAGGAGGCGGAAGGTGATTCTCTTGTTGATGGGGAGCCAGTGAAGGTCTCTCAGATGACCGGAGATGTGGCTGGATCGTGGGATGTCGAGGATGAGTCTGGCTGAGGCGTTTTGGATCCGCTGGAGTCTCTTCTGGAGCTTGGCGGTGGTCCCGGCGTAGAGGGCGTTGCCGTAGTCCAGTCGGCTGGTGACGAGGGCCTGGGTGACGGTCTTCCTGGTCTCTGAGGGGATCCACCAAAAGATCTTTCGTAGCATGCGTAGGATGTTGAAGCACGCCGAGGAGACGCTGTTGACTTGCCTGGTCATGGAGAGGGAGGAGTCCAGGATGAAGCCCAGGTTTCGTGCATGGTCTGTCGGTTTGGGCGCGGTGCCCAGGGCGGGAGGCCACCAGGAGTCGTCCCAGGCGGAGGGTGAAGAGCCCAGGATGAGGACCTCCGTCTTGTCCGAGTTCAGTTTCAGGCGGCTGGTCGTCATCCACTCGGCTACCTCTTTCATCCCTTCGTGCAGGTTGGCTCTGGCGGCGGCGGGGTTGTTGGTCAGGGAGAGGATCAGCTGGGTGTCGTCGGCGTAGGAGATGATGCTGAGGTGGTGTTTGCGTACGATGGCCGCGAGGGGGCTCATGTAGACGTTGAAGAGGGTGGGGCTCAGTGATGATCCTTGGGGGACGCCGCAGATGACTTCGGAGGCCTCTGACTTGTACGGTGGTAGGCGGACTCGCTGTGTTCTTCCGTCGAGGAAGGAGATGATCCATTCCAGCGCCTTGTCCTGGATACCGATGTTGCTGAGGCGCCGTGTTAGGGTGCGGTGGCAGACCGTGTCGAATGCCGCGGAGAGGTCTAGGAGGATGAGGGCCGCTGTTTCTCCCTTGTCCATCAGGGCTCGGATGTCATCGGTGGCGGCGATGAGGGCGGTCTCGGTGCTGTGTTTGGCTCGGAAGCCGGACTGTGAGGGGTCGAGGGATCCGTTCGTCTCGAGGAAGGCGGCCATCTGCTTGTTGACGGTCTTCTCGATGACTTTGGCTGGAAACGGTAGAAGCGAGATGGGGCGGTAATTCTTGAGGTCGGTGGGGTCCGCTGTTGGTTTCTTGAGTAGAGCGCTGAGTTCGGCGTGTTTCCAGCTTTCGGGGAAGATGGCGGTGTCGAAGGATGTGTTGATGATGTCTCGCAGGTGGGGTGCGATGACAGCGTCGGCCTTGTTG
Source organism: Triturus cristatus (assembly GCF_964204655.1). NCBI lineage: Eukaryota > Metazoa > Chordata > Amphibia > Caudata > Salamandridae > Triturus > Triturus cristatus. The sequence goes on from NC_140579.1 coordinate 993,462,236, forward strand.
AAGACGTGGTGAGGGCAGGGGTCGGTTGGTGATCCGGAGTGGATGGAGTTCATCGTGCGGATGGTGTCTTCTGTGCTGATCGGGGTCCAGGCGTGGAGGGTGGTGGTGGGGGGGGGTGGCAGGTCGGTCGTGGTGTGCGTTGGTTGGTTGTTGAAACTGCTGTGTATGTCCGTGATCTTGTTGTGGAAGTATGAGGCGAGGGAGTTGCAGAGGTCTTGCGATGGGGTGATGTCGTTGTTTCCTGCGCTGGGGTTGGAAAGCTCTTTCACGATGTTGAAGAGTTCCTTGCTGTTGTGTGCGTTGTTGTCCAACCGGTCCTTGAATGCTGTTCTCTTGGCGGCGCGGATCAGCTGGTGGTGTTTCCGGGTGGCCAGTTTGTAGGAGGTCCTGTTGTCCGGTGTCGGGTCCTTTTTCCAGACTTTCTCGAGGGCTCGGCAGTTCTTCTTGGAGCTCTTGAGTTCGTCGGTGAACCATGGGGCCTTCTTGCTGGCGGGTCTGCTGGGCGGGGTCCTCAGCGGGGCGAGCTCGTCCGCGCAGGTGGTGATCCACTTCGTGAGGTTGTCGGCGGCCTGGCTGGGGTTCGCTGAGCTGGCAGGAGGGTGTTGGCTCAGGGAGGTGGCGAGCTGGTCTGCTGTGATCTTGTTCCAGCTTCTGCGGGCGGTGTGTTGCTGGTGTTGGTGGGTCGTCGTTCTCTTGAAGGTGAAGTGGACACTTGATGTGTTGTATCAATTGCGAGCAGTGATGAATGCTTTGCGACCTCTACCCAGACCAACACAGTTTGAAGCATTAGATGCATGGACGAAAGGTTGGAGGGTAGACACCATCGAAGGAGATAGGTTGTTTCCTTTATTAGTGAAAGTGGGAGATGCACAGCAGAGGAAAGAAGAGGCAGACGACAGTGACACAGATGACAGCGTATTAGAGAGGTTGTTGGCAGAGCGTCCACCCCCATATAATCCAAGTTCAGAAGAGGGAATGAGAGAACTTACAGAGGAGCGTAGAGAGCCACAGGAGAACACCAGTGTGGGAGTGAGAGGGATGATTTCAGTGGGAACAGAGAGAACAGGGATGCAACCGTTAAGGGGAATGGAAGCAAGTGAAACTAACGCAGTTACCAGACTACCGGAAGCTCTTACAGTACCGGTTACCATTGGCCCCATAGTGTCAGTATACAATCCAGATCAGGCAGGTAGTGGAAGTCTAGTACGGTCATTGATGGGAGGAAGTACTGGTTTTGGAGGGGAACGGATAGCGAGTGGAAGGGGTCACCCTTTGAGACCTGTAGAGTCGAGCATGCCATTGCCAGCCACAGCAGATTCCTCAGATTCGCGCTCAGACCTGAGGATGTGGGAACCCCCAGTGAGAGGCCCTCATGGAGGGATGATGGAAAGCGCTAATAGTCAGGGAGTTTCGGGTAATCGATCTGTTCCACGGAATTTAATGGAAGAGAATCAGCGGGAAGACCAGAGCAGCGAGAGTGGAGAGTCGAATAGTGAGTCAAGTCGAGGGACAATTAAAGCAGATTTGAGGGTCAAGGTGTTGGATGTGGTGAGAATAAAGGCAGAAGTGGAGGAGATAATCAGTGGGTATTTGCCTCTAGAGAAGATTGAGCTTTATGAGCCAAATGAATTGCTGTTTGTGACGAAGGACGTGACTCACAAAGCGAGGAGAGCACACAAGAATTTAACAGAGTTGGCACAAAGATATGATGTGGATTTGACCGAGACGAAGATGTTGAAGGGAAAACACAGATTAAATTACAGTGATCAGGAACTGGAAAAGAAGAGAGTCATAGGTTTGAAAACGCACAATCGAGAACTGATCATAGGGATACGTGCGTGGAGCATGCTTGACAAGTGGGAAGAAAGGTGGTCAAATAAGAAGAGCACTAAAAAGAGCATAGAGGAAACACCGCCTCCGGGAGGAGGAACAGAGAGAGTAGAGGCCTTTCCGTTGCAGGAGGTACCAAGTGGAGGGTATGTGCCTTGGAGTAGAGGTGATTTAGCGGCATTTACCAAGGATTTCCTCGGCTGAGGGAAAAACCTGTTGAGTGGTACAAACAGGTTGATCGATTTGTAAAAATGTAAAAGGTGCTGTGGATTGATTTGAATATGTTGTTTGATACTGTAGTACCAAGCGATTTGTGGTCAGCTTGTAAATTCGCTGTTAATTGGCCGTCTTCAGAACCTGAGAGAGAATCTGTTACACATGGTCCTTCACCTATGGTTATGAAGAAGTACGAGCAGGTGATCACATGGCTGCAATCTAAGATCTCACCACAAGATATTGATTGGGTAAAGATAGACAGAACTGTTCAAGAGCCAAAGGAGACTGTACATGCCTACTATGAGAGACTCTTGCAGGCTTTCAAGCAGTACAGTGGGTTGGACACCCTCGACCCAAAGGATATGGGACAGTTTGTCTCCAAATTCGTGTTAGGATTGAGACCAGAAGTTAGCCTTATGATTCAACAGCATCTGATTTGCTGGCAGAACAAATACGTGAATGAAATTCTACGGTATGCGAAATACTGCAGTGTTGAAGTGAAATCGAGGCACAAACAGCTTAAAGATAAGCTGATGCTGGTCCAAATGTAGAATGCAGAAAAGGAAGAACTGGCACAGTCAGATGGAGGGACTTTAGGAAGGAGACAAGGGAATAGTCAAGGAGGGACTCAGAATACATCAGGACAAGGGAAGAGGAAACCTATAGATCCTAAGACAGGAATAGACGTTGTTACCCTAAAGAAGACCACTGCATGTCATAATTGTCACAAGATCGGGCACTGGAAGCGCGAGTGTAGGTCGAATCCAACTAATCAGGTTCAGCAGGAGGAAGGGGTGCAGGCATCCAAGGTCGCCAATCCAGTGATAAGACCTAGATCTGTACATGGGGGAACAGTAGCTCCGCAGGTACAAGTTCCCCAGCCACCGAGAATCCTGCAGGGAAACCGAACATACCTGCAGATGCCTTTGATTGAGGCCTTTGATGAATTCGATTCAGACCTAGGGCAACGAGGGGGGAGGAAGACTGAACTCTTGGGGCAGTCTTGGAGGTAGACCAGAGAGGACCGTATGTAGAGGCAGATGTTGACAGTCACCCAACTACCTTTTTGGTTGACACTGGTGCTACCCGCTCTACTGTGAGATCTGCGTAGTTCCTAAGCTGTAGTTCCTAACTTGCCCCTTTCGGGCCAATCGATTCAAGTCATAGGAGTAGCCAACAAGAGAATGGACAACCCATTGACTGAACCGATACCTGTGAAGGTAGGAACCTCTCAAGATAAACACCAATTTGTGGTATGTGACTCGAGTCCAGTCTGTTTGTTAGGTCCTGATCTTTTGTGTAAACTGAATTGCACCATCTATTGCACACCTAAGGGAGTGTAGTTACAGACCAATGATGATGACGCTGCGTTCAAGGTAGTAAACCAGAACTTGTATGTGGAGGAATCCCCCCCTGTTGACAGTTGAAGAACTCCCCCTAGACATGAGGGACTCTGTCTCTCTGGATGTATGGGATTTCACAGGAGAAGGGATAGGACTGATCGAGGGGGTTGAGCCAGTTAAGATCCAAGTTAAACCCAAAGCTGAGTTTCCGAGAATACCCCAATATAATTTATCACCGGAGACGATTGCATGAATCAAGCCTGTGATCGAGTCTATGATCGAACAGGAAATTCTAAAGGAGATAATGGGGAATCCATGTAACTCACCAATCATGGGACTGCAGAAACAGAGTGAGAAGTATAAGATTGTACAGGACCTGCGCAAGGTCAATACGATTGTGGTTCCATGTTGTCCAGTGGTACCAAATCCATCAGTGATACTGCTTCAGATCCCATGTGAAGCTGATTGGTTCACAGTGATTGATCTGTTTCAAGCATTTTTTTCAGTACCCTTGCATGAGGAGAGCCAGTTTTTCTTTGCCTTCTGGCTGGAAAACCGGGTGTTAAAGTGGTGTCGTATTCCTCAAGGGTATACCGAGAGTCCATCGATTTTTAATCAGATTCTGAAGAAGAATCTTGAGAATCTCGTATTGCCACAAAACTCGGTTACTGTGCAGTACAGCTACGATCTCTTAATTGCATCCGAGACAGAGGATGCTTGCAGGATTGATACTGTAGCGTTACTGAACCATCTAGCGGAGAATGGACACAAGGTGTCACTGAGCAAGTTACAGTATTGCTTGAGTGAGATTCAATATTTGGGTCATCGAATAGAGAAAGGCAAAAGAAAGGTGTCACGAGACCGAATCGAGGCAATCATGAATATGAATGTGCCCACCACACAAAAGGAAGTCAGAATGTTCTCGGGGATGGTTGGGTACTGTCGCCAATGGATCCCAAATTTCTCCTTGAGGGCGAAGCCCCTGCAGAGGCTGACGCACAAGGATGTGAGTGATCCGGTGCCTTGAGATCATTACTGCTTGATCGCATTTCTGGAGCTGAGGGACAGCCTATGTCGTGCTCCAGCTCTAGGGATGCCAGACTAGAACAAGTCCTTTTCACTTTTCTGTTATGAGAGAGAAGGCTGTGATTTGTCAGTCCTAGTTCAGAGTCATGAAGGAGTCCGTAGACCAGGTGCTTACTTCTCAGCTACTTTAGATCCAGTGGCTTCGGCGTTGCCCGGATGTCTCAAATCCGTTGCTGCAACCGGTGTCAGCATTGAGAGATGTGAAAGTATTGGTCATCCGCTTACGGTTTATGTTCCACATTCGGTAGACCTCCTGAGGAGAACCAAAACACAGCATATGACAAACAACAGACTCATCCGCTTAGAGCAGATTATACTTGCCTCAGAAAATGTGACTTTGAAACGATGTACTGTTTTGAACCCTGTTACTTTAATGCCTGTGTCAAATATTGCTGATGAAGAATGTGCGGACGATGACTGTCTCGATGTGACTGAATTTTGCACCAAACCGAGGCCTGACATTGTTGAAGAACCTCTATCTGAGCCTGATTAAATCTTTTTCGTAGATGGTTCATGATTAAGAGACAATGTGTGTCATTTGAGAGCAGCATTTGCTGTGTGTACCATTTCTGGAGTTGTGGAAGCTGCTTGTTTACAAGGAGTCTACTCCGCACAGGTAGCTGAAATTACTGCTCTGACTCACGCCTGTTTGGCTGCTGGTCAAATTCGAATCACCATATACACCGACAGTCAGTATGGGTTTGGTGTGGTTCATGACTTCGGACAGCTATGGTCACAGAGAGGGTTCCTCACGTCATCAGGATCTCCCATTAGAAAAGGGGAATATGTGAAACAATTGTTGGAAGCCTTACAACGTCCAAAGGAAATTGCTGTGGTAAAAAGTGCAGTCCATGGGAGGGGAAATGACTTTGTCTCTGTTGGAAATAGGTATGCGGGCGAAGTCGCACGTTTTTGCGCTGAACAAGGGTGCATTTTTACTGGAGATTATACAGGAGAGAGGCCAGAAAGAACCGAGCTCAGCATGATGTTAGCCATAGCAGATACTTGGGATGAGCTCAAGCGTCTGCAGGCTGAGGTTTCAGATGGGAAAAGGCTGTGTGGATTAAAGCAGGATGTGAGGAAGAAGAAGAAATTTGGATTTCAAATGATGGTTGAGCAGTGTTACCAGATGACTTATTTAGTCCTATGGCGAGACAGCTTCATGGAGCAGTGCATCTTGGAAGGGATGCTATGGTGCGAGGGTTCAGACAGACGTGGTATAACCCTATATGCTGGAAAAAATACTGCAATTGCATTGAGTCACATTGGGAGATCTGGAGGGCCTTTCAATAGGAAACAACTTGATTTTATTGAAATGCCTAGGTGCAATGGTTTGAGATGTTTTGGTTGTGGTGTGTGTTTTCTGAAGGTGGGTGGAAGCGTACCCGACAAGAAGGTGTGATAGCCTTACAGTGGCAAAACTGTTAATTAGGAAATTAATCCCAAGGTTCGGTTTTCCAACTTCAATGGGGTTATGGAGTTATGAAAAGCCCGTGGACTTTGATGGGTTTCAACTTGGGTCTAACTTGTGGGGCTTCATCCTAGAGTCCTGAATTAGGTGTACTAGAATGGCTGGAGAAAAGTTTTTGGAGTAATGAGCCACCCAAGCCTCAACCGAGATTACATGTTATATTTTGGGAGTATTTGTCTCCGTAAAGAAAGGTCTAGCTCTAGGTTCACAGCCACCATGAGATCTGATCTCTTTTCCTTTCCTCAAGGGTCAATTTATAAAGATTCCTGGGCCTTTTGACTTCTACCACATTGCAGGCACAGCATTTCAGAGCGGACAGCAGCCGTTTATGTGCAGTAGAACAGATTGCATGAAACACCGGTGCAAGGGGGGCTGCCCAGCAGGTCTATTTTCGGAAATAAATCCTCATGAAATACCTCAACCAGTCTGGAGTCAATTACTATATATTGATGGCGACGAGTTGATCTTACCTACGTGCTCAACTAAAGAAGTCAAGCTTCAAGAAGGCAAGTTATTCTAAATCTTCATCAATCTTCAAACTTCAAACAGACTCTGGCACCGAGCCCCACCAGTGACCTCCACACCGGTTGCCCCAATCTGCACATGCCAGATCTATTTTCTATATTCATCAATTCTTGTTTGTTCTCAACATCTTCAACTTCAAGGGAAATCATCTTCTTTAACCTCAGCACTACAACAGCAGCATCTCAACAATGATGGTGACTGGTGGTTGTCTAATTATGTCTCCCTGCATTGTATGGTGTTCAAGTTCTGTGCATATCAACCTCAACCAGATTCAAAATTGGCCAGTTCTTCCTGCCTGTGCCTCCTTGCTGCTTTCCAGTTCCTGCTTCCTCCTAGTACCTACTGCTCATACAGTATCTCATGAGGGAAGGTAGAGGCAGGGATTAATTTCTACAACCTACGGTGTATTTTCAAACTGCTGTGGATGTGCCAGATCCCATTTCACAAGCCTGTCTCAATTAATGGACTTCTCAATCACCATACAAGAACAGTGTGGCTCTATGGATGGTCTTCCTTCAAGCGCCTTTCAAGATCAAAGCAATCTCTGCGCGCTTTATTCAACCTCAAGTGGCCACATCTTCTGTCTGTGACATGTGTCTACATCAATTTCAACTGCGCCTTGAAGGGAAGTAAGCTTTATCATGCCAGACCTTTTACCTGTGTTTTCTATTTTGAATGCTGCGCAGTTCGTGTTTTTCACGGATATTTGAAGCCTCTGGCATTGTGTAACCGTAAATGCTGCCTGTGTTGTGTGTTTTTTTTTTTTCAGTCATCATGGCTGTGTGGGTTTGACACGGTTGCCGCATGCCACACTGCATGAAAGGAGGCTATAATCGGTAAATCAGCTGGGAATAGTCACAATCATTGGACAGTATGTTTGGCGTAGTGGTGGTTTGTATCACGCTGTTTCAGACACGCTCTTTCCCGTGAACGTCACACAGGTCTTTTTATTTGTGCCCCCCAGTGAGTCAATTGCTCAGATTTACCGCAAGTTTAACTGGAACCACTTCGGCAGTTCAACCGCTTCCCAGCTTTTCAAAACTGTTGCGCGTGTCTACTAGTTGCACGCGGAACTCTACTTGCATCTTGGAGAATCTTCTATCGTCTCGAGTCTCTGTCTCCGTGTTTGTGAGGCTGCGCTGCAATATTTTGGTCCTTTAACGTGCCTGGAACCATCCTGCACAACGTACATAACGTGCCACCATTTTGTTTTTGGATTAAACTACCAAGGACCTGTATCACTATGCATTCTTCATTTCAAGTATTTGCCAACCACGGCGTGATGATTATCTTGCCAACCACGTTTTATTCTGTGACAATAAAGTTATTGGCAAGTTGAAGTTGTCCGAGATCATCACAGTGTGATCATCGGCTGCATCATGAAGCTACAGGTTTTCTTTTTATTTCTGGAGTTTTCGCATGACTTTTAAAAGTGCACAGTCACGTGTCTGTCACACAAGTTCAAATGTTTACAAAGATGTCAATCTTCATCAATTTTATTTTGCCTAATACACAACTCGACAAATACTACTTTACTTTTCATTCATCTCTTACTGAAATGTTAAGCTATGCACTCTTTCGTTTTGTTGTGATGCTATCTGCAAGTTCGAGACTGTGATTGGTAGTTGTGCACTGTACTCTGTGTCAACTAGGTTTCCAAGAAGCATGCTGTTCTAGCTCAATGTCTTTCTGTTGCTTATTCAAGCTATTGATCACACCTGTTTACCTGACCTCAACTTCAAATGCTATAATCTTTTCAGTGATCACACATGTTTACCTGAGCTCAACTTCAAATGCTATAATCTTTTCAGTGATCACACGTGTTTACCTGAGCTCAATTTCAAATGCTATGATCTTTTCTGCTTGTGCATAGTTCTGCCAGTGTTGTTTTGTTTTCTAAAATGGTAATTCAAGGTTTACTTTGACATGGTCATGCCCTCAAGTGTCTGCTATTTGGTATGTATGTATGTATGTATGTCTGTCAATTTAGCTGAATGGGCTTTATATATATATACATATATATATCTATTACCTACTAGGTAGTTATAGTTAGGACCTATTTTCCATAGGAAATCTGCAACATTCTATTCCCAATAAGTCTGGCGCCGGTTGACGAATCTTCGCGAAATTTTCCAAACTTTTGGCCAGCTCCGGTCCGCTCCTATCCTGAAAGTTTTGTGGTGATTCGTCAAGCGGGGGCTGAGAAAAAAGGGGGGTCCCAAAACACGTTTTCCCCATGCAATTTCCCATAGGACCTGTTGACGTAGCAACAGCCCGAACTGCTGAACGGAATTACACCAAATTTGGCAGAAAGGTAGACCTTGGTTCAGAGTCGTGCCTTTTGCTTAAATGGTGTAAATCCGTTCAGTAGTTCCTGAGAAAATCAAAAGTAAAATCACATATATATCTGGGCGGAGCCTAACCACACATCTCATCGTGAGATCTGATTGGCTGTCAGCACTTCAACCAAGAAGTGTTGGCAGCCATCTTGGGACCAATATACATGATAGCACCTCATTAAAAAGCATTGCAGTTAATAGAAGGTTTTAAGACTTTAGTTACATTATAAATCATTTGTTGATGGTACCATGCTCATTTTAGGAATTGTGGTATGTTCTAAGGTGATTTTACCATGTGAAAAAGCCTTCTGCTGGGATATCATGAATCATGTTTGAGAAAAAACTATTTTCACATGCTTTTCCCACAGAGGTTTGGAAGGTGATCTATAAGCTAAACTGAGAGCATATTTTCTGTAAATTCACATTATCTTTCTTAGTCATGTGAGAATGAAGTCTGACATTCTCAGTAAAACATGTACATCCAACAAGGGCAGAGACTGTCAGTTGATTCCTTTGTGTTCTACTGCAGCTTCCCAGAGTGTTCCAAAGAACAGCTAGAGCGCTAACACTCCTACTTATGATAAACGCATGGCACACCTAAAGCCATCTTGATTGAAATAAAGTCGTAACTCTTAAAACATTTAATTTAAAATGGAACAAAATGAGGGGGTTCATTTTGCCATAGAATGTATGATTAGTGCTGCAGAAAGAAAAATTAGGGCACATTTTGAGTGACTTCTCAAATCCTCTTCTATTTCATTAAAGAATTCTGACATGCAGACTGAAACATGCACTTTCAATACCAGCAGCAGACTTCACTGTAGTAAAGCTACTGCTCACCAGGGATCTAATGTGCAACTAGAGTGCTAACATTCTGAATTTATGGCAAATATGTGACACATCTGAATGCCTTCTTCATTGAATCAAAGTAAAAAACTGACAGTATGCCTACTGAGGAGACTGTAGTAAATGAGGAAATTAGGAAACTTCATAACAAGTCTCCCAAGATGGCCACCAGAGACAAAAGAGCCCAAATGTAGCACAAATATCACCGAGATGTGGCCCAAGTATAGCCCGATGACAGAAATCCCAGAGTGTTTTAAAGAACAACTAGAGCGCTAACAGTCTTACTTGTGACAAAAGTATGGCACACCTGAAGCCATCTTGATTGGAATAAAGTGGTAACACTTAAAACATTTAATTTGCAAAGGAAAAAAATGAGGGGGTTCATTTTGCCATAGAAATTATGATTAGTGCTGCAGAAAGAAAAATTAGGGCACATTTTGACTTCTCAAATCCTCTTCTATTTCATTAAAAAGTTCTGACATGCAGACTGAAACATGCACTTTGAATACCAGCAGCAGACTTCCCTGGTGAGCAGTAGCTTTACTATAGTGATCTAATGAGGAACTAGAGTGCTACCACTCAGAATTTATGGCAAATGTGTCACATCTGAATGCCTTCTTGATGGAACCAAAGTAAACAAGCATTGAAAATGCAATAGGTCTCGCCCTTGTTTAAGTTAAAGCAATTCTGTTTGTAATTAGGTGGCTTTTTAGCTTTGCTTTTATTAGTGTTTTTCAAAATTTCATGTACATAACATGCATATATGTATATGTATGCATGCATTTATATTTGTATTTATATAGATATGCAGATTATATATATGTTTATATATGTATGTAGATATATACACATACATAAATGCATATGCATTTATGTGCATATGTGTGCGTGTAGAGAGAGGTAGAGAGAGGTAGAGAGGTAGAGGTGTAGAGGTAGAGGTAGAGAGGTAGAGAGTAGTAGAGAGAGAGGTAGAGAGAGGTAGAGAGGTAGAGGATGAGTAATAGAGAGTAGAGAGTAGAGAGAGAGTAGTAGAGAGTAGTAGAGAGAGTAGCAGAGAGTAAGTAGGAGAGAGTAGTAGAGTGAGTAGTAGAGAGTAGTAGAGAGTGAGAAGTGGAGAGTAGTAGAGAGTAGTAAAGAGTGAGTAGTAGAGTGAGTAGTAGAGTGAGTAGTAGAGAGTGAGTAGTAGAGAGTAATAGGGAGTGAGTATTAGAGAGTGAGTAGTAGAGAGTAGTAGAGAGTTAGTAGTGGAGACTGAGTAGCAGAGAGAGAGTAGTAGAGAATGAGTAGTAGAGAGAAGTAGAGAGAGAGTAGTAGAGAGTGAGTAATAGAGAGTAGTAGAGAGTGAGTAATAGAGAGTAGTAGAGAGTGAGTAGTAGAGAGTAGTAGAGAGAGTAGTAGAGAGAGAGTAGTAGAGAGTGAATAGTAGAGAGTAGTAGAGAGTGAGTATTAGAGAGCAGTACAGAGTGAGTAGTATAGAGTGATTAGTAGAGAGTAGTGGAGTAGTAGAGAGTGAGTAGTAGAGAGCAGTACAGAGTGAGTAGTAGAGAGTGATTAGTAGAGAGTAGTGGAGTAGTAGAGAGTGAGTAGTAGAGAGTAATAAAGAGTGAGTAGTAGAATGAGTAGTGGGGAGTAGTAGAGAGAGTAGTAGAGTGAGTAGTAGAGAGCAAGTAGTAGAGAGTGTGTAGTAGAGAGTGTGTAGTAGAGAGTAGTGGAGTAGTAGAGAGAGTAGTAGAGAGTGAGTAGTAGAGAGAGTAGTAGAGAGTAGTAGAGAGTGAGTAGCAGAGAGAGTAGTAGAGAGTAGTAGAGTAGTAGAGAGTGAATAGTAGAGAGTAGTAGAGAGTGAGTAGCAGAGAGAGTAGTAGAGAGTAGTAGAGTAGTAGAGAGTGAATAGTAGAGAGTAGTAGAGAGTGAGTAGTAGAGAGTGAGTAGTAGAGAGTAGTAGAGAGCGAGTAGTAGAGAGTGAGTAGCAGAGAGAGTAGTAGAGTGAATAGTAGAGAGTGAGTAGTAGAGAGAGAGTAGTAGAGAGTAGTAGAGTGAGTAGTAGAATAGTAGAGAGTGAGTGGTAGAGAGTAGTAGAGTGAGTAGTAGAGAGTGAGTAGTAGAGAGTGAGTAGTAGAGAGTGAGTAGTTGAGAGTGAGTAGTAGAGAGTGAGTAGTAGAGAGTAGTAGAGTAGTAGAGGGTGAGGAGTAGAGAGTGAGTAGTAGAGAGTGAGTAGTAGAGAGTGAGTAGTAGAGAGATAGTAGTAGAGAGGGAGTAGTAGAGAGTAGTAGAGAGTGAGTAGTAGAGTGATTAGTAGAGAGTAGTGGAGTAGTAGAGAGTGAGTAGTAGAGAGTGAGTAGTAGAGAGTGAGTAGTAGAGTGAGAAGTAGAGTGAGAAGTAGAGAGCAAGTAGTAGAGAGTGTGTAGTAGAGAGAGAGTAGTAGAGAGTGAGTAGTAGAGAGTGAGTAGTAGAGAGTAGTAGAGTAGTAGAGTAGTAGAGAGTGAGTAGTAGAGAGTGAGTAGTAGAGAGTAGTAGAGAGGGAGTAGTAGAGAGTGAGTAGCAGAGTAGTAGAGAGTGAGTAGTAGAGAGTGAGTAGTAGAGAGTAGTAGAGACTAGTAGAGTTAGTAGTAGAGAGTGAGTAGTAGAGAGAGAGTAGTAGAGAGAGAGTAGTAGAGAGAGTAGTAGAGAGTGAGTAGTAGAGAGTGAGTGGTAGAGAGTAGTAGAGAGTAGTGGAGTGAGTAGTAGAGAGTAGTAGAGAGAGAGAGTAGCAGAGAGTGAGTAGTTGAGAGTGAGTAGTAGAGAGTAGTAGAGAGTAGTAGAGTAGTAGAGAGTGAGTAGTAGAGAGTGCGTAGTAGAGAGTAGTAGAGTGAGTAATAGAGAGGGAGTAGTAGAGAGAGTAGTAGAGAGCAGTAGAGTGAGTAGTAGAGAGTAGTAGAGAGAGTAGCAGAGAGTAAGTAGGAGAGAGTAGTAGAGTGAGTAGTAGAGAGTAGTAGAGAGTGAGAAGTGGAGAGTAGTAGAGAGTAGTAAAGAGTGAGTAGTAGAGTGAGTAGTAGAGTGAGTAGTAGAGTGAGTAGTAGAGAGTAGTAGTAGAGTAGTAGAGAGAGAGTAGAAGAGAGTGAGTAGTAGAAAGTAGTAGCGAGTGAGTAGTAGAGAGTGAGTAGTTTAATTTAAAAGGAACACAATGAGGAGGTTCATTTTGCCATAGAAATTATGATTAGTGCGGAAAAGAGAAAATTAGGGCACATTTTGAGTGACTTCTCAAATCCTCTTCTATTTCATTAAAAAATTCTGACATGCAGACTGAAACATGCACTTTCAATACCAGCAGCAGACTTCCCTGGTGAGCAGTAGCTTTACCACAGTGATCTAATAAGCAACTAGAGTGCTAACATTCCGAATTTATGGCAAATGTGTGACACATCTGATTGCCTTCTTGATGGAATGAAAGTAAAAAACCTGAAAGTATTTCCTACTGAGGAGACTGTTGTAAATGAGAAAATTAGGAAACTTCAAAACAAATAAGTCTCCCAAGATGGCCACCAGAGACAAAAGAGTCCAAATGTAGCACAAATATCACCGAGATGTAGCCCAAGTATAGCCCAATGACAGAATGTCCCAGAGTGTTTTAAAGAACAACTAGAGCGCTAACAGTCTTACTTATGACAAAAGTATGGCACACCTGATGCCATCTTGATTGGAAAGAAGTGGTAACACTTAAAACATTTAATTTGCAAAGGAACAAAATGAGGGGGTTCATTTTGCCATATAAATTCTGATTAGTGCTGCAGAAAGAAAGATTACGGCACATTTTGACTTCTCAAATCCTCTTCCATTTCATTAAAAAATTCTGACATGCAGACTGAAACATGCACTTTGAATACCAGCAGCAGACATCCCTGGTGAGCAGTAGCTTTACTACAGTGATCTAATGAGCAACTAGAGTGCTACCATTCAGAATTCATGGAAAATGTGTGACACATCTGAATGCCTTCTTGATGGAATCAAAGTAAACAAGCATTGAAAATGCAATAGGTCTCGCCCTCGTTTAAGTTAAAGCAATTCTGTTTGTAATTAGGTGGCTTTTTAGCTTTGTTTGTATTAGAGTTTTTCAAACTTTCATGTACATACCATGCATATGTATGCATATATGTATATGTATATGTTTGCATGCATTTATATTTATATAGATATGCAGATTATATTTATATGTTTATATATGTATATATATATATATACACATATATATAAATGCGGATGCATATATATACATATATATATGTGCATATGTGTGCATGTACAGAGAGGTAGAGGTGTATAGAGAGAGGTAGAGGTAGAGAGGTAGAGAGTAGTAGAGAGAGAGGTAGAGAGAGGTAGAGAGGTAGAGAGTAGAGAGTGAGTAGTAGAGAGTAGTAGAGAAAGTATCAGAGAGTGAGTAGTAGAGTGAGTAGTAGAGAGTGAGTATTAGAGAGTGAGAAGTAGAGAGTAGTAGAGAGTGAGTAGTAGAGTGAGTAGTAGAGAGTAGTAGAGAGTGAGTAGTAGAGTAGTAGAGAGTGAGTAGTAGAGAGTAGTAGAGAGAGAGTAGTAGAGAGTGAGTAGTAGAGAGTAGTAGAGAGTGAGTAGTAGAGTAGTAGAGAGTGAGTAGTAGAGAGTAGTAGAGAGAGAGTAGTAGAGAGTGAGTAGTAGAGAGTAGTAGAGAGTGAGTAGTAGAGAGTGAGTAGTAGTGAGTAGTAGAGAGTGAGTAGTAGAGAGTGAGTAGTAGAGAGAGAGTAGTAGAGAGTAGTAGAGTAGTAGAGAGTGAGTAGTAGAGAGTTGTAGAGTAGTAGAGTAGTAGAGAGTGAGTAGTAGAGAGTGAGTAGTAGAGAGTAGTGGAGTAGTAGAGAGTGAGTAGTATAGAGTAGTAGAGAGTGAGTAGTAGAGTGAGTGATGAACATCCTAAATAACGAAGTTTAAATCACGACTTACCTGAACAACGAAGCCCGAACAACGAGGAATCCCGAACAACGAATTCCTAAATCACGACACTCCTAAACCACGACTCGGACTGCTGTCCCCACTTAGGGAGGCAACACTATGGCACGTTATTCTTTTTGCTTCGTTTAAATTAGGGAGGCAAACCTATGCTTGGCATCTCTCTGGAAAACGTTTTTACGTTATTCTTCTTCGCACTCGACCCCTTTTGGACCCTTGGAAACGTGAGTGCCTGGTCCTGGAATATTGTGTGGCCCATGACTCTTCTCCGCCCCCTCACCCCTTTGACCCTTGGAAACTGCAGTTCCGCCAGCTGGCTGGCAACCAACAAGGCTTTCTTAGGCCTGACATTGTGTTCGGTTTGTGTGGCAGTTACTTCTCTCTGCCCCCTACCTATTTCCTTGCTGGCGGATTCTAAGGAGCGTGGTGAAGCAGCCAGATTTCATCCTGTTTTTTGGCATGTCGAGGGAAGCGTTTTGGGGAATGCTCTCTGGCTTTCGATATATTAGTCTTTATTATTATTTATTGTGTTAGGCCCGTAGATGGCACTGTTGGTTTGTTATTCAAAGATGCGATATTGATCTGTGAAAAATGCGACTGGTTGTCACATTTGAAGTGGTGAAAAAATGGAGATTGACCGTTTTAAATATGTTTTCATTAAGTCTAATCATAAAACAAATGAAAAAATGATAAACAATCCATTTTGAAAAAAATATTTTCGGAAAGAACTTGCTTTTTTGCTATAGTTTAAAATAGTGCATTTTGTGTTAATTTAATTTAGTTAGCATTCTAGTCAAAATAAAAAAAAAATATGATGGATTTATATTTTATGGATTTTTAGCGTACATAAGTGTCATTTTGTAAGTTCGTCAGTATATGTCAAAACCATTTTTAAGATTGAAAATTTAAAGATTAAATATATAAAAATGTTTAAATAAAAAGACATGTTTAATATAATTGCATTTTTGTACCGTGTTTCAAACATGCATTTAAGAGAACGTAGTGGTAGATTCGGGTAATATGGAAATTGATTATTTTTCGTGGTTTAGTAAGTCGTTGTAAAGAACGTAGTTGTTTAGCTTTGGTACTGGTTTAGCGTTCGTGGTTAAGGCATTCGTTGTAAAAGTGGTAGTGGTTTAGTCATACATCCAGAGTGAGTACTAGAGAGTAGTAGAGAGCGAGTAGCAGAGAGCAAGTAGTAGAGAGTGTGTAGTAGAGAGTGAGTAGTAGAGAGTGAGTAGTAGAGAGAGTAGTACAGAGTGAGAAGTAGAGAGAGTAGTAGAGAGTGAGTAGTAGAGTGAGTAGTAGAGAGTAGTTGAGAGCGAGTAGTAGAGAATGAGTAGTGGAGAGTGAGCAGTAGAAAGTAGTAGAGAGTGAGTAGTAGAGAGTGAGTAGTAGAGAGTGAGTAGTAGAGAGTGAGTAGTAGAGAGAGTAGTAGAGAGTGAGTAGCAGAGAGAGAGTAGTAGAGAGTGAGTAGTAGAGAGTGAGTGGTAGAGAGTAGGAGAGAGTAGTAGAGTGAGTAGTAGAGAATAGTAGAGAGTGAGTAGTAGAGCGAGTAGTAGAGAGTAGTAGAGTAGTAGAGAGTGAGTAGTAGAGAGTAGTAGAGAGTGAGTAGTAGAGAGTGAGTAGTAGAGAGTGAGTAGTGGAGAGTGAGTAGAAGAGAGTGAGTAGTAGAGAGTGAGTAGTAGAGAGTGAGTAGTAGAGAGTGAGTAGTAGAGAGAGAGTAGTAGAGAGAGAGTAGTAGAGAGTGAGTAGTAGAGAGTGAGTAGTAGAGAGTAGTAGAGTGAGAAGTAGAGAGTAGTAGAGAGAGAATAGTAGAGAGTGGGTAGTAGAGAGAGAGTAGTAGAGTAGTAGAGAGTGAGTGGTAGAGAGCAGCAGAGAGTAGTAGAGTGAGTAGTAGAGAGTAGTAGAGAATGAGTAGTAGAGAGTGAATAGTAGAGAGAGTAGTAGAGAGTAGTAAAGAGAGAGAGTAGTAGAGAGTGTAGTAGAGAGTAGTAGTGAGTGAGTAGTAGAGAGTAGTAGAGAGTGAGTAGTAGAGAGTGAGTGGTAGAGAGTAGTAGAAAGTAGTAGAGTGAGTAGTAGAGAGTGAGTAGTAGAGAGTGAATAGTAGAGAATAGTAGAGAGTGAGTAGTAGAGAGAGTAGTAGTAGACAGTGAGTAGTAGAGAGTAGTAGAGCGTGAGTAGTAGAGCATGAGTAGTAGAGAGTGAGTAGTAGAGAGTGAGTAGTTGAGAGTGAGTAGTAGAGAGTAGTAGAGTAGTAGAGAGTGAGTAGTAGAGAGTAGTAGAGAGTGAGTAGTAGAGAGTGAGTAGTAGAGAGTGAGTAGTAGAGAGAGAGTAGTAGAGAGTAGTAGAGAGTCAGTAGTAGAGTAGTAGAGAGTAGTCAGTCAGTCAGTCAGTGTCAGTCAGTCGGGTGTCAGTCAATCAGTGTCAGTCAGTGTCAATCAGTGTCAGTCAGTGTCAGTCAGTCAGTGTCAGTCAATCAGTGTCAGTCAGTGTCAGTGTCAGTCAATCTGTGTCAGTCAGTGTCAATCAGTCAGTGTCAGTCAGTCAGTGTCAGCTAGAGCAGCTCTGCTGACCTGGTTCTCTGGCTCTAAAGCAGCTCTGCTGACCTGGTTCTCTCTCTCTAAAGCAGCTCTGCTGACCTGGTTTCTCTGGCTCTAGAGCAGCTCTGCTGACCTAGTTCTTATGCTACAGAGCAGCTCTGCTGATCTAGTTCTCTGGCTCTACAACAGCTCTGCTGACCTGGTTCTCTGGCTCTAAAGCAGCTCCGCTGACCCAGTTCTATGGCTCTGAAGCAGTTGTGCTGACATGGTTCTCTGGCTCTAGAGCAGCTCTGCTGACCTGGTTCTCTCCCTCTAAAGCAGCTCTACTGACCTGGTTTCTCTGGCTCCGCAGCAGCTCTGCAGACCTGGTTCTTTGGCTCTAGAGCAGCTCTGTTGACCTGGTTCTTAGGCTCTAGAGCAGCTCTACTGACCTGGTTCTCTGGCTCTAAAGCAGCTCTGCTGACCTGGTTCTATGGCTCTAAAGCAGCTCTGCTGACCTGGTTCTCTGGCTCTAAAGTAGCTCTGCTGGCCTGGTTCTCTGGCTCTAAAGCAGCTCTGCTGACCTGGTTCTCTCCCTCTAAAGCAGCTCTGCTGACCTGGTTTCTCTGGCTCTACAGCAGCTCTGCTGACCTGGTTCTCTGGCTCTAGAGCAGCTCTGCTGACCTAGTTCTTATGCTCTAGAGCAGCTCTGCTGACCTGGTTCTCTGGCTCTACCCGTAGGTTGAGTATGTCAAGAGACTCCCACAAGAGGATTATATGTATCCCACAGCCGTGGAGAATACAAATCAGTTGTTTAAATACCCCTCACACACCAAAAGGGCCCTTGGTGTCATGCTTCATCATAGGGGTCTTCCCGCCCCTCTACGGGACGGGGCGTGCTACGACCTACGTCTACGCGGGAGCACTGTTATAAATGAGACGACTATGTGTGATGCGAGGGTGTGAGAGGAAGGGTCAGGAGTGGATGGAAACGTGAATTAAAAAATACCTGGCTCTTTGGTCTAAAGAAATTTATTATACCGTTTGAGCTGGTATTAGTAAAATGGTGGGGGGAGGAGGAAGTATGCCTCAATGAGCTGTGCCTCCTGATGGTGCCGACATGTTTCGAAGCTTCCCCAAGCTTCTTCTTCAGGACCTTAAGGATCCCTTCCTAAAACTCACAGTGATGTGTTCAAAATGAAAAGAGTGAATAAATCAATGTAGGAAGAAAATAACCTCCTATGGTTAATAATGCCTAGATAGGTCTTATATGGTCCATTAACCTAGATAACAAAAAGGGAGAAAAAGCCATACGTCACGTAGATCGAAGATCAATCCATCGTGTGTGATTAGTGATCTGAAAAGGAAGTGATACAATAATCTCCTCTTAACGCTATCCATAACGTTATCACGTGATCTGTGGTGAAAATACTGTGTAACACATAGACACCGACTTAAGACACACAAAACATATAACAAAAAGCACACACTCTAATCTGAAAGGAACAGAGTTCCTAAATTCTAAAAATACCCAATAACAATGGAAATCCATGCCAGTGGGAACACGTTAGAAGGAAAAAACATACTTGCTGTAAAGAGAAAATTGCCTCATGAGCTCGAAACCGGGTGGTGGGATTGCCCACTCGGCTATCTAAATGGTAAAATTAGGAGAAACAAGAAAACGTCCCATCGGTAATGGAGATGGCGTGGAAGTGTGTCCGAGAAAGGAAATCCCTATAGGTACCGGCTGTACCGTACTTACGAATCCCTGGAATAATATCCCGCCAAATCAACCACCCCGGTCGGCTCCGTAGATGATACTGAGCACTGACATTGGGCACACACCTTCTCAAAAACAGACACACTCTTTCTATCTATCCACTCTTACTATCAGTTCATTTCACATAGTATCAACATGACAGACAATATGGGACTAACCTTCGCCGAGGACGAAGTGGAAAGGATTTTAGCTTTGATCAACCCTTTTGAAGGGTTAAGTAATACCGACCCAGGTCCAAACAATGCAGATTGGGATGAACTAGCAAATCTGAGGAGAAATCAGATCAGAACTGCTCTGCATGGGTTACTGATGACCGAGTATCTTCGGGCCAATGCGGCTCCCCAGGGCCTGATAGTCCGCAACGAACCCTATATTTTTCAACAAGACAAGACATTCAAACGCGACTGGTCACTGATATCATGGCATTGCACTCGGGACTGGTTGGTCCTGATTATAAAAACAGCCACTAGATTAACTCAGGAATTGAAGATCGAGATTCTGAACCTTGAAGTACGTTTTAAAGCTTATATATCCCCCAGTGTCCTTAAAAAACGCCTGGAGGAACTCAACCAGGAAATAACTGAGTTTGAAATGACATTAAAACAAAGCAAGTACAACAAACTCAAGAAGGACACGGCACGATTCAGCCACGAACGAGTATATCCCTACACTCGAGACGACTACGTCCCTAAGAACCAAGATCAAAACTATGATGGAGACTCATCCGATACTGGCTCGGATAACTCTAATTCTAGCAGAGGCAGTGGTAAACGGTACAACAGAGGGAGGGACAATTACAATCAACGTCCTTTCTACCCTAGGGGTGGTAGATGGAATGGTTACCAAGGACCTCCCCCATATCCTCCCTATGCATATGGTCCACCTATGATGGGAGGACCCTTTCCACAGTGGATACCACCTCCACAAGAATATGATTACAACTACCAAACCCCGCAACCTTTTTTAGGGACACGCCAGGGACCACGAAGAGGTCGGAACAGAGGTGGATACAACGTCCATTGGTCCGCACCAGAGACAGAGACCCCTCGAGTATCAACAAGGAGCATGACCAACAACATGCCCCCCCAACCGTCAACGAGTCGGAAGTAAACCTAGTGGTAAATCTCACCGACTTGACCCTTACACCCGTACAGAGCAAGGTCCTTGAAAGAGGACTAGGCTTTGTACCTACCAACCGGTTTGACAAATTTAGGATTCTCACCGAAATCACTGAATTCATTCGCAAACTGAAATTGAAAGTATTTTTCGGGGACCAACCTACCACAGAAGTAAGTAGAAAGGATACAGGACTTCGCAATAAATCCACCTTTGTACCCCCTGACTCAACACTTCCTGTAGAAATCCTTGCTTTTGAGAAAGCTGTGATGAGGGAAATACAGGATATCTCAACAGGGGATAACAACACCTTTCAGAACACGTCAAGGGTGGAAAGGGAGGCAATACGCGAACGATCAATGAACCGGGAAATCATAATCCAACCCGCTGATAAGGGGGGGGCGATTGTGTTACAAACTACAGACAAATATGACAACGAATGTAGGAAACTCCTTGGTGACCGTAGAAATTATGGGATCCTTCAGGAAGACCCTACTGAATCAATCAGAATCAGAATTGTCACCATGGTTGAAGAAGCCCTTGCTAATGATTGGATCTCCAAGAAAGAGGCTGAATTTCTGATCAACAAAAATCCCAGGGTACCATATTTCTACACCATACCGAAGATCCACAAAAACCTCGGATCTCCTCCAGGTAGACCTATTGTTTCCGGGGTCAACTCCATTCTGGAACCCCTATCCAGATTTGCGGATGCCTTCCTTCGCCCTTTGGTTCAGGCCACCAGCACCTATTTGCGAGACACTAAGAATGTCTTGCAAATGCTGCAGGATATTGATTTTGACCCTACCAAGAATCTACTCATGGGACTCGATGTGGAGAGCCTGTATACAAGTCTCCCACATGAGGAAACGTTGCTCATTATCGAGGAAATAATATTTTCCGCACCTTGGGAATATCAGACACCACGCAATCTAGTGATGGAATGCGTTTCTTTGGCACTCACCCGGAACTTTTTCATGAATGCTAAAGACATATATGAACAAAGGCACGGTACCAGCATGGGGAGTACCTTTGCTCCAAGTCTGGCAGGCCTCTATGTACACCATCTAGAGGCCACCAGAATTTTGCACATCACTAACCCTTTCCTCACGCACATCAAGGTCTGGAAAAGGTATATAGACGATGTCCTGGTCATATGGGAAGGTGATGCTGACTCAACGGAGGCCTTCATGTTATGGCTTAACCAACAAAATGCCTTTCTTAAATTTACTCATACAGTTTCAGTCAACAACTTGGTCTTTCTGGATCTTAACATCGACCCAGAAGAGGGCAGATTGAAAACCACCACACATTTTAAAGCAACAGCGAAAAACTGCTTACTCCTGTTCGATAGCTTCCACCCCCGCCACTTGAGGGAGAACCTACCGTATGGACAATTCCTCAGTTTACGGAGAAATTGCACTGAAACCAATGAGTTCAAGAGACAAGCATCTGAACTACGCCAAAAACTGATCAAACGAAACTATCCCGGCAAAATCATTGGCAAGGCCCTGAAAAGGGCTAGGAATAACAACAGAGAAGCCCTGTTGGAAGACAAAGTGGTCACCCCGGCTGAAGATAGACCTATCTGTGTAACCACTTATAACACGCATTCCAACCAAATCACGAAGATAGTAAATAAACACTGGCGAATTCTCAATAGTTGTAGTCTGAATATCACCAAACCGATGTTTGCACACAAAAGGGGCAAGAACTTGAGAGACATGCTCGTCCACACCAGACCCAGAAACACACCTCGACCTGTAATGGAAGGTTTGCTACCACCAATACAAGGACATCACCCAGTACTTGTCACCTTACGAGAAAAAGCAAACATATTCAATTCCGGAATGGTGAGGGGTGGGACCAGAGAAGCTTCACTAATTGTAATAGCAAGAACGTGGTCTACCTTATCACCTGCCCATGCGGTCTTGAATACGTGGGGATGACCACTAGACCAATCAAGATACGAGTAGGTGAACACCGAAGCAATGTCCGATGTGGCAGGAGCACTACCAAAATGTCCAGCCACTATATATCCAGTGGACATGGCATAGACGATTTGAGGTGGACAGTGATCGAGCAACTGGGTGGTGAACACGGTCTGCTTGAAAAAGAACAACGTTGGGTCTTTCGTCTGGGGACCCACATCGATGGATTAAATGATGAAATACCATGGAATCAATTTCATCTGTGAGGTGTAAACCCGCACATGTCTATGTTGATATCCGGGTCCAGCAGCCTTCCCTTTTCCTCCTTTATCCTGGAGAGTTATGTCCCCTGTTGTACCTGCACTATCTAACTCCAGGTATCACCGTTCCTTTACCTGATTCTCCATTAATCATGTTTGGTGCCACTAATTGTATCTGCAGTATTGCACTATATAGGTCATTATACTTGTACCGGGCTCCCCTTTAACGACAGGAGACCTTCTGTCGCCTTATCAGCTCCCTTGTTTGCGCCCGACACTGTGCGCTTACCCTATTAATTGTGTCTGATGAGTGTGGCCACCAATAATGACGGGGGCCCTTCATTTCATTTTATCAACTCTCCTGAACATACTTGTCTCCCTTAATTGCCTCAGTTGATGCCTCCCTCCCCGGTGGTTTTGATACGTACTTTAATATGGTATGTATTTCCTCCTTTGAGTACTGATTCCATCTCTATGGCTTCCGTTTTTTTGTTATGCTCATTCTTGGTTATTTGCCCGCAGTAGAAACATGTCAGGTTCCTTAGATTGATTATTACGGTAATTTTGTCTCAATTTTTACCCTTGGACCCGGCCGGTACACATCCGATTCCGGGTCACAGCAGACACGTTTGACTCGGGCCCGACCGGTTCACTTCCGGTTCCGGGTCTTGATGCACAGAGCTAGCGGGCGAACGCGCAAGGGTGCAACCACCGTTTTCGCGAGCTAAAACCTTGATTGAAGGGACTATTTAAAACCACACCCTCGTGCTCAGTATCATCTACGGAGCCGACCGGGGTGGTTGATTTGGCGGGATATTATTCCAGGGATTCGTAAGTACGGCACAGCCGGTACCTGTAGGGATTTCCTTTCTCGGACAAACTTCCACGCCATCTCCATTACCGATGGGACGTTTTCTTGTTTCTCCTAATTTTACCATTTAGATAGCCGAGTGGGCAATCCCACCACCCGGTTTCGAGCTCATGAGGCAATTTTCTCTTTACAGCAAGTATGTTTTTTCCTTCTAACGTGTTCCCACTGGCATGGATTTCCATTGTTACTGGGTATTTTTAGAACTTAGGAACTCTGTTCCTTTCAGATTAGAGTGTGTGCTTTTTGTTATATGTTTTGTGTGTCTTAAGTCGGTGTCTATGTGTTACACAGTATTTTCACCACAGATCACGTGAGAACGTTATGGATAGCGTTAAGAGGAGTTTATTGTATCACTTCCTTTTCAGATCACTAATCACACACGATGGATTGATCTTCGATCTACGTGACGTATGGCTTTTTCTCCCTTTTTGTTTTCTAGGTTAATGGACCATATAAGACCTATCTAGGCATTATTAACCATAGGAGGTTATTTTCTTCCTACATTGATTTATTCACTCTTTTCATTTTGAACACATCACTGTGAGTTTTAGGAAGGGCTCCTTAAGGTCCTGAAGAAGAAGCTTGGGGAAGCTTCGAAACATGTCGGCACCATCAGGAGGCACAGCTCATTGAGGCATACTTCCTCCTCCCCCCACCATTTTACTAATACCAGCTCAAACGGTATAATAAATTTCTTTAGACCAAAGAGTCAGGTATTTTTTAATTCACGTTTCCATCCACTCCTGACCCTTCCTCTCACACCCTCGCATCACACATAGTCGTCTCATTTATAACAGTGCTCCCGCGTAGACGTAGGTCGTAGCACGCCCCGTCCCGTAGAGGGGCGGGAAGACCCCTATGATGAAGCATGACACCAAGGGCCCTTTTGGTGTGTGAGGGGTATTTAAACAACTGATTTGTATTCTCCACGGCTGTGGGATACATATAATCCTCTTGTGGGAGTCTCTTGACATACTCAACCTACGGGTGGATCCCTATGTTTATTAGCATCTGACCGGGAGGAAGTATCCACCTCCACCACTCGGACGAGTGGTACCTCTCTACTCCCTATTTTGTTTTTGTCTCTCTGGCTCTACAGCAGCTCTGCTGACCTGGTTTTCTGCACTCACGATGCACGCACCCGACTTCGCGAAAATATATTTAAAAATAATATGTTTATTATAAGTACAA
Source organism: Triturus cristatus (assembly GCF_964204655.1). Taxonomy (NCBI): domain Eukaryota; kingdom Metazoa; phylum Chordata; class Amphibia; order Caudata; family Salamandridae; genus Triturus; species Triturus cristatus. Next base: position 993,486,510 of record NC_140579.1, read on the forward strand.
ATATATTATTTTGATGAATATCTTACATAATCTCTTGCCTTAATATGTATATTAAAGACACATACATATCATTTTGGAACATAATTTTTTTTTGCGGGAGTCGCACACCCAGCACGCCCCAGCACGTATATGATGTCACGCGGGACCCGCAGGAGTCGCAGACTGGTCGCGTACCAATCGCGCATATCACGTGATATTAAATGTATATGATGTAACTGAAAAACACGCAGCCGTCGCACACTATACGCGGATCCTTCATGACTTTTCTAAAATGGCGGCTAGAATGCGCGCACCCTCCGTGATGTGTACACTTTGAGTGCGCGACTCCGAAAAAAATTGGAATTTATTTTTTAAAGAAAATAATATAAATATATTAAAATAAAAAATGTAAACAAGAAAATTAATCAATATTTCAGTTTTCATTAAAAAACATTTTTTTTTGCAATTTTCAGTAAAATATATAATGTTATTTAATGAATAAAATACTTATAAATAAACAGTTAAAAAACTGTAGAAAATCAGTACAAAAAAAAGATATAACTACTATCACACTTAAAAGTTAGCATTTAAAAAACCTTTGAAATTCACTGAAAAAAAACATAGGTTTCAGAGACGTTATAGTTAGAAATTAGCATTTAAAAAACCTTAGAAATTCACAGAAAAAAACATAGGTTTCAGGGGTGTTATAGTTAGCTGCCCATTTCACATACAAAACCATAGAAATTCCTCCGTTATAGTTATTTCTGCTAACTATAACTCACACGCCCGCAATGCACTGCTGATGATGTCATATATTGCATCATTCATGACATGCTCAGTGACATCACTGATGACATCACTGATGCCATCTCAAATGACATCACTGATGACATCATCCACTTGACAATCTGATACACCTCATCATACACTAGTATAACCTTTCATCGCTCACTGTAAAATACAGAGTACCATATTGGAAACCATTGACACACCAATACCAGTTACTACATACCCACTCACTGATTCCTAAGTCTACACACACAACTACCCATTCAACAACAGAATCATCTATACATGCAGTCATTAATTAATAGAACACTATCAAATGCACTTATACACATATATAGACATTGACACATCAGCAGTCATCTTAGTTGGTTATGCAGTCATCCTACTCACTCATGAAAAAAATTTATCGGACTTAAATTTACTCACTTACACAATTATCCAACAACACCTCATTTATTCAAACACATAGTAAATCATCGTTAATATGTTAAAAAAGCACCATTACAATTATACACTCATTCATATAGTTACTCTCACAATCACTGACTCTTACACATACTTATTTATATACACCAACTCTCACATACAATGCCTTTTATTTTTTTACTTTGTTGAAGATGTACAACTAAAACATATATTCGCTCACCAACACACAAATAAATACACTCAGTCACCCAAACAACTGTTTCCACAAGCACTCTTAAATCCATACACCTAGTCAATCAACCATTCACACATCTATGCATAGAGTTACACACACCCCATCCAACCACACACAAACTCAGTGTCCCATACAAATACTCACCCAACTAATCAATAACTAATATACACACTCATGTAGCTAGTGACCAACTGATGCAGCATGCTATACAACAACAGAGACAGTGCTGCACACATTCATATAGTTTAGTTACTAATCCATGTATTAAGTGAGACACTTTTAATTACTCACTTAAAAAGACAGTCAGACAGCTACTGAATCCTCCATCCAGATAGTTATATATCCACTCAATCTTCAATACAGATTGGTATATATATATATAATACATATTTAAATTTCAAACTAAACCACATTCAGTGGATGATGTCATCAGTGATGTCATTTGAGATGTCATCAGTGATGTCACTGACCATGTCATGAATGGTGCAATATGTGACATCATCAGCAGTGCATTGCGGGCGCGCGAGTTATAGTTAGCAGAACTAACTATAACAGAGGAATTTCTATGGTTTTGTATGTGACATGGGAAGCTAACTAACACCCCTGAAACCTATGGTTTTTTCTGTGAATATATATATATATATATATATATATATATATATATATATATATAACCCTAGTTACATTCTTTCAAGACTTCAATTACTCAATTATTTTTTGTTGTTCATTATCAATGTACATGCATGTGTTCAGCTACTCTATTACCTCAATGTATGTGCATGTCTGCATTATTCCCTGGTCAGAATTGCACATCTCAATCTGCTTGCATTCCAGTAGTATTCCCTAGTTGGGATTACATTGTGTTGTACTTTCTACGGTACTCACAGTTTCAAATGGTCACTCTTAACAGTTCTATTACTCAATTTTTCATTGTTTTTCAATTTGTGACCTTTATGAGGTTGTCAATTTTTTGTTATTGCCTCTCAACATTTCAATGTTTTTCAATGTTTGACCTTTTAGGTTGTCGATATGGGGGTTTATCCCTCTCAATTTTTCAATGGTACTTCTATATAACCTTCACTATGTTGTGGGGTTACACTCCTCATGTTTTTAATATGTGACCTTTTACGAGGTCGTGTCGAAATAGGTTTTTATCACTTTCAATTGATCAGTACATTTCCTGCTTCATTGTATTGCTCTATATTCAAAGTTGTCTACATTATATTTTAATTGCGGTTTTTACAGGGTAGCATGAAGGATCTTTTGTTGTCCTTTCCTCTGCTTCTCTGTTTACTATTTCTATTTACTCAATACCTGTCTCCTTTCATACCTTTCCTGCTAGTGGGTGTGTCTGGAGCAGTTCTTGGGTTTATCTTTCTATTCTCTTTCTCATTGTTTTATGGAGAAGGGAAGAAGGGTACCTATTTTTGTGTTTGTATCTTTCGGTGGTTTCCTCCCAGTCTTTCTACTTTCCTGTTCCTTGTATGTGTTGATAATGAGCCTAAACAAACGTCTAAGGAGCCACATATAATGTATACAGTGCCTCTACAAGAAAAGTAATCTGTGGCTGCCTGTGTTTCTGCCCCCAGTGAGGGTTAAATGTTTTGTTTGGCTATTGGCATTTGGGTTCAAGATTATTGTGTGCTACTCTGTGTGCACAAGACAAATACTGCTGACCTAACCTGGTTTGGGTGTGTGCTTCCGTCCTGCTTAAAGACTTTTTCAAAGAGGTGGGAGTTTGTGTTTGGTGCTGCCTCTATCTCGACGTTTGATTGATGTGTGAGCACGCATGTGTCTTTTCAGGATGCTAATGAGGGCACACTTGTGTTATTCTTCATCTGCGGGACTTTCTTTGTTATAAAATTGGATTTGGGAAGGCATGTTTATTTTGTCACCTTGTCAAACCAACCGCTGTGTCTCCTGCCTGCTGCAATATTGGGCCGTAATGTGGAAATTTACAAGCGTTTTATGATGGGTTTTTTTACATTGAGGTCAATATACAAGGAAAAACAGTTGCGCTGCGCTTTAAAATTCGAATTCTGCTCGCGCAACACATCTCACACATACCTTCTGCCTATCAAGGATTTACTGTGAAGTCATTACTCTTTATGCCACGGCCTGTGCAATGGCGTGCAGCACACTTTCACTGCAAGCCTCCTGGCGCAGCGTCAGAAAGCGTACCGCCATCTTGTGGATGGCGTATCCAGCAATACCAGTCAGCTTTCATCATCAATGATGTACGTTTTCTATCTGTTTCTCGCCAACCACGTTTTGTTGTTTAAATAAAGTTTATTGCGAAATAGAAGTCTTCAGCAGCCTAGCGATGCGCGGATCTCCTCTCCCAGCATGGATTTTTCATTTTCAGTCTCTTCGAGATGGTTATATTGTCCCTCATGGTCTGCCTTTACAGTCTCGACGTTTGGGCAGTGAGTTGTTCTTCGCTGGGACATCGGACCTTGACTTCTATTCTTGGGTGAGTTTTTACTACCAAGTACTTTTTCTGCCAGCCCTGTTGTCTAACAGTTTTCATTGGGCAGCTGCCAAGAACTGTGAACTCTATATCAAGTTCATGTGCCTGCCCCTGGTCGTAGTTCTTGGCGCTTATTTGGATGCTCTCCAGTAAAGGGACGCTTTGACTCAAAATCGACTTTGACACTCTGGAGGTATCCAGTGTTCTGTTTACCTTATTTAAGGGGTGCTTGTTATCTTTTGCACATTGCAACATCTCCATCGACAGAACCAGTTAGTTTATGGTTTTAAATCCCTCCAGAGTCTACTTGGACGTATTGTACAATCTTGGGGATGGGGAATATTCCCATTCTCTCTTCAAGTGTGTGTCAGATTTATGGTGATTTTCATACGTGGTTATCTCTTCAAATCAAATTCTATTTCAAATTGTATTTATGCCTGTTTTTCTATATACATTTTGCTTTTGGCGTTAGTTTCTCAATTGTTATCTTTTGCAGGTTTGCATATGTGCAATTTCAAGGTAATGGTGTACACGTTGGACATTAGTTACACATTACTCAAGTGACCTCTGCTCGAGATTGACCAGGGTGCACATTTTCAAAGTTGCACGTTTTCAAAAGTTCTATTAGTCTATTTTCTCGACATTTTCTATTTGTGCAACATTACTCAATTTCAATGTATGCAGTATTGCCTAGCAAGGATTGCAAAGTTCAATTACTTAACAATTACTAACATTTAATTTATGCAGTATTGCCTAGCAAGGATTGTAAGGTTCAATTACTCAATTTCAATGTATGCAGTATTGCCTAGCAAGGATTGTAAAGTTCTATTACACAATTATCTCTTGTTCATGGGAGCATGCAGTTTTCCCTATTGGGATTGCGCATCTCTATCTAAATCTATTTTCAAATCTATTTTCAAATGGATTCAAATCTTTTTGCAAGTTTACAGTTTGAGTTTTACTCCTCAAGTCTAATTGTTTTACTTTATGCATTTTGCATTGCTTTGTGTTTACAGAGAAGGAATGTGCCTGATCTTTATTCGTTCATTCCTTTTCTGTGTTTTCTACTATTCATGCTGTGCAGTGCCTCCTGTCACATCTGTCTGGCCAGTGGGTGTGTCAGCAGGTAATGATCGGTACGCTTTCTCCTTTTAGTTTCTATGCTTCTATGTTCATGGTTCTGTTGTGGAAGAAAAGGAGGTATGTTGTATCCGGTCTATTGTATATTCCTATGTATGCCTTTACCCACTTCATGCCCTTCTAGTGGATTGCCTCTGCACTGTGATGCACTACGGAATGTTGGGTGCTGGTTGAAGATAAGCCACAGTTATGATGGGGTTGAGCTGCCTGCTGGCTGCTCCTGGTGGGGCTTGTTCCAGACTACTTAACTTACAATAAATCCTCATGAAATACCTCAACCAGTCTGGAGTCAATTACTACATGAAGTTAAGATTGTACTACAATATTAAAGCATGCAGGGCCTCACCACCCTAAGCTGTGTGCGTGAAGTGGGCAAGGTTCAAATTACTAAAACACTATCTAAATCATTTCTTGATGCCTCACTCCCTCTACCCTTGCCTTCTTTTTCCTATCACTACCTTCTCTTTTTCTCATCTTTATCTGTACCTCCTTCTCTATTTATCACTCTATTTACCTCACTGTTCTGCGTGTCTTTATATGTCTCAGTAGCTTATAACACTATCTCTAACTCTTTCAACCTGTCAATCTCCACTACTGTAGCAATCCCACCTCCCTTTCTCTAGTCCTCCGTCTATCTATTTCACCTTTCTCTTTCTATCCTTCACCCTCATGCCTTCTCTACCTTTCTTTCTGCATTAATACTCCTTTAACCTAAAATGTATTTCTCCACTTCACTTCTCATTTACCCCTCTCCCTATCTCATCACTATCTCTTTATCTTACATCTCTCTATACTGCTCTATGTCACCTGTTAACCTCTACTTCTCCTGACTCTACCTCTCACTAACTCACCTATTACTACTGCACCTCACCACTTAGTAAACCCCAAACCTTGAGTGGGCCCTAGTGCAAGAAAGGAAATGAGGGCCCCGGTCCCTGTTTGAAATGTGAACTACACCTCTGGGCCCCAGTGCCACTGCACCTGCAGTACCAATGGAAACTACGTCCCTGCACACCTCTCATTCACTCTGGATTTTTCTGTCTCTAGTTCTCGCTACCTTTAAAACCTTACCTGCCTCTCTCTTCCTACCCTGTCCTCTTTCTTTCTAGCTACCTTATCATTGTCTCATTCCCTTAAGTCTCTCCATGTCTCACCTATCTCTCCCCCTCAGCTGTCTCCAGCTCCTTTCTTTTTTACTTGAATTCACCAAACTATTCCCTTGATCCCTCTTTCTTTCTCCAGTCTCCTACCTCATCCTAATCATCTTATTTAACAGAGTGGTGGGTCACCGTCTAGGCAGAGAAGGGTACACCTAAAAAGAATAGGGCCGTGAAAGAAAGGTACTGAGAAAAATATCAGATTTCACCTGATGGAAGAGTAGAGATGTTTGATATTCCATGGAACAGCATGAATGCGGGTTATGAAGGGGTTTTATTTGTAGTTACAAATATCTGGAAATGTAAACTACAGTTGCAAGTGATATGTTCATATCTATAATTTTAATACAAAGAACAAGTCTACAAGTCTACTAAGTTCACCAGAACACTTTGACTGTGCTTTTACTACAATGCTAGGAACAAATGGTTTAGAAACTGAATTCCTGTTAAATATTATTGGTGATAAATAATTACATGTCCTGCAAAGCAGCATTAGGACCCCCAAAGCAGTATTAGTTTTTTTCATAGTAGTACCTGCCTTCTGTGGGGCACACAACATTCAAAACTTGAGGGTCCAGTCCCCTGACTCGCCCAGCCGGCTCGCCACCTGGCTTGTTTAGCTCTTTGTGTGCCGGCATGGGAGTCTGCAGCTTCCAGGATCCCTCTCGTGTTGCCTTGGGTGGCCGGTGATGGCGGTGTGCTCCACACTGCCCCCGCACACAGGCATGGGAGCAGGATTAGAACACTGGTGCTCGCGGGGTTCTGGTCCTCCCTGGAGCTGCTCTTAGAAGCACAACAACAGTCAGTATGTGGTTCGTCATCAGCCCCTGTCACAGAGGACAATAGAAACTAAGGAGTGTGGCTGTACCCAATACTTTTTGCTTTTGATTTCCTTGTTTAGCCGGGGAGACGGAAGCCCATGGGAAAACTGTATTAAATATGAGGAGGGAGAATATGACATGCACTGTTCAATACCTCCTGGTCTTAACAAACATGGATATTAAAGGGGAGCTTGACTTGTTACTGCGCTCTCTCCTCCTCACACAGGATATGTCTCGAATTTGGATACCTAGCACTTCTCCTGTTCCCAGAGCCTTACTAAGCAGCACCCCCAAGATTAATTCGAAGCCAGAGTGCCCTCCCTGCCTCCAACCTCCATATCTCATGGCCTCCTTTGGCTACTTGCAGGGCACCTGTTTCAATGGATGTCTGGGTACCCCTCCGTTTTGAGGTCTCACTCCAATATCACCAATCCACAGAAGATCCTGGGGAACACTCCAGGGTCTCCCCCTGCAGGTCGAACCCTTTACTGTCCCCAAGAGTGGGTAGGGGCACTGGCCCTTGAAATACAAATCCTAGTTCCTGGGTGCCAAATGAAATCAGAAGTCCTTGAGTTCATCTTCGGTGTAGGGGTCAAGTGCCTTTTCTATCCCAGCTGGCCATTCCTCCAGCATTCGCTTCCCACAGGTTTGGAAGTCTCTTCCTTGTGCAGGGGTTTTTAAGTGGAGGTGGAAAGTTTTACAGACTAAGCATCTCAGTTGAATTCTAGGATAACACTTCATATAACCCTCCTGAATAGCATTTTGTGATTTTAAAAGATGGTGCCTTCAAGTGGTCTATTGCAAGACGTCCTCTGGAAGTCTAAGCTCCACCCCTAACACCCATATCTCCCTGGGCCCTACCTTCTAAAACTTCAAAGGTTAGCCTGTCCCATGACTGGATCCAGAGGTCTGACTACCCTCCTCTGTTTGTTTTCTTCTCAGACCACGTACAGTGTAAAAAGGAATTTGCACACATAGATTCCATCCCCACCATTTTCTCTTCCAGGAGCAGGCATAATTACTGACAAAAGGCCCTTTTGTGTGGATAGGCCTTTGATCTGCCAGTTAGCTAGCAGAGTCATTAACTTTACCTAGCAGGGTGAGTCAAAGGCCATCATTAAGCAAAGCACTACAAATGGACAACTCACACTATGAATGGCCACTCATATTATAAGGCCTTGCCAGGTCAGCACCAATCCATGAAGGGTCCTCTGCAACAGTCTACCTGTGCGCAAATACTGAGCTGAGTTAAATGATAGTCTCACTAGCGCAGTCCACATGTGTTCACACACAACCACCCAAAAGTCTCTTATCCTAGCTAAGCATTAGCAGACCTTATCTTAAAAGGCAGACACGGGCATCTAGCACTTCCAATCCATTTCAACACAGTTGAAATGGATTGGAATTCAATCAGTGAGATTCAATCAGAGAAGAACTCAAAAAGGGAAAAATCCAGGGGATTAAATAGAGCGAAACCCGTTTCTCACACTCATTAATTTCGCTCATCAACAGCTAGGACTCCAGCAGAAACCACATCAAGGAACACAGTAGGGACCACAGCAGGAATAACACTTGGAACATCACCTACGACTAAGGACCAGAGCTTCCACCATGGCAGGAAAACAGCAGTTGCACAGAAGGGACAACAGCAGTAACCAATGTTGTACCCACAGCAGGGTCACAAGCTGCCATTATAGCAGGGCCAACAGCAATAAAATCTGCTGCCAGGGAGGTAGGGGCAGCAGAAGAGAACACAGCTGTAACCACAGCAGAAACAGCAGCAACATCTGCCATAACAGCATCAGGAGTGACAACAGGTGCCACCACACTAAGCACCACAATAACAAACAAGGATTTGTAATGCAATAGGTCTCGCATTTACGTGACTTTGAGCTATTGACACTGCAAATGACAAAGCCTTTTTTTTGTTTTCGTTTTTGAAACAAATATAAGGCATTGTTATTAATAATATTAATAGCTTAAACTCGTGTAAATGCGAGACCTATTACACTGCTTGTATTACTTTTGTGCTGCTAAACTACTTTTCACACATGTTACCTAAGAGACGTTTGTCCTCTGATCCTTAGCTATCATGGGTAAGTCCAAATATCCCACTGAAACATGATTTGTAATTTTTGGTACTGGTCAGCTAAAATTAGTGGGAATTCACCCCTGCTCTTCTCTCTAGTTAATAAGATGCACTTTCTGACACCACCTATCTGTGTTTCAGGTATCATTTGACACACACCTAAAATGAATCAGCAGTGATGCAGAGGTTTACGTTCCCGATTCTAAATGAGTTGGAAATATAGTTTTAGCATTGTTATGTCTGGCCCTTTGAAGACCATACATATCAGTGGAGCAACATCAAGACGTAGGAAATGTAGCCTGCGGACATCCTCAGGTGTGAAGAACCAAAGCAAGGTGGCTAATGACAGCCAATCCATGACAGAGTAGATGTCCAGATTGGACAAAACTGCGAGTGCAGACAATGTGCTGGGTCTGTGGCCTGGAAGTTCCCTCCAGGGAGGTCTCAATCATGTAGTTTGCATTAAGGGTCCGAAGCTGCTCTTGCAAACCGAACAAGTAGGTTATAGTTTATTGTGGTTGAAATATCAACCGTCAAAAATATTGTATCCACTATGATTATTATTAATCAATATACTAAGCGAATGCGGAGTTAATACTTACGTCAATGCAAGTGATAGCCAATGGAGTAAACACGATATTTTAGAGGTCAATATTTCATCCACCTCACAGTATTCAAATACTCCTTTTCATATTCTGGAGGGGAAACCTGGATATCCATTTTGCATGCAGACTAGATTATCTTCTTCAAAACTTTTATTTACAGTTCACTCACAGTCTCTTATAAGTTCGGAACCAATATCAATCAATACACGCTGCAAATTTTCATTACGAACAGCTGTGATCTCTTGGGCTGGTGGCTGTGGAAATATGGATTTTTCTGGTCAGTTATGTCCCCTATCTTGGACCCCAACGGTTCTATGTGCATGTTACAAGTACATGTATGTTCCCTCCAGTTCCAGTTATGAAGACGCAAATACATGTGCGTCCACCGTTAACATGTCCTCTTTCAGATCCGCCATGAATGGGCCGGATATTCCATTCCTAAGTACAAAAGGCCACCACCTTTATATGGTTCACTTATGCCATTTTTACAGTCCAGGCAAGTAGGCCCTGATTCCGTCATCAAGCTTTTCTTGCTTTCTGTCTCTGAAGCTCCAGTCCGAGCCTGCATCTGTGACCATGAACTTTGTCTCATTCCCTGCGCGGCTCACGAAGCCTGACATCAGCTTGCTGCCTGCCAAGAACTGTATTTCACCTTCGAAATTATCTGCTCCGATCCCTGCCCAATGCATTCCTGTCTAGTAGTTTAAGTAAACATTCTTCCAGCTACCGAGCAAAGGCCCGGTTTCTCTGTCTTCATGCAAGTAATTCATAGTCCTGTTACTATGGAAGATTCCTGCCCTCGCATCTAGTGTAGACACTTAGACGCTTGTACACGCACTAACAGTCAGTATAGAATAAGATTCTACTCTAAGAGACCTCTCTTTTGGATAACATAGTTCTTTAAACATAGGATGTTAGATATGATTTGGGATTAGGTTGACTTGACCCTCCAGACTTCTGTCGCCACATGTAGAGCTAAATGTCAAGTCCCCTCCACCCCCTTGATGCACGTCAATCACACGTCATGCTGCTGCGTGCGCATTTCTGTCAAGTATTTCTGCTGACATTGCGAAATTCTTTCATGTAACCGCCCTCTTATGACATCACATCTGATGACGTTCTTTAAATCACTCCCAGTTACGCCTATTTTTGCTACGCATGTGAAATGTTATCTTTGCTATCAATTGTTACGCCTCTTGTATTGGCCTCACTGTAATGCCTATTGTATAAAAGTAATTGATTGTCAATAACGTATGTACTTCACTTCCTGAACCTTCGTGGTAATGGAACCTGGAGCAACCGATTATAATCGACCATTGGAATAAAGCCCATTCCGAACCTCTAATACCACGGATTCTGCCTCTTATTTACTGAGCTATTTTATTATGTTTCTGTATCAAATTAAGTCCCGGTAATTAAATTATTTACCACATGAATGGCGCCCGAACAGGGACACTTTCTCATCTCACGCGCCGGCGGTGCGTTGCAGGCCCGGTCTCCTGCCACAGCTGGACGGATAATAACGCGTACCAGCAGGATTTCCTGTATCTCCCTCCGGTCAAGCGGGGGCGACTGAGGCTGCGATCAACACCCAGACGAGGCGGTGAGAAGTGCGAAGTATCCCGACCAGAGCCTAGCTGAGAGAGCAAGATCCGAGGTATACAGAGGCCCACCAGTTTCCGAAGTCCCAAGTCGAGTCCGGTGTCCGAAGTTTTCGAGTCGAGTCGAGTCCAGTCCGGTTCAAGTTCAGTTCAGTTTCCGAGGCCTTCCGTTCCGAGCTACCCGGTGAGTACCATTACTGGGGAGGCGTTCTGGCGTACACATAAGTTGTGCCGGTCCAGACGGGTTTGGGTACACAAATCCGGTCTGCACTGTTTCAGCAGTGTATCTGTACTGTTTAGCAGTATATCTAGTATATCAAGTATATAAATTCAGAATAATTCAGATAATGCCGAGTATTATGTTTAAGTGATTAAGTTTTCCTTAGATCGTCATCATCATTGTTTGCTCATTTAAATGTTAAATGTGTTAATACGTTCTGCATATTGTGGTATGAATGACTGTTCATTATCGTGTTTATTGTATTAAGTTTGTTCAAGATCAAGTATCAGATCAGTTCTCAATATGCCGCTCTTTTCGAAATTAAGACAGATCACAACTAGAAAAGGGGTACTCGAAGAAGCTGTTCCTATTCCCCCTAGGGACACTCCAGGGTACTTCATGTATCATAAACATGGCCTAGATGCTATATTATTTCTTGATTTATGGGTAGACTACACTAAGGAATTACCAGAAAGTCAGAGGTGGCCCGCAGCTGGGACCTGGGATGCAGAGTGCATCGTGAAAGTAGAGGAAGAATTATGGAAAAAGAAAGCTAGACAATCACAGAAAGACGCCATTGAGTTATGGCGTAAAGAATCGTATAGACGTACAGAAAAAGCACGTAGACAGGAAGAGAAGAGTAAAGAGAATTCAAGTGAAGTCCGAGAAAATCTATTAATTGAAGAAGGTGCACGAGTGAAATCAGAACAAGTAGACAGACAAAGACATGCCCTTATGAAAGGTATGTATCCCCTTCTGGCCGAAGGATTACCTAAGGCTACTGCGGGGATACCAAAAGACTTGCCACCCCCATTATTTCCAATAAAAGTACATCCCAAGGGGCATCCTAGAACCGCAGAAGATGTTTTTCTTTCCTCATATTTAGATGACGCAGCTCCCGAGTATGCTAACCCCGCCCCACATAGACCGTTGGCCGGGGAGGTTCAACGCCAAGATCCTGTATCTGTATCTCTACAGCACCAAATTCCGACACAAGTTCCGGCAAGCACATCTGTTTCCACATCTGCTCCTACAGCTACTTCCATAGCTGTGTCCACACCTATAGTTGCTGTATCACGTTCAACGAATCCTTTCACGCCCGATACCCCAGATGGGGCTACGGGAGGTGCTACCAACATTTTTTCTACGCCACCCAGAATAAATAAAACTTACCTTTCAAGAGTCAGCACATTCACGTACCCCCAAACTCATAAATGCCCGTACGCTTAAGGAACTTCTTATAGATTGTAGATATGACCCTGTGCCCGGCAAAGAGGACGAAATGATCATGGCATCATTACGTATCAGACGAGCCGCGGTGTATTTAGGGAAGTTACCAGGAATGACTATGCATCTAGATAATATATACCATTTTGTCCAAACAGGGCGAGATTCTGAAAGTATTAACAGAGCTATGGAATACCAGAAAGTGGAAATACAGGGGGAACTGTTACGTTTCCTCATAAATTGTGTGATCAGAAATCAAGACCGACCGGGGGTAGACCCGGAAGCAATGCAAATTCTTACCAGATGGAGCCAGAATATATCAGAAGGGAGACATGATAAGCAAAATTGTATAATAGCCATGTGCCGAAAGATCCGTAAAGAAATAGAACGCTTACACGAAGAAAGATTAGCGGTAGACCAGTTCGAGCAAAGCGAGGAAGAAGGATCAGGACTGCCCACAGGACAGTCAGAAACTATAGCCTATGTAGGTAGAGGAAGATCTTGTAATAATACTAGATGTCTTACTGACCCGATACGTCCGATATGTCTAGAAAATAACAGGAATTTTCAAACACCTAAAATAAATATGAGGTCCCCCGAGCATTCGTTCCAAGTCGCTGACAAATTACTGCGAGAACGAAGGGGTTATCATTTTCTTGATTCTATGGATGAACAAGAATTAGCCAGGTCAGCCGTTCATTGGATTGACAGTCCCGGAAAGTATGATGATGATACAGTAGCACACACATTTTTGAATCTCACCCCAGATGAACAGCGTTTAGCTGGGATTTATATGATTCAACAACTTCTTATACTATATAAAAGCCAACATTCAGATCCTGGTCCCTTACCTGATATATTGACTGAATTACTCACGAATAGATGGAGAGGTTCAGGTACTAAGTTAATTAAAGAAATACTAGAATCAAGAAAGCAGTACATTCTTTTTATATGCCCAGAACATGTCTCACTGCCCATCAAGGAAAGAACCACGTATTACATGGACAGACAGAATCCCTTACGAGAAGTGCACCCAATAAAGGGCGAGGACAATGAGTTTAAACGTGTATATGTATATACGCCCATATCGAAAATAGAATTGTTAGAAATGAAGAAAGTGGTACCCAGTCATGACAAAGACCCAGCGGGTTTCCACCGAGAAATTAAAGACATGTTACTCATGGGAGAGTATACCTATCCCGACATTATGACCATATTAAAGGTATTGATGCCTGCTGGCATTTACGAAAAACTCAAGGAAAAAGAGTGGGAAGTGGGAGACCAAAAGATAGATTGGACAGCATTAGAAAATGAAGAAAAGGCCCGAGGTCCAGGTTCGGGGCTTGGGGACAAAACTAAAGCACTACCAGGTTTACTAGTACAGGTACTGCCACGTTTATTAACCACGAAAAAGGAAGACTGGGGTGCAATCTCAGCCTGTAAACAAAAGCAAGATGAAGACACTAGTGATTTCTATGCCCGATTCGAAAAATGTTTTGGTATAAATAGTGGTATAAAAGCAAGTAGCGAGTCATACCCACATCTGTTTGTGACAAAATTAGTTGAAAATTCTTTGCCCCAAGTGAAGAATAGAGTATTAAAATTCGAGAGTACCTGGCAAGGTAACACCCCATCACAAATGTTACAAATGTTACAGTATCATCACAATAGAATTAGAGAAGAACAAGATCATGAACAAAGACGCATGAAAGACACGAAAATGAAAATGCTAGTCTCCCAGACAGTTCCAGCTGAAGGACATAAAAAGGGTACGACACATTCCGGTGATTCAACAGGACCTATAAAAGGGATATGCAACTATTGTAAAAAGCCAGGTCATTACGTACACGATTGTCCAGTTTTGAAACATAATATCGCCATAGGTAATACAAAAGAAAGACCACGACCACCTAGACAGGATCAGAATGAACAAGGAGCCCCGCAGCATGCACAGTCCATGCCAGCTCCACAACAGTCTATACAGTTTGTGCCAGCCGCACCAGCGTTGCCTGCTGCTGCCACACAAACCACGACACGACAGCTGTACCAGACCGCACAGTATGACTACCCTGATTACCAACGATACGCATGAACCAGCCTAGAGAGGGAAGTTGACTTACCCCTTATCGAGGTCCCTGTAGATCAAGAAGGACCTTATGTACATAGTGAATTATTAGGTCAAGACAGAAAATTTTTACTCGATACAGGGGCAAGTCGAACAACTATAAAACGTAGTGAAGTTCCAGGGGTACCCCTCTCAGGCTCACAGAATATTTCCCTTGGTTTTTCAGGAAAACCTATTGTTA
This sequence comes from Triturus cristatus, assembly GCF_964204655.1. Taxonomy (NCBI): domain Eukaryota; kingdom Metazoa; phylum Chordata; class Amphibia; order Caudata; family Salamandridae; genus Triturus; species Triturus cristatus. Next base: position 993,501,575 of record NC_140579.1, read on the forward strand.
ATGAAGTGTCACAGCCTCTTCCACTTACGATAGGACCTTTGACCCGAACTACAGATTTATTACTTACTAAATCATGTCCAGAAAACTTGTTAGGAATAAAAACACTGAAAGCTCTAGGAGCTATAATATGTTGTTCCCCGGAAGGAGTAAGATTGTTTTTACGTGATTTTAAAGGTCATTATGTATCTAGAGACATGGATCCCCGATTGCAGACTTTACCTACACATCTATGGGCACAAGGCCCTACTGATGTTGGTTGCATGAACATTACACCATATCGAGTCACACTGAAGGTAGGAGTGGTACTACCACGAATGCGACAATACAAGTTACCCCCAGATGCTGTAATGGCTTTACTGCAAATCATTGACGAACTCATTGCCCAAGGAGTGGTTGTAGAAACAGACTCCAATGTATGTAATTCACCGATAATTCCGATTCTTAAACGAACAGATCCGAAGGCCCCGCCAGTATATCGATTGGTTATTGATTTGCGCGAATTAAACAAATGCATTGTACCACAATTCCCTGTGGTTCCAGATATCTCGTCATTACTGACAGCTATTGATTCCGAAGCAACATTCTTTACTGTAATTGATCTCAAAAATGCCTTTTTCAGCGTCCCAATAGATCCGGAAAGCCAATATTTGTTCGGATTTAGTTTAAATGGACGTAGCTTCAAATTCTCACGCACACCTCAAGGATTTACAGAAAGCCCCAGCATCTATAGCCAAGCACTGAAACGAGAACTCGACAGTATACACATGCCAGTCAACACTGCTTTGCTTCAATATGTCGATGATCTGCTGATCACCGCGAGAAGCGAACCCGAATGTGAGAAAGCATCACTGACAGTTTTACGATTTCTAGCCGAAAAGGGGCACAAGGTGTCCCCTTCTAAGCTGCAATTCTGTGTCCAGCGAGTTGTTTATCTTGGACACTCGCTGTCCAAGGAGGGAAGGCAGCTTACACCCGACCGCATTCAGTTAATAGCTAACATGCCAATACCCAAGACACAAAAGGAGGTGCGGGCTTTTATAGGCCTCACTTCATATTGTAGGCAGTGGATCCCTCAGTATGCATTTCTAGCAAAACCACTCATTCAGTTGACAACACAGGAGGCAGCCACATCGACTGTTCTCCCTTGGACTCAGGAACATACACAAGCTTTTGAAAGCTTAAAGAAAGCTCTATGCCAAGCACCTGTTTTAGCAACACCATGTTACAGTAAACAGTTTACACTCTTTGTTACAGAACGCGAAGGTACTGCTTTGTCAGTACTCACACAGGAACAAGCAGGATCACACAAACCATGTGCTTATTTTTCTAGTACATTAGATCCCGTAGCTCAGGCTCTGCCTACGTGCCTGAAATCAGTGGCAGCGACAGCTTTAGCAATCAGACAAAGCGATGCCATAGTGTTAGGACATCCATTGACAGTACAAGTACCACATGCAGTGGAGGTTCTTGTGAATCGAACGCAAACACAACATTTGACTATAGCAAGACTTACAGGGTACGAACTCACATTGTTTCAGCCACATATAGAAATCAGACGTTGTAACACATTGAATCCTGCCACACTTTTACCTGTAAATGGAACAGACCCACTAGCTCATGACTGTATTGAAGTTATTACAATCACGACGAAACCCAGACAAGATTTAACCGATGTTCCATTGTCAGACCCAGACCTGACGTTGTATGTAGATGGTTCATGTATGAGAAAAGGTACAGGAGAACTAGTGGCCGCTTACGCAGTCACAACAGACACTGAAATTATTGAAACAAATTGCATAAATACCTTGTCCGCTCAAGCCGCAGAGCTCGTCGCTCTGACACAAGCCTGTATTCAAGCCACAAATAAAAAAGTCAACATATACACTGATTCACGTTATGCATTCGGAGTTGTACATGACTTCGGCGTGCTGTGGCGAGAGAGAGGTTATTTAACTTCTCACGGTGCCCACATTCAGCACGGACCCCTCATTCATGCTTTATTAGATGCAATACATCTACCCACTGCAATATCAATTATGAAATGTAAAGCTCATACAAAAGTTACTGATATCATTTCTCAAGGCAATGATTTAGCTGACAGAACAGCTAAGCAGACTGCTCAAACTCAAACATCCGACATGACAAAGACAATAGTCCCGACGCCAGCACATTGTATGACGGTTAAAGATCCTACTCTTGACGTAATTGATATACAGACACATGCTACACCAGAAGAAGTAAAGAGATGGACTGAATTAGGAGGGATCCAAACGGATCAAGGATGGATGATGAAGGAAAAGTCTGTGTGGTTCCTTCCTGATTCAATGGTCCAAGTCATTATTAACACTGTCCATAGTCCCGCACATCTAGGAGAAAAAGCTATGCTAGATAGCATTCAACACATTTGGTTTAATAAACATTTACGAGCAGCAGCCAAACAAAAAGTTCGTACCTGTATGATCTGTTGTCAGTTCAACCCAGGAAAAAGCGTTCCCGTAGAACAGGGTGGATTTCAGCCTCCTGATCACCCTTTTGAAGTCCTCCAGATGGATTATATCCAGATGGAACGATGTCGAGGATTCAAATATGTTCTCGTAGTTGTTTGTGCTCTTTCCCGTTGGACGGAGGCATACCCGGTTTCAGATTACACGGCCCCGACTACTGCCAAACAGTTAGTTCGAGAATTCTTCCCACGATACGGTTTACCACGTGTTGTTCACTCAGATAACGGCCAGCCGTTCTCATCCGAACTAATGAAACACGTTTCACTTTTGTTAGGATATCAGTGGAAGTTTCATTGTGTCCGACACCCCGAAGCAGCAGGTCTCGTAGAAAGACATAATCAGACTCTGAAAATTAGATTGTCTAAAATATGCAGGGAGAAAGGTGTCGACTGGGTAGTAGCATTACCAGTTGCGCTCTTTTACATGAGAATGGTAGCACACTCTCGAACAGGGCTATCCCCGTATGAAGTGATCTTCGGCAGACCACCAAATATGTGGGGGACGCCTATACCACGCAAAATAACTGATATTGACTGTAATATGCTGACAGATTATTTGGCTTCCTTGATGTCTGCACTACAATCTTGTCGTTCACAGGTAGCTGCAGTTTTTCCTGACAACACTGAGGTGAAACCCCATGACGTAATTCCGGGGGATCTCGTTTTAGTGAGGAACTTTGATCGAAAGACTCAGCTGGATCCTAGGTGGAGGTCGCCTCAGCTCGTGTTATTAACGACAAGGACAGCCGTGAAGATCGAGGGCAGAAAAGGCTGGATTCACTCAAGTCATATCAAGAAATTTCATGGACTACAATCAGATGTGAATACCACACCTCGTGTGTCTTCACCCATTGACTCAAAACTTCCTCTTGTTGAAAGAAGTAATTCCGAACATTATAAACTAAAACTCAGGCCCAATCAGTCAAGCAATTTGATTGTTTAAGTCCTCTCCGAGGTGAAGCGGTTGAATTGTCTCTGACATGTATCCCTTGGACCTGAATAGAGATAACACCCGAAAAATGTTGAAACGACAGGCGTACTGTAAATCACTGCGTAGTCATTGTACAGTGACGTTATTAATTTTATTTTCCTTAAGTCTTTTAATAATTACTGCAAGTATATTGTTGCACATATATTATCCTATTTCTAGACATGTTTATAATGTTACTGCTGAACATTCTTTTAGTGAATTACCTCCGCATGAATTGTCATATAGATTTGCGCTGCGCAATAACACGTTTATCAAAATGTTACATCATTCCCATCAGGTTAGCAATGCTACAAATTGTTGGATATGTGGCCGACTCCCTCCCTATCAGAACTATAAAGGAATTCTACCTCTCTTTCCATATCCGTTCACACACAACGGCTCCTGTGGAGCATGGTTTAGCTTAATCAATTCCCTAGATTCGAATTCTGCAGTTTATCAAGATAACTGGGTATGGGGAAATCTGAACTTAGTTTTACTTAAAGTCTGCCACCCCAACAAGGAGGGACTTCCCCAGAGAACAGGAACTGATCTAGAAAATGAAGTATATGGATTAGGTAATTTTACGCTTAATCTCCTGATCTTGAATGTCGAATCCGAAGCTAATCCAAGTTTGCCCGCCATGTCAGTATTTTCAGTAAAAGGTGAATTATGTGTGAGAAAGAATGGTTCCATACATATGGGCCATAGTAGATGCACCACTGTAATAGAATTTAGTGATCAAGGCAAGTCTACATTTAGAGCTTCCCGCCATTCCTATTTCATATGTGGTCAGACGGCATATGTACGTTTGCCTCTAGATTGGGATGGTACCTGCTACATTGGATTTCTTTTGCCACCTGTTTTCCTAGCTCCTCCTGATTATCACAGAAATACTCATTTAGTACACAATAGAGAAAGGAGAGATCTCCCAATAGTCGATTACACTGAAACAGCATGGGAAAAATACACAGATTTCAATAAAGGTCTCTTTCCCTATATAGGTACCGTTACTAATAGTAAACTGATACGTAGATTAACTAGAACCCTTGAAGCAGTAGTGAACGAAACTATTTCCGCCTTAGGCAATTTAACAGAAGAGCAGTCTGCTATGCGGATTGTTGTGCTTCAAAATCGTCTTGTCCTTGACGTCATCCTGGCCGATAGGGGCGGAGCTTGTAGGGTCATCGGATCAAGCTGTTGCATTTTCATACCAGAAAATTCGCCATCTGTATATAAAGCCATAACCCGCCTCCATAAGATTGTAAGCCAGATACACCAGAATCCAGGCACCTGGACTTGGTCCGGTTGGTTTTGGAGCGTGTTATCAGCCTGGGGATGGAGAGTTCTATCCTTCCTAGGTATTGGCCTTCTCATACTATTCAGTTGCTGCTTATGCCTGCAATGTGGACCAGCGATCTGTGGTCTGTGTGCCACATCGTGCATTCCACATCAAGATTTTCGTTCAAAATCCCGGAAGAAGAAAGAAGAACAAATGATGCTATACGAACAGATCAATGGATTAATGAAGATTGATGTCTCTTGACGGGCAAGTAGGGGACAAGGAGGGAATGTGGAAATATGGATTTTTCTGGTCAGTTATGTCCCCTATCTTGGACCCCAACGGTTCTATGTGCATGTTACAAATACATGTATGTTCCCTCCAGTTCCAGTTATGAAGACGCAAATACATGTGCGTCCACCGTTAACATGTCCTCTTTCAGATCCGCCATGAATGGGCCGGATATTCCATTCCTAAGTACAAAAGGCCACCGCCTTTATATGGTTCACTTATGCCATTTTTACAGTCCAGGCAAGTAGGCCCTGATTCCGTCATCAAGCTTTTCTTGCTTTCGGTCTCTGAAGCTCCAGTCCGAGCCTGCATCTGTGACCATGAACTTTGTCTCATTCCCTGCGCGGCTCACGAAGCCTGACATCAGCTTGCTGCCTGCCAAGAACTGTATTTCACCTTCGAAATTATCTGCTCCGATCCCTGCCCAATGCATTCCTGTCTAGTAGTTTAAGTAAACATTCTTCCAGCTACCGAGCAAAGGCCCGGTTTCTCTGTCTTCATGCAAGTAATTCATAGTCCTGTTACTATGGAAGATTCCTGCCCTCGCATCTAGTGTAGACACTTAGACGCTTGTACACGCACTAACAGTCAGTATAGAATAAGATTCTACTCTAAGAGACCTCTCTTTTGGATAACATAGTTCTTTAAACATAGGATGTTAGATATGATTTGGGATTAGGTTGACTTGACCCTCCAGACTTCTGTCGCCACATGTAGAGCTAAATGTCAAGTCCCCTCCACCCCCTAGATGCACGTCAATCACACGTCATGCTGCTGCGTGCGCATTTCTGTCAAGTATTTCTGCTGACATTGCGAAATTCTTTCATGTAACCGCCCTCTTATGACATCACATCTGATGACGTTCTTTAAATCACTCCCAGTTACGCCTATTTTTGCTACGCATGTGAAATGTTATCTTTGCTATCAATTGTTACGCCTCTTGTATTGGCCTCACTGTAATGCCTATTGTATAAAAGTAATTGATTGTCAATAACGTATGTACTTCACTTCCTGAACCTTCGTGGTAATGGAACCTGGAGCAACCGATTATAATCGACCATTGGAATAAAGCCCATTCCGAACCTCTAATACCACGGATTCTGCCTCTTATTTACTGAGCTATTTTATTATGTTTCTGTATCAAATTAAGTCCCGGTAATTAAATTATTTACCACAGGCTGATACCCCAAGGTCTGAAAACTCCTCCGCCTGCAGACTTAATGATTCAGTGCGGATTCAGATTGGTCATCCTTCCTAGGGGCTCCTCTAATTTTGGACACTTGGTCTGAGGTTTGGCTCAATAATTGATACAATAAAGATTCCATTCTCTTTTCCAGCCTTTAAGGGTATGACACATTAGCTGGACTGCCTCATGTGGACGGACTCTTGTGATATATTGAATGATTGTCGAACACCTCACATGTTGAGCATTAAATAATGTGCAACACAATGGAGCCAGGGGAGAACGAGTAACCGTGAAGAGCACTTCACAGGAAAGGAACAATAACAAGCGCAATATATTTTCCCTCAGGAAGAAAACACGTGACTTCCCAACATATGTTGCCTTTGACTTGCTGGACACAATATCTCAGAAGGAGTAGGACTGACATATTAGGAAGAGATTATTGTATTCACATTTACGTTAAAAAGGCTCAGAACACGCTACACAAAAACACGGACAACTCCTCCCCTTCCAAACAACACACTCAGACACGCACGAGCTCAATACAGACACACAGAGCCACTCAGCATACGCAGTCTATACAAAACACACACGGACCTCCCACAACCACACCACACACATTGATTGACAAATGCAGGCTCAAAACACACAGCCACTCAGTGTTTACACTCTACACAAAAACATGCACGAGCCCTATCCACCCACACTACACATGTTGGCAAGCTGACTCCATATATACACATGCACTCAGACATGTCCCTCCACACAACACTCACTAACAAGCAGGCTTCACATATATACGCACACAGACGTAACAAATACAGAGACACGCACAGATATAACTTCCCCTGCACACAACACAGATGCACAAGCACACACACACTGCACAAGTACTTACTGACTCCCAAGCACACACATACCCACACATATGTGCACTCCATGTACACAAAGTACAAGTACACAGGCACACACTGGCTTTCATACCCACAGATACGAAACATTCACAGACACGTTGCACACTTACAGAAACACACGTACACACACACACACGCCAGGCAGATAAACACCCCCACACGGCGCATCATAAATCCACAGCAGTCTGCAGCGCTCACCATCCTGGGCCTCCTCTGCGGCTGCAGTTGCTGCTTGATAGCCTTGCCGATGACAAAGGACACGTTGTTGTTGTTGGTGCTCAGCTGCTTCATCAGCTTTATCCTTGACAGATAGAAGGCTATTTTCCGCGCCTTTCCCTGGCCGCATGTCTGGGGCACAGCTCTCCCGGCGGCGGCGGCCGAGGCGGCAGTGGAGAAGGAAAACATCCCGGGCTGCCTGGCGCGCGTGAAATCTGCCATACGTTCACTCCTGTAGCCTCAGTGACACACCAGCGCGCGCTCGCAAACACATACCCACGCATCCACACATACACAAGGATTAGGAGAACAAGGGGGCGAGTAGGCACGACAAAGTCTAAACAAGCTGTTGCCATTATGCGAACAGCCGCTTGTTTATATTTGCCTCGCGATTTCACTTTGAGTGAAACCGCGATGCAAATATAAAACAAGCGCCCGCCCTTGCCAAAGGTGACTAGTTAAAGGAGAATGTATAACGCCGCAAGTAAAACATCCAGTCCGGATGGGTCGTACCAAAAGGAGACAGGGCAGTAACAAAAAAGCCTCATTTTCAATCGGAGGCCAGCGTTTTAGCATAAATGATGACGCCAGCCAATGGGAATGATGGGCGGGGCTTCAAGTCCCCTTCTGAAAGTGTATCGATGACAATAAGCCTCGCAGAGCGAGGAGCCTATGCACGCTCCAGTCAGCCACTAGAGAACAGACAACAGCTGCTACATCAGCCACAGTAGCAACAACAGCTGCCACAGCTTCAAGCACAGCAAGAACTTCATTGGTGACCACAGCTGCCACCACAGCAGGGTCAATCCCCCATTAACAACTGTTGCCCATAAGGTAGGGGTAAGTACAATGACCATAGATGTAATTCACATCACAGACGGTAACCATAGCAGGGACAATGGCAACAGCTGCCACACCAATAGGAACCACATCAGTGACACGAGTTGCAACCTTAGCAGGGTTCACAACAGCAACACCAGCTGCCACAACAGCTGCTACAACAATCACTGTTATCAGAGCACAACAGCTTCAAGCACAACAGTGACCACAGCTGTAGTTATATAGCAGACACCACAGGAGTGACCAATGTTGACATTATGGTAGGGACCCAATGGAACCATAACTTCGATCACAGGAGTGGCCACTGTATTGAACACAGTTACCACAACGGGAGCAACTGCAGAAGCCACAGCAGTTTCAACCTTCACATCAATAAGAGGAGCTGCAACACTAGCCACAATGGCTATGATCACAGTCACTACCACAGTCGCATCAAAAGGTGCAACAATAGTCACAAGCACCATAGAGACCACAGCAATGACAACAGCTTCCACCAAAGCAGAAATCATAGCCAAGACCACAGTAGTAACCGCAGTTGCCACCACAATAGCAGCAATCACAACTGTAACCATAGCATGCACCACAGCAACAACCATCTCAACAACAACTGCAGGGACAGTAGCAGCAACAGGAGCTGTCACGGCAGCAGAAACCACAATTGCTGCAATAGCACCAACTACAGCTGGGATTATGGCATCTACCACAGGTTCCACCATAACAAGGACAAAAGCAGCTATCAGCATTTCATGAAACACATCAGCAATCTCTATTGTAACCATAGCAGGGACCATAGCAGCAACTATGTGAGAAAGTGGATTAGTAGTTGGAATCAAAGGTAGCTCACCACGGGTAATAAAGTCACTATGGTTCAGTAAAGGTTTCAGTAATTTAAACCTGAGCTCAACCCCTGGTAGCTATGGCACAGAGTAGACATGGTTAACTTGAGAAAATGAGGAAAGTCTTTAGAAGTACCAAAACAATTAACATGTCAACAACACGTCATACAAATCCCACTCCAATTAGTAAAAATGGACAATAATTAAATGAAGAAAATGACGATGACACAACAAAAATCCAATACGGAGAACCAGAGAAACTCCAGGCTCTCATAATTTATCTGATGGGCTGTCTGGGCCCTTGTGGCCACACACACCCACTCAGGCAGACCCAACATTTCTGCACCAGTCCCTTTTCCACCTCAAAACAGATTTCTAGGTTGTTTCTGTCAGGCTCGTACAGGTGCTCACCTGTTGGTTTCTGCAGAAGCGCCCTGGAACTGATGATTAAGTCCACTACTTCCCCAACCCCATACCGCGCCTATCAGACTCTAGGCAGCAATAGGAGATCTGGGGAAGAAGGGAGACAAAACAAGGAAAGTAGGGATCTCTCAGCTTATGGCACCAACCAGGAGTCCTCTCACAAATGGAACTGGAAAGAAAGAACAAACAATGTATATCTATACTCTCGGAAAGGAAAATTAATCTAGATAAACCCCTATATAGAAGATACCTTAAAGCCACCCTTCTTCCTCTCATACAGGACGGGCTCCACCCTACTAGGGATCTGAACTATAACGGGACAGAAGAACATATAATTATTACAATGCAAAGTCTACTGGGAGTAAATGAGACAAACAGATTGTAGTGCTTACTGGGCAGAGTCAATGGAGCATCCATGTATTAGGAATCCGGATATTAGCAAGAACGAATTCAGACTGCTCTTCCTTCAGAGAAGTCTGCCTTGGCCTAAACTCATAACCCAACAGGATACTGGAATCCACAAATAGAAACGATAAAGAAAATAAAGCAGCGAATACTCACTGTTACCGTCTCCCTTCTGGCAGTTGCAGGGTCCTCTTTTCGTGACTGTTCCAATAAGGGATATGCGGTGTGGAAAACAAATAGAATCAAGTCTCTTCCACCGAAGGGGAATATCAGGAAGGTTCCAAGAACAATTATTGGAGGCTTTCAGTATTTTCCATAGTCTCCCACAAAGATAATTGGCAGCCCCGAAATACACGCGAGTGACACCAGGTAATCCGACCGGTTGATGGAAATCCAATCCAGTCGACTAGTAAAACCCCCGATGCACTCTACCTGTTTGCGGAACCGCCTTTCACCCCGTGGTCCGAACAGCGGACCGATACTGGGATTGGTGAAGCACTAGTAAGCAAGGGACTAAGGGCAAAGGATGCCGCGGCACTGACTCTCTGCCCAGCACCGTGCACTCCGAACAAGGGAACAGGGTTCTTCAAAGTCGGGTACAAGACGTCCGTCCGGGAACGCGGAAGGCACCGTAGGACTGTGGCTTCTGGAAATGGAAATGACGCAAAGCGCATTTCCCGGCGGAAGTCAGGCTTTTGTTGGCTGCCTGACCTCCTCGCGCAAGCGAGTTAGGTTCCCGTTGTCTGTAGCAGAATGGAGACGGCAATCCTGAGAGTTTCTCAACAAGACACTCCACTGGAATGGAAGGGCTCAGAGATATCCTATTCAGGCCTGTATCTCTCCACACTCAAAGATGCCCATTGCTATGTGTTGAAATTTCACCTCGTTGTCACCTTTGACTACCATAAAGAGACCATCTGGGATAATCTTCTCTTGGAACGCCAGTTGGTCTACCACTGGGACTGTTGATAATTTTTAAAAGGTGCAAAAATTGGAATCAAGAATAATTTCAAAAATAAAAAAAGACCCGATTCTATTTAAGATTTAAAAATCTATTTCTAATTTCAGTTCAATTTAGGGATTTTTCATTATGAACCGGATAACATATGCACTAGATTACAGACACCCTCTTGTGTAACAGACTTGGCTATATAAGAGAAGATTTATAATATTCCCTGTGGTTGGAGAGCACCAGTGCCATGATGGTGGTTTTGTTTGTCTGTATCTTTTCAGCTCCAGTTGACGTTTGATATACTGGGACCCTGAGCAAGATGGCGGCCGCTGCAGTGGCCGGTTAAGCGAGTGCTCTCCACCTCTCAGCCCTTATGTGTACTTGGCGTGGCTGCGGCGCATAAATTATCCAAAATTTCAAAGGCCGGATTACCGTGTTGGGGATTGAATCCAAAAGTCGAACATGTTTGCCAGGTTCGAATATCTGAATATCTGAAGCCCCGGTACGATTTTGGGAGATTCGGCGTTTTCTGCCTCGGAGCTGCCCGGCGCCAATCAGTGATTCTGTGCATGCTGTGGAGACTGCTGACGGCTGCTCGCTTCAAGCCGAGGGGCTGGCTTTTCAAGCACTGGTGTTCACTCGCTGTTGCCGAGCTCTCTGACGGAGGCATGGTGGGGAAGAACCGTCATAGAGGAGTTGGTAATTCTGCCGGTACACCAGTGAGAACGCGTCAGGCGACCGCAAAACCGAACGAGAAGGGGGCTGGTAAGACCGGGAAGGTTTTGCTTAACCAGAAGGAGGCAGCAGCGGAGTCTCAACCTGACCCTCAGCCGGGTGCTTCCTCATATATCCCTGCAATGTTTAAGGCAAAGCAGAAAACCGGTAACTCGGTAGGACCCGAGACTATCTGTGTTGAAGACGCTCAACAGGGTTCATACGATTTGCAAAATCCAAATCCAAATCTGATCCTGAGTACTCCAGATAGAGGAATTCTGGGAGTCGTAGTCCAAGAAGGGTCAGGACAGATCCAGGAGCCAGAAGTGTCTCAGGTAACACATCAGACGCAGCAATTACACATTCAGCAGGAGAAAATGCCTTTAGTACCATCTATGGAGGGCATAAAGGTAGTTAAGTCGTTAAGAGCTAAACCTGGACCCCTTGAGTTGCCGATAGGTCCAGCGGAGGTGCCGGATAAAGTATCTACTACGGAGGATTTTTTTTCCATGTCTGATAGATCCTCAGTGGACAGTGTCGTTCGAGATTGGCTGGAAGGGGCCAGTTTGGGAGGAGAAGAGGAGATCTTAGAGGATTCGGCTGATCCTCAGAGGAGCGGTGAGAAGATAGTCAGTGGAGGGGCCTTGAGAGGCTCAGAGGCATCATCTATGTGGGATGAGCAGAGCTCGCCGAATGCTATTACGGTATGCTTACCTGATAAATCAGCCGCATCTTTACAGGGTCAACAAAGGGTGGAGGACTTAACTCCTGGAGAGATTACTCTAGCCACTATTTATGATTTAATCATGACTCACAGAGCGGAGACACAGGCTGGGTTAATACGCACTCAGAACGCCTGTAAACGACTTCAAAATGCTGTCAGGCGAGTGGCAAAGACATGCGCAGATGTGTCCACAAGGATGACCGAGGCAGAGACAAGGATCTCTACACTGGAGGATGAACTGTCTGCCCAGAAGGCGTTAACGGAGTCCCTTAAAGCACAGCGTGATGATACGCGCTGGAAGATTTCTGACCTTGAAAATAGGTCCAGGCGTAACAACTTGAGGGTGCTTGGGATACCAGAGGGAAAGGAGGGATCAGATACGTTAAGGTTCATGGTGGGGTTATTAACGGAGGCATTCCCGGAGTTGGGGCACTGGGAGTGGCAAAAGGAGATCCAAAGGGCACACAGATTTCCATTTGTGCAGAAGAAGGGCCAACAGTCAGAATTTCCCAGGGCTATCTTGATAGCCTTGAATAATTTTAGGGCAAGGGAGGAGTTATACGATCTAGCTCGCCCAAATAAAAGAAGAAATGCAGGGGGGTGTGAGTTTTTTGTACGGCCAGATTATTGCCAGGACACTGTCGAACGGCGTTGGAGGCTATGACAGCTTATCTCAGGTTTTCAGGCAAAAGGGGCTCAGGCATTCTTACAGAATCCAGCTAAATTAAAAGTTGTTAAGGATGGTCGCAGTCAGTTTTTTACGTCTGAAATCAAGGCAAAAGAATATCTCCAGTCAATCTGATTGTATTCTATGTATTGTATAGCCTAGGAGAGATATGAGGGGGGGCATAGCGTCGGAGGTATAAGTGAGATAAGCTGAGGATTATTGGGTATCATGTTTATCGCTATTATATAGTTATATGGTGAATTATGTTAGGCTATGCCCCTCTTCATGGCTGTGGGGTTGTTTTTTTTTTCTTAAGGGCGGGAGGGCGGTAGAGGTGGTGTGCGAGCAGGGGCTTTACCATCAACAGGGAAAATGTTTTTCCCAATGCTCACTGAGGGTGGTTCAGGGTGGGCTGGGGTGGGTCACGGAGGTGTTGGGTGGGGGGGAAGGGAGTGGTGGAGGTGGGTTGTAACCAATTCAGTGAGGTATAAGGACTCAACATTGTTTGTAAAAAAAAAAAAAATGTCGATTGTATTAAATATAAGCAGAGTAAGTCAATTGTCGAAAGTATATGGCTGTTCCATGTAAGAACTATTTTTTTTTTTGAATGACGAAAATAACCTGTTGTTCCCTGAATATCTGTGGTCTAAATGACTTTAAGAAAAGGCGAGTTTTAGCCAGAATCGTTTATGCAAGCTCATGGGACTTGCTTTTACAAGAAACACATATAGCATGGGCTAATAGGGCCTGGCTCGGCTCTTTAGGGCTCGAAGTGTTGGCCTGTACGTCTCAGGCAGTTAATCAGAAAGGAGTCGCAATTCTGGCTAAAAGGGGTTTGTTGGTGGTAAAAAAATGTAAAGTTGATAAATTCGGCAGGTGGGTTGTGATGGAGGTAGCATTTCCACAGCAAGTTATGACACTATGTTCAATATATGCACCAAATGTGGACGACCCAGATTTTTTTCAAGTAATTAACACAGAGTTATCTCATTATCCTCAGCCTCTGTTGGTTTGTGGTGATTTAAATATACATATATATTCGCAGTTAAATATAAGGACAGCCAAATCTTATATGGGTAGGAAACCAAGAGCTTTTAGGAGCTTGCAGGCATTGGTTCAGGATCAAGGCCTATATGATGTTTGGGAGGAGTTAAATTCAGGGAAAGATGGGTTTACGTATTTCTCTGCCCCTCATAAGAAGATGGCACGACTTGACCTTTTTTTGGTTTCTGATGTTATACTAGCAGGGGCTTCTATAAATATACCACCCAAATTAATTTCAGATCACAGCCCAGTAGTATTGGAGTTTGAATGTGCTGGGTTAAAGCCTAAGGGGAGGAAATGGACTTTTGATAGGAAGTTATTGTTGAATCATGATTATTGTAGCTGGATGGAAAAATGGATCCCTGAGTTTATTCAGTTGAATATGGGGTCCGCTAGGACGGAGATTGTGTGGGACGCTCTTAAAGCTGGCATAAGAGGTGAGACAGTAAGGTTCGTAGCAAGGAAGCGGAAAAAGGATCGTTTGAAATCTTTAAAGGATCTGGCGGTCCTCTCTATGCTGGAGCAAAAACTAGTTTATGAGATAAAGTCTGCTGGGAGGGTCACCGAGGCCCAAGCGGAAGTGGCTGCTTTTCGCTCAATTATATATCAAGGGTATGCTGATGAAGCAGCCGCCAAATACCAAGTACATAGAAGGGAGTTCTATGAATATGGCGAAAAGGTTGGGAGTGTTTTGGCCAAAAGGTTACGACAAAAGGAGGTCTATTCTAAGATCCTTAAGATTAAGGATGTAGATGGGTATATTTTAAAGACTCCCTCTTTGATCCTGGACTCTTTTAAAAAGTTCTATGAACAACTATACAAGGCAGAACCGGTCAGAGGAATACAACAATATTTAGAGGAAATGGGCTCTGTCGGCTTAGAGGAGGTGGATAAAGATGAACTGGTAGAAAGGATCTCTTGGGAAGAGGTTGAGGTAGCTATGTCGTCATTAGCCTCAGGGAAGGCAATGTGGTCTGACTCAATCCCGTTAGAGTTTTATACCAAGTTCAGGGAGAGCCTAGCGGGGTTACTGACTTCTGTCATCCAGGCTGCATTTAGGGGGTCTCCCCCGGCCTCCTGGTCGGAAACAGTCATAATAATTTTTAGGAAAAAGGGAAAGGATCCCTGTGAGCTTTCTTCTTACCGCCCAATCTCCCTTATAAATGCCGACAACAAAATATATTCGAAATGTTTAGCAAAGAGATTAGGGGCGGTTATCACACCATTAGTTTCATTACGGCAACATGGATTCATAGCAGGGAGAGGCACTACGGACCACGTCAGGCGACTTATCTCTGTTTTTGATTGGGCTCAAGCAACGGGGGCTCCCGTTGGGGTGGCCCTGTTGGATGCCGAAAAGGCATTCAACAGGGTCTCCTGGGAGTTTTTATGGGCAGTGATGAGATGGAAGTCCTTTCCCAATGACTTTATACGAGCAATACAATCTATGTATTGTATGCCGAATGCAATAGTACGACTGGGGGGAGAAGAGTCACAGAGGTTTATGGTTAGCAGGGGCACGCGGCAGGGGTGCCCCTGCTCCCCACTTCTTTTTGCTTTGTTTATAGACCCCCTTATAAATAGGTTGGAGGCTGACACCGAAATCTGTCCGGTTAAGGCACATATATACTCAGTGAAAGTCCTGGCATATGCGGATGATCTCGCGGTGTTGTCTGCGGATATGAACAAGGCTATGGAAAGAATCGTGGTTAATACTAGTAACTTTGGTATAGTGTCCGGATATAAATTAAATTTGGACAAAACGCAGGTGTTACATACGGAGGCTGGTTTACCATTAGGGATGAATATAGTCACGCAGGCAACGTATCTAGGTGTGCTTATATCTACTAAAATTCAAGACATACCAAGGTTAAATGTAGAACCGTTGATTACTTCATCAAATAACACTTTGGAGCGTTTAAATAGGTTGCATTTATCTTTATATGGAAGGGGGAATGTCTTAAAAATGTCAATCTTTCCGAAATGTTTATATCTGTTTCGGGCGATTCCAATTATGTTCCCTAATACTTGTTTTAAGAGAATAGAGCGAATGTGCTCACGGTTTCTCTGGGGGTATCGGCGCTCTAGAAGGGCGATGAAATGGCTATATCTCCCAGTGGAGAGGGGAGGTCTGGCTATCCCTAACTTTTACGTTTACTACTGTGCTACGCTGCTCCAGTTTATGGGTGTGTTGATATTTGGGAATATGGAGGTTCAGGAGCCTGCTTTGTCTCCATCTATTTACGAATGGTGTCTGGGAGACTCGGCGCGTGGGCTATTAGTAAAAATCCTGGAGCCAAGTTATTATAAAAAGACTCGGTTTAAGATCATCCAGGCAGCATATCTAGTATGGAAGAGGCTTAGGAAACAACTAGCTATTCCCAGTATAACGTGGTTTACACCTTTTGATTCATATATTCTGCCCCTTACTGTCTGTCAGGATTCAGTCATGAGGAGGTGGTCTCAGCAAGGTATAAGGGTAATAGGGGACTTATTAGAGATGGGTAATATTCTTTCTTTTTTGACACTTCAAGAGAAATTCGGGGTAGGTAGGTCTGATTTTTTTAAATATCTGCAGCTTAGAAGTTTCTTACAGGCTGAAATTGCTAGGGGGAACTGTCAGGTGTCTCAGATTCGGTTATTGGAGTTGATAAAAAGGAAATCTAAAATAGGTCAAATATACAAAGAATTTATTGTAAAAGAGCCCGGTGACATCCGTAAATTCGAAGCAGCGTGGGAGGGGAAACTATTATTGACCAATATAGATCTTCAGCTGGTATGGAGGACCGCTTATGCTATTCTGCTTTCCGGCAGTTTAAGAAGTCAAGCCTATATGGCCATGTTTAATTTATATTATACGCCAGCAAAGATTACAAAGTGGAAGGGGGACGAGATGTGCTAGATGTGGTTTATATGGGGCTGATGCGATACATATGTTTTTTTCTTGCCCCTTGCTCCATCAACTTTTTTTAGATATTGAATGTTTTATGTTAGGGTCTTTGGGTATATCGATCTCTCTGACTGCACATCTTGTTCTGTTTGGGATAGAACATGGTATCAATCCGGGTAGGAAATTGGTACCGCATAGAGGCTTAAAGTTCATATGTATGGCGGTTCTGAGGCTCTGTATAACATCTCAGTGGCTTGATCCTAAACCCCCGTCATTTGTTACCTGGAGGGCTAAGCTTATTTCATTGTATAATCTGGAAACCGCCCTTTATAAACTAAAAGGCAGGGCAAGGAAGAAATTGGGGGTTGCAATTTGGGAGCCGATTGCTAATTGGGTATAGTAATATATTTTAAGAAATAATATCAGATTTATGTTTGTAAATTATCGATTGTCTATGTTGTATTATGGCTCTATGGGTGTATATGTCCCTGATTTACTATGTTCTCTGTATGCTATTAATTTTGATTAATGATTTTTGGCCTCACTGAATTGTAAAAAATAAACATAAAAAATTAAAAAAAAAAAAAAATGATATACTGGGACCATGTTGTAATAGATTTCTACTTGACTCTCTGTAATCGGCTCTGGCCGTTATGCGCCACAAAAATCCAATAAAATGTTTTTTCAAAAAATATTTAGGGATTTTTAACTTCTAGCTTGATTGCTGAGTGGTACTGCTAAACACAAACTCTGGATTCCACCGCTGAAAAGTAAACACCAATGTGATAAAGTGTATTATTAGTTGGGGTGGATGGAAGTCTACCAGAGGTAATAATATCACTATTCTTGTTAGGTCCAGTAACGTTTTCAGTAATTTAAACCTGAGCTCACCCCTTGGTAGTTATGAGCAACCAATCATAACTTGAGAAAATGTGTAAAGCATTTAGAAGTACCAAAACAGTTAAAAAGGTAAAACACAACACAATTAAAATCCCACTCTAATTTTTAAAACTAGAGAATAATTTAAATACCCAAATGATACAGAAACGATAAAAATAGCAAGTAAAAGCATTTAGCATCAACTATGGTTAGCTGCTTGCACTTGACTGGTAACTAGGCACAATTTAAGGCCGACCACAATGGATCATGGGTTGGATGCAGAAGCCAGGTTCTAACAAGTAGTACGTTTTACCTTCTGACTTAGTCTCTTAAATCGAAGTCACAAATCCTCAGTGGGTTATGGCAGAAGATTGTGGCCAAGAAGGGCTCTACGAGACTCGATAGTTATTGAACAAGCTACCGGAAAAGCCATTGACTTGGCAGGAAAGCTCCAAGCTTTTCAAAATTCGCTCGCAAGGAAGGTCCATCAACAGCCGGATACTTATGACGCCTTTCCCTGGTGAAGATTTCTACATTCAGACTTAGTCACTTTCTATTGAGCTCATGTTCCTCCAGCGGGGCAACTGGGCTGTAACCTGTAGCCGAACAGGGCTCCAGGAGGCCAGATACCCTCTACATGACATCCCACTGAAATGGATTTACTGCTGTGGAAAAGCTTTGCGAGGGACCGGCGTGATTCTTTGGCCCAGCGGCAATGCACCTTTGTCAGATCGACTTGGCAGGTTTATCCCGACCCCCCACAGGGCTTTGGAACCAAAACGTTTCCAAGTTTTACGTTTTTCCAGGTTGTTAGGAGGAGTACACTTTGATGCAGCCAAGGATCCTATCACTTCTGGAACAACACTTCAATGTCAAGGCTCCAGCAGGATCCAGGGTAGGTCGAGTTGGAAAGTATCAGCGGGGCTCTTCAGGAAAATTGTTGTATCTCTGTAGTTTAACAGGAGGTCAGCCCACTGACATTTGGAGTCCATTTGTTTGTCCTGGGTACACGTGAGAGCTGGTCCAGCCATTCGGGTCTCATCACAGTTCTCAACATCGGGTACAGTCCTTCTGTCTTCTACACATGGCAGAACCTTTCCTCCCATGTGCAAACCTTCTGTGCCTCTCCACTGTGGTCACTTCAAACTAGTTCTGGAGGCAGCTCCTCTCCCACTGGGACTGCTGTCTGCCTGCATGACTAAATGAACAAAAGAGGGCCCTGCTCAGGTGCTGGCTAACATTTGCCTGTGACAGGGTAGGCCTTTTTGAAGGTAATCAAGTTCTTAGACGCAGCCTAGATGGTCATCCTGCAAGAGTAACATACCACTACTCACATGCAAAGTCTTTATCTCAGCTCTTTTGAGCAAGTTCACACCTCATCAAGGGCTCTATGTAGCTCCTGGGTGACAGTTGGAGCTCATGTAAATAGACGACCAGAGACTTTAGGCAGAGAAAAGGCAACTTCCTAAAAGTACCTTTTCTAAAATATGTGTTACAAATCTGACTTTACCAGTGAAGTGGGCTTGTAATACATATTTTAAAAAGTAAAATAATTAATTTTGTAGCCATTACCTAGCCGGAGATAGCCTTAATACATTGAATAAGGTGTCCCAGTGCTTTCACATGAAACAGATAACCCTGCTACAGTAAAAATAGCTTTTTGAGTCTTTTCAACATTTACATGTCCTACTTTTAAATATCATCCACCCTGGCTAATGGGCAGCAAGGCCTACTTTAGGGATGACTTATTAATATTTAAAAGGGGGTTAGGCCTGTCAAAAGGGGTTATTTTGTCAGGTCAAATTTGAAGTTTTAAAACTGCTGAGACTGGCTACAGTTGTAAGCCCACAGTCATGTTGGAAGGCCTGGGGACAATCAGTCTTATTTACTAGGAGACGTATAGGTAAGTGACATTTCCCAATTAAGAGCATAGTAAATTTCAATATGTTTTAGGAGCCAGTGTAGATGCACTGAGGCCTGCTTAGCAGAGTCCCAAATGCACTGAGTCAAAAAAACATCAGCATCAGTCCTCAAAAATGGGGGTGATCATGCAAAAAGAGTTGTTCCAACAAACCACAACTGCCGCCATTGCAGAGATAGAAGCAGCAACCACAGCTGCAGGCAATGTAGGGACAACAGCAGTAATTGCACTTATAACCACAGCAATGACAATGGCAACAACGGCAGCTAAAACAGCAGGGACACAGCAGCTATAACAGTGCCAAAGGCTGTCAACATAGTAGAGACCACAGCAGGGACCACAGCTGTCACACCAGCAACAAGCATTTGCAATGCAATAGGTCTCGCATTTACGAGAGTTTAAGTCATTGGCATTGTAAATGAAAATGCCTTTTATTTATGTTTTAAAAGCCAAAATACAAATAAAAGGCAATGTCATTTACAATGCCAATAGCTCAAACTCGCGTAAATGCGAGACCTATTTGCATTACAAATGCTTGTTTTATTGCTGGCAGGGATGGAGATCAGGTGGGAGGCAACAAGGAGGGAGGGGGTATATGTGTAGGGCAACAAGGACAAGAAGGAAAGAAAAAGCCCTGTGACAAGGCCATGACATAGCATTTTATTTTTGTATTGCGGGGCAGGAGTCGTCACAAATCGAGAGAGAGGCTCAAGTTGGAAGACGGATAGAGGAGGGAGGCAAACCCGGAGAGAGAGAGTGAGCCTGCAGGAGGGGATGAGAGCAAGCAGACAAAAACAAAATATGTACTTGCTGGTAGCTTTAACAAAAGAAAAATGTTTCCCCCGCAATGCAAGCGATGGAAGGACAAAAGTACATTGGCCATGCTCAAAGGAGAGTCAAACACTAGGAGAGGATGTGGTGCCCACAAGGGGTCAACAAATTGGAAGCAAACAAATCAGAGTGACAAAGGCAAACAATGGAAGCAAATGGCCGGGCTTTAAGCCCACTCTAAGCTAATGAAACATGTTGTGTAAGGCAGGGCTGAAGTTGGGCTAAGTCCTGCCCGGTGTTCAGCACCGGCAGCACTAAAAAACAGATGTAGAGATGTGTGCCTATCTGGCTGTCCATTTTACCAACAGGGTGAAAAAAAAATCTTAACTCTGCAGCAGTACCACCCTCCAGTGCCTTTGATTTAACTTCAAAGAGCCTTGTTACAGTTCTTTTACAGTCTTCTCATTCAGAGCTGAAGCATTTTCAATATGAATTAAACTGAAGCCATAGTTGTTGCTTATTTATCTTATGCAACTAACAGCCATTGGCCAGGCCAATAGCCCTGTCGTGTTGTAGGTGTAATGTTACTTGTTGTATAATATATCTGGATGCAATGACAGAAGCAGCAAAATACCAGTAGGGCAGCACATTAGGCTAAGTGCAGATTTTTAGCTGAAGGGCTTTTAGGCCACGCTCTTAATTACAACGGCCACGCCCCTTTGAGAGACCCCCCCAGTATTTGTATCTCAGGTGTGACCTAAAAAGGCTCAAAGATGTGCTTAACGCCCCAAGTCATTACATTAACCTATTCTGCGCCTGTACCTGGTGCAGAAGGGAACCATGCCCCCGTTTTAAAAAACATTGTGCTGTCAAGAACGTGTGCAATAATTTTGTGAGTTTGTGCCTGAGCTGCAGACAGTAGTACGAAAACCCAGAATGGTGCTTGTGTGCGCGAGGCATTCAAATGACCAAAAACATACTATTTCCGTTCTAGCTAATGCGGTTATCAGAGAGAATCATGCCTGTTCCACGAACTAGATGAATCAGACATTTTGCAGCAGCAGAGCACTTTCACCCATCGATCAAAAGCTGCTAAAGGGGGTATAGGATGGCGCAGCTCCTGCTCCAATTACAAAACAACTCAATGGGAATTTCGCCCAGTGCAAAACACCGATCTGTAATCAAAAGCTAATATTTCAGTAGGCCTTGAAGGGCTGTTGACATCCTGACGCAGGGAGAAATTTCAGTTGCGAAGCCGCGTGCTCAGTCACAGTGAATCACTTTGATATTATTTCAGACACTTGAGCATGAAGAGTATCAGACAAATATGATTGCCTTGCTCAGATGCCCTCTAAACCCCTAAAGTGGCAAAAGATCTAACGGGCTGCCAAATAATCCATCACGCTGCATTAAAACACACCATGGGGAAAGAGAAATGTCTTCTCGAGGAGCGCCTGCCGTTTTGGAAATTACGTTATGTGCGGGCTGATAACCATTTTTATTTTCCTCTTTAGAAAGCACAGCACGCGTGATTTTCTTGTGATCGGTTTCTTCCCCCTCTCCCTCATCTTAAACCAGAGAACGCTGTCATTTTTTAAGCACTCACAAAATAAAACAAGCGCGACCCAGACGGCCCGCGCTCACAATGCTGATGTTTATAACAGCTTAATCGATGTGCACGCGGGGACTGGATGCTTTACTGGCTGCGAAAAAAAAAAATATCCCCAGAATGTCATGCCGCGAGTAAAGCATCCAGTCCCTGCGTGCACATCTTCTGTCCCTTCGCGTGCACGCTTTGGAATCCGTATCGATTCCAAAAGCCCTCGCATGACGAGAGCAGCGCATGCTGCTCACGCCAGGTGAGACCTAAAAACTGCATGCATGTCAGGAACAACAGTAGCAACTACAGCTGAAATCACAGCTGGGGCAACAGTTGCCACCAAGGCAGGGACAAGAGCACTAACCACAGCTGTAGCTAAAGGAATTACCTCAGTAGCAATAGCAGGGACAACAGCACAAACAACTGGTGTGGACACAAGAGCAACAACAGTTACAACACTAGTTACATGCACAGCAGGGATTCCAGTGTGACAACAGCTGTTGTCGCTACTGTGGGTCCTGCTATAATGACTGCAGGACCCACAGTAGCAATAACAACTGCCACAGCAAGAGAGACAACAGGAACCACAGCTGTACCTACAGAGGAACAGCTGCTAGAAAGGCATGGAAAACAGCTAGGACTGCAGCAGAGTAAATGGCACCAGCTGCTACGGCAGCAAAAACATAGCAGTGACAATCATTTGTTTCACAGCAGGGCCATTTCAGCAACAAATGCTGTGACCACAGTCAGCTGCACAAAAGCAGCAACGACTACAACAATAGTTATATAAATAACATGGGCCACTGAGGGAAAAAAGTGTTCATGGCAGCTTTAATTGTAGGAGAGACCACAGTGGTAAATTAAAGCTCTGACCATGGCTGTAACCAGAGGTAAGACTGTAACCACAGCAAAGACAGCAGCAACAGCTGTTACAACAGCAGAACGACAGCTGATGCAAATGCAGCAACCATAGCAGGAACCGATCCATAGGTGGCAGCATGGTAGGGAGTCTGCGTTGATAACAGTTATTACCATGAGTGGACAATAGCAACAATGACCGTCATAAAAATAGGAACTACAACAGTCAATACAGCTGCCACCAGAGGAGGGAAAACAACCACACCAACAAATCCCTTCAACAGTGTAGGCAACAACACCAATCACAGGTCGAAACAGTGAAAACACTAAAAAGAGATGAGTACAATGCTTGAATTTGTCTGAGCCACTGGTAATTTCTCTGGGCCGCATTACAGTCCATTCATATATTTAAATCCTGCATCATTACAAACAGGAACCGGCCATATGCAAATTATCCTTGGACAGGAACCAGCCATATGCAAATCATCCTAAGTCCTGCTCCAATAGGAACAGCCAAACCTGAACGGGTAAGCCACAGAAACACAAGCAACCACAGGTTGGTTCAGACCTTTTAGGCCCCATCATCGAGCTACAGCGGAGTTCTATGGCACCTTATGTGTGGTTGATGTTGGAATGCTATGTTGAGCAACTGACAGTGGTTAGACTTACTGCACACATTCCTCCCAGCACCTTTTGTGTGTCTGACATTGAACAAGAAACCCACCACTGGGCAAAGCCAATAGGCCAGGCATTATTGTGCTAACATATGTGAACATAGACAGGCACAAATGTATGCACAGCCTGTTTGTGCCTTGCCTTTGCGTAACCTGCCTCTTTCTATGTCTTATATTTGTACCCTGTTTTTTGTTCCCCAAACTTAGAGTACCATGCAGCAGGCTGCACAGTGACACAGCCCAGCCTTTGCATATTTGTGTATGCCTGTGTTTACAAGCTCCTCCAGTATGGCTTCAGTGCAAGAGCCAACAGTAAGAGCCAGTAACAGCAGGACGTAGTCGGAATCAGTCATGTGCAAACAAAAGTTGCTCAAACCTGAAGTAAGAAATTGGGTTGCTGGTTGACTGGGGTGTAAGACCTGGTCCAGCAGCAACCATAAGCCTTCTCAGGGTAAGACAAAAGCGAACCCCAAATCAACCTGTGCTCACCCTCTTGGTGGCTTGGCACAGATCAGTAAGGCTTAACTTAGAGGCAATGTGTAAAGTATTTGTGTAACACTTCAAACAGAAAAAACAGTGACAAAACACTGCAAAAGAAGCCCACAACAGAATTAGAAAAATAGGGAGAGACATTCTTAATAAATAACAGAAGACCACAATGACAAAAATCTTATTAGTAGAATTGGAGATATTGATTTCTGAAGCTTGTAGTGTAAATAGACCCAAAAACCACTGAGGGCCAATTGGGGGTATCTGGTCGCACTGGGCCGGGATAAAGTCACAAGTACAAGCCGACCGCGATAGAGCGCAGGCACACTACAGGGACCCAATTAGGCCTGCTGAACAGAGTACCTTAAATCCTGGGTGTGTAGCGTTGCATAGATTTGTGTTGAAGATGGGCTGCTGCAGCTGAAGCGATGCGTCGGTTCCGAGATGTGGTGAGGCGGCGGTGCGAGTTCCAGTTGCATCGTCATCGAGGGTCCAATCAATGGGGTTTGCGATGCAAAGTCTGGTGTCAGGGATGTGGCGTGCAGCTGGTGATGCTGCAGTTCGGAGGTGCTTCGATTCAGGGTCCTGCATAATCGTCGAGGCTGCCATCGACAAGAGATGCAAGGACCTGAGCTGTGGATGCACCGCACTATTGGGGTGCTGCGTCTGTTCTGAGGACTTGCGGGACTAAAATGCAGGTCTTTTGTGATGGGAATGCACCACACAGCCAAGGAGATGCATCAGTGCTGCTCGGGGATCCGTCGCACAGCAGAGAAGATGTGTCTGTTCCGCTGGCAAGCACATTAGGCCCATTTTCAAGGGTCAGGGACTGGAGTGGCATCACTTAGCTGGGTAGACTCACAGATGGAAGATTCCAGGTGCAAGGTGATTGAAACCCTGGTAAGTTCCTGAGGCTTCAAATCAGGAGAAAGGCCAACTAGCCCTTAGAGTCACACTGGGATGCAGGTGCAGTCTTTCTCACCCAGGCAAGGTGGCAACAGGTCAAAGAGAAGTCCAGCAGAGTGACAGTCTTCAGCAGCACAGCAGTCTTTCGTCCTGGCAAAGTATCCACAGGTCCAGAAGTGTACTTAACATTTGGTGTCCGAGGCCCTTCTCTTATACACAGTTCTGCCTCTGAAGTGGGGAGAAGCTTCTAGAAGCATGCCTTTGAAGTGCACAGATGCCCTACCTTCCTCGCCCTGTCTTCAGACTAACTACGGGGGTATGCAGCCCTTTGTATGGGGGCAGGACATAGCCTATGCAGGTGTAAGTGAGGCTTGGCCCAGCTCTTCCCTCTCATCCTGCCAGTGATGGCCCACTCAGTCACACCTAAGCTCCTATTGTGTGTGACTATATGGGAGGAATGCACAAAGCACGACTGCAAACTACACCCAGTCAGGTGACCAGAGAGAGGCGGCAGGCACCAAATGGCTAAGGCAAGAAAATGCCAACTTTCTAAACATTGTGGGGTTAGCCCTTACCTACAAACACCTTGGGCCTTAGACAATTGTACACACAAAACAACATAAGGTGATAGTGAGATTTAAACACTTCTTTACTTATGCATGAGGTAAATTTTACTCAATAATCATGACCTCAAATTTGTTTTAGTAATGACTGAACACAAACGTTAAAAGAAAGGACAATCCACATTCAACTCGATGGATATACAGTGAAAAATATTTGAAAAACATGTATAAAATATGGAAAGATATATCAAATATACATTGTGATAACGCAAAATTTGTACATGAACTAGGCTAAAATTGCATCTTCACCCATTGCTGTTTACGATTATTTGACGCAAAAATTAGATGAGTGATTTTTTTGAAAGAATGATATTTAAAAGATAATGAAAAACCTGAAATGGATCACAGGCCAGAGCGGTGTCTACCTTGTCAACTCATTCATTAGTCTTTATATATCCTTTTTTAAAAAAAAACATCACTCCTCATATTTTAGTCGAATAATCGTAAACAGCGTTGGATTGTTTAACAACCATCACACTGAGGCTTTGCTTTAGCAAAAAGAACCATGAATAGTGCACTGTTATAGAAGTCCAGTGACAATACACTACATGAGCCAGAATCCTCAAACAGGACGGTTGCTGTGGGACACACCCAATTTACAAAAGAAAGGTCAGGAACACAACGCCATTATCCATGTGGCAGGAGGACGATGTGATCCAGAGGGAGCCCTAACAAGCTTTTGTGTAAGTGAAAACAAAGATCTGTTGCATCATGTTTTAAAAAGAACTAAGCATTTCGTACTCCTAGGCAACTCTGGTGTCTTAGCAGTGGCAATAATATGCAATGTACCAAAAGCGCAAACTTTAACCCCTTCGGTGCTCATGACGGCTGGGAGCCGTCATGAGACACAGTGGGCGTGTGCTCATGACGGCTCCCAGCCGTCATGGCACCCACCCACGGGGTAAGCGCTGGTGCTCCCCCCGTGGGATGCCCTTTAACATGCCCCCACCAGGGAAGGCAGGGGAAGCCCTCAAAATGTCGCCTCAATATGTTTTGGGCCCTTGCCTGTCGCGGGTACTTGGGCCTCCCAGACGAGTGAGGCACCGTTTTTATCAGTAAACCTGGGGAAACGCTGCGTGGTAGGAACTTTGTGTCAGCCCGGTGATGTCACAACTTTCCCGCGCAAAAATGTGTGAAAAAGTGATTTTTTCAACTATATTTGAGGTTTGCAGGGGGATTCTGGGTAAGGAAACGTTGGGGGATCCACGCAAGCCATACCTCCATGGAATCCCCCGGGTGTCTAGTTTTCAGAAATGTGTAGGTTTGGTAGGTTTCCCTAGGTGGCCGCCGAGCACCGGGCCAAAAGCCCAGGTGACCCCCCTTGCAAAACCAGGTCGTTTTGGCACCTCAATACGTTTTGGGCCCTTGCCTGTCGCGAGTACTTGGGCCTACCAGACGAGTGAGGCATCATTTTTATCGGGAGACCAGGGGGAATGCTGGGTGGTAGGAAATTTGTGACAGCCCGGTGATGCCACAAATTTCCCACACAAAAATGTGTGAAAAAAGTGATTTTTCAGCTAAATTTGAGGTTTGCAGGGGATTCTGGGTAAGGAAACGTTGGGGGATCCACGCAAGCCATACCTCCCTTGAATTCCCAGGGTGTCTAGTTTTCAAAAATGCATAGGTTTGCTAGGTTTCCCTAGGTGCCGGCAGAGCTAGGATTAAAAAAACTACAGCTAGGCACTTTGGAAAAAAAAAGGGTAATTTTTCACTGTGAAATTGTAGTGTGTCCACGTTGTATTTTGCGCCGTTTCCTGTCGTAGGCACTAGGCCTACCCACACAAGTGAGCTACCCTTTTTCTCGGAAAGCTTTGGGTAACACGGGGTGGGTGGAAATTTGTGGATCCACGCAGATTCCAGAACTTTCCACTACAGAAATGTGAGGAAAATGTGGTTCTTTTGACAATTTTTTAGGTTTGCCAGGGATTCTGGGTAACAGAACCTGGTGAGAGCCAGTCAAGTCACCCTATCCTGGATTCCCCTGGGTGTCTAGTTTTCCAAAATGTATAGGTTTGCTAGGTTTCACTAGGTGCCTGCAAAGTAAGGGTTCAAAAACTACAGCTAGGCACTTTGCCAAAAAAGGGTCATTTTTCACTGTGAAATTGTGGTGTGCCCACGTTGCGTTTTGCGCAGTTTCGTGTCGTGGGCACTAAGCCTACCCACACAAGTGAAGTACCATTTTTCTCGGAAGACTTTGGGAAACGCGGGGTGGGTGAAATTTTGTGAATCCATACAGATTCCAGAACTTTCCACCACAGAAATGTGAGGAAAACGAGTTTTTTTGGACAATTCTTTAGGTTTGCAAGGGATTCTGGGTAACAGAACTGGGTGAGAGCCAGTCAAGTCAACCCATCCTGGATTCCCCTGGGTGTCTAGTTTACCAAAATGTATAGGTTTGCTAGGTTTCCCTAGGTGCCGGCAGAGCAAGGGTTCAAAAACTACAGCTAGGCACTTTGCCAAAAAAGGGTCATTTTTCACTGTGAAATTGTGGTGTGTCCACGCTGCGTTTTGCGCCGTTTCCTGTCGCGGGCACTAGGCCTACCCACACAAGTGAGGTACCATTTTTCTCTGAAGACTTTGGGGGAACGCGGGGTGGGTAGAATTTTGTGAATCCACACATATTCCAGAACTTTCCACCACAGAAATGTGAGGAAAACGTGTTTTTTTTTGGACAATTCTTTAGGTTTGCAAAGGATTCTGGGTAACAGAACCTGGTGAGAACCAGTCAACTCACCCCATCCTGGATTCCCCTGGGTGTCTAGTTTTAAAAAATGTATAGGTTTCCTAGGTTTCCCTAGGTGCCGGCAGAGCTAGAGTTCAAAAACTACAGCTAGGCACTTTGCAAAAAAAGGGGAATTTTTCACTGTGAAAATGTGGTGTGTTCACGTTGAGTTTCCTGTCGTGGGCACTATGCCTACCCACACAAGTGAGGTACCATTTTTATCGGGAGAGTTAGGGTAATTCAGCTTTGTAAAGCAAATGCTATTACTTTTTGACTTTCGATGCATTTCTGCCTTCCAAATTAAAGACAATGTGTAAAAAAGAAGTCATTTTGAGATATGACCCATAATTCTCATGCTAGTATGAGTATTCCCAATTTCAGAAATGTGGAAATATCTACTGTTTCTAAACTCTATATTTTGTTCCCATTTCAGAAATACATAGGTGTCTTTCAAACCGATTTTTCCATGTATACATTTTCACAGAATAATTGCTATATACCCGGTACATAATAAAAAAACATTGCAAGTCTCACCTCAGTTTTTGGCTCTGGGTTCGTCAGGTTCTTGGTGAACCTCCAAGTCCTATATATCACCACAACCAGTAAGGTCCAGCGGATGTAACAGTATATTGCCTTCAAAGAGCTGTCATAATTAGAAGAAGTTACAGGTGAAAACATTGCCACAAAAGGCTGTTTTTTCAATTAATTTTCAATTTTGCCTATATTTAACTGTTGGTTTCTATAAAGAAACCTTGAAGGATCCCCACAAATGACCACTTGCGGAATTGAGAATTTGGTCTACTTTACTAAAATGTATAGCTTTCCAGGATCCATTATTGCTTTCATATCCATTTCTACCATTAACTGGAAGGAGGTTGCAAGCACAAAAAATAGCAAAAATAGGCTATGTCCCAGAAAAATGCCAAAATTGTGTAAAAAATTTAGTTTTTTTGACCAAATGCCGTCATTCCCTAAAAGCTGGGAAAATGGTGATTTCAGCCCCACAAACCCTTTTTTGATACCATTTGCAGGGAAAAACCCAGACGCTTTCATTTGCAGCACTTTTTTCCCAATTTTTCACAAAAAAAACAACATTTTGCTGCATTTTGGCTAATTTCTGGGCCCCGTCCAAGGGAATCCACAAACCCTGGGTACCTTTAGAATCCCCATGATGTTGGAAAAAAAGGACGCACATTTGGCGTGGATACCTTATGTGGTCAAAAAGTTACAGGGGCCTAAGCGCAAACTACCCCAAATAGCCAAAAAAAAGGCTTAGCACAGGGGGGGAAAAGGCCTAACAGCGAAGGGGTTAAAGACCATAAGATTTGGTCTTACATGCTTGTTTTCTGTGAAGATGCACTCTGAAAAAACAGTTTATTTACACGGGGAAGGCCAAAGCAACTTAATTACAAAAGCAGCAAGAGTGACCTTGATATAATGTAGCACGAAGGGTTTGGCAGCACGCTGCTTCTCAAGTTGTAAAAAAAAAACGTAACAGCTAATCCTGATTGCAAGCATTTTCCACCAGACTTGTTGGCTGTGTTTATTGTGTTTTTGAAGCGTGCAGGCAAAAGCAAAGACTGAAACTGTCCCGTTTCGTTTTTTACAGAAAGGAATCACAATGGGCTCCAGAATCCACTTCTAAACAAATAAAAATTACAAATACTCACAGGAAATAGCAGCTTTGTAAATTACCATGAACTCTGCGCTTCACCACCAATTCTAAAATTCCTTATTTATTTAAGTTCATCCCTTGCTTTCAGAACAACATGAGCAATCTAGAAAAGCCTGTCCTGCTCCTTTGATTTGGTGCACGAGTACAAATCCCTAATAACCTCGACAACTGATAAGTCGGAATCAAAACCTTTTGTCGTGCCCCCTAAGCTAAATTCATAACCGTTGCGCCATGTGAAAGTACATTGGAGTTTGCGGATCATTCAACTCAAAAGTCTTTTTCCTTCACCCTTGCAGAATTCACCAAATCCTTGTCCGTGAAAGAACCCCCCAAAGAAAGTGTGGGTTCGAAACGCATAGACCGGGATCAACAGGGATTCTAGTTCAACCAGTATCAATATGGACGTATAAATTCATTTGTCTAAAGAAACAATTGGAAGCCCATATTAGATACATTTGAACCCTTTATACGTACCAGTACTAAGAACACTTTCTGTGAATGTTATGCTCTGGTCTTGTAAAATCTTGGATTGGTGAAGATGCAATTTTAGCCAAGTTCATGTACAAATTTTGTGTTATCACAATGTATATTTGATTTATCTTTCCATATTTCACACATGTTTTTCAAATACTTTAAACTGTATATCCATCTACTTGAATGTGGATTGTCCTTTCTTTTATCCCACCAAATGTGAAAGTTTAAAAAACGTTTGTGTTCAATCTTCAATTCAAAGTATGCTTTATTCGAAATTCATTCATAAAAGCAAATACAAATATACAATAAAAACAATTCATTCAACATTTTAAAAAATAGAATTAAATTCCAATCAATGATATCAGAATACAAGACATACTTGATTACTGATCCTATTTATGTAACATACTGTTCTATTAAACAAAAGAAAATTTAGTAAGAATGGATTAATACAGGGGTAGTTTTAAAAAGGTATATAAGTTAAGATGCAGACAAAATGACATGACAGAGAATAGTCAGATGACTAGCAATCTCTCTCTAAACAAGAGAATAGTCAAATAACTAGCAGTCTCTTTCTGAGCAAGAGAATAGTCAAGTGACTAGCAGTCTCTGTCTTATCGACCATGCCCACCCTAGGTACTTTGCAGTGGCCACTGAAATCCAAGTCAAAGTGCTGGTGCATATAATACGCAAAGCGACAATACTACTGGTGGTCCCCAGATTTTTACACATCGGGGACAACCAGATGCGCCTTGGAGCAGCGTAAGCTTTGCACGAAAATAAAAAATGGCCGATTGATTCTTTAGTAATACCACAAACAGGGCAGCTGCCACAGGATCCACCTTCCCACTTAGCTGTCAGATATCTGAGGGGAAGAGCGCCTGCTCTAAGTTGGAAAAGGAGCTTTCTTTCTCCTGGCTTGGTTATAATGTCCCAGTAGGGTTCTAAACAGGGATACATCTTGGCCTCTAGGAATTCTCCAGTCATAGATCCAACACTGGAGCTACTCCAATGTCGGGAGGCAACCATCTCCCAGTAAATGTCTTTTAGAGTGCTTTTAGATG
Organism: Triturus cristatus; assembly: GCF_964204655.1. Taxonomy (NCBI): domain Eukaryota; kingdom Metazoa; phylum Chordata; class Amphibia; order Caudata; family Salamandridae; genus Triturus; species Triturus cristatus. Next base: position 993,533,082 of record NC_140579.1, read on the forward strand.
GAAAAATTGCTCTCTCCGGGTCTTCCCAAAGTGAACACAAACCAAGCTCAGTCAAAGTTGTCTTAAGTGATTTTAACCACCCAATTTTGTGGAATACATCAGATCTTATAATGTCTAAAAAGCCCTCGGCATAGTGAGAGAGCACAGGAGTTGTCCATAACCTGCGCCAATATAAGATCGGACGGAGCCTAACCAAATCTGAAACTGCTCTTCTGCCCAAATCATATTTGAGGGGCAACAGAGGGGTGCTTTTAGGGACACCCGTTATAGCCCTGAAAAATGTATTTTCAGAGGATTGAAGCACAACCACTTTCTCAAAGCTCCAGAGCTCAGCACCATAAAGGGCGGAGCCTAGAGCCTTTGCTTCATAAACCTGAAGGGCTGGTTTTACTGGTTTGGTTAAGGATTTTCTATGCTCTGCACAAATAGCACCGGTAAATTGCCTATGTCTAAGTGTGGCAATATCAATATGGTGCCGCCAACTCTTATCTCTAGAATTATGTAAGCCTAAGTATGTGAAAGTATTCACTACTTCTAGCAGGCGGTCGTTCAAAGTAATTTTAGATTTAAAATTACGATGGGGATTAAAAATCATAGGTTTTGTTTTGGCTGAATTAACTTCTAAGCCATATTCCCCACAAAATTGATCAAAAATAGACAAGGCACGCTGCAAGCCACTAGGGGTTTTAGATAAAATGAGCGTATCGTCTGCAAACATTAAAATAGGGATTTTAATCCCAGCTAAAAAGGGAGCATCCACTTGGGCAGAGAGCATGCGGGCAACAACATCATTGATGTACAAAGTGAAAAGAACGGGAGCCATTGAACATCCTTGTCGAACTCCTCTCTCAACTGGGAAGTCCACAGTTACCGAGCCTAGTCCCCCCCACTGGATTCTTGCAAAATTGGATTCGTGGAGTCTCATTATCAGGGATAATAAGTCACTAGGTAGTCCCTGTTTCTTAAGGACCAACCATAGCTTAGACCGGGGGACAAGGTCGAAGGCAGCCCGCAGGTCTACAAAAGCCGCATACAAGCTGCCCTCACCCAGTACGACGGTCCTCCATTGCAACAGGGTGAAACGAAAAACCTGGTCCACCGTACTTGTGGACCTTCGAAATCCTGCCTGGAAGGGTGAGAGGGCATTAGTCTCCTCCGCCCAGTCCAAAAGCCTATTGACAATCACACGCCCCACAATCTTTTGAATAGTGTCAATGAGGCTTATCGGTCTATAATTGCCCGGCTGGGACCGGTCACCTTTCTTGAAGATAGGTATAATTACAGCACCCTGCCAGGAAGTTGGTACCGCTGCACCCAATGCAATAGCATTCATGAGAAGGTGAATGTACTTACACCAGCGCTCTTTATCATTTATAAATACATCAGCTGGGACACCATCGAGACCAGGAGCACGTCCCGAAGCTACTGAGCTAAGGGCCATCATAATTTCATCAGCACCAAAGAGGTTGTCTTGGAACTGGTTTACACTAATGTCTGGCCCTGACACAACGTTGTTTGGCTCAGCATACTGGTTTTTAAAGAATTTTACCCATTCTTCTTCTGGGACGTTGTTGCTTGGGGGACCAGGTAAACCTGAACTTCCCCATTTGACAATGTGCCAAAATAACCGAGAATCCTTCCTATCACTAGCTGCCTTTAACTCAGACCAGTGGTGCTCATCCCAGGCTTTCTTTGCCTTGGATATACTAGTTTTGTAATCTTTTCTGGCAGATTTGATTACAGTAGATTGCCCACCCTTAATGGCATTACCTAAAGCCAGTCGTGCATCCCTACACTGATCGTTATACCATTTTGCAGATTTTGGGGCTCTAGCTCCTTTGTTTTTCACAGGTTTAAGGAAATAAGCTTTGATTGTGCAAAAAAGGGTGTTATGAATTCCTATGATCTTGTCCAAGCCAGTACTAAGTGATTTAGAGTGCTCTATGGCCAATATTGCTTTATCAACCTGTTCGCTAATATTAGCGATGGCCTGTTGGTTAGTCACTATATTTTCCCACCTTAATCTACGCATGTCGTTGGTGGGGACAGTCAGGGGAGGGACCATCTCAGTGTGGCCAATGGGCTGATTAATATGGGAGCACCATTTATGAACTGCGCACAGGGGGTTGTGATCACTCTCTATCCGCCAGACAACTTCCATGTCGCAGATCAAGGACCATAATTTAAGGCTACATAAAACGTAGTCGATCCTGCTGTTATATCGCCCGTTGTCAAATGTACTGGTCCCATTTTTGTCACTACGGGTTCTTCCATTTAGGGCTCTTAGACCCTTTTCATAACAAAGGGCATTTAGACTAATCACGTCATCAGTCCAACGCACAACCGGGGTGAGCTCCAGTTTAGGAACTCCCCATTGTCGGTCCTCTCCGTCCCCAAAAAGATCATCGTCATTAACTAAGGGTTCGAATGTTCTGTTGAAGTCACCCGCTATAACAATATTGTTGTTTAAAGAATGGGTATCAAGGAGACAACCCAAGGCTGTTAAGACCTCAGTCCTCCCTCCCCCGTTACTCCTAACATAGACATTATAAATATCCAACATTCCTGATTTGTCTAACTTTATCTTAATAAGTTGAATATCTCTATGGCTGGTATCAATAACTTTGATGACTAACTTTAAACTCTGGCGGACTCAAATAGTTAATCCCCCCATAGGTCTCCCCTTTAAGCCCTTTAACGCAGGAACAAAATAATTCAGGTATCCCTGCACAAAAGATGGTTCACATGACCAAGTTTCCTGGAATATGCATAGATCAAAATTGTTGACAAAACGTATCCAATCTTCAGATTCCAGTTTAGAAGTCAACCCTGCAATATTCCAGGAAAATAACTTCCCCGTTATAACCTCAGTATCGGCCAAAAGGCTGGCAGAAGGCAGAGAATCAGGGACAATGAAGTGATTGGTACAAGTATCTACACTACCTTCAGGTACTTGGATTCTCAACTCACTAGGAGTTGAAAATGTATCAGAAGATGGTTCGACGGGGGCTGATGACGAACCCTTTGGATGATTAAGTCAGACAACATCTTCAAGGTTTGCTAGTGTCTCATATCGGTTACTGAGCGGTATAAAAGGATTGGGCTGGCTGCAAAGTAGGGCCCCTGAGTTAAGAGTAGGAACTGATGGAGGACGAGGATAAAAGTAAGTCAGTTCCCAGGTGGTAATGAGAGACTTCGCATGATTTGTGTGCCAGTTAAGAATGTGGGTCACAGCTCTAGGATCTCTAAAGTTAACTATAACGATGTCCCCGTTTATATTCTTTGCAGTGTTACCCAGCCAGGGTAGACGCCGAACATGTAAAATTTCCCCGTTTATATATGAGGGAAGAGGGCGATTCTGCCCAAGCCAGTGAATCACTTTATTTTTTAACTGGAAATGGCCCTCAGCCACACCATCCTTTAGAGTTGGAACACCCGCGAGAACAACTACCAAGGGGACAGCTTCTGGTGGCAATTCGATAGAAAAAAACCTGCGCATCTTTGTAATAGAGATTGGAGTATTAGCTTTGCTATCGCATATTATGCCTTTTTGTGTTGCATTGTTCCCTCCCAGTGTAACTCTTTCTTCATTTAAAATGGTGGGTTGCATTAACTTCGGGAGATTGGTTCTTCCTACATTGTTGTGAATTGCATTATTAGTGTTTGAGTGATTTTGAGAAATGAGCTTTGGTGGTACTACAATGGGGGGTAATACGACAGAAGCTGGAACAATAGGGGGCGCTATGATTGGCTTAGCAAGATTCCTGATTAATTCCCTATTATTATCTATTAACAGCTCTACTTTATCAAGCCTTTTGTCAATGGATTTTAAACTCTCAACAATAGGTGACATAAGGGATTTCAATAGCTGTTCTATATGACCCAATAACTCTGTAGTAGTTGTATCTTTTACAGAACAAGATGCAAACGTAATTTGGGGCAGTGGGTTGACGGCAGAAAATGTAGGACCTTTGTCAGTAGAAACCATGTCGGAGTTACGAATAGTTTTTTTTTTGTTCTTTAGCAGCTCAGAATCAACCTTTCTCCTTTTTCTAGGAATTGGACCTGAATTTTTGGCTTGCCTGGATAAATTAGCCTTTTGAGGTAAAGGCTTAGTACCTTGAGGAGGTGACCCGTTTAGTGACCCGTTTAGTACAGCTGATTCAGGAGATAAATTAAGGGGTATAAGTGAAGCAATTGCAGACATGTCCTTAGGTGACTCAATTATGGAGCTTAAATTTCGAGATGGTATTGGGGAGTCGACATTACTAGAAATACATAAAACTTCTTTGTGGGAGAGTCCACTCCCAGCTGGGGAAGTGTCTAAGTGAAAGGGGGCCACGGGGAGAGGCGTATTTTGGATAAGCTCAATAGAGCTACGACGCTTCGCCCTTAATTCCGCAAGAGTGGCATCCCGTTCGTTCCCCGAGATGACTTTAAATAAATAACCATCAAGGGTCCCCTTGCTTACACCATCAGCCATATTAATAGTGCTAAAGCAATAACCTGCTACAGATGATACATACAACCAGACCCACAAAAACAAACCAATGTATGATTTACATATACTACATAATCATTCCAAGAGAAAAAAACAAAAAACGAAATAGGAACAGTACAATCCAAAGATTAGAGAGTAGGCCCGGCCCGGCCTCTCTCGGCTCCGGAGGGCTACAGAGGGCCCGCCCTTTGCCCGGGCTTAGCCCGGCGCTGCCCGCGCACTTCCCGCGACGCGGGGACTGAGTGCAAATTTATGCGCCTCCGTGCGCGATTATGACGAAGGCGGACTTCCGCCGCTAAGACTCCTGGGGGCTGTAGTCCCTCCTACGCTCTGCGGCCGGGATGGAGTAAGGCTGCGGCGGCGGCAGGAGGGCTAAGAAGGTGACCAACAACAGCTCCGGGACCAAGTACGAGGTAAGGCACGGGTAATAGCAGGATACCAGTAAGTTCTGAGGACGCCCGCTCTGCCGGGGCTGAGTGCAAATTTATGCGCCTCCGTGCGCGATTATGACGAAGGCGGACTTCCGCCGCTAAGACTCCTGGGGGCTGTAGTCCCTCCTACGCTCTGCGGCCGGGATGGAGTGAGGCTGCGGCGGCGGCAGGAGGGCTAAGAAGGTGACCAACAACAGCTCCGGGACCAAGTACGAGGTAAGGCACGGGTAATAGCAGGATACCAGTAAAATCTTCACTAAAACAAATTTGAGGTCATGATTATTGAGTAAAATGTACCTCATGTATTAGTAAAGATGTGTTTAAATCTCACAACCATCTGATGTTTTGTGTATACAACTTTCTAAACGTGGCATTTTCAGAATGGTTATTGAAAATCCAACTGGATCATAAATTAGGGTTTTAAATTAGGATTCCAGAGATATCAAACTTGAACCAATTATATATTCCCATTTGGAAATTATCCTTATAAAATGTAATAAGGTACTCCCGACATTATCCTATGGGAGATGTAGGCCTTGCAGTAGTGAACAACGTATTTAAGAGTTTTTCACTACCAGGGCATGAAGAACTTAAAAGCAAATGTCATGCTTTTTAAATGCATTACACCCTGGCCCTCAGGGAAGTCCATGGCCTACTCTAGGGGTGACTTATGTATTATAAAGGAATATTTGGCCTAGCAAAAGGTTTATTTCTCCAGGTCAAAGTGGGAGTTTAAACTGCAAACACAGGCTCTGCAATGGCAGGCCTGAGCCATGTTCAGAGGCCTACTTAAGTGAATGGCACAATCAATCCTTCAGGCCCACTAGTAACATTTAATTTACCGGCTCTGGGCGCATGTATGCATATTTAGAGGAGAGAACACATACACTTTAGCTGTTATTAGTTTTAATGTGCACAGAATCCTAAGGCCAACAAAAATTAATTCAGCAAAAGCAGGAAGGCAAAACATTTGGGAGTGACCCTGCAAAAAGGGTAATTTCCAACACTGAGTTTAACCGTAATTTGATATTTCAATCAACTCTCAAACTTATTTGAGATTTAAAGTTGGGCCACCTTCCCACAAGGCCTAGAAAGCTGTGCTCTCCTTCATTTTCTATGCTGGCTAGGAACTGTGGAGCGATCGTAGATTCGCCCATAATATATACGGCTAGGAACTAGTTAGTAAAGAATGGAATCTGACTTATTTTAGAGGCTGTGGTGACAGAAAAAACAGTTTGGCGAGAGACTGATTTTATTGGGAGAATACTTTCTTCTTTTGTTGGGTTAGAACACATTTTAGTTGTGGCACAGTTCACAGATACCTTATTGCAAGATGTGTTTTTTTTTTATACAGAGAAACGGGTATCAACATGTACATTGTGCATCCAGTGTTCTGTGCTGAACTTCACTTTTCACAATTTCATTAGCAGGCAAGAAACATGTGCAAAATGCCACTGTCACTCTTTTGCTGCTTCAAGGCACGTTAGACTGAGTCATTTTTTAATTCTGGAGGTGGTCCTAATGAAACGGAACTTTTCATAGTGCTTAAAGAAGCTTGTTAGATTTTGTTCGTCTTGTTAGATTTTGCATGCACAGTGCTTCCGCTGTGCTTGTGAAATCTATTGTATTGAATATATCTGAAAAAATGGCTTACTTGTGATGTGTCCTTGTGCTTGTCACTTTACTTTTCCTTTGTTTCTATTGGTTGAAGTGCTCTACCTTGTGTGTTTCTCTCTTATCAGTATCCCGTGGCCCAAGTATTCATTCTCATCCGCTCCGCTCTGCTTTGGCGGCTGGAACCTCTTTTTTATTATTTCATTAAGGCTGCACAGAGTTTGTTGTTCGCTGTTTACCTTTAGTTATCTTGCTGTGGCTGTACGCATTTACAGAGTCTGGCTGCATACATATACAGCCAGTTGCCAGGGCTTTTTTCGTCACTCAAATGTGCAGAGAGCTGTAAAATGTTTACAGAAGGGGTCGCTGGCCGCTGGCTCCTCTCTCCTCTCTTAAACAAGGCTGGGCAGAGCCATTTACAAACAAAATCTATTTGGACCAGGAGTTTGACGATCTACTTGAACAAAGTAACGAAAATGGGGGCTTTCTAATTAAATTTGCACTTGATTGAAATGGGCTGCATTGGTGCGCTTGGTTACATTAATCGTGCAGAGAACACTTTACTCAATCACAGGGTATGTAACTGGAGCTAAAAATATAGGGAAGCATATACTTGACTGCTTAAGGTAGAAAGGTGGTTTGTTCCCTTTTATTTTACTTATTATAAATTCCATTGTTTTCAGTTCCTTCAATATTAACCAATTTTGTGTGTTAGTATTTGCTGTGCTGTATTAACAGTTGTAATTTATTGTTGCTGCTGCGTGATGGATGGACAATTATTTCAGGTTTAATTCAAGATGTAGTTTGCAGCGAGGCACAGCAGAATGGAAGCTAAGCAATGAGCTAATATTTTGCATTGGGATTGTATGCAGCTTTGCTCTTAATTTATTGCTGAATCCTGGCGACGCATACGGGATTAAGGGGATAAGTTTTGCCTGAGATACATTTTGTAGGCTGTCCTATTACTCTTCCTCCATAAACTCGGGCAAACCTTTTAACGGCTTTAGCGACAATATCTGATTTTTGTTTCTTTGCGAGAATTCTGTCTCCAGGTCAACTTTTCATCAATGAGAACGCCTAAATACTCACATCTACTTAATTTGTCAATTGCTGTATTGCCAATTCACAAAGTTCGTTGCTTGCATCAGTTCCAAAACACATTACTTTGGACATGGACAAAAAGGCGTTTGAAGAATTAAGCTGTTTAACCATTTCAAATAATGACTTGTATTTTTGCATTATTCATTTTCGTAGCAAGTATACACTTACCGAGAAGTTAATGATTTTTTTAACCAAGGAATACAATCCGAGTTTTTTTTTCTCACTGTAAGCAATGTCTTCTAAAACACCAATTTAGACAATTTAAATGGACATTTATCCAACAAAACAAATACACCAGATGGTATGAATAAACATCAATTCAAACTTTTAAATTGGCTACAGTGATCTAGGAAGGGTTTGCTGTTTGTAAAGCATTAAATAAATACAATCAATAAAATGTATTTTTCATATCGAGTTGAAACTTGACAAAAATAATATTTGACAGGAAGCAGTCTACCTAGAGAGTCATTTAGCTCCAGGTGCTAGAAACAAATTGAGCAAACTGAAATCTTTTTTCTATTTTTGGTCAATGACTTACCACCAGCATTTACCTGGTCGCAACAGCTCAAGCACAAGTAGTGGACTCAAATGGGTACAAGAAACCCCTGAGGCAAATTATATATTCTGAAGTGTGTTTTTTTGCCGGATTTACTTCCTGGTTCTAAATGACCTAATTAGAGAAATTCATAGTTTAGGGTTCCTATTGTTGTTTTGTTACCATTATGCCTTCTACAGGGCTAAAGTTGCTGGCTGGAATATCTGTAACCATGTCTTTCGCATCTAAGTTCAGATAGAGCATGAAACGGACTTTTCAACAGATTAAACTAGAGCTGTGGAAAACACTATTCAGCCTATTTTATACACTGTAAGCATGTTCTATGTCTGTGTAGTGTTATTCTCATTTTTGTCTAAACTCAGGATATTAATAAAACGGTGTGAGAACAGAAACACGTAGGTTGAAATTCCAGCAACAAAGGTAGGTAAAATTCTCTCTCCGTTTCTGTTCTAAGACTGAAGAGAGTTCTGTTCAAATTTTTAGGAGTTACGTGGTGTCATCTTGTATGAAGAAATGCGTATGGAGACGAAAACATATCGAAACAGCTCAGACAGGTGGCTTCAGTTAATGAAATATTTTTTAGATTTTGCCTGCACAGAGCTTGCGCTGTGCTTGTGAAATCTATTGTATTCAATATAAATCTTAAAAGGGGATTACATCCCGATCCCTTGCTTTTCATTGGTTCCAGTGCTTGCCACAGTGTCTATTGGCTGTAGCATACTATTTCCTGTTCTTCCTCATGTGTTTGCTCTTATAATTCACCAGAGGCCCAAGTAGTCCTTTTCATCCACGTTGGTGGAACTTCTTTTATTCCGTTTCATATGCACCGTGTATTTGGTTTAGGTTTACCTAATTTCTCTGCCTGCATGCATTTGAAGTATGCTTGTAATCTCTCCCTGCCTGCACGCATTTGAAGCGTGCTTGTCATCTGCATGTTTTTCACGGTGCCCACTCTGGTATGTGAAGCCCCTCCCTTTCATGTGCTCACGAGCCAGCCTTTTATCTGCAACCCCACTCCACTATGGTTCTCCTGTGGGTACCCACTGCTGCAGGCAGCGCAAACAGTACCACACAGCTCGCGACTTCATGTCTATGTGGTGCAATCTTCATCATTTATTTTGCACAATATAATATTTATTTACAAAAATAACTTCCTTCAATATTTCATTTAATGTATCTCGGAACATAGAGTGAACTTAAATTATAGAAACATTAAAAGATGCAAATAAATGTATATTTTCCCCAAGGTTTAATATTGAGTGGTCTACTCTGGGTAAGCATAGATGGCGACCTCGCTAACAGACACCCCACGCAGTAGACTAAATAACGTAAAACCTTTCATGCCGTACCAAGGCCAGGCACAATGTATTACATTTCTGCCCAACCCTCGTTCTGCCCCAACTTCCCATGTCCATAGACTAGAACAATTTGACTGACCCCAACATGGTCGCTCCTCTCGTTTGCTGTCTAGATGCTTTTGCGCAAACTCAGAAATTAATCGTTAGTTGACAGTCCTTCATCACAGTTTATGACTCAACTTTTCAGATTGCGCTTTGAAGTTGTTGTAGTACTAGACAACGTGTATGAGTGCCTTGTGCGTTATCCTGCGAGTCTGCTGGACACTGGTGTGTTACACACCGTGAGAACACATGCAGGATGGGGTTCTGCCTGCTTCTACAGTTCATGCTACACCTGATGCCTTCCTGCTCACCAGGCAGTGGGTATGTACCTACTTCTGTCAAGCATACACGCCTTTCAACCTATTCTAACTCGATCTGATTCCCTCAACCTACTCTCAGACCAGGCCTGAGGAGGAATGCCCGGGGCCCGCTCCATCCCCCTGACACACTCACCTCGTGCCTTGACCAATGCTGAAGGACTTCCCACATCTTGCCTCAGAGGGATGAGAACTATCCTGCGCCTATCCCTCCATGTAGTCCACATAGGAGGGTAGCAATTTTTAATTTTATGCTGAGCCAGCTAACAGTATTTTTTTTCCCAATGAACACCAACCATGCAGTGCAAATGTGCAGAGGGGTGTTTGTGCCCTTCACAGTGGCCAAGTGAGGGAGGTACTTTGCTTAGCCAGAGCTATTGGCTTTGCCAATGTTGTGAGAAAGTGGCTCTGCATATACTGTTCCCAATTAGGTACAGTGTGTACAGAGTCCACAGACCCCAGAGGTTTGGCAGAGGCTAAAGTTAGATATAAACTTACTCTCTAAAGTGGTAGCTTGGTCGAGCAGTAAGGCAGTATCAGAGGACAGTGTAAAGCATTTTGATGTACACAATCAGTCAGCAAATGGTCTCACACACTCAATAACTGAACTCTAGGCCAATGGTTTATATATAAAAAATGTATGCTTGTTTTATTTTAGAACCAACAATTGGTATTAAAATATACTTTCTCAGAATGAGATGCTTTATATAAATACTTTTGCAATATGCAATTGGCTTTTGTAGAAATTTACAAGTGGTTGCAATAGGCAACACAGTTTTAAACACAATAATGCATTGAGTTCAATGGAAGTTTCAAGTTATTTGCAGTAGATTACTTTTTGGATTACTTTTGGAATTCCAGGACTGGATCCTAGATTCAGTCCTGGGACAGTACTTAGAAACAAGTGATAAAAGTCGACTTAATTACTGTGATGATTTTTAGACAATATTTTGCTATTTTAAAAGTTGACACTTCGAAAATATTTCATAGAAAACAGTCAATGATTCCCTATGGCAGAAAATTCAAGTTGCAGGTATAGTATGTTCTAGTTACTTTTGTAATCCAGTACTGGGTGTCTAGACTCAGTACTGGAACCTTTATCCAAAACAGGTAAGTAATTACGTTTTCAGAAATTATACGATTTTTAAAGAATATTTAAAGTTTGCAGAAATTGCCAGAAGAAATTTCACAGAAAAATAGTCAATGGTTTCCTATGGGAGAAAATTGGGTTACTGGTAAGTACAGTTGTAAGTATTTTTCAGAGTCAGTGCTTGGCACCAAGATCCAGCACTGGGAGCTCACCTAATAGCAGGTGAGTATTTTCGTTTTTTCATTACTCGGCTGATTTTTGGTGAATATTTTACGTTTTGAAAAGTCCACACTTAGAAGAAATGTCACAGTCAATGTTACCCTATGGAGAAAATTGAGTTATCGGTTTAAAGGTAAGTACTCGACTAGCAGAGTTAAGGTTCAGGGCATAGACTCAGGGGTCTCCCAGGGTCAGGTAGGTACAGTTGGTTCACCCTCAGCGGCACAAGGGCGGCCGGGTGCAGAGAGAGTTAGGCCCAATGTTATCCTATGGAGGTAGGGGGGCCTTGGTTGGTGGCTGCTGACTATCGGGCCACGCGGCTGTGGAAGCTGGGCTCCTGGTCACTTACTCAGGGCAAGTGTGGAAGTGGATAGGTGTAGAGGTTGCACTGCCAGGACCACTCGGGCGGCTGGGTGCAGGGTGCTTTTGAGCCTTCGGGTGCTCAATTGATTTCAATGGGAAAGCTCTGGTTTAGAATAAGACTGCAAGCTCGGGACGAAGATTCTTCAGGTGCCACCACCACTTCGAGAGGTAAGTTGGGTAGTTGGAGGATAGGTAGGTACCCCGGGATTGGGCACAGGGGGCCATGGGGCGCCGGGTGCAGGGGTGCCTTTTGGTGTCGGGAATCTTACCCTCTGTTGATCGCGGTTGGGGGGGCACCTGGTTCTGAGGCTGCAGGCTTCTTCAGGAGTTTCGAGGGAGGTCCTTGGGTGCCGGACTCGGGGTCACAGTCGCCGTGGGGTTGTCCTCGTGGTCTTTGTTCACTCCGGCACAGGCCAGGCTTGGCGGGTGCAGAGTGTGCTGGGTTCGCGGTTCTGGGCTGCTGCCAGGGATTAGAAGTAGATTTTGAGTAGAGCCTCTACTCATGGGAGTCCCAGGGGCTTAGAGCCAAAAGGTAGTCAGGTAGTCAGGTCCTCCGGGGTTTGTGAGGTTGCTGGCCACAAGAGATGCCGGTTTGGAGCAGGAGCAGGTTCGAGGGTCAACAGGCCGTTAGGGCTGGGGCCAAAGCAGTTGGTGTCTTCCTCTTCCTAGCAGCTGCAGGGCAGGTCTTTTTTCTTCTAGCTCTTCTTCGGATTTCGGAATCTGGAATCTGGAGAAGGAAGGTTCAGGGTGCCCCTAAATACTAGATTTAGGGGTGTTACAGGTAGGTGAAGGGCAGGGACCAATGGGTCCCTGTCCTGGGGTGGGTACACACCCTATCCTGCCTCTCTCCGCTGGGAGGGAGGCAGTAGCCTAATCCTGATTGGGCAGGGCTTCCCATCTTCAAGATGGCGAGAGCCCGGAGATGTGCTTCACCTCGCCTCCCCCACCTGAGGGGTGGGGTTGGCAGGCTGGCACATCCCCTTTCCTTACTTGGGGTTTCCGGCCAAGCTTCCCGCCAGAGTGGGGGGTTGCAGTGGCCTGGGGAAGCTCACAGAGGCGGCATGCCTTTGAAGCTTCCCCCAGCCCATCCTGGGGGAGGAGATTTAGCATCTCGCCCAGGATGTGCATTGTTGCAGGCCCAGGAGAGCAGGGGCTCTCCTACCCAGGGGTCCAGCAACATGTCTGCTGTGTGGCAGCCTAGGCAGCCTCAGACAGACGTGGATTGAAGGTTAGGTTTTAGGGGGCATCTCTAAGATGCCCTCTGGGGTGCTTGGTACATTAAATCCCACACTGGCATCAGTGCGGGTTTAATGTGCTGATAAGTTTGATACCAAACTTCGAAGTCTTCAGTGTTGCCATTATGGTGCTGTGTGGTTCGTGTTTGACGAGCTCTCAGCATCATGTGCTCTTAAATGGCAGCACTGCACTTACAGTGCCCAGGAATGGACCTGGGTACTGTAGGGGCACAGGGCTCTTGCTCCTGTGCCCACACCACTGGCATAGGGCACCCAGCTAGAGGAGTGGCTGATGTATGCCATGGCAGTGTAGGTGGTGGGCATGGCACACAGGGATGTGTGCCATGTCGACTCTTTGTTTTGTCTTGTACCCAGACACCCAGCCTGCATGGGCAGTGTGTGTGTGTGTGTAAGGGTACAGGGCCTCTAAGGGTGGCACAATGAGGGCTGCAGCCCTTTGAGGCCTTCCCTGGCCACAAGGCCCTGGGTACCTAGGGTACCATTTACCAGGGTTTGCCAATTTGGGTTTTGTGTTTTAGGGAAGGAACATAGGCCCTGGGCACCTGATTGGCAGGAGTCCAGGGCACACTCAGTCAAAGTACATTCAGCAATTCAGCAAAAAGTGGTGGCATACCATGCAAGAAAGATGGCACTTTCTCACAAATGTCTTTAAGCTTTGTTGTGGAGCAGCGTGGCTGCTGTGCAGCATGATGAAAATCTATAATGAAAAAGTGTTATATGCATTTGTGTTATCTTATAAATAACCAAGAAGGTATTATGTACAACTGAACGACCCTATTAAAAAAGAATAAACATAAAAAATGTCTTCTAGTTTTTTTGTCCGTGCAATTCTGGCAAATTATTCCTGCCTGATCTAATGCTTATTTGTTGAAGCTTTTTTTTTGTTATGCAAGGGGGATATAAACAGCACTGGTAGTGAGGTGGTGCTGCACTGGTGCAGAGCTGGTGCTGAGGTGGTGTTGTGATGGGGCTCAGGTGCTGCTGAGTAATGCTCAGGTGGTGCGGCGGTAGTGCTGCTGAGTAATGTAGAAGTGGTGCTGAGCAGAGTTGACTGGTGCTGAAGTGGTGTTGCGCTGGTGGTGGAGGTGGTGCTGGGGTGGTGCTGAGGTTGTGCTGTGATGGTGCTGAGGTAGTGTTGCGCTGGTGCTGAGGTTGTGCTGCGCTGGGCTGAGTGATGCTGAGGTGGTGCTTTGCTGGTGCTGCGGTGGTGCTCAGTTGCTGCTGAGTGATGCTAAGGTGGTGCTGAGTTGGTGCAGGGTTGGTGGTGAGGTGATGCTGAGGTAGTGTTGCACTGATGCACTTGTGCTGAGGTGATGTAGTGCTGATGCTCCGGAGGAGCTAAAGTGGTGCTGTGCTGAGTGATGCTGAAATGGTGCTGTGCTGGTGCTCAGTGAGGTCTCACCTGCGCCAAGCACTGCATTGTGGGATAGACATGGGCAAAGATGTCAACATTCACAGCACACTCAAAGCATCTGAATGCACAGCCTAACGGGGGCTATTCTATCCAGTTCAGCAGTAGCACTAGTCATCCATCATTTTGCTGAAATTACATTTAGACTCTGGACTCCACAGATTAAACTGGCTTGTGGAAAAAGAACTCCTTACATGAGCATTCTTCAAAGGAGAGGATGAGCGAGGCGAAGTGCAATTAAATAACCAGCAGCTTGGCTAAAGTGAGCCTGAACTTCTCACCATTTCTGAGGAGAGAGGATGGTAGGGCGGGGAGGGAGGACGGGCAATGGGCGTCCAACAAAAGGTGTTTTTTAATCTAATATTAATTCTGTTTGGCTGGAAATACATCATGTAAAAGTTAATAACTTCAGTTTAGTTGAGATGTACACATAATATGGACAAACTCATGGCAACACACGCTTTATTTGTGCACATACATTGTGTGTACATGATAACCACAAACACAAGATTAATATTTGGCTACACAAGTGGCAATTCACAGGAATACTGCTCACATACACTAAACGTATACACATGTACACAATCCTGGCAACACACCGTGTCTCTGCCACAATCAACATACTGCAAGGCTCTTGGCTTGTCTTGCTGGCTGCCTATCTAGCGGCAGCAGGGTTAATGTCATCATCTCCCTGCTGCTGTGCACACAGGGTGAACTGATGGCCCCCTTTCTTCTCATACCAGCGAATCTCAGAAACGAAAGAGAGAGTAATGTTTAAATAAACAATCAGATACTTGGCCTGGCTTTCAGGTTATTTAGATGGTACCGCGGGTGCCAATGAGAGGCGAGCTATGCTTCAGACCGCCTTGGGGTTAAAGGTTTGCATCTTAGACATGTTGCATGACAGTGAAACTGTTTAGTAGTGCTTAACACTGAACCCCATGTTGTAACCATGATTAGTAGATGCAACTTGATTAAAATTATGTTGTATACGCAGAAGAATGGGTGCGGGCTGGCATGCCGACTGGAATTAGTTTTAGCCACAAAACACTTCAGAAGTAAGATCTTCTGTGCTGTGCCTACCAGTAATATTTATCGATGTATTGTTTGGGATAAGCACCATGGATCAATAAACTTGAAGCCCACTCCCAGGTCTTACAAATAACACAATCTAAACAGAATACTTCTACTAAGCAAAAGCAGAAGTTCACTTATAAGTTACCTACTCATGGGCAAGTTTGATGGGGAGGTGGACGGCAATGTGGGAGGCCAGCACCACTATCGGTTTTTTAGTGTCTGCTGTCTAAAACTAGGCACTCTAGTGTTTTGGCTTATAATGTAAGGTAACCAAGGTAGAGGTACTTAAAGAGATCTGTAAAGAGCAGACTGCTTGCACCGAATGAAAAGTCAGGATATGAAGCCCCGGTGCATGTTGTCTGAAGCCTAAGGCTTAGGCGGGGCTGCATAATCTTATGAATTATTTCTCAAAAAGATACCCGACATGCATGAATCCAAGCAGTAGTCCAGGAGTGTGTGTGTGTGTGTGGGGGGGGGGTGGGGTGGGGGGGTCTCACTTAAAAACACGTTTCGTGCCTGCTGGTTTGGACATCCGAGGTCCTGGCGTATGGAAGTAAAAACATTTCACGTACGGCGCGCGCTCCCCTGCTGCAAGTTGATTACCATTCTTAGCCCATGCAATGTAGAAAATGCCAGTGCACCTCGCAGAACTCCAGGGAGGGCAAGTGCGTGATTATATATGCAACGTGCGGGGCTTGTCTCCAATAACAGGGGTCGAAGTCATGAATTTGAGAAGCCAAGCCCTGAGAGCTGACTCTCTTTACCGGGCAGCGGTAATGCAGCAATTAATGAATGGAGCACCCTTTACGATCCGAGCATTAATTGCTGCATTGCAGCTGCTCCATAAAGACAGTCAGCAAAGCTCAGAAAAGCAAACTCCTCCTCCCCGCCCAGCTCTACCCTGATACTCCATAACTGCCTGCATCCATCAATTTCTCAACAGGACACACATCCACGGGAACTCATAATATATAACCAGCACACATGCTGTATATATAACGAAAGAGAGTGAAGGGTGAGACAGAGAAAGTTGAACGGAAACAGATATTTAAAAGAAACAAAAACAAGGCACACTGCAACCCCATCCCACAAGCACAAGAATGCAGCACACATAGAAAAAGGAAAACGAGGAGAAATTAAGATATTTCTCCTCGTTGTACCTCCCCTTACGCCTCCCCTGGGGAAGGGGAAGTTTTTGGCGCTGCCACAGACTTACGATTTCTCGTAAATCTGAGGCAGTGTCAAAAAGTCAGATGATATTGGGAACGCCACCAGCAACACCCATTGCACTCCCCTTTAACGCAGAAAACTGGGTTAAAGGGAACGATATTTACCAGGCAGCATTAAGCCCCAAAAAAGTGGCTTAGTGCTACCTCGTAAATATGGCAAGGAACGTTACAAACAATGACATTCCAGCGGCGCAAGGGTCCTTATAAATGAAGCCCAAAGGTTTCATGGACATAAGTTGTGGGCCCAGATCAAATGAAAAGCCTAGAGGCAATTCTTTTAAATAGCGAGTTAAAAGGCGTATTGAATCGGTGTGGTGACAGAAGCACACCTTGCTGTTAGCCGATTTTTCAGCTACTGTCACTACACCAATTCTATACGGCAATTTCACTCAGGGCACACTAGCCCAAACATGTAATGCACCCTATTTGTATATATGAGCACCCAATGTTGTCAGCATACAAGACACACTTTAGGGGTGTCTTGTGAATAACTAAAATGGCCTTTTTTACATGGCTAAGGCAACTTTCCGAGCCCTGTGTTACTGCAGTGAATTTAAACTGCAGCTCAGCCAGAACATAATGGTGTTACTGGCAGTCATGCATCTTTGTGTCACCTATGTGGTTAGTGTAAGGTCACAGTGCCGCCCACATAGGACATTTGATTGTCCATGCTATAGGTGTAGTTTATACACCATTATAATGGTCATATCAAAAAGTAATTAAACCAAATAGGCAATTCCAATGCACAGCATCTGTTCTTCGGGGGGGAAACACTCATGCGTCTTCATTGTTTGGCAGAGATAAAGTGCATAGAGTTCTAGAGATTGCGAAAATTAAGCAGTTAAAAAGGGGGAGGGGCATAACAAAACAAATTAATTTCTCACACTCAATATTTGGGGTTTACTTAAGTTTTGATGCCTCATTGTGGGAGTGGAAGCTTTTTGTAGTGATGCCAAAAAAATGCAGGAAGGTTCTTCTGGGCCCTAACAAATATTAAAGCCTTGCATTTATTACGGGTGCGACGAGAGATTTCGGTAGATTAGTCTGCTGAGTCCATGGGCATGTGCTGATTCAGAGCTGGATTAGGAAAGGTTATAGTCAATATATAAAATAGTTGTATTATGAGAACCCAGTGCTGCTATGGGAATTACAAATGCAGTCGAGGAAGGGAGATCAAAAACAAAAGAAATTTAAATGAATGTGCAATCCACAGTATACTAAACTAGTTCACAGACTAGGTGATCTTGGTGGAAAAGCTGCCAATTGACACAGATAGAGCACATGTACACTGTGCGGATTCTTTGGGCATATGGTGAACCTGATGGAGCGGGTAGTACACAATTTTGTATACCCCCCCATTCTATATGTTTATATTAATCCGAATAATCTATTAATTGCAATAATATTAATCTGTTTGAAGTGATAACTCACCAATTATATTAACGAAAGAATTACACGTGGGATTTGCATTTTGCATGGCTAAACTAATTGTATACTAATATATGTACGCATACTAATGGTAGAAAATTAGAATATTGCATGATATATGTTGCTTTTGTGACGTAATTGTAAATTGCACCAGATGACATCACTGGGTGAATATAAACGCTTTGAATGTTGCTATTATGATAGGTAATTACATACACCTAGGGGAATTAGTGAGGGTTTAACATTTTATTAGCCATTTCTATGTTTTAATTATGTTTTGTGTTTGTTTTGCTTAAGTTGACCGTTTGGGCCTTCGTAAAAATGGCTGACTTTTGACTCGACGGACCTAGTCACCGTTCCACGAGGTTTCGGGTGAAATGCGCCTGCGCAACAGCAAGCAACAATGGCCTCATCCTGACCCCAGGCAAGATGTACCAACCAAGGTCGTACTGGGAGAGTTGCCAGGACCACGAAACAAAGGACTGTGTTTAAAACCGGAACCAGCAAGTGTGATGACTTAATCGAATAGACTATGTGAGAACTTCACCGAATGACCCCAAATCCACCAATCAGGACTGTCTAAAACTCATTGTTGATACATATTGACATTAAAATCATTATAAAAGACGGTAGAATAGTGAGTTGGTGCATTCGTTCGATTTGTCTTGCTGCAAATTTCCTGACGTTATGCTGACGGAGAGGACGGTGACACTGCTGGACAGCTGTTTCCATGAATCTTTGACAGACTGAATTGCGGCCTGACTTTGACGAATTAAAGATTTTTCCACAACATGATTGACTTAGAGGACGACTAATAGCCAGATTAGGTAAATATGATGTTCTGCGGTTTGGTCGATGATTTTCTAAAATTTGCAATTAATTAGATAAACGATACTTTGATTAATAGACAAATGTGTTGAGTTGTTTTTTTGAAGAAATTAGATTAAGAGAAGTGTATAAATAAAAGAATTGAATTACCAAATACCCAAATTCAAGTAACTGATTCATCGCCAAATGTGGGGAATATCACGAGGTTTGAAATTAATAAAGGTATTCAATGTATATTAGGGTTTAGGTGAAAAGATATTCCTTTCATGTCAACGTATGGAAACTTATTCCTCCCGAGAGAGCAGATCAATGAAGTGTGAGTGTTGGTGTTATGGGCCCCACCAATAAATGTATTGAGTTAATGTGTTATTGCGATATTTGGTCTGTGACGAAGTGAGGATTTGACATTCCACGCTACAACAGTTTTTCTGGTAGCAGTATGATGGTTTTATTGTTTTGGTTTGGTGATTATTGCTTGTAAATTGCTTATTGATTATTGATTGATATTGGTTTATGTATTAACACTATGTTGGGTCGTGTCGAGTTCTATGTTGTTTGCATGGCTTCTGGGATGTAGGAAGTCGGAAGTTTGTAACGGTTCCGTAGTAGAGCAGAGGTAAGCGCTGCTCTCGGGAAAGACGGAATTCTCGTGAGAAAGGTCTATTGCTATTCCTTGGTTAGCAAAGCGGACAATGGTGGTGTTTTTGTGTTGTTACTAACAGAATTGTAAATTTGAAACAAAACTTACTGAGTGGATTTTGTAAAGGAGGGGTAGACAGGAGCAGGAGCAGGAGCTGCAGCAGCGGCTGCTGACATCAGAACGACCGTGCTGGGATTGGCCAGTCAGTCGTAAACGTAGAACGCTCCGGATTGGTGCGTTAGTGTACGCCGCGCTAGGAGTGGAGAAGCACAGGGTGACATAGACGCTTCTGAGTGGTGCGTTAGTGTGAGTCGCGCTACGATTGGACAGAATAGCGGTACAGTTGTAAGAAGAGACTAGCGATACACGGAAGACAGGAAAATGTATTACGATCCACCAGAAAAGGAGAAAAAGTCCTGGTTTGGAAAAATTAAGAAGTGGTTTAAAAAGGACAAACCGATTGTGACAAGGGAAGGACAGTTACTTCCTCCACCGAAAACCCCCGCATCCTTTATGGTTGCGAAATATGGATATCACACCTGTATTTGGTTAGACAATTGCGTCAAGTATACTGAGAAAGATGGAGTTTTGGCTTTTCCAGAACATGGTTCATTTAACTTGGCAGTTCTGAGAAATTTGAGAGAGAAAATGATGAATTTAGAACCTAAACCTAGACCGACACAATTTGAATCATTAACAGAATGGGAAGATGAGATGCATGACCGAGAGAGACAGAGGAGTGGCGGAAGGTATAGGAACATGTTTGGTAGGTCAAACGGACATGAGAATCATGATGATCGAATGAGAAGATGGCGGAATGCGAGTATGACTGAGGGTTTGTTTCCCGTAAGAACTGCAGGAGAAAATGAAGGAAGAAAAAGCGTAGAACAGAGACATAATGTGGAATCGAGAGGGTATGGAGTGAATGAATCAGAGGATGATGTTCTTGATGACATGTTCTATTAAAATCCACCCCCATATCGTCCAGAACCAGAAATATTAACCCCAAGTGCCCCAATGAAAGAAACTGTACGAATCATAAAATCCGAACCAGAGTTCCAAGATTTGGGAAAAAACAATTCCATTAGAGAGGTAGAAAAGAAGTCCGGAGGTAGAATAAATGGTGAAAATTCAGCAGAACTAGCAAAGACAACCTTAGAATTAACAGAGAAAATAAGAGAATTGACCATAAATCTGGAAGCTGTAACAGTTCCAGTGACGATAGGTCCGGTAATGCCTATTTTTGATGTCGAACATTGTTTAACGGTCCCTTATAAAAGCAATAAACAGGTTGAACAACCAAAACTAAGTCAAAATGATAATCCATGGAGACAGACAATAAGTATGATTGAACCAAATGTTTCAAATAATCCGTTTGTAGGCCAGAATTGTGCAGAAAGACGTATAACAGTGCAGTCAATATTACAAACACAAAAGGATTCTGGACAAGGAAATGTAGAGAAGTCAGTAGGACCATCTACAGAGGAATTAAATGAATGGTTGAGAAGCTTGCAGAAGAAAGACAAAGAATCTCAGTCAATAGATGTGGTCAAACTACAAATGGTACTGGAAGAGTTAATAGTAGGAACTATCCCTACGGAGAAGTTAAAAACCTACCAGGATGAGGAGTTGTTATTTCTGTGTAAAAGTATAACTTGGAGAGCAAAAAGTCTCCATGAAAGATTAGAAGAAGTGGTAAATGAAATGGGTATAGATATTGAAACGGTAAAAGCCCAAAAAGAAACCATATCGAATAGATTTCACTGAAAAGGACATTGAAAATATGAATACCACAGGACGAATGAGTCAGATTAAGGAAATAATTATTTTGTTGAGAAATGGGGAGATGTGGACAAATGGAAAACGAGATGATGTTTCAGATAAAACCTTTTCAGCTTTCCCGAGAAAAAGAGAAGGTAGTAACAGAATGCCCTATGAGAGAAATTCCAGGAGGAGGATATGTACATGTGCCATGGACTAGGCAAGATATTTTGTCACTTACAAATGACTTCCCTCGACTACGTGAAAAACCTGTTGAGTGGTATAGACAGGTGGACAGATTTGTAAAATTGTCCAAAGTATTGTGGATTGATCTAAACTTGCTTGATATAATAGTACCAGCAGATCTATGGACAGAGTGCAAAATCATGATAGATTGGCCAACACAAGAATACCCAAGGGATCCAAAAACAGGGGCTCCAGACCCCAAGGTAATGAAGAAATACGAACAGGTTATTGCGTTTCTGAAAAACAAAGTACCTCCTAAAGAGACAGATTGGGTGAACATTGACAGAACACATCAGGAAAGCAAAGAGTCAGTACACGCATATTATGAAAGACTGATCTTGGCCTTTAAACAGTTTAGTGGAGATGAAAATCTGAGTGAAAAGGATTTAAGTCATTTTGTATACAGATTTGTATATGGTCTACGTCCAGAAATTAGTGAGATGATAAAACAACATACTGTAGATTGGCAAAATAAGAAAATAGATGAAGTATTGAGACATACTAAATATTTCAGTGATGAGATTGAAGCAAAACAGCGAAAATTTAAAGAAAAGGCTATGTGGGCACAAGTAAAGGCAGCGGAGAGACAGGAAGCTAAATTAGCAGAACAAGCGAATAATACAGAATCAAGACAAAAATTTAGTCCTGGGAAAAGTAAAGGAAATATAGAGGAAGCTAAGAAGAAATTTCCTTGTCATAATTGCGGTAGGATAGGGCATTGGAAATCCGAGTGTAAATTTCCCCCAAGTACTAACGATGAAAATGCATCATGGAATCCACAGGTGCAGAATGAGCTGAGTGGTCAACCGCAGCGACAGCAGCAGGTTGTAACACAACAGAATCAGGTGCCAAAACCACCTTTCCCACAGAGCAAAAATTAAGTCATCACACTTGCTGGTTCCGGTTTTAAAGACAGTCCATTGTTTCGTGGTCCTGGCAACTCTCCCAGTACAACTTTGGTTGGTACATCTTGCCTGGGGTCAGGACGAGGCCATTGTTGCTTGCTGTTGCGCAGGCGCATTTCACCCGTAACCTCGTGGAACGGTGACTAGGTCCGTCGAGTCAAAAGTCAGCCATTTTTACGAAGGCCCAAACGGTCAACTTAAGCAAAACAAACACAAAACATAATTAAAACATAGAAATGGCTAATAAAATGTTAAACCCTCACTAATTCCCCTATGTGTATGTAATTACCTAGCATAATAGCAACATTCAAAGCGTTTATATTCACCCAGTGATGTAATCTGGTGCAATTTACAATTACGTCACAAAAGCAACATATATCATGCAATATTCTAATTTTCTACCAGTAGGATGCGTACATATATTAGTATACAATTAGTTTAGCCATGCAAAATGCAAATCCCACGTGTAATTCTTTCGTTAATATAATTGGTGAGCTATCACTTCAAATGGATTAATATTATTACAATTAATAGAATATTCGGATTAATATAAACATGCAGAATGGGGGGGGGGGGGGTGTACAAAATTTTGTACTACCCGCTCCATCAAACCAGCTGCAGCGACAAGGCAGAGATCCAAGGACTGGATGCCAGCAATTAATATCTTGGTTATTTTTCTGAAGGGAAATATTAAAGATAAGAAAGTTTGAATTGCTGAAAATACTAAAGAGGGGTGTAAGGCAGATAAGGCTGTGTTTGGCATAATGCGGAGTAGAGCATTCGTACATAAAACTGCAAAGGGCATGAAGATGGGTAAGAAGGCAATCATCAAACGAAAGACCATGGAAAGAGATTTTAAAGGAGATATGGAGCCATGCTGTGCGCATTTAGGTAGGATTTGTGCTTTCTATTTTGGGGTGGACATGCTTTGTTTGGTGAGAGACATGTTTACTGCATATCTTCTAGACATGGTGGAACATCCTTCAAAGGAAAAGGTGGGTGTTAGTAGTAGGTAGAGTGGGGATTGCAAAAGGAGCCAATTCTGGCAATCTCCTGAGTGACTATTAATGGGTCAGTGCTGGACAAAAATAGTAGCCAAGAGTGAGTCAAAGCAAAAGTTCAGATAAAGAACATGATCTTGGACTCTTGAGTATAAAAAGTGTAAAGCTATGGCCCGCTCACAATCTGTCCTTGAGATCCCAACCAAGCTACTTTTATCTTCCATAAGATGCTGAAAATATTTTAATCAGTCATTATCATTTACTTGATCTATTACCATGAGAGGTGATCACATAAAAATGCCTATTGGGCCAATCTTGGACTACAGATTGCATTTGAAACAATCTGACCTTTGCTGTACCCACCTTCCCTACTTCTTAAGTAAAACTTCCTTCCTCGCTATTTTCACAATTGGACACCTTAAAGTATTACAAATTCATTGAGATATGCTACAACTAACTCATGGAGGAGACGCCTCTCGCAGAGACGTTGCTGGTGGCGGAGGAGGACGGGCTTGTACGGAGCCCTTAACGAGGAGTGTCTGCAGGAAGATTTGTTGCAAGCCACGGGACCAACTCTAAACCAAGAGAGGACACCGAGCGCAATCATCCGAGGGAGCGAGGACCCCCCTCTCGTCTAAGACGTCCGCCTGGCACACTCCTCCAGTCCGGATAACTACACCGGTGAGTACTACTCACCAGAACATGCAAAACTTTCACTGCAGTCGCCATGCCTGTCACTAAGATGGAGGCGCAAGTTCCGCACTAATAGTCCTCACTGGAAATCCCTCCAGAAGATCCACACCTCTCCCGAGACCCTGATCAATCACCACTGTCCCGCTGCAACGGGAGATGGGGGCAACCTCAGAAACAGTCAACGTGGTCCACAGAAAACACGATGCCTGCCCCCCAGAGGAAGACGCCATGCCTGTACCTAATATGGCGGCTCCAGACCCGCTCTAACAGCCACTCACCGGAAAGTCCTCCAGATGATCCACACCTTCTCCTTGGGACCCCAGATCAATCTCCACAGACCAGTTACAACGGGAGACGCGGGACAGCATCAGAAACGGGCGGCAGGATCCACAGAAAACCCAATGCCTGCCCTCTAGAGAAATCCAGCAAAATCAATAAGGGGACTCTCCCGAGAGAAAAACTACAGAGACTCCACCCTCCAGTTGGAAAATACTCCCTTTCTCACATGTGTTTTCAACCACCACTAAGGTTGTGGCCAAATTTGTTGCAGTCCATGTGCCCATAACTGTGATAATGAAAAGGTAAACGCCTGGCCCCAAGATGGCGGTGCAGGCCACCAATAACACCCAGCCCGAATAAATCAGCGCAAGGGTAGCCCCTGAGAGAAAACTAGTAAGAAACCCCACCCACCATTGTGACAACACCCCTCTTTTCTCACTCTTGTCTTTCGACCACCACTGAGGATTTAGAGCCAAATATATGTTGCTGACAATATGCCCGTAACTGTTTTTCTAACACCACAGAGGCTGGAACCAAATACGCTGCGAACTACACGCCCATAACTGTGTTAATGAAAATGTTTGGAGCCAAATATGTTGCTGGCAATATGCCCGTAACTGCTATCTACCACCAATGAGGCTGGAGCGAAATATGATGTAGTCAATAAGCTTGTAACTGTGTTAATGAAATAGTAGATGCCTGACCCCAAGATGGTGGATCCAATCACCAATAACACCCAGCCCAAATAAATCCGCTCCAAGGAATCTCATGAGAGAATACTCTCCACCCACCATTTTAAAAACACCCCTTACTTCCCACTCGTCTTTCGACCACCACTGAGGTTGGGAGCCAAATGTGTTGCTGACAATATCCACGTAACTGTTCATGCCCTCTAGGCAAATAACCCTCCATCGAGCCCAATATCATACACCACTGATCTGAAAGCGGATCTCCTACTCAACTGACCTGCACCTGAGGGCCAGAGCGGTAGCTACCACACCACTAAACCTAAATCATCTCACGCCAGAGACTTGATCGTTGAGCAGGTACTCTCTGAAAAAAAGGGTCATCTCCAGCTGCCACTAAGCCACTGAGAGGAATACAAACATCGAACACCGCCCAATCCTACTCATCTAAGATCAATAAACTGAGTAGAGCTTGAGGTAGCTATCTACCTCTCCAACTGAGACAAAATGACACCTGCCACCTCAACCTCCCTCTGTGCCTCTCCACCAAATTGCATGAAACCTCATGGGCCTAACTCCTTCTCCATCATCTTCTCTCCTAACCCCTCACTAAAGGCAAAAAGAAACTTCAAGCACAGACTAATCAGACAACACCCAGAAACACTATTCGCTGACTTACACCACTGCTCCTCCACAGCCCAGTTGAAAATGGATCTCATTTTCCATACTGAAAGCCCTAGGAAGTGGAATTCCATTTTTAGATCGCACCTTCTCAGATCCAAAACAAATAACACTCCCTTCAGCTGCAAACGGACGTTCTCAATCCAAAACCGCCCTATGCGTAGTGGCAACACCTCTGCGACAATCAACACCAACGGCACAGTCATGATCCTAGCCAACAACGGCAACCTAGATGCATTTGACTCCCTCTTCCCCTCGCTGCAAAACGCCCTCACTCAATCAAGTTACTCTCACCCGAGCAACCCCCTCTTGCGAGACAGACTGACCCCCACTGAGAACTCACATAATTATCCCACTTTTGCCAAAACCACCACTGTCTCACCCCTCGAACACCAGTCTCGCCTTCCTCTATCCCACCTTTGATGCGCACAATACCTACCTCCCTCCCACAACTAATTGGGAGTTATATCTCAGATGAAACTTTCCAACTTCCTGCCGACCAACTAGTCACCCCCCTCCACAATATGCTTCTCCCATCAAACAACTAGCGAAACTGACCCTCAGTCAAGGACTCTGAACCCCCTCCCTTTGGCAGTGCGCAATAGGCGGCCACCTGAATCAAGTCATGCTCTTTCACACCTCTTGTCCTTGGTCACCCACAGGGACAACATAGGCAACTCCTACACCAAAAGCCAATCTCCCACGACAAGCTGTCTCCCTCCCGGGACTACCTCGATCAGGACAGCCCGATCCCAGACTCACCCCCACCCCCTCCGCTCTGGAGACGACTCAGAGACTGGCTAGGTTGGAAAGCCAACTAGAAACGGTAATACTGGACCTCAACAAAATCCTAATGAAACTCACCGCTCCCCAGGCGTCTATCCAACGCCCACACCCTACATCCACATTTACCAACAACAAAAACTCAACTCCTCCCAAGGCTCAATGGCACAATTGGAACACAACCCTCCCCTTGAACCAGCAACAGAGACCCAAAAGAACAAGAGCCGCAATGTCCACGAAAGTGGCGATTGATCTTGCCATCTCCTATGGAACTGACTCCATTTTCACCCCAAGCACAAGATCCAGGTTATCGCTGGACTTGGAAGAGACCGCCCCCCTACTAGAACTTCAAGACCTCCAGCCTTCCTCACCAATATCCCCAGGGCCACACCTAAAAAAAAACTCAATAACAATGGGAAGACTAACTGCATGCTCATAAATTGCAGATTGGCCACCAGGCATGCAACAGAACTGTCAGAAACCATCCTTACCCATGACATAGACATCGCGTTTATCACTGAGACTTGGCTGAATGAGCTCTCTTCCCCAAACCTCGACATGCTTGTGCCCCCAGGCTTCTCAATCATCAATAAAGACAGGAAAAAACAGCGAGGAGGGGGTGTCTCTATCATACACAAGAGCAACATCTCCGTAATGGAAACCGGCTCCTTCAAATACAACATGTTTGAATACTTAACAGTCACCTTTAAGACAGGGGATAACAAACCACTATACTGTCACCTCCTTTATCACCCGCCAGGCAGCACCGCCTCATTCGGAGAACACCTGTCCGACTTGATAACTCACTGCTCACTCCGAGATTCCAACATTATACCAGGTGACCTCAATCTACACTGGGAGGAGGAAAACAACTCATTGATCCAATCCCTGACCAAACTGTTACTCAACAACAACCTTACCCAACATTGTACAGAACAAACCCATAACAGAGGTTCAATACTTGATGCCATCATTGCTCAAATAGACGCAGTCTCCATTGATCACATCATGCCTGCCGACTGGTCAGACCACCATTTTATTATATTCCACATCAACCAAACGACCCAACGCCTGCCCAGCACTCAGGACCCCCCCCCACTGGGCAAGAAATCTAAGACAGATTCCACTTGCAGACCTGGAAGAAAGGGCTAGTTCACTCCTTCCCTCCCACACAAGCGACCTCTCCACAACAGAACTCACCTCACATTACAACACAACAATGACTTCCATTCTGGACCAAATTGCTCCCATGAAACAAAAAAGAGCCAGGAACATTCCATCTAGATCTTGGTTCAACACAGACCTAAACCCCGAAAGAAGACAATTAAAAGCTACAGAAAGACTCTGGCAGAACAACCCGTCCACAATACTCCTTGATCGAATCAAATCACAACGCAGGAAATATAAAAAACACACCAAGAAAGAAAAAACTTCCTTCTTCTGTGAAGCTCTGGACAATGCTAAAAATAGGCCCAAAGAACTCTTCAATCTCATCAGGCAACAAACTTCCAAGCCCACTTCATCCTCAATGCAACCCTCCAAAGACCTCTGTGATAACTTTGCCAATTTTTTTAATGACAAAATCACCAACATTGAGCTCTCCCTGGACGGTCACTGCAGCCCCCCCAACACAAGCTCGCTCCCGAGGACAGAAGATATCACACCCAAGCATCACCCAAACAGCTGGAAATCCTTCAACCCCATCTCCGAATAAGCGATCATCAAAACGATTTCCAGTTCCAAACCCTCATCACACTTTGCGGACCCCATCCCTGCCCAACTGGCCAAAGAGCTCAAACTCACCCTAGCCCCGCTCTGGACCAATATTAATAATAGCTCCCTGAAAACTGGAATCATGCCTGATTGTCTCAAAATCGGACAAGTCACGCCATTACTAAAAGAAAACGGGCTCTGACACAAGCGATCTTAATAACTTCAGACCCGTCTCCAATCTCCCATTCCTTGCTAAAATCCTGGAAAGATGTGTCCTCCATCAACTTACTCAGCACTTGGACAATACCAACCTCCCTGACCCCCACCAATCTGGTTTCAGAAAAGGGTGCAGCACAGAGACAGCGATACTAAATGTGATAGATGATGTACACAAATCACTCGATACGGATCGATGCTGTCTACTCATACTCCTGGACCTATCGGCAGCCTTCGACACGGTTGACCACAAACTACTCACTAAGGTACTCCAAGAAAGAGTTGGAGCAGAAGAGGTGTTCTTACAGTGGTTCACCTCCTTTCTGCAGAACCGCACCCAACA
The DNA here is from genome assembly GCF_964204655.1 of Triturus cristatus. Classification (NCBI taxonomy): domain Eukaryota; kingdom Metazoa; phylum Chordata; class Amphibia; order Caudata; family Salamandridae; genus Triturus; species Triturus cristatus. Next base: position 993,561,850 of record NC_140579.1, read on the forward strand.
AATAAAAATCAAAAACCACACGTCTGACCAAATCCCCATCAGCAGGGGTGTCCCCCAAGGATCAGTTCTCTCCCCACAACTATTCAAAATACACATGGAATCCCTCACCACAAAAAAAAACAACATCCCCTTCCACTTCTATGCGGACGATACACAGATCTATCTAGAAACCTCCTCCATCGATGACATTCAGAGTCTAAACGATACTCTAAGAGAAGTCCAATGCTGGCTATTCCTCAATCACCTGAAACTCAACCAAGATCAAACAGAAATCCTCTTCATTTCCAACAAGGAGCAGAACCCCCAAATTACAAAATGGCTAGAAGCTATTGATGCTCTCAACTCCAATCTGCCCCTGGCCGATTCCGTAAAGTCGCTGGGGTTTACTCTGTACCCAAAATTAGACATGACGAAACACATCAAGATCACCGCAAAGAGCGCCTTCCTAAACCTAAAACTACTCAATAAAATAAAACCCTTCATCCCTCCCAACGACCTCAAACAAGTCCCTCAATCCTTAGTGCTGTCCAGACTAAACTACAGGAATGCAACACTCCCAGGAACAGCAAAGTCTCACCTTGCTCCCCTCAGATCAACTCTGAATGCGGCAGCCAGAATGGTCACTGGAGTCAAGAAATACGAACACATCTCCCCGGCTCTCAGAGAACTAAAATGGCTCCCAATCTAAATGCGTGCCAATTTCAGAACCGCCTGTCTCTCGCACAAAGCCCTGCACACTGGAAAACCTGCATACCTGGCTTCCAAACTCAAGAAGGCTGGCCAGACAAGGACCCGTAGGAGTACGAACACTCTACTCCTCATTCCTCCGAAAATTCGCAAACAAAAAACCCTATCTCGATCCTTCTCAGGAAATGCGCCCAGAATATGGAACTACCCCCTCCTTCTTAAAATTCAAAAGGCAGCTCAAAGACTTCTTCCTCAACCGATCTCTCCCAAATGGATAGCTGCCGCCCAAGCTCAGAATCTTGACCACTGCGACACGCCGCCACTTTAAATCTAAGTCTCCTACCTCGCCCACCCCGACTCGTTCCTTGGACTTCTCCCCCCTCCCCGAACGGACTTCGTCACAAATGAATGTTTATACCATCGTTATATTGTGTGATATCTCTGCTACTAATTTTGTAAAGCGCTCCGATACTTTAGATTCGTCACTAATCAATGTTTGTACTACTGCCATACTATGTAACCTTTCCGCTGCTAATGTTGTAAAGCACTCCGATACATTCGGGTCTGGCCAGCGCTATACAAAACTCTCAAATAAATATATAAGCTGCAAGGAGCCACCACTACTGCCACAAGGGGAGGGAAAGAGGCAGAGGAAATCACCCCAATGTGGTCTTTTTGGCCTAAAAACAAGGTGAAGCAGGAACTGTCAGGCAGTGTACTAGGCACTGGCGCAAGACCGGCATGAGGTCAGTGTGGCTTATGATCATGATGTAGCCTGCCGTTTGCTGTTGCTTGCATGCTACCTGCACGCCTACTACCTTTCCCCGCCCCCCAAAGCAAAAATAGCCATCAGCTGTGTATCTGCTACCTTGCTTAATTTACTAACTGCTCTGCTGTTGCTCATCTGCTGTCTATCAGCTTATCTGCTGGTGTCCCCTCTGCTCTCTTGCTGTTCTCCTATCCACCTGCTTTCCTGTTGTCTGCCTGTCCACCCATTGTTTTGCACAGAGAGTTGGATTTTGGTATTTGGGACTGGAGCCGAATTGGAGTTGGAGCTCAGTGTTAGTTCGGGGATTAGACAAGCTCTTGTTGCTTGTTTTTGCTCGTCTTTTGCTGGTCTGAAGGTGTCAAAAGCATCTAAAGGCATGTAGAGATACCCAAAAGACAAACTAAGATGCTGTTGTCCTACACTTGCCTCATACTTGCAATCTCTTGCAACCTTTGCCTCCTCATCGTGCTAGATACCTGACAGATACCAGAACTTGAGTTGAGAGTTCATGAGTGACTAAGTCAAAGTGTAAAGTGAAAGAAGAGTCTGGTTGTGCAGAGGCAATCTTACCTCTGCTGCTCTGGAGACATGTGGGGGTGCCCAGGTGGTACTCACAGGTATTTAGAAAAGGGTGAGCTGTATCAGATAGATGCAGGCAGAGAAAGAGTAGGGGAGTTAAAGCCTGTAGTGATCTGTGCACAGAAGTAGCTGACACAGTGGTCAGAGTACCTTGTGCCCGTAGGCCCCCTCAACCACGCTTTATTGCACACCATTTTCCCCTTTGCGTCATATGAAGTGTGAAGTATGTCACTAAATTTCCAACTGGGGATCTTTTCAGTTGGCAACTGCGGTCCAAGGTTACCTCAAGCAATGCCTTGAAGGAGGCAGAAAGGGATGCGACAAGCGAGAGGCACTAAGGGGAGCGAATCCTGACCCTAAGAGCGATTTACAGCTTCAGGACCATGTCGCTTAGGCTAAATAAATTTAACATTGAATCAAATTAGTCTTGTGATTCAAATGGATCTAATAAGGTCCAGTAAAGGTGGCTGGCTGTATGGCGTGAAAAGGGCCAAATAAGGCCTTGGCTACTTGGTCCCCAATGAAAGGAGTTCGGCAAAGACTGGCAAAATCAACAAAATAAACAAGAATTTGGCACAACGGGAAAAAGGAAAAGACCAAAAATGCTTAAAAGAAAATTGTGCACATTTGTCTTATTCCTTGATGAGCTTTGTAATATCGCACTTTTGCACTGCTAAGAGTCGAAAATGCCAAACCTGTAAAATGAAATCTATCAAAGAATTTAAGCTCGTAACAGATTCAAGACTCAAAAGACTGGTCATACCAACGCCCCAAATGGATTATGAATTATTTTCTTTTTTTAAATGTGTATATTCCTCTGCATTGCAAGAGGTTTGACAATGAATTATCCGAATCGAATCAGGATTTGCTAAATCTTAGTCGTCTATTCCTCTCGGCTCATTTAGTTTTAGCTGAAAATGTCTATTTAAAAATGCCACTGCCTCTTTTCTGTGACTGTCTTGTGTTGCTATGAGATCTCATTGGTGTTGTCACTGAGTATAACATTTACTAACAGAGCCCAGGGGTTGGCATCAGTCCTCTTGCATCAAGGTTTGATTAATTTTATTGGACTTTTTGTAAATGATAGTTCTCCCCCCCACCCCCCGCTGCAACATTTAGGTATGGTAAGAATAAAACTCCAGTCAAATATATCTTTGTCTCAATAGAACATTTTGGTGTAGCGGCAAACTTTTATATTGATTTGGGGGTGAGTGATCATTATGCGATGGAATTGGTGTTTAATCAAACCTTTGATTTTGTCAGGGAGCAAACACTTACTTTCCTGCCAGTCTATGATAATAGGATAAGGGTATTGATTACAGAGGCCAAATTACAAGAGTTGTCAAAGATTGTTATTAATGAAGAAGTAACTGCCTTAGTGTAGATGGGCTTGAATCGTAAGGACAGTTGGTTCATAAAGTTCAGGCCCATTTGAAAAATAAACGCCCCATAAAAAGACCATTAGGAAAGCCGCAAAATGGTTGGTAGGACTGAGTGTGAGGCAATTAGAAGAGAGGTAAATGGATTGAGGTGTAAAACACTCACCAATAAAGAGGTGAAAGTTGTGGAGGCCTTTAGGCACTGCAAAAAGGTATCTCACATAGTTAGTTCTCAAAAAAAGAAGAAGATCTATGAGTGAAATCAAATAAAATGCATGACGCTATTGTTAAGGTTGATGTTAAACTCTTTTGGCGCCTGGTAAGTAAAGAGGATGTAGTATCACCCTCTAGTATTAGGAGCACAGGTTTGGAAATCAAACTGGATTACGTCTATCTCAGATTTATATTTAAAAAAAAATTATGATGGCAAAAGTGACCGTGTTAACTATCAACTAGTTGAGTGTAGTTTATTGCAGCTACAGGAGATAGGCCAATCAGAGATAATTTCAAATTTGAAATCCTCACGAGCCAGGGGTGCAAATGGGCTACAAGCTGTTTTCTATAAGTCAAATTCATGAAGGTAGACAAATCTATTAAGTCCTTTTTAAATGGTTACCAATACTGGGTGTATCTCCTCCTCAGGGCGAGGTGTAATTAAGCCAATACAAAAAAAGAGTTCCCTAAGCGATCCAGGAGATTATTATTTGATTTCCCTATTAGATGTTGCATTCAAAATTTATGCTCACACTCTTTGTAAATTTCTTAAGTCTTGGGCTTTTGGCAGTGGTAGAATTCTCAAACAACAAGGAGGTTAGAAGCACTCCGCAGTTGATCACACTGCTTTACACTTTTGGGTGCTGCAACTGGGCAATATGCAAAGTAGGCAAACTGTGCTGTTTTGTCGATTTTAAGGCAGCATTTAGTGGCCCGCAGACTCTTATGGGAAAAGCTTGCCAGATGGAATATCCTAATGATTTGTTGGCCAGGATTTGGGAAATCCAAGAAAATAATTGGGTACAGGTTGACTTAAACAGCTTGGGAAATCTAACAGAAAATAATCCATGAGAATGACGGATTAAGGCAAAATTGTGTTTTAGCTCCCCTTACTCTTTAGTCCATTTATTTCTGATCTCCCAGACATTTGAGGAACAGTGAATTTGCTTTCCCCAAAGACTGGTAGGGTGCACACCCATTACCTTATGCATGCAGATGACTTAGTCCTGAGAGATTCGAAATCAAGTCACCTGAAGAGGAGGCTATAAAATGTAAATGCCTATTATGAGACAGATTCCCTAGTTATAAATATAGATGAAGCCAAGACTATGATCTTCTCAGACAGGCCGAAGAGATATCCAAGGTTCGTGAACTTGTCATTTCTTGAACAGGTAGATAAAAATATCTATGAATAACCTTTTCTTGGAACTGCACATCTTTTACCATGAACGACACCTTCACCGACCACCTCATGTAAATCATCACAGCCAAGGTTTCCCCCAATTCTAAAGGCATTTTCCTTGGTGATTTCAATCTACACTGGAACAAACTCAAGGCCCCTCAAGTCAACGCCATCAAAGACCTCCTGGCCGACCAAGCCCTTACCGAAGTCTGCTCACTCCCAACACACTCGAATGGTGCCACTCTAGACTGGATCATCGCTAAGGAGTCAATGGTCAAGCTTATCTCTATAGACCCATGCGATTGGTCTGACCACCACACTATCACTTTCCTACTACCTGGCACCCACAAGATATGGGCACCGCAACCTGTGATTCCAAAACGTTGGGTCAGAGACACCAAGAACCTTGATCATGGGAAACTGGCTGCTCGCTGCAAGTCTTCCCCCCCCCCCCATATCACAACGGTCAATTACCTCAATGAACATTATTATTATTAGTGCGATTTATAGAGCGCACGGCTACCCCAAATAGGGGTGTCCCGGTGCTAGAAACAGCTGAGTTGCGACCTAAAAAAGCCCAGGGCCTAAAAGAGCCATGTTTTCAGTATTTTTCTAAAGCTGGATTCAGTATTTACCTTCCGCAGGAGCTCTGGTAGGGTGTTCCACAGTGATGCTGCGCCCACTGTGAAAGTCCTCCCGCCCAAGCGAGCCTTCACAAAACGAGGGACTTGCAGCAGCATCTGAGAGTTTGAGCGTAACACCCGATTTTGTTTATATATGCTTAATCTTTGCTTTAGATAGTTAGGACAGTTTCCTTTTAGGGCCCGATACGCCAGAATCATGGCCTTAAATTGGATTCGCTTCTCCACCTTCAACCAGTGGAGCTTCTGTAAATACGGAGAGACATGATGTTTGAAAGGTATTCGTAGCACCAGTCTCGCAGCCGCATTCTGAATCATCTGGAGACGTCCTATGGCATATTTGGGTAGGCCAAGATAAAGACTATTAGCATAGTCTAACCTGGACGTGACTGTAGCATGTACTATAGATTTCTGACAATCCTCCGGTAAAAAGTGCAGGATTTTCCGCAAATTTTTCAAAGTGCTAAAACAGCCAGAAGACACCTGCTTAATTTGAGCAGGAAAGGAGAAATTTGCCTCCCATTTCACACCCAAATTCCTGGTGCACGAGCCAGGTATTGGTGGTGTCCCCATCTCTGATGGCCACCACAGTGCTGGATCTGGAGCTAAGCCCTTGCCAAAAAACAAAACTTCGGTTTTTCCGGCATTGAGCTTTAATTTGTTAGCATTCATCCAGCATGCTATATCTTGAAGGCAGCCCTTGAAATTCTTAAAAGTATCTGCCGACCGCTCCTTAAATGGAAAAACCAACTGGGTGTCATCAGCGTACGAGATCGCCTTGACACCCCAGTTGGCGATAAGAGTGAAAAGCGGAGCTAGGTAGACATTAAACAACAGGGGGCTTAGGGCTGAGCCCTGAGGGACACCACGTTTAATTTGCTTAGGTCTAGAAGCAAATGATTGTAAAGCAACTTTCTGGGAGCGCCCACTTAGGTAAGATTGTACCCAAGCTAGCACCGTCCCATCAAGACCCGCATCTTGTAATCTCTGGACCAAGATGACATGGTCTACAGTATCGAAGGCCGCGGAGAGGTCCAGGAGCACCAGCAATGCCGATGCTCCTGAATCCAATGTCCATTTTACCGACTCTGCCACCTCAAGAAGAGCGGTCTCAGTACTGAAACCTGCCCGAAAGCCAGATTGAGTGTCATGTAAAGCCCGGTTCCGCTCTAAAAAAGAGGTCAGTTGGCATTGAACCATTTTCTCTAACATCTTACCCGGGGCAGGAAGCAGGGAAATGGGCCTCAAATTGCTAGGGTCGCCCGGGTCACCATTAACTTTCTTCCTCAGAGGGAGGAGAGTTACGTGTTTCCAGGAGTCGGGAAAGATACCTGTCTCTAAGGAGGTATTCCAAATATGGCGAAGGCCCTCGGTCAGAGATGGAGCTAACATTTTCCAAAACTTTGGAGGGCAGGGATCATCTGGTGCGCCCGACCTACATTTCAGTATTTCTGCTAATGCCTCCTGGTACGAGAGCTGGGTAAAATTTAAGAGTGTTGCCCTCACGCCACCATCTGCAGGTGTTTCCAATTTTACAGTGTCCTCGGAGGGAGTAAAGGAGTCATAAACTTTAGAGATTTTGTCGTCAAAATAGTTAGCAATTTTTTCGCATCGTTCTACAGAAGCTGTAACCTCCAATTCACTAGCCTTAGGTTTAAAAAAAGATTGAACTACTTTAAAAACTTCTGTGCCAGAGTGGTCCGCATTCTGAATGCGTGCTACAAGGTAATCCCGTCTGGCAACTTTTAGAGCCTTATGAAGTTCTTTTATCGCTTTTTTATAAACCACTTTGGCTAAATCACAGTAGGCTGCTCTCCATTGGCGTTCAGTTTTTTGCAATTACTTTTTTGTTCTTTCAGTGAAGCGGAAAACCAAGGCGCCGAGGGTGAGCATCTAGCGGGTTTCCCCATTCTGATAGGTGCAACAGCTTCCATTGCATCCCCAATCCATTGGTGCAGTCTAACTGCATCCAGATTGGGGCCTGAGACAGCTGAGGATGACTCTCCCTCAGTATGGGACTTAAGGATTCCACCGACAGTTTCTTCCAGTCTCTTTTTTGCACAGTCTGGATATTTTTTAATAACTTAACAGTCGGGAGGGTAATTGAAAAGGGGATTAGGGAGTGGTCCGACCAGGTCAGTGGAAGTGGAGACCCTATTTCAGTATTTTTAATATTGGAAAAAATAAGGTCTAAGGTATGACCCGCAATGTGTGTCGGAAAAAACACCCCTTGTGGGAGGTTAGCCCCCTCTAGAGATGATACAAGTTGTGCCGCTTGTACGCAATCTGGGTCGTCTACATGTAAGTTAAAGTCACCCAAAACCAAAAAATTAGAATAAGCCACTGATTTTGGTGCAATCAGATCACATAGAGACTGCACGGCGGTTGCTGCACACGCAGGCGGTCTATAAATGAGAATGCTAGCTAGGGCAAATGCGGGGGTAATCTGGAAGCAAAAATGTAAGCCTTCAATACCATGCAGGAGCAGCGAGGCAGAAGACACAAGCTCCCAGGAGTCTCTGAAGATAATTGCCACCCCCCCACCTCTTTTTCCCCCTTCACGATTAGCAAAACATATTTTAAACCCTGGCGGGATAGCTAGTGAGATCGATGTCATTGCGTCAACGCACAGCCAGGTTTCTGTAAGGAACAGGGCATCCCAATTCTCTTCAATTAAAGTTGACCAAATCTCCTCAGCATGTTTAGGTAGCGATCTACAATTAACTAAACCTAAACTGATTAAGGACTTCTGATCAGACAAAGAACCCTGGGAAGCCTGCCCCGCTCTGTCCACCTTACTTTGAAACAGCGTCTGACCGCATTCTATGCAATAGTGTGGCAGTGGGGAGCGAGCCAGATCGAGCTGATGCGCCCTCCTACAAACATCACCCTGGAGGCTGAGGAGTAGCTCTCGTGACCACCTGAAGTGGCTCATTCTAGCAATCCCAGCAGCGTGGCTGGCGCTGGCCGCGCTCCGGACGCGGACGGGTGCAGACGGGCTTGCCTTGGGCGCGCCTCTGGCGCGCCAGCGGCGCACCCGCTGCGTGCGTCCGCTGCGCGGCTGCCGAGACTCGCCCAGCATATACCCCCCGCACCGGAAGTAATGTGAGAAGTGGGCGGAGTCGCGTCTGTCCCTCCGCAACAATCGGCACTAGTATGCCGTGACGGACCGGGGACTGCGATCCGCCAGAATACTGACACCACCAAGCTATCGCCCCCTGAAAGTGACAAAGTGCAGCAGCAGCAAAGATTAGCAACAGAATAAAACTTTTAAAAGGTCAGTGCAGAAAAAGGCTGCCAACTGGTTAAAACAGTATAGGAACAAGTTAAAAAAATAGATTTGGCGGTTTTCGGTCACCACGCACTCATCTCAAGCTGCGCGGCCGCCGAGTCTCGCCCAGCATATACCCCCCGCACCGGAAGTAATGTGGGAAGTGGGCGGAGTCGCGTCTGTCCCTCCGCAACAATCGGCACTAGTATGCCGTGACGGACCGGGGACTGCGACCCGCCAGAATACTGACACCACCAAGCTATCGCCCCCCGAAAGTGACAAAGTGCAGCAGCAGCAAAGATTAGCAACAGAATAAAACATTACTCCACAACTATATCTAACATGCTTGATGATTTTGCTCCTATATAACTAAAAAGAACCCAAATCAAAGACAAAAAGAATTTGGAGACAGCACTCCTCAGCCGCACATTTAAAACTTCACCGCCAGTCCAGAAACACCTATAACAGGAACATCCTCATCTCAAAAAAAGAATTCATCAGATCCGAACTGGGGAACGCCAAGAACAGACCTTGCAAGCTTTTCGAAGTGGTCAAACACCAATCCAAGAAACTGGCTAAAACTTCTAAAGAAACCCCTAAATCCGTAATATCTCCCCCTTTTTCTCTGACAAAATCACTGCCCTAGGAAACAAACTTAGATCTGCCACCGGCTCCCAACCCCTTCCGGATCTTCCTCCGCTCCTCGTGCTGCCCCCCCAGACTTCACCCAAAAACCAAGCGCACTGGACCAATTTCAAAGTTTATGATGAACATTCCGTCTCGAAAATTCTTTCCTCCCTAAACCCGAACAACCACTTTAATGACCCATTCCCCTCTAACTGCTTAGCCGCCGCCTCTCAATCTATCAATCCTTGTTGGACTGCAATAATCAATGCCTCCCTTCTACAGGGGTCAAAACCTGACTCTCTGAAAGCCGGCCAAGTCCTCCCTGTCTTAAAAAAAACCTACGCTGAATCCCGCTTCCCCTGACAACTTTAAACCTATATCTAATATCCCACTCCTAGCTAAAGTTCTAGTGAAATGTGTGCAACAGCAGTTGAGCCAACACATCACCAACTTCCACCTACAAGACGAATTCCAATCTAGATTTGGGCCTGGACATAGCACTGAAACCACACTTCTCCACATCGTGGATGATGCCCTCCAAGCCCTTGATCAAGGCAAAACCTGTCTCCTAATCCTTCTAGATCTATCCTCGGCTTTTGTTACGGTCAACCACGAAAAACTCCTTGAACGCCTCAAACTCAGGATGGGTCTGGATGGCCCTGTCCTGGAATTGTTTAGGTCCTTCCTCCAGAACTGCTCACAGAGATTTCTAATCAACAGTAACCTGTCTGCTCCCTCTCCGATCTCGGTTGGAGTCCCCCAAGGTTCAACCCTGTCCCCTACCCTCTTCAATCTTTACCTTGAACCGCTAGCCGAAGTACTATACAAAGCCAATATCTCCTACCACAGGAATGCCGACGACACCCAGATCTACATCAAATTCTCTTCTCCTGAGGAGAGTAGTTTCCTAAATGAGGCCTTGAAGCTGACTGTCCAATGGCTCACTGCTAACCAGCTCAAACTCAATGCAAAAAAAAATGAATTTCTTCTAATCTCCCCACCCAAAACCAACCCTGACATTCAGGAATGGATTAAGGCGATCACAGCTTTGAACTGCCCACAGAATATAGTGGACTCCGCCAAATCCCTTGGAATAACCCTAGACTGCAGCTTGAAGATGTGTGACCACATCAATCAATGGCCAAATCAGCCAGATTTCACCTGAGCTACCTAAGAAAACTGAAACCCTTCCTTGACACTCCGGACCTCAAAATAGCAGTCCAGGCACTAGTCATCTCCAGACTGGAATATGGTTGCTCTACTCTCTCGGGTTTACCCAAGATTTCCCTGGCCCCATTAAAAGCCTGCCTCAGCGCGGCCGCCAGACTACTAACAGGTTCAAGGATATTCGACCACATCTCATCACACCTGAAAGCACTGAACTGGCTTCCTTTTGAGGCCAGAATCCATCTTGAACTGGCTTGTATCACTCACAAGGCTCTATACTCAAATTCCCCTGCATTTCTTGCCCAGAAACTCGTGGTATGCGGAGGAACCAGAAACTCCCGGTCCGCCAGAGACCTCTTGCTCCAACCAGCACTCTTGCGAAAATAAAAAAATTACAATCGGGCCTTATCTGCGGCCGCACCAAGAATATGGAACTTACTCCCGCCCGCCATTAGAAGAATTCCATCTCTGGCACGCTTCAAAAAGGAGGCCAAAACCTTCCTAATGGGCAAATTCCTCTCCTAATCTCCTGCGTTGCAATCACCCTCAGTGTTTTTTATCTTCTTACATTTACTGCCACACCTTTGGGCTATCCGGATGCTATCCACCCAGCACCACTGGGCATCCCACCCAAGGAACTGGGACCTCTATTTTCTCGTAAAATGTTTTTACATGTTTGTAGCCCATATGTTTTCCACCCCCCCTTCTAAGTCTCTTGTATGCAACCTGTGAATCCTGTAAAGCGCTCCGATACCCTTAGGGGTCAAGTTCGCGCTCTATAAAACACAAATAAATAAAATAAAAAGAGAACTGTGTTACTTAGTCCAACAAATGCATTGGGGAGATTTGACTAGCGGTATGCATTGAGGAGATTTTACTAGTGGTATGGAGGTTTAATCGCTGATCCACTAATAAAGGCCATAGCTGGCAAGTTGATTCCACAGGCCCTTTATGGGCCAGAATTGCTGGCTCTTGATCAGCAGATTGATTGGGATTCCCTGGACAGTCCTAGATAAAAGACCTTCTTGATGTGCCCTAAAAATCCAAGGATGCAGGCGGTGAGAATGGAGCTCATTTTTGACTCCTGGTCTTTGATAGATCACGTGCCATGCGTTTTGTGCACAGTTTTAGACGTGATGGTTCTGAAGATAAACTAGCATCTATGTTGCTATAGGACATAATGTCAGTTAGCAATTCTCCCCAAAATGTTATAAAGTTAATGAGGGAAATAAGCATGGAATTTGAGCTAGCCGATATAGGTGATCAGATGATGGAGAATCAGTATAAAAAAGTTAAATACTACTCACTGATAAACAGTACCGCGGCCAGTGTCTTTCAAAAAATTATGGACAATCTTTTTCAAAACACGCCGGGGGTCGAGGCCTATAAGGATGACAGTCTGGTTTTTGTCAATGACTGGGACACGCACTTGGAAAATCTGACTTGTGTTTTAAGCAAATTGATTGAAGCAGGCATGACCATCAGGTCTGACAAATGTCAATTTGGTACACAACAGTTGGATTACTTAGGTCACACTTTGTCATCTGAAGGAATCAAACCCACGTTATCCCTTATCAATGCCATCAGTCATGCTGTTCCTCCCAAAGACAAGGATTCTCTTTAATCATTTTTGGGATTGGCGGAATACTATGCTTGCTTTGTCAAAGGTTATGCCTAAACTGTTGAGCCTTTGTGTGCCTTATTACGCAAAGGCTCAAAGTTTATTTGGTCTGATGAAGTATCTTCATTTGATCAAATCAAGAAATTCATTGTTGAAGCAACCACACTCATGCTTTTCAAGATGATTCGAAATGTTTCATAATGGTGGATGCCAGCCTTACAGGTTTGGGCGCAGTTCTTGGTCGGTGAGTTGCTGGAAAGGAGCACACCATAGCTTTTTCTTCAAGAATACTTTAGTCTTCTGAGACCCATTACAGTACTATTGAACGCGAGGCACCCGCTTGTGTTTGGGCTATTGAGAAATTTAAAAATTACATTTGGGGGCGTGAATTCGAACTATTCACTGACCACAAACCCCTAACACATTTACTCAATGGTAATGGTCTTGGGAAGACCTCAACCAGGTTGGTTAGATTACTTTCAAAGTTGCAAGTATTTCATTTTTTTATCAAGCATATTTCTGGTGGAAGGAATTTCAGGGCTGACTGCCTTTTACGCATGGCTTTTCATGATGTTTCAGAAGTTGAGAGTTTTGAAGATACAGAGTGTGTTGGTGCAGCACTTGATGCTGTCAAAGAATGCCCAAACATTACTGAACAAGTGTGGTTGGAAGTTTATGGCAAGGATGATAATCTTAATATTGTCAAGGAATATATTGTCAAGGGATGGCCAGAGAGCAGGAAACTTTGTAATGAGTTGAAAGCTTTTTCCATGGTGGCATCTGAACTTTCCTTGGTTAATGGCATGGTTATGAGACATGATTCTTTTGTTCCCCCGTCAAGTCTAAGGGAAGATATCATTAAATGTGCATATCATGGTCATTTAGGCATTTCTAAAACCTTGCAACTCATTAAATTGTATTATTGGTGTCCACCTTTAGAATCCCAGGTCAAGTTTTTTTTCCCGGTAGGTGATCCGTTTGTGAGACCAGTTCACGGTTCCACTGAAGTCGGGGCAAGATGGCCGCTGCAACGTTGTGCTGAGAGGTCGCATCCTCTCCCTCTCCCGCACCGGATGAATGAATTGCTGAGTAAGATGCTGTGCTATCCATGAAATTACCCCTGATGGAGATCGTACGATGGTGGCATAAAGGGATACCTAAAGCTCAGCACATCAAGAAGCAAGCGCTTGGGATCGGACAGGTTTGGATCCGAGTTAAGAAAGCAATCACGAGATTCCTAGACGGACATCCCATGGCTCCTAAAATACCCGCCCGCGCTGTAAATCAAGAGAAGGCGAGCGAGAGGGGAAAAAAGATATCGGATCCTCCAGCAGCAGCGAAGACAGGAACAACTGCTAGTCTAAAAATAGACACTCCCGCAGGGAAGAACACCGGCGCGATCAGGAAAGTATTTCCCCCCCCTCTGCCGGAGAAAGTGAAGAAAGGAGACACGCGGAAACCGAGCGTGGTTGCTAAAAATAGCAGTGGAAGTACAGGGGAGGTCCGCAACGCGAACAAGGTCAACCCCGGGAAAGGAGACGAAAACAGGAATCGGGACACGGGAATGCGGCAACCTACCATGACAGAGATCCTGTCAGTGAAGATCCTCGAGACACCAGAGATACCAGATCCCCTCCGTGAAACTGACGACGCTGTCATTCTGGCCTCGGGAAACGTCCTCGAGGACGTAATTGACGGCGAAGGCTCAGAGAGTCTGGCTGCTAGGCAACGAGTTGAGCCGGCGCCGAAAGTGAAACAGAACACTGCAGAAGTGCAGATACATGCGGCAGGCGGATTAAACGCTGGAGGTGAGCAACAAAATGAGACTAAAAGTGGAGGTAAAGGGGAGCCCAGAGGGGATCTGGCTACTGGTATGGGGAATACGGGAGGCACGACTGCTGACATGCTGGGAGCTCTAATGCTTGTGGAAGAAGAGATGAATGCCTCTAAGAAAATGATCGGCACCTGGGGCAGCAGGGACAGCTTAGAAAACCAGAACTTCTTAGGGGAATCAAACACTGGCAAGCACCCCCAGGGGGGAGGGGACTGTACCTCTCTAGAAGGGGAAGGAGAATTTTATTCGGTAAATGAAGACTCGGGGTCAGCACTCTCATCAGAGTCCAATACAGAGGAGAATGACCAGGATGACCAGGATGATCAGGAAGGTACTGAGTCAGGCATCAGTACATCAGGGAAAGAATCCACAATGAAGAAAAGACATGCAAAATTAAGGAGACAGAACCCTGACTCACCTAGACACTTAGAGAAACGGCTATTGTGGGATTATTCTGCGACCTCGCAAGTATACCAGGAGGAGGATAATCCCGGCAACATTGCTGAGGGAGCGGCAGCTGGCTCTACCCCTCCCCAACGGGATCCCTTTCATAGTCTGTTTACCACCCTTAAGCAGATGCAAAGTGAAGCAAGGGCAGAAAGTCGCAGAGCGAGACAGGCATCAAAGAAAATTCAGAGCAGCTTAAGGAAGGTTAATAAACTATATGATGAACTTGTGGATCGTGTAACAGAGGTTGAGGAGCGCACCGGCAAACTTGAAGATGATGTTGGGAGCTGGCAATCATTTAAGACAGAGCAGGAAAAAATGGCTGAGGATATGCGCTGGAAGATGGAGGATTTTGAAAATAGACAGAGGAGGAACAATGTCAGATTGCTGGGTGTGGCGGAGGGGTCAGAAGGACAGAACGTTAGACAATTTGTGATAAATCTCTTGAAGGGGGCCTTTCCAGAATCCCAGTGGCAGTGGGAAACAGAAATACAGAGGGCGCACAGGTTCCCATTCACAATGAAGAAAGCTCAGGCCACAGGAGGAGCAGGGAGGGACGGCCAGCAAAACCACCCGAGGGCAATATTAGTGTACGCTGGGAACTTCTTGCTCAGGGAGGAGATTATGAGTAAGGCAAGGCCAGACAGCAGAAGGACTTTTAAAGGCAACACTTTCTTTGCCAGGCCTGACTTCTGTCATTTTACCGTAGAGAGGAGATGGAAGTTAAGGCAGATGATCGCTCCCTTTCAAGCCTTAGGCTTGGAAGCATATTTACTGTACCCTGCTAGGCTTAAAGTGGTTGTGAGGGGGAAAATCTGGATGTTCACTTCTGAGATTAAAGCCGAGCTTTTCTTGGAGGAAATGAGGAAGCAGAAGGGGGTTAGGAGACATGGATATCTGCACACATAAAAGTGTCACCTGAACACAGACAAAAGGGCTAGGGGTAAAAGGGTAACACAGCATAGTTAAGGCACTTAGCGGGAGAGGGATGCGACTTGCACAATCTAAGGCGGGCACACATAGGTCTGTTGACCTATTTGCCTGTAAAGGGGAGGGGGGCGGGGGGGTAGTGCAGGGGGGAGAGGGAGGGGGTGATGCAGGGGGGGTGAAACAGCAACAATTTTTTCTGTTATACTATAAGATTTGGCACATTGTTACTTATGTAGGAAACACTGGATGTACACAAACTGGTTTGATGATGGTAAATAATGTTCATCTTTGGTTGCATTTACGAATATCAGCGATATGGCGTGCAGGATAGCATCAATTAATGTATGCGGTCTTAATGAGTTGAGTAAGAGGATGAGAGTTGCAGCGTACCTACAAACTATGCGATTGGACTTAATATGCCTACAAGAGACTCATATAGAATCGAGTAAGACATACCTTTTGGAGCAACTAGGGTTTAAGGTGTTGGCAAGTACTAAACAGGGGACTAGGACCAGAGGGGTAGCAGTCTTGGGTAGGCAAAGGGATGTGGCTGTAGGGAAGAAGAAGGAAGATCAATGGGGTAGATGGGTTATTCTGGAAGTATGTTTTAGGGGTCAGAAACTAACTCTTGTTACAATTTATGGATCTACGGAAGACGATCCAGATGTATTTCAGTTCCTCGATATAGAGCTAGCCCAGTGGCCTGAGCCCATAGTATGTTGGAGATTTTAACATTCATGATCTAGAGAGCTCATTTACACGTCCAGATGCGATATACCGGGGTAGGAAGAGGAAAGTATTTAGGGCATTAGCTGCTATGGTCACACACAATGCCCTGGTGGATCCATGGGTAAAGTTACATCCCCATTTAGATGGAAGCACCTTCTTCTCCGCCCCACATAAAGTAATGGTTAGGCTTGATTACTTTTTGATATCTAATTGTCTACTCTCTGGGTCGCAAGTGGAGAAGCTACCTAGGGTGATTTCAGACCACAGTCCGGTGATTCTCACTCTTAAAATTAGCCAAACACCAAGAACACCCTCACAGTGGACCTTCGAGAGAGGCCTGTTAAAGGATCCTGTATATAGGGAGCACATGACAGCCTGGATTAAATGTTTTTGGGATATTAATAGGGGGACAGCAGCTGCAGGAGTGGTTTGGGACACTTTCAAGGCAAGAGCACGGGGAGAAACAATTAGTTTTGTTTTGGGAAGACAAAAGAGAGAAAGAGATAAGAGAGAGCAGGTTGGGCAGAGACTATTAAGAGAGGAAGGAAATTTAAGTAGGGCCATAGCACAAAATCTACCTTTAGAAGAATACCTGCTTAAAATTATAGCTCTAAAAGCTGAAGCGGTGGAAGGGTTGGCTAGGCAAGCTGCAGATAATTTCCTGACAAAGAAGGAAAAGACGTATGAACTTAGCGAGAAGGTGGGGCGAGTGCTGGCAATTAGAACCAGGCAGAGAGCGGCTGCAGCGGGAATAAAAGAAATTAGGGATGTATATGGGAACATGGTTATGGATCCTAATCTAATAAGGGAAGTGTTTAGAAAGTTCTACGCAGATCTGTATACCCCAGAGGACCCAGTGAGCTTACTAGAGGTTGAAAAATACTTGAGAAATACTTCTCCACCGATAATGTCCGAAGAAGATAGGGAGATATTAGATGGACCCCTACAGTTGGAAGAACTTAATGAGGCCCTCGGTAGTTTACCAGCTGGTAAAGCAGCAGGGCCAGACCAAATTCCGCTTGAATTTTACCAAATATTTAAAAATGTGCTTTTGGCAGATATGTTCCTAATAATGCAACAAGCGCAATTAGGGGAATCCAGTCCGAAATCATGGGGAGGGGCTGATATAATTGTAATTTTGAAAAAGGGGAAGCCGTCAAAAGTACCAGGGTCATACAGACCAATTACAATAATGAATTCTGATATTAAAATATATTCTAAAATCTTAGCAAAGAGGCTGGCAGGGATCATCGAGCAGCTGGTAACCCCCATACAGCATGGATTTATTCCTGGAAAAGGGACAACGCAGCACGTTAGGACCGTTGTTACTATGTTCGACTCTGCAGGTATCCTAGGGGATCCTGTCGCAGCACTTTTCCTAGACGCTGAGAAGGCATTCGACAGGGTCTCCTGGGATTACCTTTGGCAGGTCATGAGGTGGTGTGGGATGGGGGAACCTTTTATAAAAGCTATACGGGTACTCTACAGCATTCCAACAGCGAGAATTAGAGTGAATGGAGGGCTGTCAGATACAGTAAAAATTGCTAGGGGGACCAGGCAGGGATGTCCCTCCTCTCCCCTCCTTTTTGCGCTATATCTTGAACCGCTACTGCGACGACTTGAAGCTAATCAAGAGATACCACCAATGAGGGTAAACAGCTGCACGGTGAAGACCTTAGCTTATGCAGACGATGTAGCTATTCTAACCCCGAACCCCACTCTAGCTATAAAGGAGGTTGAGATAGAGGCCCAGGTGTTTGGACAGATATCGGGGTATAGTCTAAACAGATTAAAAACGCAGATTATAAAAAACAGGTATACTATATGTAATGATGATAGGGTGGTTAATTCAGCAGTGTATTTAGGGGTGTCATTAATGGCGGACCTGGATAAGATTGTAGAAATGAATTTGACCCCTCTGATCGATAAGGTGAAGAGAGACCTGGAGAGGATGAACAATTTACATCTCTCTCTTATGGGGTGTACTAATGTGATTAAAATGTTGATCTTGCCCAAATTTTTATATTTCTTTCGCTCTATCCCTTTGGTTTTTGAAGTTAAGTGGTTTAATCTGCTAGAGAGAGTACTGAACGGGTTTATCTGGGCGCATGGGAAAACCAGGCGGGCCTACAGGTATATGACTCTCCCAAGAGAAAGAGGGGGATGGGGGGCCCCTGATTTTAGGCTATATCAAATGGCTGCAGCATTACAGTATATGCAGGGGCTAATTGGGTGTGGGGGACTCGACACAGGGGTTACGACCATGTCCACGGAAGTCTACTCTATAGTATTGGGGGCAGAGGCAGAAAATAACTTCTTAAACAGAGTTGAGTTTGGATACCATAAAAGGACCAGATTCAAGACTGTAGTGGCAGCATATAGGATTTGGAATGCCTTCCTAAAAAAAATGGGACTAGGAAGATATAATAGATATGTCAGGCTTTATAAGAATAAATCCTTTCCTGCAGAAGTATTTGCTGATTCGACAATGGCGAGATGGACTCAAAAAGGGATAGCACAGATTTGAGATTTAATGGACGAGGAGGGGATAGCCCAGTTTGTAGACCTCACCCTCAAGTATGGTATTGAGAGAAAGGACTTCTTTAAATACCTACAGGTAAGGAGTTTTCTTTGTCGTAAGCAGGGTGGTAGCGTGGGGTTTAACAGTAATGAAGTACTGGAGAAAATAAAAATAGGAGGGGACTGTACAATTAGATCCTTCTATGCATGTCTAGCAAAAGGGAAGATAGATGATATGGAAAAAGTTAGTAATAAGTGGGTTGAAAAACTGGGGGTGGAGCCTGGAAGCTTTCAAGAATCCTTGGACATGGGTTGTAATATTTTGTGTTCGGGTCCCCTGCAATCGCAGCACTACAAGACTCTATTTTCATTGTATCACACCCCCGCTAGAATAGCTAAGTGGGGAGGCTCCACTGGCACCACCTGCCCCCGATGTAATGCAGGGGACGCAGATATAATTCATATGTTTGCTACCTGCCCCCAGCTGTATACCTTGATTAAAAATGTAGAAGATTTTCTTGGTAATACACTTGGTATACGAATAAAATTGTCACCTATGAGGATTCTGTTCGGGACAGACAATCAGGACGGACCTGAACACAAGGAATTTATGTTTATGGCCACCGCAGTTTTGAGACTGACAATAGCAAGAGCATGGTTAGATAAGAAACCCCCGGGAATGCAAATATGGCTGGCAAATTTATTAGCTAGCTACAACCTTGAGAAAGCAATATATGCACGTAAGGGGAAAAGGGGAAGAAGGCTAGGGTTTAAAATTTGGGAACCAATAGCGAAATGGAAAGAGAGTATGGCATTGCAGGATAATGTAATATAATATGAAATATAGGTTCTATCAAATTCCTTTTTTTTTTTTTTTATTTGTGCTTTATGTTATTTTGTATTGTTTAAATCTCAAACCAGACAATGTAAAATTATGGATGTTAAAAAAATTGATTGGAAAATGTACAAATGTATGATATGTAATACAATGTGTATATTGAGAAAAAGGGGTAAAACAAAAAAAGAATTAAAAAAAAAAAAAATAGAATCCCAGGTCAAATTTCACATTGATTCATGTTCAGAATGCCTCTTAAAAGACAAGAAATGGAAACTCATGAACACACCATTGTTTCCTGGTCCCTTTCCCAATAAACCTTGGGACAAGGTTGGAGTAGATTTTTCAGGACCTTATGACCTTTTATCTCATGACATAAAGTTTCTCATGTTGCTGGCTGATTATCATTCCAAATGGATGTATCATATGTTTTGTGATTCACCCAGTTCTACCAATGCCATTAGATAGTTGAAGAAAGTATTTTCCATTGAGGGTTGACCTTCCATTATGGTTATTAACAATGGCACACATTTTATTACTCAAATATTTTCAGCATTTTTAACAGAGAAGGATGTTATACATAAATCTATCCCGGCACTCTAGAGTCATATTATTCTTATTGGTTATTAGCCAAAAAGAGAGAAGGACACAGTGACAATAAGGGTGAACTGACTACGGAACAGAATAGGTCCCCACACGAGTATATATTAGAAAGCAATTTAATACATAAGTTTTACAAAAAGGAAAAACACATTCATGAGTAAACAAATCGTCAGAACTCCCTAGTTATTTCACTACAGGGAGACTTCAATTTTCTAAATCTTGATATAGATGGATGACAGCCGACACGTGTTTCGTCACGTATAGTGACTTCCTCAGGGCTTTGGAAAGAGTCTTTGAACGCCTCAAATATCAGGCATGTAATTATGCTTCTGTTAACACGCAGTAATAAGTGTAGAAAATTTCAAGAGAAGACTCCAACGTACGATGTGGTTCCAAGAATTTTTAGAACCTTGTGAAGGTTCGGATAAGCAAGTTTTGTTGCAAGAAGGTCTCCTGATAAGTGTATCAGTTGTGTGTTGATAATAACAGGTCTTCCCCAGTAATTTCTAATGCTATTACTAAAGAGAAGATCATCCACGAATCAAAGATTTATAATTCTAATTCTTGTAACCATAAACACAAGTGATTCATTTCTCAGTAAGGTTTCTTGGTGTTTTACAGCTATGTTTTGAGAAGAGCGGGTATCCACCAAGGTATCTAATATTCAGTGATGCTGTACCGTGATATGAAAATATTTTGTGAAAATGAGTCAATGGGACGATCTTCATGTAGTCATCTATGTAGTAATTTTTGATAGATTATTTAATGACTTCATCAAATTAGGTGAAGTACACGAACCGGCTCTGGTAAGCCCTCCGAATAGGATGGTTCTTGCCCGAAACTCGACTCCCGTCCCTTCGTATCGGCAGTGGACGCCACTGAATATTAGATACCTTGCTTATCCGAACCTTCACAAGGTTCTAAAAATTCTTGGAACCACATCGTACGTTGGAGTCTTCTCTTGAAATTTTCTACACTTATTACTGCGTGTTAACAGAAGCATAATTACATGCCTGATATTTGAGGCGTTCAAAGACTCTTTCCAAAGCCCTGAGGAAGTCACTATACGTGACGAAACACGTGTCGGCTGTCATCCATCTATATCAAGATTTAGAAAATTGAAGTCTCCCTGTAGTGAAATAACTAGGGAGTTCTGACGATTTGTTTACTCATGAATGTGTTTTTCCTTTTTGTAAAACTTATGTATTAAATTGCTTTCTAATATATACTCGTGTGGGGACCTATTCTGTTCCGTAGTCAGTTCACCCTTATTGTCACTGTGTCCTTCTCTCTTTTTGGCTAATAACCAATAAGAATAATATGACTCTAGAGTGCCGGGATAGATTTATGTATAAAATCTGTTAATTACGAGGATTGCTTTGCATGATACGTATAATTTAGTACTCAGGTAGTAGGGTGCTTTCTAATCCCGAGTGGCACCATCTATATAACTTGTTATTGATTTCATTGTTTTTTCCGGCAAATATTACTATATACCCAACTTGATGTCAATTATTGCTACGATGTGCATCTTCTGATACATTACTACCCCAGTTTTTTGTTGAAGAGAAGGATGTTACTCATTTCAAGGTTGCCTTATATTCCCCATCATCTAATGGTTTGGTTGAAAGGGCAAACAGATTAGATAAGGATGCTATTCAAGCAGCTCTTGCCTCTGGCAGGATGTTCAAGATTTCGTTGAGGACAAATTATGGTCCTAAAACATTTCGCCTCATTGCACTATAGGTCTTCCTCCTTTTTCTCTTTTAAGAGAGGTAGGAATGTTCACACTACTTTGTGTCCGAATTGGCTGCAAAATAACACGTCAAGAGTACACTGGTTGATAAAAATCTTGCATCTCGAGTTTTGGAAAAACAAGGTTATATGAAATCTGTGCATGATCAAGGAAAAAATGTTAACAATACTGATTTGAAACTCAATGATTGGGTTCTCATTAAAAATCCAAAAAGAGTGTCAAAGGGCTTGTCTAAATGTTCCTCTCATGTGCAAGTCACAGATGTGAGCAAAGGTTCAGCAGTACTTGGTAGTAGGGGATGGTGGAACAAAAGATCACTTGTGCGGCTTTCTGAATCACAAGTTGCTTCTTTACTCAAGTTATCCAAACAGGAGGTGGAACAATATGACTGGACCAACTGCTTGCATGATCCCTCATCTGTTATTTCTCCGTTTGTCTCTCAGGAGGATTCTGTGAAAGCCACCGTTGGACAGTGCTCCAATACACATACTGTTTTGCATAATTGCTGAAATACTGGTTCACTCGATATGACTGGCGTTGCATCTTCCTCACCTGTTGATTTGGGTACTCGTCAAAGGAGATTGCCTGCCAAATTGAATGACTATGTTTTGTCTTAAAAATATGACCAAATGATCTTTCTTCTCATTATTGTATTGTTTTATAATAGTTTTAACTTGTACTTTTTTGCATTTTTTTCTTCCCTCTTTTGCATTGTTGTTACTTCACCTTTGTTTTGTGGGAAGAGAGAAGTTGTAGTATGCTGCATGTATTGTTTAGGCACTCTCGTGTCACTGGCGCGAAAATGGCTTGCGCGCATTGTAATTGTTTAAAGTGTGTTCCACAATCGGGTGCTGAACGATGCGCGTCAGGATTCTGCCAACGTTAATCAGTTGGTGGAGATCCTGGTACGCAGCGGAAGCGCCTGGCTGTGGGTGCTTGCTACATTTGAATAAAACTTCTTCCACTCACTGTTTTGCCTCCTGGAACTTTTCTTACTTCAGTCAAGCTTGATTGGCCATTTCCAGGGCTATTGCGAGGGGGCCACAAATACTTTTACACCCGGACCACCGTTGACATCTTGGGCATCAGGTATGGGTAGAGCAGCTGTAGTCGGCAGCTGCGGGGGAACACGAGTCCAAGAATCCCTGCTTGGAGCCGCATCTGAAACCAATCCAGCGCTACAACAGCGTGCAGCAGTCATGCAGAGCTGGATGCGCCCATTCGCGGCCAGACAAGACATTGCTGGGCCTCGTCTTTTAGCCCTTTGCCTGGAGTCCTTTTCCATTAAGGTAGGTCCCAAATATCGTATCCTGTGACTCACAACTCTACTCTGCTAACCAGAGACAAGAAAAAACTTTCCCAGCCCATCATGTCAGGTCCCAAAGGAGCTGCCCCATCCCCCCTTATTACTTCCTATCTGGGAGCGATTTTGACAGAGTTTGAGTGGGTTGAAACTCGCATTGACGCCGTGCAAAAGCTGATCAACGTTCAACCAAGTCCTGCCTCATGTTCTCCAATCGAGGGAAATTTTTTTCCAACAGGCTATATCTGTGCAAAATACCCTTAATGCAAACCCTTGCATTTCGCATGCTGTTGTCAATGATATAACACCCGTCTGCCTCTCAAGTCCCTCCCTTGATACCTCCAAACCACCTCCTTTAAAGCGCAATTGTAATGATGGAAAGGCCAATAAGGGAGAGGCCAGGAACAGCAACACAAATCCTAAAGCTATCCTACCCACTACTGGGTCGCTATGCAGCATGATCCTCGACCATGGTTTAACTTCAACCATTCATAGTGTGTGTCAACATTATTTGATTGGACGTAATTACTGTTTAAAGACCTGCACGCCTCTATCTGGTCTCATTTGAAGCTGCTAAACAACAAAGTACAAGTTTTGTACAAGCTTCATGGGAAACATTCACAGCTACCTACTCCTCTGCCAACACCAATTAGAGCTAGCTACCCATCTGCCGCCCTGGCTCCCAGTATTCCAAAGATAGGTAGCATTTCTACTCCTCCAGCAGATCCCCAACCAACATTGCGAACAGCAAATTCAACCTAAAGTCGCAGTTTGCCGGGCTCCATCTTAAAGGGACCACCACATCAAGCTAAATCTAGAGCCCCTGCACCAGTTGTTCCCTGTCACCGGAATTGCTTACAACTACACCCACGATTGTACTCCTTAGGTCATCGTTTTAACGGTTGTGTCTCCTGCATCCAAAAATGAACCAGGAGTATGGTATTCCCACAATTGAAGGGCTGCTCACTGGATGAAGTCTAAATCTGGGTGTGGCTTTGATCTTTATGGATGATATTATGGTTCACTGGGTTGGATGGATTGGCAATGCTCCGAAATCATCCCAAGGAGACTATTTAGTCAACAAATTTAGGTGCCCATGGCTGGTGAGCACTCTTTTGCCATGCTTGAACACTGTAGCCTCGAACATTCCAAATTCCGTGCCCTATCCCTTGGGTACTTTTATCGTCCATCTCATTTACACAGGCAAACAAGGTGGCTGACGGGGCATGTGGCAGAGCTGCCTAGCAGCACCTCTGTTTCCTTCAACCACGCAAAGCAGTTTGCCCTGCTGTTCAGCCTTTCAGAAAATTATGGACGGTGTGGTAGACCTTGTGATAGACTTTTTTTCCATGTGTCCTGAGTCAGTTCACACGACGGATTTGCCTGAAGAAAGCCTTCTTAACTGAGTCCTTTTTGCACGAAGGTAATGTTCCCACCACTCCCACGATAACCAGGTCTGGTGGTCTACATATCCTATCATGGAATGTTGCGGGTACATCCAACAAATTGGACAATGGGGATTGACAGGATATTAATAATCAGTTTGAAGTGGTGCTTTGCCAAGCAACCTGGGTCACAAACAGCTTTTATGTAAATGATTACCTGTCTTTTGGTGCTCCTGCCACACCATCTGCATCAGTTCACTCCAAGGGTGGGTGAGGAGGGATTATTTCTTTGAAATTGAAAATCTCTAAAATTGATGTTTCAAAGCTCACGCCCCGGTATCAGATTTTGGTTTTGAGTTTTTCCGGTTCTCCAATCTTGCTTTTGATTAATTTTTACTTTAATTTGTTTTGCAAATCACGCTGTGGACTGGTTATGGGAACTGGAAAGTTTAAATCTAATTTTATTGAGGGCTGTCCGGAGAGTGATTGTATCATCTAGGCAGGAGACTTTCATATTTCAAAATGCCCCCTACCGGGGGACAGTGTCTGTGGTTTTACCAACTGGCAGAGGGATGATTTATCACATTTTCTTCATAGTCCTTACGAGGAAGTTTCAAATTTTATCATTCTCAAACATAACTTACTTTTTAGCGCGGACTTTGCCAAAAGTGGCCTAGAACCTATTCTAACCTTCACCGGTAGAAGTAGTGAATCAATTATTGATTTCATCCGGTTTTCTTCATTTTTAGCCCCATTGGTGTTGGTCTTTAAACCCTGCCCTCTAATCTGAGCACCATAACCCATTTTCAATTTGCATATCTCTTCCTGATATATATCATCATGTACCTGCTTTCATGAGTCTTCTAGACATGCATTAAAGAAAGAATATGGGGATTCGCTTGAAATGGAAAAAAGTGAATCCTGATAAGTTTTATGTCAATGTAGTAAGTGAGAAACTTGTTTATTCATGTCTGGTTTGTTGACCGTTAAAAAAGCTGCTTCTACATCCCCCTCACCCATTCACCGGTGGTTCAATCCTGCCTGTACCGCTGTTGTGGAGTTCCTACTAATCCGTAGGATCTGCGCGTTTGTTGGACAACATAAACTGGGGTCTTGGTGCATTGACTGATTACGAACACCCCCACAGGATTTGTTGGCCTATAAAGCAGCTAGCTCACAGTGCCCACTGCAAGCACCCCTTAACCTTATCAGGGAGCAAATGGTTTCTGGTAACCACTGAAAATGACAGTCCTAACCCCTCAGGGATCGTGGAAACAGTACAGAACCTTTCACTCAGTCACTCATGCTCACTAATTCTTAGAGAAGTATACAAAGAATACACAGTGGGACGTTTTCAATAAGTTCATTGAACCAACGTTATTCTTGTATAAAATACATGTGCTGCAATGATTAATAGACAGAAGTAGATAGGAGTGATTATGAGCATTAATAGAGTATATAGTAAATATTGTTCTAACATGGTGCTAATATGCAGGCAAATAAGGCAGTGATCTGGCGTACTCCTACTATGCAAACCCTACTCTAAGGGCCCGATTCTGATGCAGTTCGGAAAGCTTCCCGACCGAATAGATTTGGGAATGGTTTCCGACCAAATCAGATCGGGAGAGTCCAACCGACCGAGTACGATGCACCCAGATGCTTCCAGATAAGATTTGGTTATACTTCCATTGACTTCAATTGGAGCCTTTGTTCCGACCGAATGCATAGGCTCCCATTGAAGAAAGGGGTGGCTGGGGAAAATAGGGCATCCTGTGGCGAGCACCCCCTGGTGCCTGCCACACTGTGCATGGCTGGTAAGGGGGACCCTTGGGTACCCCCATGGGCATGATTGGGAAGGCTTCGGTGCAGGTGGGCCCACTACGGGGCCCCCAAAGTCTGATTCAGACTGATGATTTGAGTCGGAAGGAATGATTCAGAAAGGCTGTCCAAATCCAGCCTCGTACTTAGTCATTCCGAAACACGGCTTGTAGAGACGTTCGATTCTGCTCCGTACGGCTCGGTCATTCAAAATGCATTTGGGTTCGGATTTGGATATTCATAACACCTAACTCGCATCATGCTCGGTTGGAAACCTTTCTGAGTCGGTCGGAAAGACATTCCCGATCCGATTTGAACAGAGCAAATGCCATTAGGAGGTCTTCCTAACCGCATCAGAATCAGGCCTTAAGTGTATCTAGAGTGTGTGTAGGCGTAGAGCCAAGAACTCCCCCCAAGGGACGATCCAACGCCATTACCTGTTTGGAGAGAATGAAGGACCCCGTCTTGGTCACAAACTGGATACCTCTCAGGAAATGTCAGACCACTGCGTGGTGAAGTCTTAGCATGCAGGGACCCTCGGTGTCAGCTAAAGTGCCTCCTCTACCAATCTATTGGGATGCTCATCGTTTATAATAGAAAGCAGCCTTGCGATGTGCGCATAGATTAGTGATGTTATGGATCTGTGGATAGCCCTGTCGCCCTGTGGATGAAGACAGAGATGACATTTGTACATAATGTGAAAAGAGACCTTCTACATGATGTTCAGGGCATTGTGATAATGTTGTGCATAGCTAGACGTGTAAACAAATTTCGTTTCAGAGAAACAAATCCAACATGGTCACGCACACAAATAAATGCAAATGTTCATGGCTGAAATGTTATTGCAAGGACAATGTCAGGAAATAAGCTGCCTTGCTACATGGACCTAATCCGAGAATATAACAATGCCACTTTGAAATAGCTGAAAATGACAACTTACTCAGTAACCAGAAGCATAGAGGAAATCAGGCTTACCAGAAGGGCCTACAAAACGACGTTGGAAAACAGAAGGTTAGAAATTAGAGAGAAAGCATGGGAAGTTCTACTCAAAACTACCACCCTACGGGATGTCAACGTTTTTTGGGACATGATTAACCATCCTTTTTTTTCAGATGACAACGTCCCAAAAATAGCCTATCATGTCTCCTATGAAAACTGGCTGTCCCATTTTCCCCTTATTTTTTAGAGTCAGTCTAAGGTATTATATGATCCTGGACTACATGCGTATTCTCTCCCCTATTTGATTCATCCTGCTCCTTCCGTATCTGCAGGCATTCACCTCCCTTCCCTGTAGAGGTGAGCACCGTTGTCTCCGCAATTCTAAAGAGCTCCCCAGGCAAGGCCCGGGCCCCGATGGGGTTCCAATAGACGTCTTCCGAGAGAATGTGCCGGTTTGGACCCCATTGTTAACCAATGTGTTTCGTGCCCTGTGAGAAGTTGGCCTGGTATATGCTGTCCACTAGTTATAGTGGGCACCTTGTACCAGTCCAAACAACCTTTATTGATGAGTAGGTTAAAGACAACCTTTATTGAAAGCTATCCTAGTGGTAGCGATGGAGAGCAGCCTTCAGGCTAAGTCATGAAGGAATATAAAGCAGCTTGGTTTACCAGATTATAACCTCGAATGACCAAATGAAAGGAGAACCACACAAGGTATATATATATAAAATATATGTACTTATTACTAAACACTCTCTACTAACCTCTTTATGAGATTAGAGAACAAGATACACAATATTAAAGCACTAGAACAGTAAATAGCACAATATATAATGGGCCCCAGGGGAAGACCAAACCATATATAAAGAAAGTGGTATAAGAACCACAACTTGACAAGACACAGTACCTAGAGCACGTAGAATCGCTGGGACCCCAAGGAACCACCCAAGGTAGGGACACAGGGGACCCACGGAGGATGCGTGCAGTGTGAGAACACAGCCGCGATATCCGTACAATTCTATGGGAAAGTCACGGTTGGAATTTTAAAGATTAAGGACACTTAGGAGAGGACAT
Source organism: Triturus cristatus (assembly GCF_964204655.1). Taxonomy (NCBI): domain Eukaryota; kingdom Metazoa; phylum Chordata; class Amphibia; order Caudata; family Salamandridae; genus Triturus; species Triturus cristatus. The sequence goes on from NC_140579.1 coordinate 993,590,160, forward strand.
GGAGGAAACCCTTTCAAACTTAGAAGGTTCTAAGGCCAGCACCCATGTGAGCACTGGAGTACTCATGTTACCTAACCCAGGGAAGCCAGGTGCATAGGTGTCAAATGGTGTCGGGAATCTTCATAGTTTTCTATGGCGAGACACTGCAATGTGCTGCTGCTGTGAAGAGGAAAAGTGTCCAGTGTGATCCAAGCCTGGATCGGAGATGTGAAGAACCTGAAAGCAGCGGGGACAGAGTCTGGGTCACTTGCCAGTGACCAGGGGCTCGGTAGACAAATGCCCACCAATATTGGGTGCCTCAGGTGCGAAGAGGTGAAGCTTGACTCCACTGCCACGGGGACCAGGAGACGTCGCCGACGACCAAAGTCTGCAGGCGAGCTGTCCCACGAAGGAGGTCGAGTCCGGTGGGGGGGGGGGGGGGTCAGCATGGGGGTCGGTGTCCGGATTGGAGCCTTGACAACGGCGACTCACACGGTGAGAGTAAAAAGGCTTTGGTTTGGACCAGCAAGGTCCTGTGGACTCCCCAAGCGATGGAGAGTCAGGGCACATCTGGAGCAACCAGGTAAGCCCACTGAAAGTTAAAGTACCCTTCTCAGGGACCCACAAGTCGACGGACAAGGGATCGCGAAGGGACCTTGAGAGGAACCACTAAATACCAGCCCACTGGACACTCATGGAGTGTATGCCAGTAATCTTCGGTGGAATCACTGCTCGGGGTCTGGAGTACGAGTACAGCCTCAGGGATCAGCAAAAAGCATATGCTGCTGCAAATGTGCATGGTGTCCAGGGATTCGGGTTGCACGGTCCCCACGAGGGCTTTAGATCTCAGGTTTGCCAAGAGCACGGATCGGCCTCGGGGAAGCTTGCAAACCCACCTCCTGTGTAGCAAAATCTTCTAAATCCTTCAGGAGCTGCGTAGTTGCAAACCGGACAGATGTGTCTTTGGTGCCTGCCTTGCAGGGGAGTACCTCCTTTACTCCAAGGGAGATTCTTCGGTGATCCAACATCGTGTAGATAGTTGAAGTTCTGGGATTCTGTAGCAGAGTTTCGTCCAGGTAAATCTAAAGTCCTGTAGCCAGGGGTTCCTACTTTATACCCAATGAAGGGGTGGGACAAACTCTGGGGACCCACCTATGGGAGGGTCAGGACAGAGGGGTGGCTACCACCATGTCCTTTGTCCAGTTTCGCGCCAGAGTAGGTGCTGATAGCCCCTGCAACCGGTTTGAGCTGGACTATGCACAGGGACATCAAATGTGCCCCCAGTGCAGATATCAAAGCACTCTGAGTGCACGCACCCAGCCCCAATACACTAAAGCCTGCCTGGGAGGTGGTGACACCTCCCTGTGACAGGAAACCTATTGTCCAGCCGTCCCCTGCCGGAGTTTTGTCCAGCAGCAGGAGGGCAGACTGTTTGTGGCTGGCAGCATCCATTTTGTGATGCCAGAGTCTGTAAAGCTGGTACCGGGTGTACCGGTGCTGTCATATTTCTCCCTCTAGTAAGGTGGAATCATACCTCCCACACCAGTTACTGGTGAGGAGGTATGATTCCAAGGTGTTTGACACCAAACACAACATGTTTCATGCAGCCATTTTAAAGTTAGCATTTACTGTGAGGTTATAATGCACTTAAGAGTATATGGTATGGCTGCATCACAAACAACCCCGGAATAGAGGTTCCGAAGGCTGCAGAGGGGCTCTGCTCATGCAGGTGCACCCTCACATAAAACCCAGCACCCTGCCTTCAGGATTAGTAAGGCCTGCCATTGGGGTGACTGATAGGTTTATATGTGCAGTGATATGGATAGATATAATAAACCTATATCTAAGTAAGGGGTGCATGCACCACCTTACACAGGCTGCTGTAGCAGACCTGTTGTGTCCTTTTGAATGGTCTCCCAGGGGTGGCATAATACATGCTGCAGCCCCTGAGAGGCCTCTGGGGTACCTATGCCCTGGGTATATAGTATACCATATACTAGGGACTTATAAGTGTACCCCAGAATCCAATCTGAAGTGTACCTAAAGTACATGCAATCCATTTTAGAGAGAGAGCAGCTAGGCTGGGGTCCTGGTTGGCAGGATCCCAGCCAGACTAAGTCGAAAAACAGTGGAGCATCAGTAAAAAGTGGGGGTAACTATAAGAAGCAGATCCTACTCTTCTACATGCCCTATTCCATGCCAAAATCCCTAGCTCATGGAAAAAATCAATTATTGTCCCGATTTTTAAAAAGGGCGACAGCGGAGATCCAGCATGTTACCATCCCATCCCGCTGTTGAAATTATCTGTCAAAATATTAGGCAGGGTTATCCTTGAGAAATTGGAGGCCTCTGCAGAAGATAGGGTCTTTCCTTTTGAAGTTCAGTATGGTTTCCGACCCGGCATCAGCATAGTCGAACAGTCCCCCAGTCTGCTCCTGATCTCAGGGAAATGTGTGAAGGCCAATAAAGGATCATTATAGCTCACGTTCATGGACTTGCCCAACATGCTTGTGGACATAGGACAGTTGTGAGAATTTATAAACCAGGCCTGCTTAGACGTGAGCGTGGTTGAACTCCTCAAGCGCTTACACTTTGATACTGTAGCCCAGGTTTGCTTTTGTCATGACGGGAGTCTAGATCCACTTTTAAAATTGATAAAGGTGTTAGGCTGGGGTGCATTTTAGCCCCTTTTCTTTTTTACATTAATTCACTGTATTCTTCCTTACAGCTTAAGGGAAAGGATTTGCCCAGGATAGGGAACCGAACTGTACCTGTATTATTGTACGCTGACAATGCTGTTCTGCTATCGTCCACAGCAAGGGCTTCAGCACCTGCTGTATACATTTAACGATTGCATGCTAGATTTGAAATTAAAGGTCAACCATAAAAAATCATTTACCATGACACTTGGCCCTAGAAATACGCGCTCCCAAGGATTTAGTATGAAAGTGTCTAATATTATTTACCTAGGAATCTTGATGGATGTACATTTCAATTGAGACAAACTTGCTGAAGAGAGGGCACAAACTGCACAGCACCACTGAGGATATCTTCAGCTTCACCGGGAAACTTGAGCAAAAACCAGTGAAAAAACACTTCTTCCTTTACAAAGCAAAATGCATTTCAGTGGGGCAGGGGGGTCGAGGTATGCAAAGTGCGATTACGTAGAAATAGTAAAAAATGTATTCTTCTCCGGATTGCTGGCAATTCCAAATAGTACCGCCTCTTTTATCACCCACCTGGAGGTTGGCCTACTTTAAATCAAAGAAACGATTAAACTTGCACAACTTCTTCTATGGGCCCATATTTAGAATTTCCCACTCACTAAGTTTTCTCGCTGCATAACAGCTAACTATATAAATTTAGATCACAGCAATAACATCGCTTGACTAGCTTATGTCAGGAAATTCTCTTAAGTTTTGGGAGCTCCACAGTTCTCCCAGTCCCCCAGTGAGATAACCGAGAATACCAAACATCTGATTCATTCCCTTTTCAAGTCACACCGTAACCTGAACAGGTCTAATAAATCACTGGCTACGGACACTGTCCGCCACCACATGGAGATCACCGTACAAGATGGGGCTGAATTTTGTCTAGCTAGGGTTCTAAACAGCAAAACAGATTCTTAGGCTGTGTACTGTCCACTCTTTGGTCGCTTTTCCTCTACAGGGCAGCTGGTTCTCGCTTTTGCCCCGCTGACCCTGTGCCAACCCTAGCAGGCAATCTACTATGCACTATGTTTTTTTGTAATTTTTTTCACAGCGTCCAGAGTTACATTTTTACCTCCCATTTTATGATCCTCAAATTGCAGATCGGCGTGTCAGAGCTTTAAGCTGTTACATCGTCTGATGTCAGAGTTCATTTGCCATTCCATTATTGGCTTCATCTGTCACGCCCTAAGGCTTAGGAGGGAACTCGGGGTTCTACCAAACAGCGAACTGTGAAATTTCTATTTGTGTATCCTTTTGTAGTTCTTACTTAGTGCTTATTGCATTTTCTTTTTTTTTTATACTATTTTTTTCCTTTGGAAATATTATTGTTAAATGTATCTATTTGGTTTCAAATTGTACGTTTCATAACAAAGATTGCATTTTAATACTGTTTTTATTCTGTCGTTTGATTACTCTTCTATTCTTTTATGGCCAATTTCGGCCGGATAAAGTGTTATTGATGGTGATGAGTGCCAAGACATAATTAAGTTAACTGTGTAGTCTCTCAAAACGATCGATAAAATTAAGAAATACCGGAACTGCCTAAATCATTGTTTTGTTCCTTTTTGTGGTCCTTAGCCTCAGCAACTCCTTTTCATAGTTCAAGGATAAAGTGAAATGGCTTGGTTATCCAAATATGGCTCAACTCGTTTAAAGCAAAGTAACATTAAATAACAGCGTATAAAGTAAACACCCAGAGACCAAGGCAAACAGAAGGCGGCTTTCCACCAGCGTCCACAGACACGAAAACTAGATTGCATTACATTGTGAAACAGTTCTTCTGCCGAGTGGGGGGGGGCTGTCAGTGTCCTTGACGGTGCAGCAAGCGGCGTTGGAAGCATTCCCGCATTGCTTTGGCTGCCATTACCCAAGTGGCTAACACAAAATGACGGACCCACCCTGCAGAATGTGAAGAGAGGCCTCCGATATCTCGCAGCTGTGTTGTCAAAGTTTATTCTTGCAGAATGTATTAGTTTTAACTTCCGACAGCCTAGGAGCTCAAGTTACATGCTAAAAAGAGCCAAAAAAGGATTTAATCTGCTGCAGTAGCACCCCTGCTTCAGCTGGCATATCGAGTGGTGTATGTAGTAAACTTATGCTTCTTGCAACATGGCCACCTTCGGTCATTAGACCTTTCTCTATGTTCTCACTTTTTAAGCCTCCCAGAATGCCTGTGTGCATTCTACTTTGTACTTGAATGTTCCACACTTGTCAGTTGATGGTCTGGTCAGCTGGTGAGGTGTAGTGCTCTGCTGTGTCTTAATAAATCTATCTTGTAACTTACTAAGAAGTGTCCTGCTGCCTACTACAACTATCTTACAACAATTTGGCGATGATTTGGCTGACCAGACCAGGGAAGAAACCAGCACAGCGTTGAGCAGGACCTCGCACCAAGAACCCAAGACTGTGTGCCACCCAACTGCACCAAGAAACAAGAAGAAAAGAAATGGTAACCTGAGTACCACGTGAAAATATATTTAAAAAAAAAACGAAACTGTAATTAAAAAGAAACCGTCATTGGTACCCCAATTGCTGTCAACCGTGAGTCAAGAGGACCTGCCAGGTACGAAAGACAGTTGCTGTTGAAGGCGCAGCCAAGAACTCGCCTCAGTAAAGGAAAATTGACACGACGTGTCAGGTCAGAAAAGCGGTTCAGTTAGGGTGAAAAGTGCACATATAATTGAAACGGAGTTATTTTAAAGCAAGCGTATGCCTGAAGTAACATATTGGATTAATTTAAAGCCAACGTGTGTCTAAAATAACATATTGGAGTAATCGGTATGCACAGTGGAGGCAAGCTGTGATAGCTATCGTTAAGAGATCGTGTGACAGGCGTGGAAAGTGCGGTGAATAATTTATGAAGCAGCCGAGAGTGAGGGAACTCAGCATCGACGAGACTGGTGAAGAGAGAAGTTAAGCGTGTCTTAAAACTCTGCCTTACTGTTGTTGGGTAGAGTGATCCTTCCTATGGTGCGGTCATCCTCACTCTGATGACGTTGTAGAATTTCCGTGGGTACTAGCGGAGAGGCTGCATCTTTAGCGTCACACGTCTGAACTGCCAGTGTCTTTGCGTTGTCCTGTCTACCAGCTTCTGACCAGAGAAGGTCTTTGAGCGCGTCATCGCGCAACGTCGCGTAACATAAAATGTCATGACGCGACGTCAAGCAGTTATTTTGCAGCTTCGTTCTGTGTGTACTTTCGTTCCCATGGTTACGGAAACAGATGTATGATGATACATCGCCTACCGTAACAACGCAAGCAATTACCACGCTGTTAAATCGTAAAAGGCATTACATCGCACGCATTTACTGCGCATGCTGTTGCCACGCGATTGTAGTGTCTCTGTTGCTTTGGGGCATTACAACGCAGGTCACCAAATCGCCTGCTTTTACATTGTTCTTTTCACTGAGTTGTGTGTGTTCACAAACGAAACCACCATTGACAAAGCCAAAGGTCAGCAGACAATGACAGACCTATTGGCTTTGCCAATACTTTTTCTCTGGGTGTTAAATAACTTTAAAAACGTTTACTCGAGGAAAGTTTATTTTTATAAAAACGTATCTTTTTTGATACAGCTAACTCGACGTAATTACATCTGCTCGTTTTAGCAAAATTCCTCAGGAAAATAACCTCAAATCTTTCACATATTACTGACTAATATGCAGGGTAATACATTGAAAGACTGTAGAAGTGCTTTAAAACGGCACCACTTTTTATCGCGAAAGATAGTGATGAGGTTGTGAGCATAAGCAATCGTATCTATCGGGCATTGAAGATTTTCCTTTCCTTTTTCTACCGCTTTCCGCTCTTTGACAGGTTCAAATGTCCAAACATGCACTTAACAACATTTTCTCTATTGATGTCTCTTTATCCCCGTCTTTCGTGTCCATCTCCTTTGAGGCCCTTTTGTCTCTGAGTTTCAATCTACTTCTTCTCTGGTAATGTAGTCACCTGCATGCTTGGGCAGAAGTAGTGTTGGGGCAGTTTGCCTGCCTTCCCGTTGCTCTTGTCGTCTTCCAGGCCTCTAATCTTTCTTCTATTTTCGTTGAGCCCACAGTGACAACCACTCCGCTGCATGTCCTCGGTCTGTGAGTGACATCAGATATGGTTTCTGGCATCTCGCTTGCACGTGGAATCTGAAACCAGCCTATTCAGCTTTAGTGGGAGCTGAGCCAGCTCTGCAGCTGCAGGGCGGCCATCTTGCATTCTCCTCAGGGCATCTATAATGTGTCAACCTGCTCTTTTACAGTAAACAAAACAACCTATTCTCAACTTTGATTCACCTTTTATCCAATCCTGAAACATGCAGTGGCTGAATCTGTAGTAAATCTTTGTGTTACTCTGCACATTGATGTGCGTACTCAGAGGACATTAGGATCAAGGTGGTGATTTTTCCCCTAAAAGGCGCTTTTAAATGTTCACCACTTCAAGCATAATAAATATGAAACCAGGCAACCAGCTATTAAACATTACGTTCAGATATAGAGTGCTGATGGAAATCACAGCCGATATATTCAAAAAGGTTTCTAGTGGATACCGTGGGTAGCCTGTGGGTTGCTGAAAACACAGATGGGACGGGCTATTGGTGTTTAAAGGTGTCAGTTTGAGTCAAGGTGGTATACATTTAGCCAGTAGTACTTTGCTTATGTTTTTTCTGCTGGACAGAAAGAACAACTTCCAAAAATTACATTTGATTAAATTAATCTAGTAAAAAGCCACTCACCAATTGGGTTTTCCAAATGGGAAAACATGTCGACCATTATTTCGGCTTTAAGCAAGCAAGAAAAGTGAAAGATCACACTTTCAATACTTGCTGTCTGGGATGCTCTGCCTCGCATCCATTTAGTGTATTCCCATTCAAGCAAAGGGATTGGTCATTTAAATCGTCTGAACAAATTGAGTCTAAAAGTAATTGTTTGTTTGCACGCTCCCATGATCGACAATGCTGTTGACATAGGCGCTTGCTGACATAGTGTTGCATCCCTGAACCATGTTCCAAAATGGAGCATTGGTCACACAACATCTCTGCTGTCCCTTGACATCCCCTCACAGGAAATGCCTTCCAGTGTCTATCCTTGGTCTGGCTTGCGGTGGATTAGGGAGTTAGAACAGAGGGTTGTGATTCATCCATCATTCATCCACCCACCTTTTCATCCATCCATCCCTCATTCATCCACCCTTTCACACAGCCATCCATCATTCATCCATCCACCCTTTCACACAGCCATCCATCCACCCTTTCACCATCCATCCATCATTCATTCATTCATCCATCCACCCTTTCACCCATCCATCCATCATTCATCCACCCACCCTTTCACACATCCATCCAGCCATCCTTCATCCATCCACCCTTTCATCCTTCCATCCATCCACCTTTTCATCCATCCATCCATCCATCCTTCATCCACCCACCCTTTCACACATCCATCCATCCTTCATCCATCCACCCTTTCATCCTTCCATCCATCCATCCATCCTTCATCCATCCACCCTTTCACCCTTCCATCCATCCACCCACCTTTTCACACATCCATCCATCCTTCATCCATCCATGCAACCTTTTATCCATCCATACATCCATCCTTCATCCATCCCACCTTGCATCTGTCATAATCCGTCATCTGCCTTCATCAGGCACCTCATCTTGCATCTGTCATAATCCCTCATCTTGCACGCAGGCATCATCGCAGCACGCGTTGTCATTGCTCACGCAGGCATGCAGGCATCATCGTAGTACGCGTTGTCATTGCTGGGGATGTAAAAGTCAATGCGCAGTTGTAGCATGAGTTAAACAAGCATTTACAATGCAATGGTCTCGGCAATATTATAGGTAGAGCTATTGGTTTTGCTCATTATTTTTTTATCATTTTTGTATCCCTAAATAAATGGCATTGTCATTTCTATTGGCATTAGCTTTTTTTTGCATATGTGATGCCTATTGCATTAGCAGAGATAGAGTGAGGTAGTGACATAGAGAGAGAGAGTGAGGTATTGAAATAGAGAGTGAGGTAGTGAGAGAGAGTGAGGTAGTGAGAGAGAGTGAGGTAGTGAGAGTGAGGTAGTGAGATAGAGAGTGAGGTAGATAGAGAGTGAGGTAGTGAGATAGAGAGAGTGAGGTAGTGAAAGAGTGAGGTAGTGAGGGAGAGGGATGTTGTGAGGTAGTGATATATAAGCATAGAGTGATGTGATGTAGTGAGATAGAGAGAGAGGTAGTGAAAGAGAGAGTGAAAGTGAGTTAGTGAGATAGAAAGAGTGAGGTAGTGAGATAGAGAGTGATTGAGGTAGTGAGTGAGAGAGAGTGAAGTTGTGAGGTTGTGAGCTAGAGAGTGAGGTAGTGATGTTTTGAGAGAGAGAAGTTGTGAGATAGTGATGTAGTGAGATAGAGTGGAGTAGTGAGGTAGAGAGTTATGTAGTGAGAGAGAGTGAGGTAGTGAAACAGTGATGTAGTGAGGGAGAGGGATGTTGTGAGGTAGTGAGATGTAAGCAGAGTGGTGCTTTCCACTTAGGTCAGATAATGAACCCACATCAAACCAACCCAAAGAAGCTTCAAGATAACTTCTCACACAACCGCCCAAAGATAGGAAGTATCTGTTACAGGTATGCTACAACATGAACGGGGCAGCCTCCAAGCCTTGAGCACAATATTTAAGCTCTTCCACCATTATCCACACAAAAAATCCACATTCTTAAAACCATGCACAACAAATGCCAATTATTGGGCCTGCAGGAAGCATCCTGACTACGTCGCCGGTATCATCACAATACAAAAGCTACTGTAAAATGCATAGGCCTTGAAGCAGTTCATCTTTTTTGTAAGGCTGCAGTCCCAATTTAAACAACTAGAAGCTGACATCTCATGTCATGTCATGCTGTTGGCAGAAAAAATCTATATTGCACAGCTTGCGCTTCATATGGCTTTGTGATGGAAGTGTATTTTCCAATATGAGCGAATCGACATGTACAGCAGGAATCATTTGTGACTTCAGTGGTGTACTATATACTGAGATTCGAGATGTCTCCACGGGACACATTAGCCTCTGTTTTCATGCTGAAATGAGGGGCATTCGGTGCCGCCAACCTTTTGGCAAAACTCTCTATGGGCATTTCAATGAAGAACACAGACAGCCATAGCGACCCCCACCACTCGAAGCCCCTGCCGGCCCCAACAGACTGCACGAAATCTCCAAAATGTATCTCTCACGTTTCGCTTTTCATAAGTTTTAAGGATTTTTTTGTCAAACTGTTTTTATTGGGATTACAGGGTTTCAGCATCGCACAGTAGTTCTATGGATTTCATGGGGATGTGTCTGAGTGTTTAATTCATGCGCATCTGCTGGGTCTGTTTAAAGGTAAAAATTATAAATTAAAGGTTTTACTGGGTGCACCAAGTAAATTGTCTGTCATAGGCCTAGTTGGCCAAGCTTGCCACCATTACACAAATATGGTTTTACCATGCTGCCCTTTCATGTGCTCTAGTTATAAAGATAGTTATTTAAGCTAACTCAAAGAACAATCGCACTACAAAGGTCCATTTGAAGCAGCAGCGTTCTGTTCTAGAGAATTATCATGCCCCCTCATTCCAAGACTCAGGAGATGCAGTTTTACAAAAACCATATTTTATTGGGCCACATTTATTTTCACAGGCATTACAGACGCATCACCTCATTTATGTTTTATACGTTTATATAAACTCTTCAAATGAGGTGTAGTGCGTCCTGCAAGAGCGTCAGATGCCAGCCAGAAGGTTCTTCCTGTAAGATACTGTGCTTTACCTAAACGGGTGATTTCTTCTAGTAAACGAGGGTTGTCGATATTCTCTCATTAAATGTACTGCAGCAGTGCTAAGAAGCGCAGGTATTCAGTACCGGACAGTAGCTGCCCATTTAAAGCACTGGCTACATCAGGGCGGCGTCTATTCCTAAAAGAGCCTTTCTGTGCCTGAGGACATATGACTACTACACAGACTGAAGGGATGTGATGTGACCTACGCAAACAGCACGTGCTGCTCCTGCAAAGCACGGTCTGGCTGTCTTCTGCTGCTGAAGGAGTGAACGGGGTCCTTGCAGCGTACAGGATAGCGTCTTGGCCTATTTACTCATGTTGCTCATCTTGTTATTTAACCTGCAAAGGGAGTTCGGTACATGCAGGGGGCGGCTTTTCCTCCTGCAGACAAGTGTATCTAGTCCTGCCCTTCCGCAGGAAGATGATGCTCGCCCTTTGATATTAACTAAATCCTTAATGAACGTTGTTCCTGCAGGATTGCGAATGCTGCTTCCGGGACAGAGCACATGATTTATGCAGCTGTTCCAGCAGGAGTGTATCTGTTACCTGGACTTCTCAGGGAAGTGCTCCGTTCTTGCAAAAGGGGGAGTTTAGCAGCATGGAGCTTTTCGGATTAAAGTGTCACAGTCCCGTAAAGGAATGCTTCCTTTAAGATGGGAGTCAGCTTCACGCCGGAAGGTACTCGTAGCGCTCCTCTAATATGAGGCTGTCCGATTCCAGCTCAGGAGTGCCTGGTCGACAGAAGGCAAAATCTGTGGCTGGCATGATATTACTTCGGTGAAATTTTATCACGTACCGAATAAAATAAAAAGCTCACAGTGCTCCAGAAAATGCAAAGGTTTTCTTAAGATATGAAACTAGACAACTTTAGTCAATCCTACTAAAACATACTCGCGAACAGTGAATGGTTTTGGCTGGCACGACAGCGATATTTTATTAAGGCCGATCCTTTCGGAGACCGGGCAAAATAGTTGTAAACATAGTGGTGCACTCAGGCGAAAACCACCCTAAACGCACACTAACGTGATAGCGATTCATGCACCTTACTCTGTGCATTAACAATCTCTTTATCAACTGCTCTTCAGTCAGAGTTCGTTCAATGGCCACACAGTACAGTTCATTCGGTGTCCACAATACAGACTCTCGAAGTACTCTGTCCTATTAAGATATATACCAATCTTGTACACAACATATATACTTTATTCAAGTATTTCAGTAGGAACCACTGTATTTCAATATAAACAATTTTAAAAGATCGTGGAACCGACTTAAGGCAAACAAGTTTACCTCTGTAGTACATATTTAATAATTACTTTAAGTCACCACTCTAAGGTGACAAGCTAAGATTTGCAAACGTTTAAAAACGAAGTTGCGAAGACGCGGCTTCCAGCAGGGAATGTAGTGAAATGTGCTCCTTCTGCTCTCCGGGTCCCCGCCGAGCTTCCTACATCGGGGCGGTGATCTCCAAGCCCTCACTGTATGGTTACACTGCTGAACGCCTCATGCATGGGGCTGTAATAGAGCTTTTCCGACGCCCTGGCACTAGCACAGCAGACCTCGGAGTGGGGGCACGCCAACTCAACGCCGCGATCTTGTGGAGCTGGGTCCCGCTTACCCGGTAGCAGGCTGCTCCTATAGCCCCAGGAGTGCTGCGAGGGGCTGAAGTGCGAGCCCGAAGAGGTTCAATGCACTCTAGCGCCTGGGCTTCGCAATCGTGACTGCCGGCCTCGTAGTTCTGCCGCTCCCAATCTTCCCAGCGCTGGGCCTGTTACCCGTATCTAAACTAAGCTTTGAGGCCTGCGGAGCCAGGGGTTCCGGCTGCAGAAACTGCTGTCTTGAAAAGCGGGGCCCTGGGAGCAGCCACGGAGGCTCAAACTGCCTGCTGGGAACCTTCTGGTGTGGCACCGGGGGACTTTGTGGGGTCAGAGGCGGGAGCCCAGAATGCTGTGTGGCACGGAAGCCTGGGCTCCCCCGGTCATAGCAGCCGGTCAATGCGTCCCGCTACCCGCTATAGACCTGAGCATTCCCCATAATTGCCTGAACTTCAGCTCTGCGGCCTGTTTAATCGGAGGCGGCAGATGTGGAGGCCGGGTCCTCCGTGGACTTGCATGCTCTTCCTGGGGTCTGGCCAATACAAGAGTCCTGTGTGCCCGCCGGCTTTTCAATCCATACAGATGGGGCCGATGGTCTGTGGTGCGTCCTGTGACAGGCAGCGGAACGGGCATTTCAAGGGAAAGCATACCGAGAAGTACAGAGGTAAGAGTGGCGGACTGGCCCCTTCTGTGGAGTACCTCACGACACGGCGCCGGACGGATGGATCCTCACGCCAGACTATAGCAAAAAAAATGGCGGATGGAAGCTTCGAAACTTTTTCGGATTCGGGGGCGTGTTCCTGCTGTTCTAAAAGGGCGTGGCTAAAAAGTGGAAAGAACAGCAAGGGACACGCCCCCGAATCTGAAAAAGACGGAGCCTATTTGGAGGGACGGCTCTCTCCTCCAATGGCTGGCCTCCGTTTAGGAAGCCAGCCAATGGAGGAGAAGCTAAAAGAGAGGCGGGCTAAATAGCCACTCTAGAAAACATTAAATCTCCGACTTCCGGTTCTGCCTTCGGCAGACGGGTAGTCCTCGACCTAAAAAGCATGCGATGTAAAACCTCCTGCGATGTTAAAGTCGCGTTGCGATGGCAGTGCGTGAAAAGACCGTCGTTGTAATGGGTGTTTCCCGCGGGAACACAACGCAATGGAGCGCATTTAAATGAAGATAGGAAGATATCTGTCCTGTGTGCCACAAGCGGATAAACAAGTTAAACACACAAATTATGCTGCAGAAGAATTGTGTTGCTTGGGAGATCTCAATAAGCTGGTCAGTTTCCTGAAACAGCGCACGTCGGAAGATCCCAAGATCGACGTTTCATTTGTCGGAATGTGCTGCACTCCGATGTGCTAGTTACTGCCCGTCACTCAACCCGATGCCGCCATTGAGCGCATGCTTAATAACATAACACAGATGTTCCGCCAACTATGGCAGCCAGCACTAACTTCAGCAATAGAAACGTTTGTGTGGGCTGAACACGTTTTGCATACAAAACTATTGTACTAATCTAACTCGTGTTGCCATCACCAACAGTGCCACTTCAATGTCAATAACTGTGCATAAGTGCAAACGTGTGCAAATAAGTTACATGAAACCAAACACGCCACTGTTAAATGAGTAAATACGATTGTTTTGGATTACAAGACCTCACTTGCCATCTTACAGTCAGGCATTTAAAATAAAGACAAATAAATGACAATAGTGCAAAACACACTTTGTTGGCACAGCGCCAGTGACAATTTGTGCATGGATCCCGCGCAATGTAAGGCCTTTAAAGCAAAGAAGGAAGAGGGATATGCAGTATTTCTATATGGAAATTATGAACTAGCCTACCATTTGGAGCAATTGGAAAATGCAGTAGTGCTATAATACTGTCCGTTTCTTACCTTAAATCAGAGCTCTAATGTGTGCGTCCATTAGACTAGTACCAGAGTCTGAGACATAACATGGTACCGGGACATCAACCCAAGATCAGGTCAGGGAATCCAGAACAGGGATAGAGGTCCCATAACTAGAAGCTGGTCAAAGAACCCTGAACCTTGACGGACAACCAGAAGGGGACAAAGGTCGTCTCACAATAAGGAGTAGACAAGCCTCTCAGAATCAGTACTGGGAGAGGACAAAGGTAGTCCCAGGACCGGAAGGGGACAAAGGCCCCAGAACCAGAAGGGGACTAAGGTCTCACAACCAGTAACAGGAGAGGACAAAGGAGGTCCCAGGACCGGAGGGGGACAAAGGCCCCAGAACCAGAAGGGACAAGTCTCAGAACCGGTACCCGGAGAGGACAAAGGAGGTCCCAGGACCGGAAGGGGACAAAAGCCCCAGAACCAGAAGGGGACAAGAGTTCCAAAACACAACAGTTTCGTGACACGGAGGTTCCCAGAAACAGGCCTTATAGCCAACAGTACTGAGACCGATAGTCCACAGATTTGTGATAGAGTGGCTCCTAGAAGAGCCAGGACAAAGCTTCCAGTACCACGACACAAAATCGTGACACAGCGGTCCCCAGAACCGGGACGAATGTTCCGTGTCTAGAACCGGGCTTTATAGCCCACAGTACTGAGACAGATAGTCCACAGAAAAATGAAAGAAGAAAAATAAAAGAAACATAGAGGCCCGAACCACAGAAAGAGGCCCATAACCCGAGAAACAGAACCAGAACCGAGACACGTGGTCCAGAACTTCAACTTGGACTGTGAGAGAACTGGCTCCAACTTTCTCTTCGGGAACATCCTTTCAGAAAATTTTGAGCATGGACGCACCCGTTGAACTGTGCATCTTCAACTATGAGTGGGAAGCCACGTCGGACAAGGACTGTTTGAAGAAAATACACTGTCTCTTCCTGTTTTTGCTGGTCAACGACGGATTGCAGATAGTAGACTGTCTTTTCCTGTTTTGTCAATCGAAGGGGGGTAGGTGGTCATGATAATTCTGTTCCTTTCTTCATCCTTGACCCGAAACTAAATGCTTCTTTGCCTTCACCATCTGGAAGTCCATGAGGTCGCTGACCTCCAACTTGTTTTGATGTTAATTGTTGGTGTTTCCCATGCTTTATGCTTTTGTTTTATGTTTCGTGTGTTTATTTTCTTTTCCATGTAAAGGAGGAAGATGTGTAGTAAACGTATGCTCCTCGCAACTTGGCCACCTTTGGTCATTAGACCTTTCTCTATGTTCTCACCTCTTAAGGCTCCCAGAATACCTGTGTGCATTCTACTTTGTACTTGAATGTTCCACACTTGTCAGTTGATGGTCTGGTCAGCTGGTGAGGTGTAGTGCTCTGCTGTGTCTTAATAAATCTATCTTGTAACTTACTAAGAAGTGTCCTGCTGCCTAATACAACTATCTTACAACAGTGTACTACGCCCATGGTAATACCCACTAATGACCCTTGAATAACGGTTCCTTTCAGAAAACTAAGCCGTGTGAGTGACAGGTGGGATTTAGGGGTCGAGAAGGGGTGTCTCTGCCAACAATCCGGATCCTAATATTTAGCTTCCCGAAGCTTCAACGTTACACAGCTGCAGTTACCAAAACACCCTCTGTAAATGAGATGGGGTTGAAAGCATTCATCACACACACCAACGACAACTTAAAGGTAGAAGATTAACAAAGAGGCTTGACAGTTCCATGGCTCGACTTAGAAATGTCTATTGAACATGTCCGGTGTTTGCACTTTTCAACAAACTTCACTCTGTTGTCCTTTCCAGTAGTTAAAGCACTTTTTTCTTTGAGACGAACTAATGAAACAGAGAAGGTGATTTTTTAATATGTGTATTAATAGCATTTTGAAAATGATGCATTGTGTAAAACAATACGTTCTGGTCACATGAATATTTCAAAACCTCCTTTTTTATTGAATATGTAATCTCCTAATACTACTTATCACTCAAGTTCGAGGCTAAATTAAAATTGTATTTTGTTTCTTGACTTTCTACTGCGGATTGACATGCTCAAGTGCAAACTTTATGACAACTGTTCCGATGGCGTCCCCACCATATTTTACTCTTTGTTCCTTGACGTTCCCCGTCTTTATGACTTTTGGCAACAGTAAAAGGGGCCTCTAATGACTAAGGACCCCACAAACTGATGACAGGGGCACCAGGGTAATCCCTTCAGTGATCAATCTAATGGAGGTTTACCAAGAAAGGGGGAGACCTCCATTGGTCTCCCTTTCAGAGGTCCCAGCGGTCCCCCTTTTTTCATTCCAATCGAATTGTGACTGGTGACGACTGAGTGGCAGCTTCTGTGGTGCCTAGGGGAGGCGCCTACTACCACCCCCATGTCAAATGAAGTGCAGAGACTTGCCCTTGTTTATACATATATGTTTTCATCATGCAGTGATTGCTCTATCTACTATGGACACAATTCTGGCTGCCCCCTTGTTATGCACATGATAAAGAATTCTAAAATATCACCACACTAGAGCTAAGGGATCTTTCCAATTAGGCTTTGACACAGGCGATTGTACCGCCGGACTGGACAAAAGGCATGGTAGTGCCCACACATATGAAGCGTACTGCTGATCCTATGACCCTTATCAATAACTGCCCTGTCCCCCTTTTGTTTCTACAATTACCAAGAATGTGGTCAATAACCAACTCTCACAATGTATCAAACTTACTTCTGTTCTAGAAGCTGTAATGGCAGGTTTTAGACTGCAACATGATATTGAGCAATCCTAGTCTTAGCCTACAATGACTTTTGCATCTAACTGGATGATGGAGAGGGTTGCTGTACTTGTTTTTCTGGATCGCTCGGACGAGTTTACTACGATTTTTCACTCCATCCCACTAGATTGGCTCAGGAGAATTCGAATGAGAAGAGTTCAAGTGAGGAAAGGGCACTGGGCTGCTTATTTGTTTAAATAGGCGTACAAATATCTCACCTGTGGGGTACTTCAAGGCCTGTCCCTTATGAGACTCACTATATTAAGCATCTCTGTTGCCCCCTAGATGTGCTTATTTCCTTTTCATATCTCCTCTTTTAGGCAACTGTGGGTAATATATAGAATAAAGTGCCTCCCAGCCATACATTAAAAGGATATTGCAAGCCACCTATAGCAGAACAAGGCCAGAGACTGAGATTCATTATAAGGCCATGGAACTCTGAGGTGACTTGCAATATCCTTTTAATGTACGTCTTAGGGCATTTTATTCTTTGTAATAATTGTTCACACCACCACCCTTCCCAAAAAGCACTTAAATTAATGGTGTCTTGCTCTTTCATGTCCCTCTCCCCTCTCAGGACCAACTTAATTGCTACCACAGTGTGGACTCGCAATGGCCACTCTCCTGGTGCACCAAAGGCAAGCCCGTCTGAGCCTGTCTGCATCCGTCTGTTGCTGGACCACACCCAGCACCAAGAAACCCGGTCCTCCTGCCACTACCATGTTGCGATCCACCGCACCCCAACCGCAGCTGCACACGTTGCTGTCTCGCAGCACCACGCACCATCGAGGGAACATTCTTCTGTGCATCCAACACCCCACTCCCACACTCGCAGTCCTGCAACCACCTATTTAACACTCTTCACTTGCATGCATGCTCCTCGCCGGACACCTTCAGGACCTTATTTTCACTAACATCTGCAATATCAGAGTAGACAAGCCCACACCAGTCCACTGTACAGACCACACCCTTGTTAAGTCCAGCTTCCCCGTCATGGTCGAATGCACATGCATCACCACCAGATCAGCCCACTGAAACTGAAACAGCATCACTGGCAAGGACTGGAACACTGCTCTCAACACCCACGACCCGAATACTGCAACAGCCTCCCCAAAGCCAACACGAATTTCAATGATGATTCCCTGTCCCCCTCAAAGGCAGCAATCCAAAAGATTCAGACCCCAGGCCAGTTAGTACATAGAGGAACTCAGACTGATGAAACACCACTGAAAACAACTGGAACACATATGGAGAATGAGCCAGAGCAATACAGATAGTTCAAATCCTACCTAAGACACTACCACCAAATCATCTGGAGCACCAAAGCGCGCTCTGGTAGACTGCATTGATGCCAGCACCAACAGAAGCAAAGAAATCTTTGCCATTGTGAAAGATTTCACCTCATCATGTTATCTCAAACTTGATCACTTCCTTGCAGGACCTCTACAACAATCTTTCCAAATTCGTCAGCAACAACATCACCGCAATTCACAGCAACTTCAGCCTGCAACCAAACCGGACAAACCTTGTCAAACGCCTCCTGATCTTATCCAAAGAACCACTGTTAACCACATGGACCATCATTACCCCAGAAGAACCCCCACCACCACAAAGTCCATCCACTCCGGTGCCCCATCGGACTCCTGCCCCAACACACCGACACTACTCAGTCTGGTTTTCAGAACCAACCACGGCTTGGAAACTGCCTTCATTACTGCCACAGAGACTCTTACAAACTCCTGGGGGCAACTGTGCTCCTCACCCGTTTCCTGCCGCTGTGTTTGGTTCGCCCTCCCGCCGCTGTTCATCCACCATACGGCCGCAGTGAGGAGGCAGGGACCACACCACCCAGACTCCCTAGCGGCTCCTCCCACAGCCGCCACCAGCCAATCACGCGCCTGGAGGTGCTAGAAACCGGCAGCCTAACCCCCGCGTCGCGGGACGCGCGTGGGTGACGCCGGGAGAAGCCCGGGACAAGGGCGGGACCATCTGCGACCATCAGAGGCCAGAGGAGACCGGGCTGGGCCACCCCCCTTGTGACAGTCTCAGAGGTACTATATTACTAACTCCACCCTAGTAGCACGCTACTCAGACATCTACCCATTCTTGAACTGATTGCAAACAAAAAGACATTATAAACAGTGGATTATAGATCATTGTGCAATCGCGGGAGGGTTTAATTTTTATATATCTTGTTGTAAAGCAGGGAGGATTCAATCATCAGTTAACCAGGCAAGGAGGTAGTGTAGTGGCGGGTTGCTGCCGTGTAAGTTCCTACACCCTCCTCCTTTCCTATTTCAGTTATGTCCAACAGAACTAAAACGCGCTCTGTCACAAGCAAAGTAAATTCGTCTCGGACCTTGAATCCTTTAGGGTCTGAACCAAATGTTGCGTTACAACCTACTGCGATTGACCTGATGTTGCAAAAAGTCAATAGGGAGATTGAGCGCACAGAGAGAAGTCTGTCTATTCCAAATACACCTACACAACCCACTGTTCTAAACACATCAGCAATTTCCCATACCGACTCTCTAAAAAAATCCACTGAAGGTATTCCTTGTGCGCAGGTGGCAAAAGAAGTAGTCATAGACACAAATAGGAAATCAAAACAAGGGGGAAGCAGGAAGGGCCAACCTCGGAAAAACAAACAAAGCAGGGTTACACACGGTTCGAAAGATAGGGAGGCAGCAGTCACCGAAGCGCCAGTGACACGTCATCAAACTCCACCTGGATGGATGGACGAAGTAATAGGAGACTTCCAAAAACACATGGAAACTTTCATTATGAATCAGCTGAAACCAATAATTAGCAGGTTAGATAAAGTGATTAATGAATTGACAAAGCAGGGAAGATCGAAGGGCCCTATAGATTGTAATTTAACAGCAAACCGTTCCCTAGCAGGCCCCACACCAGCTGGTCAGATAGTCGGTAATAATAACTGTGTGAGTAACGAGCAATGCACAATTGTACAAGTCCACGAAATACCCAAACCTACAGCCCAGGTAGAGAGGGGAAATACTCAGAAGGGGGGGACAAAGGACACGGATAAGGCCCAACAGCGAACAAATGCCCTGCTAGCTCAAATAGAAAATCCAATAACCCATGTCCACACTAACACAAATCTGACAAGCCATGAGCCGAATGACAGATTTGTTTATCACGCACCACCACATATTAATCTGCCCCTTGAAGCATGCCCTTTTGTTGTTGCTTTTACAGGGGTTCCAGAACTCAGGGAAGGGGAGAAAGAGTCACACACGGAACTGAAAAGCAAAATAATAAAGTGGTTAAACATACACAGGCCCCTGTGGGGAGGAGAGTGCGGAGAGATTGTCCATGTGAGAAGAGTAAACTGGATAGGCAGCAGGAGGAAAGATATCACAGGGGATTGCATCGTAGTAAACTTTAGGAACGCTGATCTAGTGAAATACATTTTAGGCAGCTATAATAAAAACCATACGAGCACCATATGTTCCTTACCATTAGGATACTTCTACCCGAGAAGACGCGCTACAAACGTCTATGCTTATGCTAGAACAGGAAACACACCAACAAGACATTGGGCCAGAATGGAAGAGCAGATAGGACAGGGTTATACTCAGTGGGCAAATATAAACAGGTTTAGCCTGGGAATTACTCAGTAATCCAGGAACTAGATAACAGACTTAATTATGAGATTAGTCAGAGGAAAGGGGTAGGAGAACATATAGTCTTGATTATGGGTGATTTAAATTGCCATCTTTGCCCAAAATTGTTCCCCGTAAGTGCTGACTGGTCATCATGCCCGGCAGAGAGTGGGCCACACTTAGAGCACTACAAGGAGGGTACAACCTTTATGAAGCTATTAGACACTTATGCTCTAACACATACAATAGACTTGGTGGCCCCGGGTAGGGATGGTACTCTCACTCCAACATTCAAAGGTAGGGGATGCCACTCCATTATAGACTATATTATGATATCTACCTTTGCAAAGGACCGGGTCAAGGAGGTGAAAATAGATTGGAGTCCCTTGAGTGACCATAACCCATTGACGATGGAATTAATATATAGTGGTCGCTCTACTAGGAGTAAACCGGCAGCCATCGAGTTGCGACCAGTGGACCAGGGGAGGCGACTTAGATGGGCAAAAATTAATGCCCAGGAGTTCTATGGAACTCTAGCAGAAAAAGGTAAAAAACAGATTTATGATTGTCTTGATCCCTTAGTAGAGGGAGGTGTGCTGGTCTCAGTGTTCGAGTCATTAACTAACTTGGTGGGCGAACTACTGAAAGTAAAAGGGACCAAAAAGAACGGAACCCAACCACGCTGGTTAGATTCCGAATGCTCGCGAGCACTGAGAGACTTAAAATCATGCCTTAAAACCCAACCTAGGGACAAGCAGAAAGTAGCTCTCTGTAGAAACATATACAAAACAAAGGTAAAACAGAGGAAGACCACGCTTTAAGCGGAAGTCTGGGCTGACCTAAGGGAGGCTGGGGAGAATAGAGATTTTAATGAATTCTGGAAAATCATCAATAGACCCTGCTTTCAAGACAGTAATGCTCCGGTGCTTAGCAATAATATACTCCCCGAACAGTGGGTGGCTCATTTCAAGGGCCTTTACAATCATAGCAGTGATACTGTGTCTGTAGGGGGTTGGGACGGGGTTCGGCTCGGTGAATCAGAATTTTCACTTCAAGTAATCACCCAAGCAATCCAAGGCCTGACACGTAACAAAGCTCCGGGGCCTGATGGTACGCCACCAGACCTCTATCTGAGCAACATCGATCTTTGGGCCCCTATTATGACAAGGGTGCTAAACGCAGTTATAAAATCTGGTCTTCCGCGATCTTGGTCTACAGCATTGATTGTCCCTATCTTCAGGGAGTAGGGACAATCCTCAATGCTACAGACCAATCTTGTTGATAGACGTGTCAGCCAAATTGCTGGGCAGGGCGGTTTTAAATCGCCTCATGGCCTGGACAGAAGAGCACCACGTCATAGCAGACACCCAATATGGCTTTAGATCGGGTAAATCAACAAGCGATCAATGCCTCAACCTTTACTTATTAGCAGCAAAATACATAAAGGCTAGTAAAGGTACACTCTACATGGGTTTTATGGATCTGGCTGCGGCTTTTGATAATGTAAATAGGAGTAAACTTTGGGCCATGATGAGCAATCTGGGAATTGATCCCGGACTTATTAACATTCTCAAGGAATTACATTGGAACACCACGGCCAAGGTCCGCTTTAGCACGGGGGAGGGGGGGGAGTACCGATCCCTTCCCGTGCACCAGCGGAGTGAGGCAGGGATGTATCCTTGCCCCCTTTTTATTTTCCCTTTATTTAAATGAGTTGGAGAGAACACTGGTTGACTTAAATGTGGATTGTCCCAAAGCAGGAACGCGTCATATCTCGGTACTGCTGTACGCGGATGACGCGGTCCTGCTTGCTCGAACAGCTCTGAGTTTACAACATCTCGTTGATGGGTTTGTGGAATTCATGGACAAATTAGACCTGTCCGTGAATCTGAACAAATCCTACGTGATGGTGGCGGGCAAGAACCCATGCAGGAAATTTGTATTTAAAATAGGGTCCCACACACTAGAAACTGTAAATTCCTTCTCCTACTTGGGCCTTTTGTTTGATGGGAAGATAAAGTTCGACTTTTTAATTGAGGAAAGGTGTAGAAAGCTGGTCTCCGCAAACGGTGCGATACTCAACTTTGCCCGAAGGCTGGGTCGCTGGTCACCAGAGCAAGTAATGAATCTATACGTAGCTGTAAGTACTGCAAAGGCTTTATATGGGGCAGAGGTCTGGGGCTTCAGGGATGCAAAACATTTAAAATTGGAGGAAGATAAATTCCTATGTAGGATCCTGAAGCTACCACAGAGTACCCCAGCAGGAATTGTACACACTGAGCTTGGGATTCCATTTATCACAGACCAGGTGAAGGTGAGGCCTATTATGACATGGCTCAGAATTTGGGTGAACCCCGAAGCTGAGCTAAGTAGGGTAATAGTTGGCGATTGCTTACAAAAAGACAATTGCCTCCAAATTCCTTGGCTGAAGTATATCAAGGATACATTAGGAATCATCGATCAGTCGTTACTATTCACTGATCCAACTTCCATTACCACCGCTTGCAGACATCAAATTAAAAAACAGCTACTAGAAAAACTTGAATTGCGAAGATTAAGCTCCGACTCCGCAAAAAAATCGGTTGTGGCACACCGTCTAGTGAGTAATGGAGAAGGCATGGAGCCCTATTTATTTTTTATGTACAACCAGCAGGATAGATATTTAATGTGTCGTTTTACGCTCAATTTGTTACATAATATTTTAGCATATCCATCAGGTTTTACTTTAACAATTGAGCAGAAGGGAGTCTGCGGCTGCGACAATAGGTCTCCGCAGGACACCCTTCATTTTGTACTTTTGTGTTCTTTTAATTGAATTCCCCGCCGCAGATTTCTTGTTGATATTTTAAAAGAAGTAAAACTCCGTCAAGCCAAGACTGCCCTACTCTTTTTGCAAAAGGCCAGTGATATGCGTATCCTGTGCTCTATTATGAATTTTCTGAAAATAGTAGTAAGACTAAGAAATACAAGAGACTGAGCAACGATGTATATAATGCCATATGTTTTACATGTTTTAACCCTCCTTTTAATGATGTATGGTTCAGAAATGTAATTAATGTATTTTGTAAAATGTATTTTTATGATGGTTTTTAATCATCGAAATAAAGATCTACTGAACGGACTGAACTACTGCCACAGATAATATCTGCATGACTCTGAACAGAGGAGACACGGTGGCACTCAACCTCCTGGACCTCTTTGCAGCATTTGACATAGTCTTTCACCCCAACCTCATCCAATGCCTACCCAACGTTAGAATCCAAAGATAGGCACTCCGATGGATCTGGTCTTTGTTGACTGGAACGACCCAGTCAGTCAGCCTGGCAACGTCCACCTCAGATGCCCGCAACTGCTTCTGAGGAGTTCCTCCCTGAATCCGACCCTCTTCAACGCATGCATGACCCCCACAGCCAGCATCATCCGCTCTCACGATATCAATGTCCTCACCTACGCTGATGACACACAACTCATTCTCTCCCTCAAGTTCAATGCCTGCATGAATGAAATAGCCCACTGGATGAAGACTAACGGTCTAAAGCACAACACCAACAAAACCAAAATCGTGATCTTCCGGAAGAGCACATCACTATGGGACTCCACCTGGTGGTCAACAGAGCTAGGACTGACACCCACCCCCGGCACCCATGCTAGGAACCATTGGATCATCATCGACAGCAAACGCGACATGACCGCCCAAGTCAATGCCGTCACCGCCCCATATTCTCATACCCTGAAGATACTTCTGATTTTCAAATGGATCCCTATCAGCATCTAGAAAACTGTCCCACATGCCCTGGGCACAAGCAAGCTAGACTATGGGGAGCCCCTCTATGTCAGAATGAACAAAAAACTCAACAGACTGCTACAGACCTTTTAGAACTGGGCGGCCAGAATCACTCTTAACCTCCCATGCGGCACTCACATCACAGAAGGAGCTCCACTGGCTCCCTATTCACAAAGGTGCACAGTTCAAACTCTTCACCAACCCTTTGAAGGCACTATATAACACTTGCCCAGCATACCTCAACAATTGCATCAGCTTTCAGATACCTTCTCTCATCCAGAATCCAATTTGCACAAATCCCACTCATACACAACACCAGATCCGGGGGTTGATCCTTCTCATACATCGCTCCTGAAGCATGGAAAAATCTGCCACTACACATAAGAACCTTCTCTTCCTGAATTCCGCAATAATCTGAAGACCTGGCTTTTTAAGTAGTCCCACTAGGCTCTGGACTCACACCTGCTCAGCACCAGGGTGATAGTGTGCTCTACAAATCTGCATACCATAACATTCCAGAAACGAAGATTACCAGAAGAATCTGAACTGTAATATAAAACACACAAAATCCAGTTAGTACTCTGTCTCATATTGTGTAGAAACCTGCAGAGATTCTATCTTTCTCTTCAAGACCTATGCATGGGAAAATAAACATGTTAAAATACCTCATTTCTACTGTGGAGTACAGAGCACGTTTTCCTTTCAGAAAAAAAGACCAAAAGAAGCAAGATGCAGTTCCCATGTTCCACTTCCAAACTGCAGCTATAATTATGCTCCATGACCTGCCTTTCACCTGGTCTGCTGGCTCTGCAGCAAGCATTGTGTTGTCAGAACTAAACTATAATATCTTATTACACTTGGTTACGTCTTAGTGCATTATGTAAACATGACTCAGTATGTTATGTTATGGGGATATGAAAAGCACGCTTATCACCTGAGGGGTTTCCAGGCGCCGAAATAGGTGAGTAGGCCAATCGGGCTCCTAATCAAATAGCAAGGTCTCCAGTTTCTTGCGGGATTCGAGAAGGGATAGGGCAGTTCTTATGTGCAGAAAAGGAGCATCCTCCAGACTTGCTCCTTCGGATGTGAGGTATTTGTGTGAAGAGGAGTAAGGGTGATAGCAGTTGTCTTATAAGTCAAATGAAAGTAGATTCTTTTGAGCCTCTTGGAAAGCACATGTATGGACTAACTTACCTAGCTCCAGTGGAAGAAACAGACAAATGACCCATCCGTCTCCCTCACTTTACCTGATGATTATGGTTATTGGGCATGAACCAGTGCCATAGGCTGACAGACATTGTTATTTATTGTCAGTGTGAGTTCTGGCAACCTTTTACTACAAGTGCGCACACACAAGAAATCCAACCTTGTTATTTTAAAGGTTTTTTTCTATCTACCAGCCATGTTAGGCTATTTTCAATGCATATCTACTCAGTCTGACTTTCATTTCAAAACATCAGGGTCACCAAAACCCACACAATGTGCAACCCACAAAGCTACAACCAATAACATTACTTGAATCCAGTTTAAGTGAGGCTGACAAATTAAGCAAATCTCACTGTCATTCACTTCATACAAGCCTTACCGAACACTAAAGCAATAGAATAGCAATAAAGAATATTACAACACAGGAGAAGCCTTGACAATTGTGAACAAGAGCTCATTTACAAGAAAGCAGACCTCATCACAGTGCTTCAATGTCACCATCAAAATAAAGACAACCACACAAGTTCTGATCGTAGGACTCAACCAAAAAAGCAAGAACTCACATACATCCTCAGAGATATTATCGCCATATTTAAGGCACAAGTCATCCAAGAAAGCATACTTCTAGTCCACTAGTCTAAAGAAGGCATTCTGATGGAGAAAGATTGCTCAGCAATGGTTTTAGTGCTAACAAAATGTCCAAGGGAGTGAGAAAACAGACAAACGAACTTCACTAAGGTGCCAGAGAAGTGATCTAGTAGCAGACGCCCTAATGAAAGGAGGCAATCAAAAAATGACCATAAACACAAGACTGAAGGGAGAACAACATCTCCCAATGCAACTATTGAGGACACCGGATGACATCTGTTTGGTGAAGCTGAAGAACCAAAACTACAATTGTTACTTGTTCCCAGGATCTTGGCA
This sequence comes from Triturus cristatus, assembly GCF_964204655.1. NCBI lineage: Eukaryota > Metazoa > Chordata > Amphibia > Caudata > Salamandridae > Triturus > Triturus cristatus. Next base: position 993,616,434 of record NC_140579.1, read on the forward strand.
TTCCGACTACATTTTGATGAGTGAACCAAAAGACGGGGTTCAGTCTTCAAATACATAATATCCAATGAGCATGTGTTGGGTTCCGATCCAGTTTTATTATCACACACTTCTACAAACGCTAAGCCAAATTCTAAATTCTTCCAATCTTGTAAAGATAACCAAAGACAGAAAATTAATGTCTAAGGTCACAGAACTTAGTCCCATTCGGAGACCATGAATAAAAACTATTCCACCTTGTTCCACAGTTTCCAAAATGCCCACTAGATCACTGATTTGGGGATGGTTCTGATAGCAAGATGCAAAGAAGGCTGTCCCCAGGGGTATGTCACTGTTTGGGGACAAGTCCAGATATTAATGCAGCATTTATTATTAGCATATTTTATTAAAGTGGTAAAGGTTTGGTTAGACGTAAAAAAAATAAAAACAACAAAAAAAACTTTCTAGACCCTTCCCTTTTCTATCCATCCACTATTTCTTTTCAATCCAAATAACGGACTAACATGTCCACCACTCAAATCAGTTTTAAATTTCTCTATACTAATTCACCACAAATCCTGTTTTGGGTTCCCGAATAGTATGCTACCCGCCAAAAAGCACTTCAATACCTTATTGAGGTAGCAAGCACTGCATAAATGCAAACTCTTCGCTCTTCCATCCCTCCAATATCCTTTTCAATCCAAATAACAGACTAACATGTCCACCACTCAAAATAATTTCATATTTCCCCAGACTAATTCACCACTAATCCTTCTTTGGTTCCAGAGTAGCATGCTACTCGCCTAAAAGCGCTTTGACACCTAATCAGGGGTAGCAAGTGCTATATAAATGCAAACCGTTTCCCTCTTCATCCCTTCACTATCCTTTTAAATCCAAATAACAGACTAACCTATCCAACTCTCAAATTAATTTCATAACTCAACACTAATCCTTTATGGGTCCCGGAGTAGCATGCTACTTGCGAATAAGTGCTTCTACGACTCGTCTGGGGCAGTAAGTGATATATACATGCTTGGGGGGGTGGGGGGGAGACAGTGTGTCAGTGCTGTTGGAACTTAGAGCAGCTTCCGACGCTGTGGAGCATGACATGGTCTTCTCTAGAGAAGAAGAAGCGGGCAGAGCAGCAGTCCTTAGTGACATTAGCCCATTTCGATTCAACAGGTCTGGGAGACTATCCAAACCTTGGTGTTTCAAGGTACAAAGAGTTATGCAGCGCACATTCACGACCTGAAATGTATAGCATGCTTGACAAGTAGTTTTGTGTGTTGAGACAATCATCCTTGGAGAAGGCAGCCTAGAAAAGGCAGCCCGTCTCGAGAGAGTAATACTGGTGTAATTTGGTCATAACTAGGTGTAACGGAGAACAGACTTCCAGCAGTTGACAGCCTTTGAGTTAATGTGCTAGATGGGATGCCAGTGGGTAGGGAGTTGCCTTAGTCAAATTTGGATGAAATCAGAGCATGGGTCACAGCTTTGAGTTCTTGTTCCGTGATGAAGTGCTTCATGCATCTTACGAGATGCATCTGTCCACATTTTACTCTGCTTCCGTTTATGGTAGAGATTAGTAACAATCTTTGACATTTCATGGGTGAGGGTCGAACAACTATGTAAATAATGAGATATGTCAGGCAAAATGGTAGTGTAGAAGTAGTAAAATGGAGAGACTGGGGGTAAGATAAGGTTCAATTGAGTTGGAGATGCTGCGGACCAACGATGTTCTGAAAGGGATGATGCAGCTGTTGAAATGTGGAGAAAATCTTACCAGACAAGAACAGCTTTAAGGCAGGTCTAACACACGGTGAAAAGAAGATTGAACGTCCACAGGTGAATTAAAGGAATATACACAGGGCTGGATTAACAATTAATCAAAATAAACATGTGATTAGGGCATCAAGGGAAAGCGGGCAAAACACACATTTTCCATGTCCAGATTTACCAAGGACCAAATGGTGCAAAACTGAAAATGGTGCAGCTGAACCTATAAAGTGGAAGTATACAAAAAGGGACATTATTTTGCATCTTACTGTAAGTTATGTTACAGTTCGAAAAATAAAATGTTATTGTATGTTTTATTATTGTTGATATTTTGAATTAGGTATATATGGGGCACCAAAATCTTTTAAGTGCTTAGGGCCTCCAAAGGTCTTAATCCGGCCCTTAATATACGACATGAAGGACTTTCCTTCAGTCAGGTTTGTCTAGTTAGCAGACGAGTATGTGCTCAAATGCAGCACAATGCTCTGTTAAACAAATTATTATACTATATGGGTAGCACCTATTTTAGGTATATCAACATGTCCATAACAGATATATCAATATGCTCTATACACTATTCAGTGCTGTGATCAAAGGTGCGATTGGTTACTACTATATGGAAAATAGAGGAAGTTCTCAGAGCCTTCTCTAATGTGCTAGGTGCAGGGGCAGATTGGGATGCTGTGTTAACCGTTGTACTATAACCACTCTAACTACCTACATTTTGAAGGTGAATTTTAGCAACGGGATGTCTGCACCTGTTGTCAATCACTGTTTATTAGGATGCAGACTGATTGTAGAACTCAGACCTTCAACAGGGTTAAATTATATGAAGGGCAATGGAGTCAATAAGCGAGGGATGCCACTTCGACCCCAAGTCTGATTTGGATGAATTTACCTTAGCAGAATTGACAAATGCAGCTGGAACTCACCATGTGAAAGATATATCGATACGTTTCTTGAAAATTTGTATATTTTCAGGTACTGTATGGCTAAACAGGATCAATCAATTAAAAAAAACATTCACAAACCAATCACAACCTCCATGGACTCGACTACAGCAATGCACTCTACGCTGGCGTCATCCAGAAACTACTCAGGAAACTACAGAACGTTCAAAATGCTGCAACCACACTGGTCCTCAACATCCCCCTCCACAGTCACATCACCGAACTCCTTCGAAAACTCCACTAGCTCCCAGTCCACAAGAAAAATCACCTTCAAGCTCCTCACACATGCCTACAAAGCCCTCCACAACGCAGGACCAGCATATCTGAAAAACCGCCACTCATTCCACGTACCCACCAGACACCTTCGATTCACCCAACTGACCCTAGCCACAGACCAACAGATCCACAAGACCAGAGCTGGAGGAAGATCCTTCACCTACCTCACCACCAAGACCTGGAACAACCTGCCTCTCCACCTCAGCCAATCCCAGTCACTTCCCCAAATCAGGTAGGATCTCAAGACCTAGCTCTTCAACTGAATCCCAGTGCCCAGACAGATTAGTGCCCCCCCCTCGCTCACCTTCAGCTCCTTGAGACCCTCATGGGTGAGTAGCCGCGCTCTATAAACCCCTGATTGAGGTGAGCAACAAATCTCAATTAACTCACTCTACTTGGTTGTAAAGCACGCGGTCACCATTTACAGAATCAAACCAACTACAACAGTGTGATGCAAATATTAAGAGATCAGAGAAACAATGCTGTCTTTTCACTAGCTGCCTGGATGCTAATATATGAATTCCCCTTTAATCTGCTTAGTAATTAATAGCAAGGTGAATTATGTAGTAATGAAAATGGATTATACTCTATAATTATTCTTTGCAATATATAAGCAGCCCATTCGAAATTCCTTCTCCTTTGTTGTTGCTTAGTGAGTTAACTACCCTCTGACCTACTTTCTCTAAGGTTTTAAATCTGTATTGTAACAATCTTTTAAACAAGCATTGGGAACGCCAATAAATTTGATGATATCTGCCAGCCTTTGGCAATTCTTGTTTTGTTTTGTGTTCTGGAATGGCTTTTGCAAAACGTTAATGTTCGGGAAGCTGCCGGGCCCTTATCAATCTAAAAACAATATATATATATACAGGCCTCACGGTGTTTTGTTAATGGAGTGTTATTGGATGGGCTGCTCCGTGCCCATTGATGTGAGGCCGCCCTGCAGGGTCTGGGGCTCCGTGCTCGGAGTTTTGCTTGGATATATATATATATATATATATATATATATATATATATATATATATATATATATATATATATATATATATATATATATATATATATATATATATATATATATATATATATATATATATTTTTTTTTTGATATGTAGAGATATATATATATGGCGACGGGTGAATAAAACACTTATCTCTATCTCTCTGTGGCGTAATTTCTCAGATCCTCATGAACGTTTCAAAACGAATTTGCCACTCACTTCAGCTGCTGTGTTGAAAATTTCGGGGTGATCCATCAAATGGGGGCCCATAAGAAGGAGGGGTCCCAAAACACATTTTCCACATGGTAATTCTCATAAGAAACTTTAGACACAGCTACAGCCTGAACTGCTGAACAGAATTGCACCAAATTTGGCAGAAAGATAGCTGTAGGTCCAAAAGGTGCCCTTTTTGTTAAATGGTATACATCCGTTCTGAAGTTTTGGAGTTATTTCAAGAAATTTCCAGTTGTATATTTAGGGAAGCAGTGGTCCGCGACCCCTCTGGATCTCGTGCTGAGAGCTGATTGGCTGCCGACACTTCAAATCAGGAAGTGTTGGCAGCCATCTTGTGACTGTTGAACCAAGTCACAGAATTCTTTTTTTTTAAATGAAAAGGGGGCAGGATAGAAATACCCCCTAAGCCTCTTGGCAGGGGCAAAAAAGGCATTCTTTGTTTACATTTTAGGCTGGAGTCGTGCTGGAGCTGTGAATCCTGCCCACATTTTTTTTTAATTTACGCGCTTCATTTTGAATCGCCCACGGATGGGCCAGTCTCTGGGGACATGTCTATATTACGTTGGAGGGGGACACACGGGGCCCCTCTCCTAGAAGCCTTAAAGTCACGAGGACTGCCACCTCCCAGGGGCATACTAGTTAAAATATGCGGGGTTGCAACCCCGTGTGCTAGGGACCGCCACCTCCCCAGGGCAAATTTTATATGAATACGGTGGACTGCACTGTGCCCTGCAGCCACAGGGACCACCACCTCATCAGGGTAAATGGTTAAAATTACAATGGGGGGCAGCGTGGCTTCCCGTAGCCCCAGGGACCATCACCTCCCCTGGGCTGTATGTCGTAATGGAGAGGAGGCGCGCAGCGTCCCTTCTGGAGCCAACATAGCCCTGGGGACCACCACCCCCCAGGGCCGGCTCCTTTGTTTTTAGGTCTCGCTGAGCCAAAGGCTCGAAGAGACATTTCATATGTGGGATTTTCAAAGTGCTACCCACAGTCTTTTGGCTGGCCTAAACCTTGAGTGCACGATCACATGCACGTGCACAGCTGCTCCCACTCCCCCCTCCCTTCTCTATAGCTTTCTTTCACTTTAGCCGCTTTGACCCTTGCATTCCCCCCTCCCTTCTCACCCAGCCCTTTGATGCTCTGCTCGATTACTTTCACTTTCGCCGCTACAAACTTTTCAAGCCTTTTACCGCCGCCGGGCTTGTGCTTGTTTACCCAGTCAGAGACTTCCTTTTGTTAGTTTCAGTTTACAGTTAGCTCCTTTCCATCTCTTCTCTCCGCGCCTTCATCCTTCACTTTCTGTGCGCTGTCCACCCCCTTACAGTCACTACCTCGCTGCTCCTTATTATTTATCTCCCCTTTCTCACTGCCTCTCCTTTTCTTCCTCCTTCACCGTCTCGCTTTCTCTATCCTCTCTCCAACCCCTGTGCGGTCTCTTACTCCTGGGACCCCTGTTCAGCCTTCGGTAGATTCAGTGTGTGGTCTCCTGCCCCTGAGACCCCCCGTTCAGTCTCGGGTGGGTACATTGTGCGCTCTTTTGCACCTGGGACCCCCATCGCCGGGTGCCCGGCCTCTTGTGAATGGGTAGCTATTAACACCACCACTTTGTGAGCGTAGGCAGAGGGTCTTACTCTACAAGCACACGTCACCAGGGTGCACTTAGACAACACATTGATGCACATTTACACCCTACTGTGCAAGGTGCATGCACTTTACAGGTGCTTCCGTAGAGGCTGTCACAATGGACTCATTTACATAATATGGAGCAAGATTCCCTTTTACACCCATGAAGACCAATGGAAGCAAAGTTGCATTTATTTTTTACTAATTTTAATAAAAACAGGTTATTTAGTTGTATTCATTTAGGCAGGCCCCGTGCTCCTAACTTTAACCCCTTCCATGCTCATGACGGAACGGTTCCGTCATGAGCATCGGTTGAGCTGTGCTCATGACGGAACCGTTCCGTCATGGCCCCGCCCGCGCTCGAACCCTTCAGCACCGCGGAGGAATCCGCGCAGCGCTGAAGGGGTTAAAGCTCCCTGATGACGTACTTACGGGTCAGGACTGGGAGCTTCACAGATCACGCGGGATGCTCCTAAGTGTCCCTCCTCCCCCTCTCCTCTCAGGCTGCTCGCGAGCTCGCCCCTTTGAGTGGATTATGAGCACGTTAAAGTGTGACAAGACCCCGGAGCTGTCCCCAGGTGGGCTGTTAGTCCCCACTGAAGATGCGAGCCTCCCCGCTTCTGCCACGCTGGTAATGCGTGCCCCAGCCATGGGAAGATATAAAAGCAGTTAAACTGAGAGCACAAAGTGCTTCGCGCTGCTCTTCTGAGCGCCTGGTTGGGCGCCGCAGCCCCGGCGCCTTTTAGCGCTTCAAAGCAGCAAGTCTGAGTCATTGGGAACTTAAGCTGCGTTTCAGCTGGGAGTCCAGAAGGCGGCCAGCTGAACCCAGATGTAAATAAATGCCATTGGCGAGGGGATGGCTGAGGAATCAGTCAGCCTGCAGCCCTCGAACCCATACATGTAAGAATCATTCTAAGGTGTATTGGGGTCACCAAGGTGCCGGGGTACATTTAAATCACAGCAGGAAGTCACTAGCAGTTCATCACAAGCCTTACAGTTTTTGGCTGCCCTAAGAGTACCGTGCTGTACTAAAAGTCTGCCTAATGAGTCACTGCAGGTTACCATGGCTTACGCACAAACTATAAACAGTTTTTGCACCGAAAGTTTTGGCAGGAAAACGTTTCTATCACAACTTTTTTTTGCTAGAATTGTTACCAGCGAGTGAAGTTTAACAAACGTTTCTAAGCTCTGCATTCGGTGCAAAATTACAGAACGTTTCAAACCTTTGCAAGTGAAAATCTACATTTTGCATATCCCTGGTGGTAACTTACAAAATAAACTGGGATTTTTTTTTTAATGATCATATTTTTTATTTTCTTGGTTTAGTTCGCGATTTCAGGAGTTGCTTTGCCGATGAGAAATGTTCATGAGATAAAACAAATGCTATTTTGCAATTAGCTCAGACATCGATCTTTTAGAAAGTAAGAATTAAAACATGAGGTTGTTAAACAGTTATTGAGGTCGAAAGTATAGACCTACAGTTTTATTGCATCCACTACATCGCCTACCACTATAACACCAATATATTTCCTATTCCTATTCCACATCTACTTATCGTGACAATATAGTGAAAGTAGATGTAGTAAATATGATATTACTGCCATGCAATATAATAAAAACAATATAGCTGGGGTATACTAAACATGGGAAAATAAAAAATGCGAAATCAATTTTAGATGGCAGAAACTAAAATAGATATTGCAGGAAGGAACATCTCCGTGAAATTGAGCATTACAACGATTTCTTAATCGGAGTTCACCTGAGTGCAGTACAATGCTGTTAAATGAACCTCCCCGTAGGCTTCATCCTGTCACTCGCGCGCAGGTATGAAGCTGTGTGCAGGAAGCGCTTGGTTACTCTGGGATGGGATATGAAGGTGAGTGAGGAGGTCTTAGGGATGGAGGGCTAAGGGGCTGTATTGGAGATGCGTCTGTAGTAAACCACATACCACCTTTTTTGCTTCAAGCATTCATTCTACCTCTTCTGGCAATGGCATACATACAATGCAAGTAATACCACCTGGAATTATTAAGAACTAATAACATGCTTGAGAACAAGCATTTGCAATGCAATAGGTCTCGCATTAACGCGAGTTTGAGCTATTGACATTGCAAATAACAATGCCTTTTATTTTTGTTTTCTTTTTAAAAACATAAATAAAAGGCATTGTTATTTACAATGTCAATAGCTCAAACTCGCGTTAATGCGAGACCTATTGCATTGCAAATGCTTGTTTTCTGTGAATTTCTACGGTTTCTTAAATGCTAATTCCTATCTATAATGTCCCTGTAACCTATCTGTATCTCTCTATCTCGCTATCTATATATATATTCACAGAAAAAAAACACAGGTTTCAGGGACGTTATAGTTAGTTGGACATTTCACTCGTACAAAACCAGAGAAATTCGGCAGTTATAGTTAGTTTAGCTAACTATAACTCGCACCCCCGAAATGCACTGCTGATGACGTCACATATTACATCATTCATGACATGGTCAGGGACATCACTGATGACATCTCAAATGACATCACTGATGACATCACTTATGACATCATCCAGTGAGTGTTTCTGTAAAGTTTAAATATGTTTTTTATATGCCAGGGTGTAATGAAGAATGAGTGCTTGTATAAGTGTCTGGATGGATGATTTAGTAGGTGCGTGACTGACTGTATAAGTGAGTGATTAAACGTGTCTTACTGAACACATGTGTTAGTGACTAAACTGTGTGACTGTATCAGTCTGTCAGTTGGTATGTAAGTGGCTGCATGGGTTTGTGAACAACTACATGAGTGTCTATATGGGTTATTGATTGGTTGTCTGAAAATCTGTATGGGTGCCTGAGTGTCTGTGGGTGGGTGGGTGGGGGGTTGTGGGACTGTGCATAGATGTGTGAGTGGGTGATTCACTGGGTGTATGGGTTCAAGAGTGCATCTGTGAAGGGCTGTATGGGTGGGTGGGTGGGTGGGTGTGTATGTGAGTGAATGGATGTCTCAGTGGTACATGTGTGAGTAACTACATATGTGAAAGGCAGTATATGTGAGTGTTGGAGTATATAAGTGACTATATGTGAGTGAGTGATTGTGAGAGTGGCTGTATGGAGGATTGTGTGCTTGTATCAGTCATTGTATATGAGAGAAGGTATGTGTTAGTATCTGTATGAATAGGTGAGGTGGTGTGTGTATAACTGTATAGGTGAGTAAATGGGAGTGTGATTATTCTTTGCATGACTGACTAGGTGTGTGACTAACTATGGATGAGTAGCGGTGTGTGAGTGTCTGTATAGGTGTATGAGTGCATATGATAGTGCTGTATTGATGAGTGACTGCATATATGAGTGACTGTATGGGTGGATGTGTGTAGACCTAGGAATCAGTGAGTGGGTATGTAGTAACTTGTATTGGTGTGTCTATGGTTTCGAGAATGGAAGTCAGTATTTTAGAGTGGGTGCATCAAAGGTTATATTAGGGTGTGAGGAGGTGCATCAGATACACTATGGTACACTATGGGTTGGGGTACCCCTGTGATTGGCATGACCTCCCCTGTAAGGCCCTGGTACATAATAGGGCAGGGGAATTAAAAGTACCTCTAATTCCCTAGCATATAATAGGGAATGGCCGTTTATAGGCCAGCAGCCCTTTTCTGCACTTGCATGTGTGCACTGCTGAGCCTGAGGTCAGTTTAAAAGTAGCCCTGTGTGTGCAGAAAGAGGCAAGATTCATGCAGAAAGAGGCAAGAGACATGCAGAAAGAAGCAACAGAGGTGCAGAAAGAGGCAAGAGAAGTTCAGAAAGAGGCAGCAGAGGTGCAGAAACAGGCAGAAGAGGTGCAGAAAGTAGGAAAAGGGGTGCAGGAAGAGAAAAGAGGGGTGCAGAAATGTGCAAGAGAGGTGCAGAAAGAAGCAAGAGCAGTGCAGTATGAAACGGGTGCAGGAGGAGGCAAGAGGGATGCAGAATGAGGCAAAAGAAGAGCAGAAACAAGCAAAAGAGATGTGGAAAGAGGCTAGAGGGGTGCAGAAAGAAGCAAGAGGTGCACAAAGAGGGGAGAAGGGTACAGAAAGAGGCAAGTGGGGTGCAGAAAGAAGGAAGAGAGATGTAGAAAGAGGCAAGAGCAGTGCAGAAAGAGACAAGAGCAATGCAGAAAGAGGCAAGAGCAGTGCAGAAAGAGGCAAGAGCGGTGCAGAAAGGCAAGAAAAGTGAAGAAAGAAGCAAAAGAGGTGCAAAAAGAGGCAAGAGGCATGCAGAAAGAAGCAAGAGAAGAGCAGAAAAAAGTAACAGAGGTGCAGAAAGAGGCAAGAGGGGTGCAGAAAGATGCAAGAGAAGTGCAAAAGAAAGAAACAGGTGCAGAAAGAGGCAAGAGAGTAGCAGAAACAGGCAAACTAGGTGTACAAAGAGGAAACAGGAGTGCATACAGAGGCAAAAGAGTGCAGTTCAGAAAGAACCCACGGAGGTGCAGAAAGAGGCAAGAGGGGTGCATACAGAGGCAAAAGAGTGCAGTTCAGAAAGAACCAACAGAGGTGCAGAAAGAGGCAAAAGGGGTACAGAAAGAGGCAAAAGGGGTACAGAAATATGCAAGAGAAGTGCAGAAAGCAAGAGAAGTTCTAAAAGTGGTAAGAGGGGTGCATAAAAGGCAAGAGAAGTGTAGAAAGAAGCAACAGAGGTGCCAACAGAGGCAAGAGAGGTACAAAAACAGGCAAGTAAGCTGCAGGAAGAGGGGTGCTTAAAGAGGCAAGAGGGATACATATTATTGCAAGAGAGGTGCAGAAAGAAGCAAGAGCAGTGCAGAAAGAAGCAAGAGAGGTGGAGAAATAGGGAATAGGAGTGCAGAAAGAGGCAAGAGGAATACAGAAATTTGCAAAACAGGTAGAGAAAGAATCAAGAGCAGTGCAGAAAGAACCAACAGAGGTGCAAAAAGAGGCAAGAGAGGTGCAGAAAAAATGAAGAGAAGTCCAGAAAGAAGCAACAGAGGTGCTGAAAGAGGCGCAAAGGGTGCAGAAAAAAGGCAAGAGAAGTGCAGAAAGAGGCAAGAGGGCTGCAGAAAGAGGCAAGAGGGGTGCAGAAAGAGGCAAGAGGGGTGGAGAAACAAGCAAGACAAGTGTAGAAAGAGGTAAGAGAATTGCTGAAAGAAGCAACAGAGGTGTAAAAAGAAGCCAGAGAAGTGCAGAAAGTGGCAATAGAGGTGCAGAAAGAGGCAAGAGAGGTGCAGAAAGAGGCAAAAGAAGTGCAGAAACCAGCAACAGAGGTGCAGAAGGAGGCAAGAGATCAGTCATGAATCTAGAAAATGCTATTAAAAGAGATTGCAAGCCCATTGCAGTTCTGGATATAAGGACGGCGTCATCCGCATATAGCAAGACGGGAATACCACGCCGCCCTACACATGGGTAATCAACTCCAGTTGCTCTTAGTACAGTCTCCAAATCATGGATGTAAAAATTAAACAAGAATTGAGCCAAAATGCATCCTTGCCGTAATCCCCTCTTAATCTCAAGGTCCCTAGTGACCCGAAGGTCCTGAGAAAACCTGACATTAGCCTTGGTTGATTTATGCAGGTCCTCTAGGAAATTAACAATACTGTTATCCACCCCCATTGCCCTCATGGACTGCCACAATTTAACCATATTAACGCAATCAAATGCAGAGGACAAGTCAATGAAGACAAGGTAGATAGTGCCAGGGCGTGCAACAGTATATTTGCTCAGTATCATAGATAAGTTGAGACACTGAGCAACAGTAGAACGTCCCGACCAGAATCCATACTGGACATCCAACAGGATCTCATGCTCCTCCGCCCAAGTTGATAATCGCTGCAAAAGAATACGTCCTACCACCTTAACCACTGAGTCAATGAGGGAGATTGGCCTATAACAGTGGGTACTGTTCCTGTCACCCTTCTTGAAAACATGGACTATGGTGGAAGAGGCCCAAGACTGAGGACAGCCATTCTTTGCCGCTGCGTTGAACACAGCCTCCAGTATCGGGGCCCAGATCGGAGGATCGGACTTAAGTCCGGAGGAATCCCATCTGGGCCCGGCGCTTTAATAATGGATAGCCCTGCAATACCAGCCATAACCTCACCCTTTTCAAAAATTATTACAGGGACATTTGTGTCCCAACTCTCTTGGCAACTATGCTCAGTAGGGCAGTCAAACAGATTTAAAGTGAGGCACCCACTCCTCCTCTGTGATGTGTGAGTCTAAGACCCCAACCCACTTCCTGACCACAGAGGGGTCGATTCATAATGTTCCAGAACCTGGAGCTGTTCCTAAGAGTGCTTGAATCAATCCGCTCCCTCCACGCCTCCTCCCTCACAGCACCCTTCCGTCTGACCAGAACTGACATATTCTTTACGACAACCGGTTTGAATTCTTGGTTTGGTTGACAGAGCTTCCCTCAGCTTCTTTTCTGCCTTGGAGCACTGCGAGTCAAACCATCTGGGGCCGTGAATGGCAGTTCTTCTAGCCGGGAAACTTAAGATTTTGCCAACTTTACGCACTATTGATTCGTATGCGCCAATAATCTCATTAGGGGAGAAACCTGCAGCTGTGCATAGTGCTAACTCTGGGGCACAGGATACATTTACTTCGCTGTAAAATTTATCTGGGGAAATCTGAGACCATTTAAGTCTTCGCTTGCCATCAGTCGGTCTCAGTGCACCCCTGGTTGAGACATCGCCAATTTGTACTGATAATAGGCCCAACATGTGAACACATAGTGGGTTGTGGTCACTAAATTCGCTCTCCATAATCTTAAAACCATGAAATAAGGATTGCAAGGGAGAGGAAATTAAAATAAAATCTATAAACGACCCCCTACCACGCCCTTTAAAAGATGGCACAGAAAATGTAGTTTGCGGGGCAGTTAAGGACATCAAGGCCACCATGTCCAGTTCATTTATCATATAATTCAACAATTACCCCTGGGCATGATGTTCAAAGTGAAACCCCCTCATACGTGGGCAACCAAACTCAGAAATACAGGATAGTATTGGGTTACCACAGGGATATATGTTAAAATCACCAGAAACCAAAAGATTATGAAGAATAGGGCCAAAAGATTGTCTAATAAATGCTCCCAGGGTGGTAATGTTACAAGCACCGTAAGGACAGGCCACCAAATTGTAGAAGTTAATAAGGCCCCATCTAATGTCCCCTCTTTTGGCTGACAATGCCAGAATTCCTGGGTTTGTGGATGACAACCTGAATCGGGCAATCGACAGCCACAGATATGTACACAGCTAGGCCACCCTTGGGTCTTCCACTCACCGAAGGTGTGGCTGGGACAAAAAAAAAGCCTTATAACCTTCCAAGAATAGGTCGCAATCCACTGACCATGCTTCTTGAAGGCTAATTACCGGAAATTGCTTCACAAATCAGACCCACAATGGTATTTGAAGCTTTTTTGCCAGCCCTGCGATATTCCAAGATAAAAAGTTGGTGGGTCTCTCACCTGTGGGCCCCTCAACTACCTCTACTGGGGACTGGGTAAGTACAACAGGCTCAATCTCGGAGGGCGTGGAGATCCTTAGTCACACTCCTCCAACCCGGTTAAGACAGAAAATCTATTATTTAGTTCCAGTGAGAGATCGACACCAGTCTGACCATCTGTTACAAAGGATGAGTGGGCCATAGAGGTAGGTTGTTGCCTAGGTGCTAGTCTATTTGACCACCCACCTCGGGGAAGTGCCCTGGGGATATTATCAATCATATCCCCGAGAGGGACTGGTTTGTAAAAAAAGCCCAAAGGAAAAACCCTAATACCAGATCAAGAAAGGGGAGCAAGGCAGATGTCCTTAAATAAGATACTGCCCGCAGTGTGGGGGTTGTCAAAGTTTACAATAACAGTCACCCGTGCCCATTCTTCGCGAGCTCCCAATCCAACTCACCCTGCGGGCCATAAGAATGTTTTTAGCCACACGGGCACCCAGAGTGGTGTTATATGTGAACCAATGAGTTAGTTTGTTTATCAGTTGCCCATAGTTCTCGCTAGCCCCTTGGGGGAGGGAGGGCACACTCCCCAAAACCACTACGTAGGGGGTGGATTCCGGTGGGAGGTCGATAACTGGGAGACTCGTTGGCTGTAACTCCCTTCTTTCTGGCCTCCCAACTCTTGAAGGTACAGAGGACCCTGCTCCTATAGGGGACTGACGAGTGCAAGCTGGAATATCAACACTACTAGGCATAATGTTGTTGGAGCTACTCTTATCTGTCACATCTCTGATTGCAGTAGTGCTCGCAGATGAACCTACCCCCGTACCTGTTCCCCTAGTAGCTAATTGATCTCTGCTAATATTTGCACTAACTGCCGGTGTGACCAGCGGTTTGCAACTAACCGTCCCCTCTAGTTTTAATAATCTAGCTTCTACTGAGGTTATTTTCTGCAGAATAGGATCCAATAAGGTAGACATCATGGTATCCCTCCTGTGTGCTATCAGCAAACTGCCCTAACATCGTCTGGATCGTAGGGGTGGGGGGGCCCTCTTCGGAATCATTTACAGGGATGACAGGTGGTGTTTTCTTTCCAGTTGTTTTCTGAGCAGGTTTACTTGTTTTCAAAAATCCTCGGCTCTTCCTTTTTTTTGGAGGGGGATTAATTAGTACGGGTTGGCCTCAATTTAGCTTTCTGCCCTCTGGTCGTAACTTTAGGTTTAACAGGGTTGGATTCTTGGTCAGAAGATGAACAGGAGACAAGGTTTGTCACTGAATCCGGAACATCATATGGGGACTAAGCCGGGATGGGGATACATCATGGTTGGATACCACCAAAGATTCAGAGATTGCGGGAGTTAAAGAGAGTCTACCTTGCGAAGGTTGGGGCTCAAGAGATAACCTTCGTTCAGTAATCTTCATCTCATTAATGAGGGCTGATTCTGCCCTCAATATGAAGGCATCTAAGTTTCCAGCCACACTTCTACCTATACTCGGCTAGCGTTTACTCATGTTAGCCGTATATGTACACGCTGTTATATTATCAAATCCCTGCTTAAGTGCTTCACAGCTTACAGGATAAGGCGCAATATGCAATGTGCAAAATACAATACAGTACTAGATCACAAACCATAAAATGCCAAGTATTAAGACTATCAAAAAGCCTTATATTATCGGTTAAAGTGCAACGTGCATAAAGGTTTTTAGCAGCAACAACAATAAAGGCATTTGGACAAAATAATGTCACTAAAGTGCAGCATGCGGTACAGTGCTCTGGTTCGAAAAAGGCTGGACCCGGAAGTCCAATTGAATCAAATTCAATATGAAAAGTTTAGTCACACCTAATCCGTTAGACCATAGTACATGTGAGTTTTGCTGATAGCGGTAGGGTACAGTTACTGCAGGTAGGTGCAAATGATAGAGGCGGCGAGATGAGAAAGCACACAGTACCTGTTAGCCGACTGCAGATACGGAACAAGAGCCCAAGGCCTGGGGTGAAAGGGGGGTGGCCCTGCCCTGCCTCTTCCTGGCACTGACGGGCAAGGACGGGCCCGCCCAGGCATAGCCCGGGCGCGTCTCGCGCTGCGGGATACTTGCGGCGTTTAAATCGCACCTCCAGGTGCACTGTTGGGCGTCAGAGCGGGGCAGGGAATGCTGGGGGATGTAGTTCTGAAGAGCCGTTCCTCTCACGACAGGTGAAGAGAAAAGAAAACCCTGCAGCGTTGGCAGATACCCTCGCGGCGGCGATGGTATGCTGCTGGTGCCCCCTTCGCTGTTGCCCAGAGTGTAGAGCTGCTGTTTTCCTCATAAGTATTCATAGCAGGCTATGCCCCCTTTAATCACCAGTCTGCAAACGCGTTCCCTGGCGCGCTCTTCGATGGGGATTAAAGTCCCCTTTGCTGCTGGGGGTCCTTAGTGGCCAACTAGCCTACCTGATACCTCCAGTAAGGCAGTTAGTGGGATTGCTGAGAGGGGGACACAGGCCACGCCCCCTTTCTCCACCACTCTGATATCGTGCCTTGTGGCGCGCTCTTTGTTAGGGGATGAAGTCCCCTTGCCTCCGGAGGGTTTCCCTGGGGGGCCAACTAACCCTCCTGTTATCTCTAGTAAGCCCCACACAACTGGATTGCTGAGAGTGGTCAGAGGCCACGCCCACTTTGTACACCACTGTGGAAACGCGCCTGCTGGTGCACTGCTGCTCAGGGGATAAAGTCCACTTTAGGCCTGAGGTCCTCAGGACAGAAGAGGACCTCATCGCCCCACTAGCAGTGTGCCAAGAGGCGTGTTTGCAGAGTGGTGTAAAAAAGGGCATGGCCTCGGACCACCTCTCAGAAATCCCACTGTGTGGGGCTTACTGGAGGTACCTGATGGGCTAGTTGGCCCCTCAGGATTCAAGGGAAATTTAATTCCCCAAATTATAACGCGCCAGGAAGCGTGTTTGCAGAGTGGTGCAGCGAGAGGGCTATATATATTTTTAAAAGGGGGGCTGTGTGGCCCCACTTCTTTTAGTATTTTTTGGGCCCTGAGGACCCCATCACCCAGGGCCTGAGCATTTTTTTCTTTAAAAAAACAAAACAGGAAGGGGGCCACGTGGCCCCCCCTTCCCCCGGACTCCATCGCCCGGGGCCTGACCTCCTTGATGGGGACCGCGGGGGAGCCCCAATGCCCCCACGGTCCTAACCGGCTCCCCATCTCCTGCGGGAGCCAGCATTGCTTTTGGGCAAGGGGTGCTGCTGAAATGCAGCTCCCCTTGTCCAAAAGCTATTCTGCTTTGCTTCTTGGAAGCAAGAGCAGGTTTCCTGCTCTCGCTTCCAAGAAGCAAAGCAGTGATTGCTATGGCTCCCGCCCTGTCATAGCAAACGGCAATGTCCCGGGGGTGGGCACCCCGGAACATTGCAGGAGCCGGCCTTGGGGGGTGGCGTTCCCCAGGGCCAGTGAGAGCTCAAGGAGGGGACCCACGCGGCCCCACTACCAACTGATATAAGCTCCGGGGAGGTGGTGGTCCCCGGGGGTCCGCAACGGACCCCTGTATTTAAGTAATTAGTGCCCCGGGAGGTGGCAGTCCCTGGGGCAGTGTGGGGAGGAGGAACACCCCCACTCATTTTTTTATAAATAAGCCCTGGGGAGGTGGCGGTCCCCGGGCTGTGTGGGAGCTGCGTGCCTCCCGCACATTATGGATGAAGCACCGGGGAGGTGGCGGTCCCCGGGGCTGTGGGGGCCCCCGCTACTTTATTGGACATTGCCCTCGGGACCTGGCCCACCCGGGGGCTTATAGAAAACAAAGCGCGGGAGTCCGTGCTTTTTTTTTATTTTCTCATCCGGATTTCCACACACAGTGTGGGACCCCCTGAGCAGACCTAGGGGGTCAGGGTGTTTCTATCCTTCCCCCTTTTCTTGTTTTTTTAATCTTTTTTTTTTACTGTCTTCTGACTCAGTTTTACAGAGTCACAAGATGGCTGCCCACACTTCCTGGTTTGGAGTGTTGGCAGCCAATAACAATGAAGTTCATGCTCGGAAGGGTTCACGAATCCTGCTCGGCCCTCAGATATCGATATTTTTTTTTTTTAGATTTCTCAGTTACTACTGAATGGATTAACAGCATTTAAAGTAAAGAGTGCACTCTGTAACAACAGCTTCCTCTCTGCCAAATTTGGTGTAATTTCTTTCAGCAGTTCGGGCTGTAGCCGCGACGTAAATTCCTATAGAAATTAGCATGGGGAAAATGCATTTTGGGACCCCCTTTTTTTCTCAGCCCCCGCTTGACGAATCACCCCGAAACTTTTAAGACAGGAGCTGACCGGAGCGCTCAATTAGTTTTGAAAACTTTGCGAAGAATCGTCAAATTGCGCCAAAGATATTGGCAAATCAAAAAACGCTTTTCCTATGGAAACTAGGTCCTAACTATACCTATCTACTGGTGACCGCCAGTAGGTGATATATATATATATATGCAACTCCTTCAAGCAATCTCTGCACTTCCGCAATATATGTGGTGAACAGAGACAACACGAATCCTCTGAGAATTAGGCACTGTAGTTTTTATTAGACCTTCAAATCTGACGCGTTTCGGACTGGAACGTCCTTGCTCACAGATAGCCAGGCAAAGCTCGCCCTTTTTTTTAAATATGCATTGTGATAACCACGTGATTAATTAACATAGAAGAAATACTACTACCTTAAATATGTTGAAAACGGTAAGTCTATTCTTGTATATGAATACATGAATACATGTTTATGCCATTTACTTTGTTAATGTCCTAAAAGGAAAAATTACCAAAAAAAAATAACCCAATTGGTGTTGGCATCAAAAATAGATCATCATAATGTAAGCAGTGTGACCAGTTATTAAAATAGTAAACAAAAAATGGTCTATGGCACATATATTTACTTCCACATATTAGAAAGGGTGGCAACAGAGCACTGTACAATAGGAGCAGCAGCTTTGCAATTGATCTTTGGTACGGCAGCAACCAGCTATTTTTAATTTCTTATAAATGACCTAGATCGCCTTGTTATTTCTTTTTTAAAGTCAGGAGCCTCTGATGCAGCTCTGCCCTGGTTTCCTTTCTCTGGCTGCATGTGGAGTTTGGGGCCTTCTACTTTGTGAGCACTAAGTCAAGGATGAGGTACCAGGAGGTAATTGTCAAATTACTTCCCAGTAATCTTCGAGTTCTAATATTTCATGGAACTGTTATGGAACTCTACTCTTTCTGCTCTTCATAGGGCCAAGAGGGGAGCGGTTTGGTTACTTTCTAGTTCAGGGCTTGTTGTAGGACTCTGTTTGTGGCACATAGGTATTAGAGAACGGGTAAATTCTGTCTACTGGATGATGTAACCCTGTATTGTATGAACTGTAACGAGGATTCAAACTAATCCAGGTTACCAGTAAGTAATCGTAGCATCTGCAGCAGCCACTTATATTGATATTTCCTGTCGAATCCATGTTGAGGATCCTCAAAAGGTTATTTCTGAGAGCTGCAAGGGTTTAAAATCTAGAGGTTATTTAAATGGGCATTTCCATTTGTTTAAGTTGTAGAAGTTCAGTAAACCTTAAATGTGCCAGCATTTGGCAAATCCTTCCATTCTTTTGCTTCCCTATCTGTTTGAATCCTTTGAACATTGACATACACTGTACTGATATCCAGGTAGCAACAATTAGGGCTCTGTAATAGACAAATGAGATAAAATGGCTGCTTTTTTTGTTGTTGCAAAAATAGTGATATCAAATCAAGTAATTTTGAAGTGATCCCTGGTCTACCCGGTCTGAAGCTATCTAGCTACACTGTTCTTAACACCTCAGACATTTTTCTAGCATATTAAGTTCGATGTCAGGGAAGTAATTTCCACAAAACAATAGGGCTAATAGAAGTGAAATCATATGCTTTTAAGCGTTCACAACATGTTAAGTTGATGGCTCCCCAGGAAGCATATCGTGGCCCATTGTTTTAACAGGCAACCCAGTCGTGTAATACAGATAATACATCTTTTTAGGCATCAACACAGACCCTCGGGGTCACCAGTCCTGCATGCGCAGGCACTTCTGTCAGTCTCCGAAGAAGCAGTTAAATAAAAAACAAGCATTTGCAATGCATCGGATCGGTCTCGCCTTCGGGACCCTATATGTATTTAGCAATTCAGCATATTAGCCTGGGTGCTGAAACATCTACTGTTCTTTAATATGGAGGGAAAGTGAGCACCAAACTGCATAACACTCCAGGTATGGGAACAATTGGAGAGAAATATTGCCCTTTAGCGGGAAATGGTATAGTCGAAAGCTGTGTTTTTAATATAGAATCAGGGCCTTCGGTGGTTATATCACTTAAAATACAAGATTTGAAGACAATTTCTATGGAGCGATCTCTGTGCGGGCAGAAGGACATGGAGGAGGTAGGTAGTATGGGTGGCAGGCAGTGTGTGCAAAGCTGGACACAGGAGATCTTAATAGCACTTAGCATGAATTAATGTACCTCACGGCAGGATCCTTCTAATTGGGTATTTAGGTTTTTGCCATAGCTCACGCCAACTTGTAGACAGCCCCTGCAACATTAGCAGTAGATCTAGTCTTGAGATGACCGTATTTTAAAATAACTTTTGCTACAAACAGATGCATCTTGGACTGGGCTTGGGACAGTCTTGCTTCAGGAGTTTGACGATGGGGAACACCAAGTGTTCTGCATTAGTTCAAAAGCGTTGACTCATGAGATGACATATGCGACTATTGAAAAACAATGTTTGGCTACACAATGAGCTATGGAAGCACTGAAATTTTATTCACAAGGGTGCCACACCAAGGCCATAACAAAGCATGCTCGATTTAGTTGGTTGGCCCTGAACAAGGCCAGTACCCATAGGCTATTGCTATGGTTCTGACGTTGCATCCATACTCCTTGTCGATAAATTATAAACCAGGGAAATTGACAAATACAACTTGATTACTAATCAAGGTTGTATAAAAATGCCCTGCCCAGATGTCAGGGGTCAAGAGGAAAGCAAATGTAAGGAGGTGTTTAAGGGTATTTACCAAAAGATCATGGAGCCACTCCAACAGCAGGAAAGGCGGAGGCTCCCGTGGTCAGTAGGATGGCTCCAAATGGGTGTCGCCGCCAGACAGTTCACACTCACTAATTCTTAAACTATTACTGCAATAACATCCATCCACAAATCCCTTCCTGCCCAAACAAATACTTGTGAAATACAGACAAGTTGGATAGTAATTAAGAAGCTACCGATGACGTATTCCAGAATAAGCCATTTCACTTCAATCACTAAAATACCAAGCATTAGCAGAGCCAAGAGGTCCGGCGTTCCTATGGTGCATGCACAGAACTAACAAGAAGGCAGTGGTAGATATCGGTGTACTCTGAACATACACACACACTAATGAAATTCATGCATGCAGACATGATGCTCTATGCATGCACTCTTATGAAAGCCAATCTTGGTCACTTTGACAATTACTATTTTTATTATATCAATTGCTATTAGCATTAACCCTTTTTCAAAGCACTCTCAATGCATGCATATGCAGAAGAACAAGAGTAGGAACCAACGTTTCTGAAGATCACATAGTTTGACAAGAGGATAGGCATCAAGGAGGAGAAATACGACAAACTTTAAGATAAATGGGGGAGTGCACTGGTTGCCGTGGCTGTATTAACAGGTACTCCTGTTGCAGGGATTCTGCTTATGCACAGAACTATGCGCAGGAAACCAGGACCTCAGAGAATTGTGATGTACCAGAGACTTCCCTCAGAACCAAGAACCCCTATCCGACTAGCTTAGTGTCCCATTCGTTATCCGAGATTTAGCTCGGCGGTCCCAATGTATAGACAACCCAGAACAAGCGACTTAGATACTCTCAGGAGTGGTGGGAATCTGAAATACCCGTTGGTAGCTATATATCAGTCCACAACAGAATAACAAAGACACAGTAAAGTTTAAAGAGTTTATTTTATAAACCTCGCGTACTAAGATGCAGTACTTTGGCTAACACAAGCAGACAAATGGTTAAGATCAGCACCATCAGCATTGTTACAATACCATAGAAAATGAAAGGAGCAATCATAATAATAATGACAGTGGAAAGCGACCACCATCCTTTCTCTAGGAGAAGTGTGGCTCAATGATTAGAGCGGCAGACCCTGATGCAGAGGTCTAGCCCGGGACCAGGGTTCAATTCCCCACCTCGGCAGGTCTTGGGCTAAAAAATTCCACGGACCTGATAATTCTCGCCTCGGTGCCTATTCCAATCATGGAGTCCCACTCTGCAACTCTGGGCAATAGCTTGCTTAATCTCCACAACGGCCCCCACAACGCTAAGGATGCCTGGCCTCCACCTTGGGGGTGCCCAGGAGTGGACGCCTCACAGGGAAAGCCAGGATGGGTTCCACAGCGGTATTCGTACAAGCGCCTTGAGACCCTTGCGGGTGAGTAGTGCGCTATACAAGTATCAAATTAACCTGTGATCCAATTAATTAACCTATCTCTAGCAACTAATAAGTTATTATTAGACTAATAGAAGGTCTCTTAGGCTTGCATGGGGGACCCCATACCTTATAGATCAGCTTAGTGGAATCACATCACAGGATCAGCTAGGCTCTCTCCTGCACCAGCTCTTCGTTTCGAATGTAACAGAAAACATGCTGCTCTGCAATATTAAAGGACTCGTCTTTCAGGTATTGGCAGCTGTATGTATGTTATGGCTAAGAAGTGGTACGATCAACCTGAACACAACAACCTGCACCGTTTAGTGACCCAGACTCGTTCTTTACACGGTGTACAGACCAAGGTCACTGCTCACTGTTAAGGATGTTAAACAACAGACGGTTCTCATGTGAAGCAAAGTCGAGTCAGCAGTTCTCGAATGAATAACATGTAACAACAGTGTCGCGTGCAAAAGCAGCAGAAGCGGCAAGCTGGCTTTCTAACAGCCGACGAGGTTATGCTAACTTAGCGTTGTACATAGGGAGTGGTTAACCCATACTACACCCCCCTTGATCGGACTACTGACCACTAGGGGCGCACTTATCAAGAACGCAGAGTTCAAGTTAGAAAGAACGGAACCAAGGGCATGAACTATAAGTCCATGGGCCTCATGTAGGTAAATAAATTTTACCGTTTCTTAAATACCGAGCCGTACCGAATCGGTAAATTAGAATCGGTAAGTTATATGTAGGTAAAAATTCGGTAACAGTTACCGATTCGGTAACATTCGGTAATCACGAATCGGAATTCACCGAATCGGTAAATACCGAGGTGGTATTTACCGAATCGGAAAATACCGAGGTGGTATTTACCGAATCGGAAAATACCGAGGATACTACCACCTTCCCTTTACTAAGAAGCTAATATTATTATCATGCCAATAGAAGGTCTCCTAGGCTTGAATAGGGGACCCCATACCTCAAAGATCAGCTTAGTGAAATCACATCACAGGAGCATCAGGAGTCTTCTCGCAGGAAGGCTCGTCTTCGGTCTGAATCATGAACATGATGTCTGTGATATTAAAAGCACCAACTTTCAGGTATTTGCAGCTGCGCGTGTGTTATGGCTAAACAGTGGGTCGATCAACCTAGAGTGGAAAACATGCATTGTGTAATAATCCAGACTGTTCGTCACACCATGTACAGACCAAGGTCGCTGCGCAGAGCTTGGGATGGTAACAACAGATTGCTCTCGTGTGAAGCAAGTCTCGAGTCAGCAGTTTATTTAAGAAATAACATGTAAACGCAGTGTCGTGTGCAACGACCAAAAGATGGCTTTCTAACATTTAACGTGGTTATGCTAACTTAACAATGTATGTACGTATTCAGGGAGAACTCACTACACGCCCCCTTGATCGAAGCACCATTCAATAGGCAAGAAAAGAGAGAACGCAGAGTTCAGTTTCGTCAGAGCAGAACAAGGCGTAACCAATGCTGCGCCAAAGTCCGAAACTTCAAACAATAGCAGCATAGAATTCTTAAAAAAAATGCAAGTATATAATAAACCTCAAACCGACCATCAGGAAGAGAAAAATGAGAAATAAAAGAAATAAATGTTGCGCCAGGGTGCTGTCCAGTAGCACAGGCGCAATGGACGACAGTCCAGTTAATCCATGAATGTATAAGCAGCATATGTGGCCACTGCTTCCAACAAAAAATCGTTTGCAGGGCCACTGAAAGTCTCAGCCATCCAATTAAGTAAAGAAAAGGAACATACGTGTTCTCCAACCATCGGAGCCTCTAGCACAATCAGAGGGCACCCGGAATGTTCCTCCAAATAGCTCATAGCCAAGAAGTCGTTGGCGGCCGCTGAGATGTCCCAATTACCCAGGATACCATGCGCCGCACCACAGGCCATAATCCGGACACCAGAACAGGCCAACTCGTGAGACACTAAGGGCCTCATCAGTCGATCGAAATCCGGCACCGGAGACACCATGTTGGTCAAGCACAAATCCAGAGGCCATTCAAAGGGACAATCCAGGCAGTGAAATACAGGTTGTACGCAGGTGAAGTAGGAATACCTGAAGGATAATCCATAAGCCAGGCTCAAAGTCGCCAATGGCAAAGTACCATGAAAGTCAAGCATCCTATCACGAAGAAGATGCAGACGGGACAGGTGCTCGTGTGGCACAGAAGGAGCAGCCATTCCGGAGTACAAAAAGGAAAAGCAGCACACCTGCCACTAGCGCCAGAAGCAGCGGGACACCTCCAAAGATGCTCGAGAAAAGTGAATGAAGAAATGCCGGAATCACACAAAAAATAGTTTGGAAAGAGGTCACGAGACCCGAGCCCACAAGTTTAAAAAAATGAGCCAGGCCGGTCGTGGACGAGGCATTGAAAATAGTATGGATCAAAGAGCCGAAATGCAGGGGGAGGTCAGTATTCAGAAGCGCCTGTACCTCAGTGCGCGAATTAGCAACGTGAAGGACAAATGTTTCACGAGAGGAAGTCAAAGGCACCTCTTTTTGGGACAATAGCGCTCTTATTCTGCACAACTTGTTGAACTCTGCTTTCAAGGTTGGAATCGACGGCCAGATGGAAACATCCAGCCGCCCATGCGGGGGTGGAAAAAGAACATTATTGCAGCAGACAACTTTCTGTCTGTAGATGCGTTCCTCCCGTCGCCAAACCCTCAGTCCTGCTGCCTGTAGACGTAGGCGCCTTGCAATGACATACATAGCGGCCATGTTGTCCACGCTGTTGCATTTTGGGATTGCTTATATGCACTGTTGATGGTTACCACCTGCTTTCAATCCGTGTTAATTACCGACTCTTATTTACCGATTTTCTTTGATTTCTTAATTACCGAGTGCTCCTACATGTCATTTTAATTTTTACCACTTCATATTTACCACTTCATATTTACCGATTCGTTAAGTATGTATTCGGTAAATCTGATTCGGTATTTTAGAATTCGGTAAATATGATTCGGTATTTACCGCCTCATATTTACCGAATAGTCGTTTTTGGACTCCTACATCTCACTTGTCTGAATACCGGTCGGTAACGGCATATTTACCGAAAATCGGCCGTTACCGACCGGTATTTGGCTACCTACATGAGGCCCCATATAAGGTAAGTGTAAGTTCGAAAAGAAAAAAATCCAAAAACAGAAAAATTATGTCGTCAGGGGAAAAAAAACATGAAAAAATGGGGAAAAATGACATCGATGGATGCACCATGAGTTGACCAAAACAAAGAGTCAATCCATCAAGGTATAGGCACAATAAGTTGCAACAGCCTCCAAGAGGAAATCATTGGAGCATTCCGCAAAATTATCCGCCATCCAATCCAGCAAGGGAAAGGAACACACGTGTTCACTCACAATTGGAGCTTCCAGCACCACACGGGGACAACAGGAAGGTTCCTCGATATAACTTTGTTCCAGCAAGTCATTCGCAGCCTCTTCAATGGCCCAATTTCCAAGGACTCCATGTGCCGCACCCAAGGCCATAAACCCGACACCAGAACATTCAAACTCATGAGCCGTTAAGGGGCCCATTAGTTGACCAAAATCCGGTACAGGTGACACTGAGTTTGACAGGCATAAATCCAGAGGCCACTGGAATGGACAATCCAGGCAGTGAAAGACTGGTTGCACACAAGTAAAGAAGGGAAACCGGAAGGACAATCCATACGCGACACTCAAAGTCGCCAGGGGCAACGTGCCATAGTATTCAAGCATCCGGTTACGCAGATGTAACAGCTGGGGCATGTTGTCTCGGTACGCAAGTTGCGCAGCCATTGCGTAGCACGCAAACCAATAGAAGTATTCCAGCTATAAGGGCGAGAAGCAAAGGAAGACCTCCGAAGACGCTGGAAAAAATAGGATAAAAAAATGCGGGAATCACACCAAAAATAGTTTGAAAGGAGGTCACGAGGCCGGACCCCACAAGTTTAAAAAAATGAACTATGCCGGTCGTAGACGAGGCATTAAAGATAGTCTGTATCAATGTTCCAAAATGGAAGGGGAGGTCAGTCTTAAAAAGCGCCTGCACCTCCGTGCGGGTGTTTGCCACGTGAAGAAGAAAGGTTTCACAGGATGAAGTCAAAGCGACCTCCCTTTGAGACAAAAGAGCCCTTATTCTGCTCATCTGGTTGAACTCTGCGCTCAAGGTTGGAATCGAAGGCCAGATAGAAACATCAAGCCGGCCATGCGGGGGCGGGAAAAGGACATTTTTACAGCAAACAACACGATGTGAAACAGTGACTATGTATGGTATGCCCTTTAGCATCCCGCAGCAATGAGAAAACGGTTTAAAACCACACTTGACATCTCCAATGGCTTTTATAGCCATAATCTGTCCCCTCACAGCTATGAGTGGACAGCGTTTACCTCGGGTGGCAAACAAAAGAAGTTCAAGAGGCTCCCGATGGGCTATAAAAATAGCCCCGGGGTCTTTGCTGCTCGTGTGGTCTCTCTCTTGGAGATGATTGACCCGGAAGCATATTCGTATGTAGATGGGAGAAAATTTGTCCCAGCCCACCTGAGTACAGTACAACGCAGGCGCGAGCACCTGCGCCCACTCCCCGGCTAACCTGTTAGAATGTTCCAGTGGCACTGTGTGCCCAAAGGACGGGAGGATCACTACCTCCCCTCTAGGAGCCTCCAAAACGAAAGCCGGGGGCCAATCTGCCTCCGCCAAAAGGATATCATAGGTGGAGGTTAGATTATCCCAAAACACCACTTTAATTTTACGTTGTATGTCACCCTCAATTAAAAGGACAATTTCAAACATCCGTTCAGGGGGAGCTACACGAGTATCTGCAGTTTCAACACTTACAAATGTATCAGTTGCTGTCGCCCCCAGAAATGGACGCAGCGCTTGTCGCACTACTGTAACTTCTGCCGCGCTGTCTAGCAGCGTTAGCGCCCATGTCTGGTTCAGAAGCTGTGTCCGTACCATCTGAGGCATATCTCGCAGTCAGAGCAGCAACTTTTTTCTTCTGAAACGGGGGTCTTTGACGTGCAGATTTGTCCTGCTTGCCTTTACCGTTAGTCTGACGGGGCTGCTCACGACCTTGAGCACCTCTCCCCTTCCCACTATCTTCGCCACCGGATTGAAAAGCCGATGTTTCCTGTGAAGAACGAGGAGAGCGTTATTCAGGAACCTGAAATCTATCAGGTGACTTAATATTAGAACGATCGCGCAAATCATAAGTGCGTTCACTTTGTATCCGCACCGGCGACACAGAACGAGACCTCTGTTTCTCTTGCTGCTTCCCTTGTTTTTTGGCTCGACAACTTTGTTTTGGAAAGTTGGGCTTCTCGTCTTTGGTAGACGAACTCACTTTAGGCTGCTGCACCACAGTAGGAATGATGACGGCGGGTTTCACACCCAAGGCGCTACGACCCACCATTCTGTAGGCTTTCACTATAATTTTAGCGAATTCCTTTGGCCTGTCGCCCGGATCCACAAGTGCCAACATATTGCACACTTGGAATTGCATGGCATCTCCTTTGAGGTTGCCCATAACCATGGAACAAACCACATCGAAGCTGTCGACAAGCCTCATTCCCAACTCAGTTGCTGCCTCTGCACCATGATTGTCTTGGACCTTCTTGATGACCGAGGGCAGTACAGACATAGACGGAGTGCCATAGCACTTCGCATAGGTCGCAGCAAAGACCTTGCCCCAATTGTCACAGTCGACAATATCCGGGACCAGATCCTTCGGCAAAGTAATAGTGAGTATCCTGTGTTTTTCCACAAGAGAAGTATGTGGAAACACGGCTTCTAATTGATCAAATTTTTCAGCAAGCCAGTAAGGAAATTCATCCCTATTTTGGGGGCGCTTGCCGACAACCGCATTAACCATAACAGGACTGATGACCACCGCGTGATGGTCAGTCGTGTGGCCCGCAACTGCAGGTGCCCCCACCTGTACATTGCGAGACACGTACTGCACTAACACCCTATGGACCGTAATCAGGGCAGTGTGTAGCACTCGTAACTCCGCCACCGCCACAGTCATTTAGCGGGGATGGGGTGTGTAACCGGCCAGCACCGGCCATGTGGCCCCTGCAATAGACAACGGGCCATTCTCGCCGGTACTACCGCATGGGGAAGGGCGCCATTAAACCAAATAGTATGCTGCCAGGCAGTGAGAGGAATTTCAAGTGTCCGATATGGGGCATAGGCTGCAGGCATCGCTGTGTGAGTATATTCGTGGAACAAATTGTCATTTGCATCCACCTTCTCAAACGTCACCCAAGAGTAAAACAACTCATATGGGAACGCCGCATCAGCTCCTACCACAAAAATTACAGCCAACCCATCAACAGGAACCCCATAGACCCGTAAATGTGCGGTCAGGGGAACCCGACTATGCGCGGCAACGTTGACCGCCATCGGGACACACAGAAGAACAACAACAAGCTCTACAGTAGCACTGGGGTTCAGAAAACGAAAACCTTTTTAATTATCAAGCTTGAAAGAACCTTTAGTCGAAACCTAGGTAGGTTAAGCCATCACTCCCGTTGTCCGGAAACCAGAGTGAGGGCGCTGTGGACTAATAAAAGCAGTACTAAGGTGGTACAGATCAAAAGACCAAACGTTAGGTGCGCCATGTTGCAGGGATTCTGCTTATGCACAGAACTATGCGCAGGAAACCAGGACCTCAGAGAATTGTGGTGTACCAGAAACTCCCCTCAGAACCAAGAACCCCTATCCGACTAGCTTAGTGTCCCATTCGTTATCCGAGATTTAGCTCGGCGGTCCCAATGTATAGACAACCCAGAACAAGCGACTTAGATACTCTCAGGAGTGGTGGTAATCCGAAATACCCGTTGGTAGCTATATATCAGTCCACAACAGAATAACAAAGACACGGTAAAGTTTAAAGAGTTTATTTTATTATAAACCTCGCGTCCTAAGATGCAGTACTTTGGCTAACACAAGCAGACAAATTGTTAAGATAAGCACCATCAGCATTGTTACAATACCATAGAAAATGAAAGGAGCAATCATAATAATAATGACAGTGGAAAGCGACCACCCTCCTTTCTCTAGCAACTAATACGTTATTATTAGACTAATAGAAGGTCTCTTAGGCTTGCATGGGGGACCCCATTCCTTATAGATCAGCTTAGTGGAATCACATCACAGGATCAGCTAGGCTCTCTCCTGCACCAGCTCTTCGTTTCGAATGTAACAGAAAACATGCTGCTCTGCAATATTAAAGGACTCGTCTTTCAGGTATTGGCAGCTGTATGTATGTTATGGCTAAGAAGTGGTACGATCAACCTGAACACAACAACCTGCACCGTCTAGTGACCCAGACTCGTTCTTTACAAGGTCACTGCTCACTGTTAAGGATGTTAAACAACAGACGGTTCTCATGTGAAGCAAAGTCGAGTCAGCAGTTCTCAAATGAATAACATGTAACAACAGTGTCGCGTGCAAAAGCAGCAGAAGCGGCAAGCTGGCTTTCTAACAGCCGACGAGGTGATGCTAACTTAGCGTTGTACATAGGGAGTGGTTAACCCATACTACACTCCCAGAGTAACACTCATACTGGAGGCAAACAAGGCCAGTCATAGAGACTGGTATGTTTATGTTTAACTTTATTTCGTTGCCAGAAACTCAACAAAACAGACACAGCACAGGCCCCATGGAATCCCGTATTGAACAATGAGGAGCCTCTCTGAATCCAACCCACCCCACCTTGCATTGATGCGATTCAAAACGAGAGTTTGTCAATGTCTCAAGTGTCCAAAGCTGCAAGACGCGGCAAAGGCTCCCGCTAAATAAGCAATTTACCAACTCAGAAAGACAACAAAAAAAACAAACAAAAAAAAGAACCCCCTCCCCCGGAACCGGTGTGCCATGGTCTCATCGTATTTGGATAGCATATGTAAGGACTGGGATGTATCTACCCTTTGGATGTTTCTTCTGGAGAGACTGGTATGTTTAAAAGGCCAGCCTTTGCATTCACTGGTATCTGGCAACAGCCTACCTCTCAACACATCCTCAGCTGCAATAAACTGCGCCCTGACACCAACCTACCTCTCAACACGTCTCCAGCTGCACTAGACTGCACCCAGAGGTGGCTTACCTTCCAGTGGAGATGAGGCCGAGCTGTGAGCTGGGGCCAGAAGGGGCTCCAAACTTTCCTTGATCCAGCAGCAGCCGAAACTGGCACCCAGGAGTATGGTGGGGAGCCCTAGCGCTAAAGAGAGAAACTGAGTGGAAATAAACACTGAAAACATCTAATATGGTCCAGATGACCTGTAAAGTGTTTGGCAGGTGTAACCGCAAATCCTAATAACAAAAATGTTTAAGTTATAAACACAAGGGCAGAAAACATGTCTATTTGAAGTATGCTCAGAAACTTAACTTGTCTGACTTGTGACTATTATATAACGCATAAAACAAATCAATGACCGTGCGTATACTTTTAAAAATAAAAGTTTAAGAGAATTACTTTGAAATGTACACTTTGTGATGTATTAAAGATCGCTTGCTGCAGCAGTAATGCCGGCAATATTAATTGTCATTGGGTCTAATGTCTCCCATATCACGTGAGGCTTTAGAGAGGGTTCTAAGACCAGAAAGTGATCTGCGGCATGAAATGATTCTAAAACAAAGGAAACAGAGAATGGACTCTCAAAAAAATAAATAAAAAATGAATACCCGGTCTCCTGCCACACACACCGCTGCATACTCCTTCCTGCTCCAAGCCCTAAGATGCGTCCCCCAGTTATAACCTGAGAGTGAAGAGTCTGCATTGTTGCCTGAGAGCCGCTTGTCACTGAAAGTTAATTTCCCCTCTCTGCACGGGCATGCTGAGTGCTGCGCTGATGGAATAAGAAGGCTGGCGTATGCTACTCGGGGGCAGCACGACGACTTTTTAATCCAGGAACAAAAATGGGAAAACAGGTTAGGGATCCCGAATATAGACTTGCAGGAGCCTCTGGAAATGGCTAATTCTATACTGATGACTGGAAGCCTCAAGAGTCAGTGCTATATGGCGATTTTTGATCTATATTACACTCCTGCCAAGATCGCTAGATGGAAGACCGGAAGGGGGATAAATGCTCTCGGTGTGGATTGGTGGCAGCGGATGCTGCACATATGTTTTTTTTATGTCCGTCCTTAGCCCCCTTCCTGTACGATCTACAGCCTTTTTTGAATTTTTCTTTAGAAATACCGGTAGTTGTCAATGTGGGTCTTGCTCTGTTTGGCACTGAATTTGGTATAACACCTAGTAAACGCGCAGCATCACAGAAGGGATTATTATTTCTATGTATGGCTGTGATACGTCTCTGTATAACTTCGGTGTGGCTGAGCCCGGATCCACCTTTTTTCTCTGTATGGAGGGCTAGGATTCTCGCTCTGTATAATATGGAAATGGCCCTTTATAAATTGAAAGGCCATAGGAGAAAGATACTCGGTGTGCAATTATGGGCCCCAAATAACAGGTTGGCTGTGATCAAAGGCTATAGCTAAATAACTGCACTTTAATGACCTGTTCAGGTTTTTTTTGCTGGCTCGTCCTTTCTGTGTTTGGTTTTTGTATTGCAGAATGATTTGCTTGTAACATTGTAATATTGAAATCTGTCATTTGCTGAATAAATAAAAAAAAGAAAAAAAAAGAAGGCTGGCGTATGCACAGCATTGCTGTTGAGGCAGGAGAATTAGTTTGAAACCACCATTTCACCATCACGCTCGGGTTCCTGGCGATCCGGGCGAGGGGGCAGAACAAAGGGAAAGCAAGTGCTTCAAGTAGATGACGTCACAACAGTGAATAGCAGGATTCCGATCTGGTTATTCAAACTAAAGGCTTACAACTGAAGCCATATACAATTCAGACTGCCGACTGGATTTCAAGTCCTAAATTGAAATAATGGCAATGCGGACACCCCTTGTTCCCCCCTCCCCCCTCTCCTTCCCTACAAACACCACCACCACCTGGCAGGTTTCGAACCTGTGGAGTGGAAGTGTGGCGCTGCTTCGATGGTGATCATAGATGGTTATCATCCGGATGGGCCCTCAGGACATCCAGCCCTGGGCAGGGGGGAGAGAGGGGGGGGGGTTTACGCAGACACCGAATCCGCGGTTCACCTTTCTCTGCCCCTGGAAGAGGGTCTCTCCTGAATCGACTCAGCTGGCCCTTTTCAGAACCCCCCGGGTACTCCACCTCACTTTGCACCCAGGAGTGCCCCTTTTCCAGCGGTGCACGCTCGTGCCGGTGTGGTGGCTGGCGGTGGCTTCAGTAACGCGCATCGCGGTGCTCTGGGGTTAGACCTGTAGCCGGCGACGGCTTGTTGCTTTCCCCAGGGACCCGGCGCCGCTCCTTGACAAGTCTGCACCTGCCAGCGGTGCCCCCGCCAGCAGCACACCTCACTCAGCCTAAAGTGGCCCAAGGCAATATCGTGTTTACGCGACCCATGCGTGTACTGCTCTCCATGCTGCGAGGCAGTCTCACATATACAACAATGTTTACAAAAAGCGACCCCGCCACTCGATATTGGAGCCGAGACTCCCACGTATCTGTAATAAGGTCATACAAACAGCACGTCAGTAAAAAAATAAACGAAACAGAAAGCGCAGTGACTGAAGCAGGCATCGCGTTTATCTTTAAAGTAAAAAATTAAATAGAAAGTGCAGGCACCCAGAGTCTGCCGGAATTCCTTGTCCTCCCTGTGACCCCATGCGCCTCGGAACTCCGTGCCTGCTTCACAGCTATTGTGAAGACTTTGAAGACTTTTCTTATCTGCTTGTAAAATAAACAAGCAGCTAGGAAAAGTCTTCACGACAGCCGTGAAGCAGGCTATCTAGTCCGGATGGGCCGGACCAAAAAGCCAGAGGGAGGCAACGAAAAACCTTCCTTTCCAATGGGAAGCCAGTGTTTACCATAAACGCTGATGCTACCCAATGGAAATGAGGGGCGGGGCTTCAAGCCCTTTTCTGAAAATCCTCTCCTACAAAAACTCTCGCGGAGCAGCGCTTAGCGCTGCAACGCACGCGAGACCTAAAAACACGAGAGCTCTCGTTACTAAGGGCCGTGCACAACCCAGTCAGCGCATAGTCATGCAGCCTACAACTCCTTGCACAGCTTCAAAGCAGGTGTTTATCTAGCGCCTCATCAGAACTGAGCCTGAAACTGCTATTTATAGTGAAGGCGAGAGGATTGATCCGGGCTAAGGGCATGTATGGGGCACAACAGGTGCAGCAGCGCCGGAGAAAGACATGGAAGGTCAGTCTGAAAATGTGCACTCCTTACCACACACATATGAGGAGACGTATTCACACAGGAGAACCTGGGAAGGCAAGAGTGGAAAAGGACCACATTCCGACATATTCACAACCATCCCTCTGAGCAACAAAGCAGATGAACTGCTGTCTGTGCACACACGTGACCCCCAGTCACAGCAGATGCCAGAGATCCGCTCGAAAGTAAGTCAACAACTGAAGCTGTCATCGCTATTACGGGATGTCATTAAAAAGCAACACTGCAATCCTACATGACCGCCAGGCACGGTGTGTGACCAGAGACATTTGCAGCCTAGCAAAGCATGCAATAAACACGCTGCAAGACCTAGCAAACTGAGCACGGCGTGATCCGTCCAATCAATATTAACCATTGTCAATTCAATTAAAATTATATTTAAAAACTTTCAGTTACAGTGTAAAGGTGTCTGTAAATATGGTAAAGCAAATACTGAACAGTGGTGAAATGTATCCTGTTAAGAAGTGGACTGCAGTAGCTTCTAAAAAGGTTTATTTCATCCAATACATGCACCACCAACAGTGCCAATCACCTAGGTCAGCACACAGTCTTCAATGCCATCCAAACTGATTAGCTAGCATGGGGACCATGGACATTCCTAGCAGGTGCCACTTACGATTCTTAAAGACGCACAATGCAATTACATCAAAGATATGCAACTACAACACATCACCATTAGCCAGCATTAATAAAATCAAGGTAAAATACAAAATAAAAATAAGTGACTAGCAAAAGAAAGAACATAACAGAAATAACAATTAAAGGGGAATCATCTTAGAATATAATCTTTAAACTAACCAGGGGTTCTCCTAGATCTCGTAGAATGTGGTTTGGTCAGCACACCTCCTGAAAGTCCTTGCTTGTAAGAACCTACTGATAAAGTTCTCATCAACCTTACATCATCGTTTCCACCATAACATTTAGTACCTCCCTCCACAAACTTCACCAATCTGGACATTCTTCAAGTACCAGCTTTGTTCACAATCACTACATTCCGCTTGATGGCAGTGATCACAAATAGATCCATGAACTAAGTCACACCTTTTCTCTCCTACTTTGTTTTTTGTTTATCAAAAATCAAATCTCCAACATTACATTTTTTCCTTTTTATTGAGTTCTTGTCATGTCAGCGCTTGTACTTTTGTTGATGTGATGTGATTCGAGCAGGAACTTGCCCTCCTTCTCATCCATACAGACTGATTGTTTGGCAGGCAACCACTCAGGATATCATTTGGATACTAACACTATCGCTCTTAGATTCAAAAGGTGATTTTTGTGTCATGTCATTTGGGGTTGTACGGTGGTCCCACCACATGTCTCTGAGCACTCCTGAAAGAGGAACTCTCAATTTGATGGCCCTCCGCACCCAGCCATCACCATTCTGTTTCTGCATTCATCTAGGCCATTGGCCGGTGGTGCATACAAGGCCGTTCTCTAATGTGTTATTCCAAATTCAGTCAAGAATTCCTGCATTTCTAGTGATGTAAACTGTACCCCGTAATCTGTAATTAGCTATTTGGGCACACCTTCACACGTAAATTCGTCATTAAGGAACTCCACCACCAATCTTGTATTCACTGTGCTCACACATCTGTTTGACACCCACTTAGAGGTGTAATCCTCCAATAAGATTGCAAACCTCTCCGTATGCGAAGCAGTTCAAAAGGGCCCATGATATTTAGAACCAGTTTGGTCCATGGATTTTTCGGTACCACAACTGGTGACAGTGGAGCTGAGTTGGTGATGTGAGTTTTATCATTAGTAGCACACAAGTGACACTCTTTGACTACATTCTCCACTTGTCAAAACATCCCTGGCCATCAATATCTCTCTCTCACCTTAGCTTTGGTAAGACTCCTCCCAAAATGGCCCTCATGGCTTAGGTTAATCACTTTGTCCCTTATGGCCACTGGAGGTACCAATCTGCCTTCTCACATTAGCGCGTCTTGACACAAGGCAAGTTAATTTCTGACATCCCAGATCGGTTTCAACTCCTGATCCAAACTATTGTAATCTGGCCAACCTTTTACCACATACGTTTTCAAAACAGAAAATAACGAATCTTCCATCATGATCACTGCCCATTCATCTTTCAAAATAGCAGACTCCATGATCCAACTTGCACAACATCCATCACTGCTGACTCCCTCGCCGTTGCTTGTAATGGGTAACCTGAATAGGCAACCAGCAGCCTTATTCGCCGTTCCAGGTACAATATTTACCCAGAACGGTGAATAAGGCTGCTGATTGCTTATCCAGGTAACCCATAACAAGTAAGGGCGGGGGAGTCTGCGGCTCATTCTACCTCAGGAAAACTCTCTTTTCCACCATTACGCCTGCCACTCCGTTCTCTGTTGCGCCATACAAAAAGGTGAAGAAGCTGGTTGTAAAAATGGCAATTTTCCAAACAACAATGCACTTGTGGGTTCAAAAAGGGAGTTGGTAGTAACATGCTTGTCCCCTATCAAGCATCATTCGTCGCCAATGTTAAGTGGACTCCAGTAGCTTCTAAAAAGGTTTATTTCTTCCAACACATGCACCACCAACAGTGCCAGCCAGCTAGGTCAGCACACAGTCTTCAAAGCTATCCAAACAGAATAGCTACTATGGAGACCATGAACATTTCTAGTATATGCCACTTACAATTCTTAAAAGAAACAGACTAAAGAGATTCACAATGCAGTAACATCAAAAGATATGCAATTACAATATATCCCCCGTTATGGTCTTAACCACCCTTGTCTGTTGCGCGGAAATTATCCATAATATTGACAGTTTTGTAATGGCATTTGAGGTGCCCCAACAGTTCACAAAATAAAAGAATTATTTCTTATTCTAGGTAACCCTCATAGAGGGAAGTATCATCTTATAGTTTAAGAAGAAATGCCAGGGATGAAGTGCTCTTGCATCCAACTAAAGCAGGAGTGTCCAACATTGGTTTTTGAGGGCTGGATCTATGATAAATGTCCAGGATTCCCAGAAGGTAACAATGAAACCCATTCCTGTATAGACAAATTGTATCTATATGCATCTCATGTTGATAACCTGAACATTTGACATGGTTCTGGACTAATGTTGGCCATTCCAGTACAAAAGTATAATAATTGTTTATTACTATCTTGACTCATTCAAATTTACGGCAAATAATTTGACATTCTTTGTGCCCTCCTTAAAACTTTTTTGACGAGCAGCATACAACAAAAAAGTATAAGTTATTGTTTTCTATGGTTTGTTTAGATACATCTATTTTCTGTGAAATAAAGTTTGGGGGCATCCACTTTACAACAGATGTATATTAGTAATTTCAATAAATTGCCACTTTAAGACCATTTCTAGCTTTCATGTTTTAAGCTTATTGAAGGCTAGATTTCTCATATAAAGAGGACATGCAGCACAAATATACTCCACAATGGAATCATTTAATTCTCATCTCCCATGAAAGATCAACAACTCTTTATTCACCGCTATCTTCTTCTTTCCTGTTTATTCGACACAATGCTGATATATTTTACAACTGCCAAACAAAATGTGTAATTTCAGAACCAGTATTTTGCTAGACTAAATAGATCCACATTCCTATCAATCGCCAAGCTCTCTGTCCACTCTGAAGAAATATGTTTCATTTTAGATTTTATCAATGGATTGACATAAAAGGCTCTCATCAATTCTTACACAGACAATATCATATATAAGAACCTAGGCCCAATTTTAAAATACTTGGGGAATTTTTTTAACTTTCCACAAACATTCCAGGACTGGATTAGTTAGAACAGTAAATAAATCACATGAGCTATTTTTGAAAAAGATACTGTTTCCACAAATATTCTAGGACAAGAGTTAAAATAGTAAATGTACCTTCCCAGCATTGACAAAATCCTCTGCTGCTTGAGGGCCCAAATGAAGGCCCTGGCAAGCCTCTCTAGCAGCTGATGCCAATATGGATGATTCTTCAGAACAATCCTTACCAAAAGTCTCTTTAGTCCCTAGTGCTTCATGAATAAATAAATAAGTGCAGGGACTCAAAATTATTGTTAGAAGCCCGTCTCGACACTGCTCAGTGCCTAGTTTTGGTTCCACCTTCTTTATTAGCCTTTTACTTCCTTTCTCATAACTAGGGGCCTAATTACGATGTCCACCCGACAACGCTGCGTTCGGTGGTCGGACACCACCACTACAATGCTACCGTACATTGTGCGGTCACATACTCTTATTTCTCTATGGGAGCTTGTACTGTGGCCATAAACCAGCCGTAGCAGAATTTCCCATGGAGAAATGGGAGATTCTGTTAATCCCTGCAGCGCATTGCAGGCCCACCGTGCAGGGATTAACAGGGGGCACCATAAGTGCCCCCTCTGCCCACAACTGGAGGCTGTGGAGAAATGGTAGCCCTGCTAGGTGCCCCCAAAGTCACTTTCCGACAGGCTTTCCATGTGAGTAAGCCCGACATGGGAAGCCTGTTGGAAACCGACACCGTATTCCCGACGGCGGAAACGCCGTCCTCAGGGATTATTTTGGGGCCTCCTTGAGCCTGTCAGAATCCAGCAGGAGTGACCGGCCGATACAAAATTCCAACTACCAACATTGTTATTAGGTGGTTGGAACTGAAACTGGAGATGTCAGTCGCAAAGCCTCCGACTGGCATCAAAATCGGCCCAGGTGTCCCGCAGGTTGTCTTGGATCCCTGTTTTCTCTCTATTACTATTTTCCTATTTTTCATTTATTCTTTCTCTTACTTTTCATTCTCTGGCTCTGCACCGGTTCACTGACATTATCAAAACACTAATATCATGCTACAAAAATAACAAGCAAGAATATCGACCCAAAAAATATCGATTTCCTATACTTATAAAGTAAATTACAAAAATATCGAAGAAAAAAGTATAGTCGGAACTAATATTGTTGTAAAAAATGTTGTATGTATATATATATATATATATATATATATAAATATATATATATATATATATATATCACCAGATTCCGTAGAACAGCTTCAGAGCAGATACGGACACGGACCAGGTACTTCGTGCAGAAATTTTATTCAGTGCAGTATGTCGCCATAACGTTTCGGCTCGTCCGAGCCTTGATCACATGACAATGTGACTAGGTTAGACCACAGTTTTTAAAGTGACAGTGCTAATTGGTAAGGGTTCAAAGTTCAAGCAT
This sequence comes from Triturus cristatus, assembly GCF_964204655.1. Taxonomy (NCBI): domain Eukaryota; kingdom Metazoa; phylum Chordata; class Amphibia; order Caudata; family Salamandridae; genus Triturus; species Triturus cristatus. The sequence continues at coordinate 993,654,580 of NC_140579.1, forward strand.
TTTGGCGGTTTACGGGGAATGGACATAAAAGAAATACATAATCAAGGTGACATAATGTAAACAGTGCACTCATAAATAATACACAATATGGATTAAAAACGGAAATAAATAGCATACAATGATTATAAAGACAATTGTTTAAAATTAAATAGTTGTTCATAAATAATTAAAAAACAATTGTATAAATCGGCAAATTGTGCAAATTACGTTACCCGTAACAATAAAACAGACTGTTCGTTTAATGTCACGTATAAATCAATTGATAGCTAGGATAGGTATTAATTGGTTAAATCCAAATATAAATTATGTCTATTCCGTTGGGACAGTACGCATGTGGATTAAATTAACAGTTATTATAGTGTCATAATACACATCAGTCACATGCTAGTCGTCCTAAAGCGTGTAAAACGATTGTAAGTTGCACTGAGTAATGTCGGCCATAGATAATTATATGGTATGCCCTCTCCCAACCACTGTATGTTAGGTATTATAATACCGTAATTTTGCTGCCTTTCCACTTGATTTTTGACTTGGTTTGTAGCTAAACAGAACCCTTAATTTGCGTGCAAAAAGTGCGTGAGGATTTCTTGAGAACTAAGTCTCATAAGTGGAAAGGGGTACTGACTTATCCAGCAATACTGAGACAGTTAAAAATCCATCTTAGGTTTATATAGGAAGGTATTGGAAATCTAAATTCAAGGATGTTCAGTATATATATATATATATATATACAACAGCACAACGAAATCAGTAGTCTCTTAGTAGGAATCGAAGCTTATAGTCATGCGAGATGTTGAAGTGGAAGTGTTGTAAACATGTGAAAATACATATAAAAAATATGCGAAGATTATTCAAATATCAGATTCAAAGCAATTAATGTTGTAGGTGGCAAGCATGTAGCGAATGTCAGAGGAATGGACAGATGCACAAATATAAAGTTAGTAAAACTACATGTAAAAAATATATGGGAAGATTTCTATTCTCTATAGATATACTTAATTAAAATTTATTGAATACAAATTAAAACAATAAATATTTAAGAAAGTTAAAAGATCCCCAAGGGTATCTACTATCAAAATTGAAAAAACCACCTTTGAGTTAAAGTAAACATGTATGTAAATCCTCTGTGATGTTAAGGCCTCCTGGGTGCTTAGTGTCAAGTTGTAAAATGTATTTGGTTTCCAATTTACGTAACTTAGACTCACGGTCACCCCCTCTTCTACTGGCATTGACCGCATCAATGACATAATACTTGAGACTCTGATTGTCGCTATTGTGGTATTCTTTAAAATGTCTGGCGACGGTGTATGTTTTGTCCTGATTGGCTATTGCCCGGAGGTGTTGCAAAATGCGTTTGTGTACTGCATGTTTCGTACTGCCCACATATTGCAACCCACATGGACATAGTAAAACGTATATCGTAAATTCAGTCTTGCATGTAAGTACCTTGTTAATTTGATGCTTTTTGTCACTGAAAGCATCTCTGTACTCCTTAGTGTTAATACCATGGGTACAGGATTTGCACGTTTTACATTTAAAAAAACCATGATTGGTTTGTAACCATGTGGTTTTTTCAATGGTCTCCGGGTTGGTATCAACTAGTCTGTCTCTCATCGATGGGGCCTTACTGAAGGTAAGCGATGCTTTACGTGGTAGACTAGGGCCAATTACCGGATCACTCAGGACAATAGGCCAGTTGCCATTGATGATTTTATAAAGTTCGCTGTGCTGTTTGCTGTATCCAGTAATTATTCTGAATGAGTTGTCAGGGGGTTCAGTTGGTGCTAAAATAGCTGATTCAGTAGTTTCGTTGGAGAGATCAGTCTGTTTGTATGCATTGAGTAATTCCTGTCTGTTAACTTTCATGGATCTACTTATTGATGAATCAATGATACTTTCAGAGTAACCCCGTTCTATAAATCTGTTTTTGCTGGCCTGTTGGGCAACTCTTAACTCATATTCATTGCTGCATACCCTTGTAATCCGCAGCATTTCCCCATAGGGGATACTAGCTATGAGGTGCGCTGGGTGAGCACTACCTGCGTGAAGGATTGTGTTTCCTGCAGTACTTTTCCTGAATAATCTCGATTCAATCTTGTTATTAGCTATATAGATCTCTGTATCCAGAAAGGTGACAGATGATTGGCTCATGCTAGCTGTGAAATTTAAATTGAGTTCATTGCTGTTAATCTCAGTTACAAAGGCCTCTGCCTGTTCTTTGGTACCTCGCCACACAACAAATAAATCATCAATAAAGCGTAACCAAGTAATCACATTGTCCTCAAAGGTTCTCTTGTGTTTCACTTTGAGGACCAGTTCCTCCCAAGCACCCATGTGTAAACAGGCATAGCTTGGAGAGAGACTGGCCCCCATAGCTACACCTTGCAGTTGTCTGTAAAGCAGGTTATTGTACATAAATATATATATATATATATATATATATATATATATATATATTCACTGAAAAAACCATAGGTTTCAGGGGCGTTATAGTTAGCTGGACTTTTCACGCGTCAAAACCAATGAAATTCCCCCGTTATAGTTAGTTCAGCTAACTATAACTCGCGCGCCCGCAATGCACTGCTGATGACGTCACATATTACATCACTCATGACATGGTCAGTGACATCACTCATGACATCACTGATGACATCTCAAATGACATCACTGATGACATCACTGATGACATCATCCAGTGAATGTGTGTTTTTCTGAAAATTACATATGTTTTATATATGCATATCTCAAAGTCGATGGAAGAATAAATGGGTATATAAGTGTCTAAATGGATGATTTGTTTTTGAAAAATTGATTGTATAACTGACTGATTAAGTGTATCTTAGTGAATACATGGCTTAGTGAGTAATGTTTAAATATGTAAATATCTGTATCAGTCTCTCACTTTGTGTATAAGTGGCTGCATGGGTTGGTGAGTAGCTACATGAGTGTCTATAAAGGTCATCAGTTGGTTTTTTGAGAATCAGTATGAGTGTCTGTATGGTTCGGTGGGGGGTATTACGTAGTGCATAGGTGCATGAATGAGTGACTCACTGTTTGTAGGTGTTGAAGACAGCATGTGTGTAGGACTGTATGGGTGGATGAGTGTGTGCATGGGTGTGTTAGTGAGTGAATGACTGTCTCAATAGTGGCTTTATGAGTAACTACATATGTTTTAAACTAGTATATGTGACTATTGGTGTATATAAGTGAGTATATGTGAGAGTGAGAGATTGAAAGAGTTCCTGTATGAATAAGTATGTGTTTCTATAAGTGATTGTTTAAAAGACTAAGTATGCGTAAGTTTCTGTAGAAGTAAGTGTGGTGCTGTGTGTGTATAACTGTATATGCAAGTAAATGGATGTTTGATTCTTTATTAGCATGAGTGACTATGTGTGTGAGTAACTCTATGGATGAGTGGCGTTGTGTAACAGGATATATAGGTGTATGAGTACATATGATGAGTGAGTACATGTATGAGTGACTGTATAGGACTGTTGGTGAATGAGTGGATGTGTATGTGGATCTTAGAATTACTGAAGAGGTTGTTGTAACTGGTATTGGTATGTCCATTGTTTTGAAAATTTTTGTTTCTATTTTTGAATGTGTGTATCAAAGGTTATATTAGGGGGAGAGGAGGTCTGCCACTCTATCACAAGGATGATGTCATCAGTGATGTCATTTGAGATGTCATCAGTGATGTCATGAGTGATGTCACTGACCATGTCATGAGTGATGTAATATGTGACGTCATCAGCAGTGCATTGCGGGCGCGCGAGTTATAGTTAGCTGAACTAACTATAATGGGGGAATTTCATTGGTTTTGTACGAGTGAAAAGTCCAGCTAACTATAACGCCCCTGAAACCTATGTTTTTTTCAGTGAATTTCTAAGGTTTTTTAAATGATAATTCCTAACTATAACGTGCCTGAAACCTAGGGTTTTTTCAGTGAATTTCAAAGGGTTTTTAAATGCTAATTTCTAACTATGCCTACAGAGATAGGACATGTGAAGAAAGGAGAAAAAACACACAGAAAGAAAAAAAAGAAATGCAGAAAGAAGCAACAGAAGTCCTCAAAGACGAAGAAAAGTGCAGGAAGAAGGATAACGTGCAGAAAGAACAAACAGAAGAGCAGAAAGAAGCCTTGTTGCAAAATCATCCTGTACCCTCAACTTTTTCAGACGGATACTGGTGGTAACTGAGTCTGACTAACCAGTCCTAGAGCCAGTGCTATGTTAAAAGACACTCAGAATACAGTGAAAACACCTACATACACTAGGGAACACTATGCGTTGGGGTCCCCCTGGGATTAGCATGACCTCCTCTGTAAGCCCCTAGTATATAATAGGGGATTAAAACTACCTCTGAAAATGCGCCACAGGGCGTGTTTGCACACGTCACCTGAGGCCCCGTCCCCTCCCTTCCCCACTGTGTAAACACGCCCTGTGGCCGTTTTAAGTTGGGAGATTAAGTCCCCTTGAATCCTGAGGGTCCCTAGGGTCCAACTAGCCCACTAGGTACCTCCAGTAAGCGCCACAGAGCTGCGTTGCAGAGAGGTGTAAAAAGTGGCACGGCCTGGACCACCTCTCTGCAACGCAGCTCAGTGGCGCTTACTGGAAGCACCTGGTGGGTCTGGTGGGCTAGTTAGCCCCCAGGGGCCCTCAGGATTGAAAGGGAATTTTCCCCAACTTAAAACATGCCACAGGGCGTATTTGCACACGTCACCTCAGGCTCCGTCCCCTCTCTTCACCACTGTGTAAACGCGCCCTGTGGCCGTTTATTAAGTTGGGAGATTAAGTCCCCTTGAATCCCGAGGGTCCCTAGGGGCAAAATAGCCCACTAGGTACGTCCAGTAAGCGCCATTGCAGAGAGGTGTAAAAAGGGGCACGGCCTGCACCACTTCTCTGCAACGCAGAGCAGTGGCGCTTACTGGAAGCACCTGGTGGGCTAGTTGGCCCCCAGGGTCCCTCAGGATTGAAAGGGAATTTTCCCCAACTTAAAACATGCCACAGGGCGTATTTGCCCACGTCACCTCAGGCCCCGTCCCCTCCCTTCACCACTGTGTAAACGCGCCCTGTGACCGTTCTAAGTTGAGAGATTAAGTCCCCTTGAATCCTAAGGGTCCCTAGGGTCAAACTAGCCCACTAGGTACCTCCAGTAAGCGCCACAGAGCTGCGTTGCATAGAGGTGTAAAAAGGGGCGTGGCCTAAGAACACCTGTCTGCACCGCAGCTCCCTGGCGCATACTGGAGATACCTGTTGGGCTAGTTGGCCCTCAGGGACCCTCAGTATTGAAGGGGAATTAATTCCCCAACTTACAACTGGCCAGGGGGCACGTTTGCAGAGTGCTGCAAGGAGGGGGCGTGGCCTCCGGCGCGATGCCGGTCTTTTATTTATTTTATTTTTTTAAGAAGGAGGGCTGTGTGGCCCCCCCCCTTCTTTTTCTAATTTATAGGCCCTGGGGACCCCATCCCCCAGGCCTGTACCTTATTTTTTTTTGCTGAAATAAATAAATTTGACCCTCCAAAGGCCGTAATCGGTCCCGGGGACCCCAACCCCCGGGTCATGGCCTTTTTAAAAAAAAAATCTTTAGGAGGGGGGCTGCGTTGCCCCCCTCTTCAGGCCACTTATGGCCCCGGGGACCCCATCCCCCGGGGCCGGCCTTTGTTTTTTATTATTTTTTGTAAAAATATATTTATAGAAACACCTAGGACATGCTGGACAAACCGTATGTACCTATCACCATGACGATTTGCGTGATATTCATTAAAAGGCGACTATGCATACAATGAATCCACGTGGAATGTATTTACACCGTTAGTGAAGCTCTGACGTGTCTGACGCCCTACCGAGCCTAATCCCGGCGCCGCCGGTGGGTACTCTCCAAGTAGACACCGTTGTTGTTTATTTATACAAACATGGGTAGCTATTGACGGGCACATTTAATACACACGCACACCAAGCCATTCAAAGGGGATTCGACAAAAATTTGACCAAACTATGCAAGAAACCCCCCTCACGGTTAATAAAACACACCTCCACCGCCGGATGTGTAATACTTTTTATTTTACTCTCTGGAAAGGAGACGAACCTCACTTGAGACTCACAGCGTGCTCCTGGCTGAGCCCAATGCTGTGTTACACCCACCAGTGCCCGCCGAGTGCCACACACCTCTGTGTTGTTTTCCGCCAGCTAGTGCGTATGCTATGACACTCTCTAGCCCATGTGCACTGTAACACCACCCCGTGAATATGTCATGCCACACTTGCCTTCGCACGGGTTATATTGCCCCATATAACGTGCCTTCCTCGATGCCTATGTTATAACGCACAGCACTATTCCATACATATTACAATCTGGGATCCATATCTTTGTCACAGTGCATATGCAACGTTACACTCCCCAGCACATATTTTATATTACAACTTTAGAGACTAGTTAGGTTACAAAACACTGCCCTGTGCATATTACACTCCAAGGCGCATATCGCATAGCACGCGCTAGTGCATGTGCTATCTCGCGCTCTCCAATGAATCTGTCATTGCGCACAATGTATTGCATATTATATTTCACACCCGAGTTCATCTTATATCACACTTTTTGGTGCATAGTTTATACCATATACTATATCTAGTTTTCATTTTCAATCGTGCTCTCAGTCCACCTACCCTTTTCACGGCATTACATTTTGCGATGAGGGTGGAGGGTCAGGGGGTGTTTCTGCCAAGTGAGCCCAGAGTCACAGTCACAAACGTCCTCTTCTTCCTGAATCAAAGTGAGATTATGCTGCATACTTGTTCATATTTTAAGTAGTTCGCACAGACACACATTTTAAAAACAATAAAGTTCCTAATACCCACCTTCTCTGAACAGTTAGCTTGCTGCCCCATCCACCTCATCCCTATCGTCTGTTGTCTGAATCCATTGACTAGCCTCCTCCTTCCTGCCATGCATGGTCTGATGTGCTGCCACTGCCCTCCATTTAGCATGATGTACCAGTCCACTCCTCCTGCCCTCCATTGCCCAATTCTATGGACCTCCTGCTTAGCCTCTGTGCTTAGCTTGCTGCCCCTATTCTCCTTCCCCCTGCCCTCCGATGTCTTTGTGCATGCCCCTGCTCCATCCTTTTTGCCCACCATGTTCCATGGACCTGCCACTCCTATCTACTCTGAGTGTTCTGTTGAGCTGCCACTCCCCTCCTACCTGCCTAGCATTGTCAGATGACTGTAACCGGTCCCTGCCACCTCCACCCTGCCTGTCCACATGCCATGCCCCTATCCCCTTCCTCCTGTCCTCCATGGTCCATTTTACTGCCACACCCTTCTGCCCTCCCTGGTCTGTTGTGCTTCAACTGCTCCTCCTGCCTGCCCCGCACGGTCTATTGTGAGGCCCCTTCCCCTGAACTCTCTTGTCTGTGCCCATGTCCTGACCCTCCCTTCTATCCTCCATGGTCCTTTGTGCATGCCCCTGCATCCTCCTTCTTGCCCATCATAGCCATTGTGCTGCCACTAACCCTCCCGCTTGCCACGCATGGTCTTCTGTGCTGCCATGGCCACTCTCACCTTCCCTGTGTGGTCAGCTAGCTGCCCGTGACCCCCTCCCACCTTCCCTCCATGGTCTGTGTGTATGCCATCATAGTCTCATTGTTGCTCTCCATGGTGTGTCTTATTTCTAGTGCCCATCCTGCCTGACCTGCATGGTCATCTTGCTGCTCCTGTCCTGCCCCCTTGCCCCCCAGCCCTCTGTTTCCATGTGCAGACCCCTATGCCCTCCCTCCTGGCTTGTCTGTTCTATTGTAATGCCCCTGATCCGTCCCTCCTGCCCTGTATGGCCTGTTATGCTGCAGCTTTCTCTCCTGTCTGTCCATTATGGTCAGCTAGCTACCATTGCCTCTTTCCCCTCTGTTCTCTGTTGTCCATGTGCATGGTCCTGTCCCCTCCCTATTGCTTTCTATGGATTGTTGTGCTGCACTCCCGTCCCGCATGCCCTGTGTGGTGTATTGTGCTGCTGCAAACCCTGATGCCTGCCCTATAGGGTCAGTTTGGTGCACCTATCCATGCCCTCCTGTCCTCTGTTATCCGAGTCCATGTCCCTACCCCAATTCCTCCTGCCTACCATGATCCAATGTACCATACTTGCGAACATTTTGAACTTGGTAAGAGGGAGATTTTGAAAAAAAACTGGGGTATTGATATTCCCCGTTGAGTTACATTGAAAAAGAGGAGATTGTAGACAGGAGACAGATCAAATAAAGCCCATTTGAGCTTAAAAACATTGGACTTTTCCTGGCTGAAACGGGTCTGTTGGCATGTATGGTTGTACTACCACTGTCTTTTCCTTCTGCCCACAATGGTCTATTATATTGCCACAGCCTCTCTTGCCAGTCCTGTATTGTTGGTCTGTTGCCCCTGCCCCCCTTTCCACTGCCCTCCATAGTCTGTTGTGCTGCCACTGCCCTTCCTGCCTGCCCAGTGTGGTCAAATTGTTGCCTCTGCACTCTCCTACCTGCCTTCAATTTTCAGAGTCCGTGCCCCTGGCCTCTGCCTCTCAACAGTATCCCAATGAACAACTAGATTACTAACATTCTACATTTATTACAAAAGTGTTGAACGCCTGACGTCATCTTGATGTAATCAAAACTGTAATACCTAGAGCATTTCCTTTAGAAATTACATATATGAGAGGGTCTTATTTGCATCAAAATTATGGTTAGTGCTCTAAAAAACTAAAATGAGGACATATTTTCTGAGTTTTCAAATAGCGACAAAGAACTTTTAAATTATTTGTAATCTTTATGTTTTTTTATCCAGTTGACCACTTGATTAAATGTTGCACCCAGGGGAGAGGATGTGGTGTTACTTCCAGAGCTGCAGACTTTGCAACTGGGGAACCAGGTTGGAGTTTCTGTTTCAGCTCAACATTCTGTGATTCTGGTCAAATCACTTAATCTCCCCATGTCTACAACCAAAATGAATTTGATCTTGTGTGATGTAACCAATGCTCATGTAAAGTACTCCAATACCTGACAAGTCTGCACTATATAAAACTGCAAGTACACAAAAAATAAGTGTTTTGCACACTTCTGTCATTGGGCTACATGTGGGCTACATCTGGGTGATATTTGTGCTGCATTTGGTCTCTTTTGTCTCTGGTGGCCATCTTGAGAGATTTATTTGTTATGAAGTTTCCTAAGAAATGCTTTCAGTTTTTTACTTTAATTCCATCAAGAAGGTATTCAGATATGTCATACATTTGCCATAAATTCTGAATGTTAGCACTCTAGTTGCTCATTAGTTCACTGTAGTAAAGCTACTGCTCACCACGGAAGTCTACTGCTGGTATTAAAAGTGCATGTTTCAGTCTGCATATTAGAATTTTTTAATGAAATAGAAGAGGATTTGAGAAGTCAAAATGTGCTCTAATTTTTCTTTCTGCAGCACTAATCATAATTTCTATGGCAAAATGAACCCCCTCATTTTGTTCCTTTGTAAATTAAATGTTTTAAGTGTTACCACTTTATTCCAATCAAGATGGCTTCAGGTGTGCCATACTTTTGTCATAAGCAAGACTGTTAGCGCTCTAGTTGTTCGTTAGAACACTCTGGGACATTCTGTCATTGGGCTATACTTGGGCTACATCTGGGTGATATTTGGGCTACATTTGGGCTCCTTTGTCTCTGGTGGCCATTTTGGGAGACTTATTTGTTATGAAGTTTCCTAATTTCCTCATTTACTACAGTCTCCTCAGTAGGAAATACTTTCAGTTTTTTACTTTGATTCCATCAAGAAGGCATTCAGATGTGTCACACATTTGCCATAAATTCAGAATTTTAGCACTCTAGTTGCTTATTAGATCACTGTAGTAAAGCAACTGCTCACCAAGGAAGACTGCTGCTGGTATTGAAAGTGCATGTTTCAGTCTGCATGTCAGAATGTTTTAATGAAATAGAAGAGGATTTGAGAAGTCACTCAAAATGTGCCCTATTTTTCTTTCTGCAGCACCAATCATACTTTCTATGGCAAAAGAAACCCCCTCATTTTGTTCCTTTTTAAATTAAATGTTTTAAGAGTTACCACTTTATTCCAATCAAGATGGCTTTGATGGAGCGGGTAAAATGTTTTCTTTTATATACCCAATCCATTTATATATGTTTGTATTAAAAAGAATAATGATTAATCATAACAATTAATGAAGTATGGATTTCAATACTAATCAACCTTATTAACTAAGAGAATATACGTGGGATTGCTTTGCATGGCTAACGATAATATGTAAACTAAGTCTGTATGCATATTAATAGGATAAACGTTGCTTATGTTATGTTTTCATGAATTCTGCTTAAATAAACAAGTATTAATGGCTTTGGACGTGGCAATATGGCTAGATAAAGGCATACACATATGGGTATTAGCAAGGGAAATAACACTGTTTAATCATTTCAATGTATTAATGACGTTTTTTATGTTTCCTTTCTTAAGATGACCATTTGGGCCTGCTATAAAATGGCCGCTGACTGAATTGGACTTTACGAAGTAAAATCAATGAAGGGAATGGAGAAACGCGCCTGCGCGAACTTCAGCAGCTGCGACCTGCCGGTGAACTGTCATCGCTGTGCCCATCAAGGCTGTACCAGGCGAAGAGCCAACCCTTCAATACAAATTGTTGCAACCTAAACCATGAATTGCCACCGTTCCCATACATTCGATTTGGAACTTTTTGCCTGTGGGAACGACATCGAATGTTACCTGATGAACTAAGATGTACTTTGTCCGTCCAATGAAATGCTCTGAAAAAGACGATTGTAACTTTTTAAATGTAAATTTTAGTATAAATATTAGTAGACTAGAGAGGGTCGTAGCTGAACGGACACCACCATATCCAGTATCCTGATGTTATGCTGACGGAGAGGACGGTGACGCTGCATGATAGAACAGAACTTTGACGATTTGACTGAGGACCAGATTCTGACTTAGAAAACGACAATTAGCCAGAATAGGTAAATATGACAAAAGATGAAATTTACTAATTAGGTCTAACTTGCATTTGATTTAGATAAAGAAAGATTAATTGAATTCATGTGTGGTGTTATTCTTTCATTGAAATGTATTATTGATTGATTCAGAGAGTTAAGTAGTCATTAAACTAATTCCAACTAAATGATTCATCACCAAAGTTGGTGCTCTCCTTGATGGGAGGAGGAGGAGAAAGAGTTTCCCGTTAGGTGATGCTAGCGAAATCCTATCAAGGGGAGGATCAGTGTAGTTCGGAATCTAAATGTCCTATTCCCCCTTTTCCTGAATAAAGTGGTACGGATAGACTGATTAGAATGAATGTTGGTGTTATGGGCCCCACCAGCGTGTGATGTGTATGTGTGTGTGTGACTGCGAAATCCCTCTGTCCGTGGTAGTAAGGGGAAATTGAGGAACCCGAACTGCACCAGTTTTTCTGGTAGCTAGAGATGGTTTTTATTGTTTTGGTTTAATGATTTTGGCATGTATATAGCTTATCGATTATTGATTGGTATTGATATCTGTACTAACACTGTATGTTAAAGTCGTATTGAGTTTTATGTTGTCTGTACGGCTTCTGGGATGTAGGAAGTCGGGAATTGGTAACAGTTCCGTAGCAGAGCAGAGGTAAGTGCTGCTCTCGGGAAAGACGGGATTGTGGTTGCCCGTAGGTACACGGGAAAACCGGGTGACAGTTGAAGTTGCACGGCGCATTGTCTGGGTTCGATTCGGTAGCATCGCCGAGTGTTACCATTAGTGATATTTTCTGTGTGAGAAAAGTGTGAATGATAGCAAAGGGTTACCTGTGAAATTTTGGTCTTAGGTACCAGGAAACCAATTGGCATACCGATAACGCTTATCACTGAAAAGGTAGCAGGTGTTCTCTGAGCTTGAGTGAAGGACAAAGTAGAGGTAAGCGCTGCTTTGTTAACGTGTGACATAATTCTGTAGTAGGACAGACTGTTCGCTGTTCTCGGAAAAGACGGGATTCTGCGTGAATGAACTACATTTTCCAGTGTGAAAGTGCGTGAATGAAATAGCATTCGGGTTAATTGCGAAACTCTGGGTTTATTTCTCAGGAGCATTGCGTTTCCAACCATGTGTTTTAAATCTGGAGAAACAGTTAATTGAAGCTTGGTAGAAGGGTGAAGTAGAGGGATGTGCTACATTATCAACGGAAGTAACGATTCTGTGGTAGGGCAGAGGTAAGCGCTGCTCTCGGGGAAAACAGGATTCTCGTGGGTAAGGTCTATTGCTATTCTGTGGTTAGCGAAGCAGACAATGGAGATGTTTATATGTTGTAACTAACAGTATTGTAAAATTGAAACAAAGTCTACCGAGTAGTTTTGTAAAGGAGGGGTAGACTGAAGACAGGAGTCAGGAGCAGGAGCTGCCGCAGCGACTGCTGACGTCAGAAAGACCGCGCTGGGATTGGACAGCTAGACAGAAGTGTAAAACACTCTGGATTGGTACGTTAGTGTGAAGCCACGCTAGGATTGGAGAAGTACAGGGTGACGTAGACGCTCCAGTATTAGTGCGTTAGTGTGAGTCGCGCAGGGATTGGAGATTGTGACAGTGACGTAGATGCGCCAGGATTGGTGCGTGAGTAAGAGTCGCGTTGCTATTGGACGAAAAGATCGTACAGTTGAAGAAAAGACTAAAGGGTTCACGAGAGAAAGGAAGATGTATTATCATTCACCCGAGAAAAAGAAAAAATCCTTGTTTAGTAAAATAAAAGGATGGTTTGTGAAAGACAAAGAGATTGTGACTAGGGAAGGACAGTTACTTCCTCCGACAAAAACACCAGCATCCTTCATGGTTGCGAACTATGGATACCATACTTGCATTTGGTTAGACAATTGGGCAAAGTATACAAAGGAAGACGGAGTTTTAGCGTTTCCCGAAAATGGTTCATTTAATTTGGCAATTTTAAGAAACTTACGGGAGAGAATGATAGCCTTAGATCCGCGGCCTAGACCAACACAGTTCGAGGCATTGACAGAGTGGGAAGACGAAATGCATGAGCGAGAAAAACAGAGAAATGGCAGTAGATATAGATATATGTTCGGACGGCCAAATGATCGTGAAACTCATTGTGATCGAATGAGAAGGTGGCGAGACGCAAGTATGACTGAAGGATTGTTTCCTGTAAGAACTACAGGGGAAAGTGAAGGAAGGAAATGTATAGAGAAGAGGCATAATGTAGAACCTAGAAGGTATGGAACAAATGAGATAGAGGATGATGTCCTAGATGATATGTTTTACAAAAGCCCACCTCCGTACAGACAGGAATCAGAGTCGCTGACCTCAGGTACTCCAGTGAGGGAGACCCTGCGAATCATCAAGACAGAAGTTACGACTCCAGAAGTAAAGAGAAGGAATTCTCTTAGGGAAAGAGAGATGGAAAATAAGGTTGAGAGTGAAAATTCGAGGGAATTAGCAAAAACCACGCTAGAACTGACAGAGAAAATAAGAGAATTGACTAAAAATCTAGACACAATTACAGTCCCTGTAACAATAGGTCCAGTTATGCCCATTTTTGAGAAGCAGAAAGAAAGTGAGCATGGTCTAACAGTTCCGTATGTGAGCAATAGACAGGCGGAACAACCCCTAATGAGAGCAAAGGAGAATCCTTGGAGACACACCATGAGTGAAGGTGAACTACATTTGTCAAATAACCCATTTTATAATCCTGATACCGTAGAAAGAAGCAGAATGGTAGGGGGACAAATATTAGAACCACAGAGAATGACAGAACCAGGGAATGTAGAAAAATCAGTAGGTATAACTACAGACGAATTGAGCGAATGGCTGAAGGGCTTGCAAGGTAAAGAGAAAGAATCCCAAACCATTGATGTGGCAAAATTACGCATGGTGTTAGAAGAATTAATAGTAGGGACAATTCCCACAGAAAAGCTGAAAAATTACCAGGATGAGGAGCTGTTATTCTTATGTAAGAGTGTCACTTGGAGAGCAAGGAATTTACATGACAGGCTAGCAGAAATAGCAAGTGAAATGGGAATTGACATGGACAAGGTAAAAGCTTTACAGAAGCCTTACCGAGTGGATTTCACGGAAAAGGATATTGAAAATCTGAACACTGCAGGACGAATAGGGCAGATTAAGGACATAATCACATTGTTGAGGAAATGGGGAGATGTGGACAAATGGAAAAGCAGGTGGTATAGAAAGCGGGGTGATACCTCAGACAGAACTTTCTCAGCATATCCTGTGAGAGAAAAGGAAAAGGTAGTGACAGAATTTCCCATGAGAGAGATTCCAGGAGGGGGATATGTGCATGTCCCATGGAGACAAGACAGGACATTTTGTCATTTACAAATGACTTCCCTCGATTGCGAGAAAAGCCCGTCGAGTGGTACAGACAGGTAGACAGATTTGTTAAGTTGTCAAAGGTACTGTGGATTGATCTAAATAGTTTTTTTGATATAATAGTGCCAGTCGACTTTTGGGCAGAATGCACCTGACAGCTTTCCATCAGTGGCTCAACAACTGCTCCCCTGATATTCAGTTTACCCTTGACTCCAGTAGAGAGACAATTAACTTCCTGGACATCACAATAAATGCTCATTCAGGGAAATTATATACCGGTTCATACAGGAAAAGTAGTGAGCGCAATACATTGCTGAGATATACTAGTCATCACCCTCGCAACTTAAGGGACAATCTGCCCTTTGGGCAGTTTCTGAGGTTAAGGAAGAACTGTTCCAGAAAGGAAGATTACTTTGAGAACTGAGTGAACGTGGTTACCCCATTAGACTACTAAAGAGAGCACGCAAACGTGCATGGCATAACCATAGGGACACCCTACTAACTCCAAAGGCTAGAACTGATGACAAGGAAGAACGTCTGGTGTGTGTTACGACTTTCAATACGAAAAGTAATGCTATAAAGAAGACCATCAATCAGCATTGGCATTTGGTGTCGGATGAGTTGGGGAACATACCTACTCCCCTATATGCATTTAAGAAAGGCAGAAATATTAGGGATTCTGTGGTATTAGATACACCAAGGACCCCGGGACAGACCACCCTATGGGGGATCCCGCCAGTTAAGGGCCATCATAAATGTGGCTCATGTAAAGCCTGTCCCATGACCAAAGAAATGCCTGAATTTGTACACAATGATCAAACACACACATTGAATGAACACAGTAACTGCAACAGTAGTGGTGTCATTTATGCTATCATCTGCCCTTGTGGTTTCATGTACGTCGGGCAAACTGTCCAGCGAGTGAAATGCCGTATCCTGCAGCACTGCAGTCGTATACGTTGTAGGGTACAAGGCGGCCCATTAGTTTAACACTTCACCTTGTTTGATCATACAGCTGAAAGCCTCCGTTGGTGGGTCATAGAAAAGGTTAAACCGAACCTTAGGGGAGGTGATTTTAGCACTGTGCTTAGCAAACGTGAGTGCAAATGGATACATCGCTTGAACACTGTCAACCGGGGGTTAAATGAATTTGAGATCAGTAGACAAGTGTCGGTACTCACTAATGTATGAAGTTGATGTTGAAAGAGCGAGCTATTAATTCCAGGGACCTGGATGTGACGCTCATATTTACATGTTCCTACTATGTAGCTCACTAGGGATCTAGTGGGCATTAGTAATGGGTTTAATTAATTGTTGCAATGTTCTTCTAGCAACGTTCATTATGATTGTCAAATCTGTCTAATGGTTTTTGGATTCTATTATGCAAATTGTTAATGTATATATAAAGTACTGTGAATGTGTATTATTCACAATTGTTTATTATTCGTTTCTCTGTTGGTAAATACTGGCATGTGTGCCTTCCTTCCTTTCTTCCTTTTTAAATATTTCTTCTTTTTGAAATATCCCTTGTTTCCCGATACCGGGTAGAGTCTTTCCTACCTTTCCCTTACCGGTTACGTTACCGGCAATTGATTTAACACGCCCGCGCGTCGACCGCCTCCATTAGGCATTTTTCCTACCTGGAGACGGCCGCGAAGTGAAGACGCGCTTTAAAAGAACCCCCGGAGTAATTCGATTACACGACCTTCTATAGTAAGTGAGCCACACCGTTTATGCAGTCGCAGTACTAGGAAGCACATTTAGCTTTTAAGCAGGCTCTCGAGCGGTTGTATGATTTCCTTCTGTAAAATATTATCCTTCCCTGAAACGCTCACGTATACCTTACTATCTTAGAGGGAGCCGCTCTGTAAGCATACTTGATAAACTATTTCTTGGAGCATGCCCTTTAGTACAATTATCTTTAGAGGGAACAACGAAGAACCCCTGGAGTAATCCGATTACACGACCTTCTATAGTAAGTGAGCCACACCGTTCATGCGGTTGCTGTACTAGGAAGCACATTAAGCTTTTAAGCAGGCTCTCGAGCGGTTGTATGATTTCCTTCTGTAAAATATTATCCTTCCCTGAAACGCTCACGTATACCTTACTATCTTAGAGGGAGCCGCTCTGTAAGCATACTTGATAAACTATTTCTTGGAGCATGCCCTTGAGTACAATTATCATTAGAGGGAACAACAGATAATTTAGCTTAACCCTTTATGTGTGGACATTACTTTACAATTGTCACGTTCGTTTTAAACGTGGTCTCCCTCTCTCAAACAAGCATTACTCAATTGGAATTAGTCGCGCAATCTATTGATGTCTCCAAGCCTTAACAAAGGTTTACCTGGCATTATATATGCGGAATAGGCTCCATCAAAAATGTAATCTCGCATGACGGTCATGAACATGAATTGCGGTTTTATTCTATTTTACGCTACTATGCGGAGAGATAATTGGTAATTGTGACCTTAGAATCCCCTTGTCTCCTTGCAGGTGACTGGGAATCGCAACCATCTCCCTCGGTTCACCGGGGTGTATTTATTGAAATCAAGTGTGAAGGTAAATCCCTCACCATTCTTGGTGGTTATTAAATATTTCATGTGTTTTAATTAGCACAATTTTTAAGCATGTTTATTGTTCCTTTAAGATTACGGTTGAAGAGGAATATCCCCATATTGGATTGATAAAAGAAATTATGGACTCATGTTCACACCTGTGGTTGACGGGTGAGACTACTTTGTCATATACACTAATTGTGTGATGAGTTCAGCTTTTTAGTGCAACGACCTGACCTTTGGTCCCCCCTTTTTTTAGGTTGCCCAGTGTAGTCCTGATGAAGATCCGCCCGGCCGAGGAACTAATTACCCTGTTGGCCATAAGTCGGATCGAAACGTCGACGCCCAACTAACTTAACCTGGACCCTCTGGCCTTTTTCACGTGCTACCCTAGAATTGACTTCTAGTATTGAACTGATATAATAATATTGTGTGAATATAACTGGGCCAGGTTACCCAAGGACGGTGACTCACAACCGTTTCCGCTGTTTTTTTGATATACTGAAACTTTTCATATATTCTTGCTGAAATATCTCTCTTTACCACGTCACTCTTGAGCACTCTGTTTCACTGCACGTCTCCCTCTGGAGCAACCTTTTTCAAATTGCTATTTTGTATTATATACTGTCTGGTTTTCACCTAATTTTTCTAAATAAATATATGGTGATCCAGTTCATGGTCTCTCTGTTGCACTTTTTAATTTTATTTTTATTGATAATGAATTTCTATGTTTATTGCTTTACACAATAATATGCTAAATGAGAATCTTTGATCTATTCAATTGAAATATAGGTCTAGGACCATTGTTTTTTGTACCAAATAATACCCAGGTCCTTTGATTACTTTGGGTTTACCCCGTTCTCTATAATGGTCATCTAGAAATAGATCAGACAGGACCATTTGTGGATGGGAAAGTTAATTATGAAAACATTACTTTTCTAGTAGACACTGGAGCTACGCGATCTACTGTCAGGTCAGCAGATGTGAAGAATCTTCCTCTCTCGGATGAAACAATCCAAGTAGTTGGTGTGTCAAACACCCAGATTAGGACCTACCTTACCGAACCGGTAAAGGTTAAAATAGGGAAATTCACAGACATGCACCGATTTGTGGTGTGCGATACCAGTCCTGTGAATTTGCTAGGAAGGGATCTTCTGTGCAAAATGAATTGCACTATATTCTGTACTCCAGATGGAATATCATTTGAGACACCGGATGAGGATGTACTGTATAAAATGACAATAGCTAATCAAGAAAATGGAATTACAGGAATTTATGCAGTATTTAACCCAGATGAATTACCCAAAGAATTAAAGCAGTCAGTGAAGGCAGGAGTCTGGGATTTTACTAGAGAAGATGTAGGCCTTATGAGAAATATAGATCCAGTAAAGATTACACTAAAAGAAGGAGTATTTAACCCAGATGAATTACCCAAAGAATTGAAGCAGTCAGTGAAGGCAGGAGTCTGGGATTTTACTAGAGAAGATGTAGGCCTTATGAGAAATATAGATCCAGTAAAGATTACACTAAAAGAAGGAGTAATTTATCCAAATATTCCACAATATAGATTGACACCTGAAATAATTGAAGGAGTGACACCTTTAATTGAGAAAATGATTCAACAAGGGGTGTTGAGGGAAATAATGACTAGTCCATGTAACTCACCTATAATGGGACTGAAAAAGCCTAATGGGAAGTTCAGGATTGTGCAGGATTTGAGAAGGATTAACAAAATCGTTGTGTCATGTTGTCCCATTGTTCCAAATCCATCAGTGATTTTGTATCAGATTCCCCATGATGCAGAATGGTACACAGTAATTGATTTGTGTCATGCTTTCTTTTCCATTCCGTTGCATCATGACAGCCAGCCGATTTTTGCATTTCGGTTTGGAGAGCGTATTTTGGCATGGTGCCGAATCCCACAGGGGTACACAGAGAGCCCCTCAATTTTCAATCAGTTGCTAAAGAAATCCCTGGAAAGTCTAAGCATGCCTGAAAATTCAGTTTTGGTTCAGCACATTGATGATCTATTGGTGGCGTCAAAAACACGCGAAGCTTGTGAAACGGACACAATAGCTTTGCTGAATCATTTGGCAGATGGAGGACTAAAAGTATCTCCGACAAAATTACAATTCTGTAAAAAAGAAGTACAATATTTGGGACATAACATTGAAAAAGGGCTGAGAAAAGTAACTATAAACAGAATCAGAATTATTAGAGGAATGAGAGCCCCAATGACTCAAAGAGAAGTGAGAATGTTCCTAGGGATGGTTGGCTACTGTCGTCAGTGGATAAGTAACTTTTCCCTGATTGCCAAACCATTGGTAAAATTGACGAAAAGTAAGGTTAAAGACCCCCTTGAATTGAACAAAGAAGAATTGGCAGCATTCAGACAATTAAAAAACAGCCTTTGCGAAGCCCCAGCTCTGGGGATGCCAGACTATGAGAAAGAATTTGAATTGTACTGCAGTGAGAGGAATGGATGTGCACTCTCAGTGTTAATACAGAAACATGGAAGACAGAGGAGACCAGTTGCATATTTTTCGTCAATGTTAGATCCAGTGGCGGTAGGTTTGCCAGGATGTCTGAAAGCAGTAGCTGCTACCTGCCGAAGCCTAGAGCAGAGTGAAGGCATTGTGATGGGATATCCAGTAAGAGTGTTTGTACCTCATAATGTGGCGATCCTTTTAACAAGGAGCCGAACACAGTTCATGTCACATAGTCGGCTGACTAAATATGAGAAGGTCATTCTAGGTGCAACCAATGTGAGTCTGGAAAGATGTGTGAATGTGAATCCAGCTACACTTTTGCCAGATGCAGAGAGAGTGGAGGTAAGAGATGATGTTGATCATGATTGCTTGGATGTGCTTGACTTTTGCACGAAACCTCGACCAGACATAAAAGATTTACCATTGCCCGAAAGTGATTATGTGTTGTTTGTGGATGGATCGTGCTTGAGAACAGATGAAGGATTGTTGAGTGCGGCCTATGCTATATGCACAGTTGCTGCAGTCATAGAAGCATCACACTTGAAAGGAGTTAAATCTGCTCAAGTAGCAGAACTAGGGGCATTGACAAGGGCATGCAAAATTGGGAAGAATGTGAGAGTGACTGTGATAACTGACAGCCAGTATGGCTTTGGAGTTATCCACGATTTTGGCCAACTTTGGCTGCAGAGAGGTTTCCTGACCTCAAGTGGAACTCCTATAAAGAATTCAGAAGTGGTGGGAAAATTGCTTGAGGCAATACAGTTGCCAAAAGAACTGTCAGTGGTAAAATGTGCTGCTCATAGTCAAGGTAGTGATTATATCACTACTGGGAACCGATATGCCAATGACATGGCTCAGTACTGTGCCCGAAACCAGTATTCAATCAATAGGGCAAAAGAAAAGGATATGTTTTCTTGCTCCATAATGTTTACTAACGTTGTGGGAACATGGGAAGAAGTGAGGCACTTGCAGGATGAAGCCGGAGATGAGGAAATGAAACAGTGGGTAAAAGCAGGTTGTGCACCCAGGGAGAAAGATCATGTGTGGGTCTATCGGGATGGAAGACCAGTAATGCCTGATAGCATGATGTCAACCATGGCACGGATGTATCATGGCCAAGGACATCTAGGGAGAGATGCCATGATAAGGGCTTTTAAGCAGACCTGGTATAATGCAAAATTCAGGTTGATAGCAGAGAGTCACTGTCAAAGATGCCTGATATGTCAGCAGTACAATCCTGGAAGGAAAACAGTGGTGAGCCTAGGCACCATAGGCCGAGAGGGAGAACCTTTCACCAGAATGCAAATAGATTTTATTGAAATGCCCCCTTATAACAAGTTGAGGTATGTTCTGGTGGTAGTTTGTCTGTTCTCCAGGTGGGTGGAGGCATACCCAACAAGAAGAAGGGAATTCATCCCAAGATTCGGGTTCCCAGTGACCATTGAATCAGACAGAGGAGGACACTTTTACAATGAGATCATGGGATTGATTTGTGAAGCATTGGGTGTACAACAAAAACTACATTGTGCCTATCGACCAGAGGCTTCTGGTGTGGTTGAACAAATGAATGGTACGATCAAAAACAGAATAGGGAAAATGTGTTTAGCCACAGGAATGAAATGGCCTGATGTCTTGCCTCTAGTCTTGATGACAATCAGATCAACTCCAGACAGAACTACAGGTTTGAGTCCTCACGAAATTATCATGGGACGAGCCATGAGACACGTATTTGTTCCAGTCAACAAATTGATGACAATAACTGATGACATGATTTTGGATTACTGTAAAGGCCTGGCTGACGCAGTCCATTCTGTGTTTCACCAGGTTGGAGCGGACGCCACCACCCTTGAGAGAAAACCAGCCCATGACCTGAGCCCAGGTGACTGGGTGAGAATAAAAGTCCACAGAAGAAAGAATTGCTTGGTTCCAAGGTGGGGAAGGCCAAGGCAAGTTATCTTGACCACAACAACTGCTGTGAAGTGTGCTGGACTGAAAAATTGGATACATGCAAGTCACACTTTGAGAGTTCCAAATCCAGTAGATAGCATTGGAAAAGAATATTTCGATGATTCGGAATCAAGTGCTGATTCAGACAATGAGAATACAAAGACAAAAGAAAATCCTGAAAGGGGGGAAAAGGAGCAAAGACTAGTTCCAACTCCAAGAGAAGAAATTCTGAGGAAGAGATTGCAGATTTCAGATAGTTCAGATTCTGGAGACGAGCAAAACGCCAGTGGCGAGCACCGAAAGAAGAAGAGAAAAGAAAAGAATGTCTCGTCAGAAGTAACATTTACACCAGATGAAAGAGTAGAAGAAGTTCCACCCGAGAAAATTCTTGAAGGAGAAGAAGGGACAGAAATAGAGAGAGAGGGACAGATTTCTGCGAAAGACCCCCGAAGAGGTGTAGGGACATCCAACACTGAGTTAGGTGAAGGGACAATCAGCAAACAGAAAGATTGCGTGTTGGAGACCCGAGGAGGGACAGAAGTAGGGCCAACACAAGGGGTGGAGAAAGTAGCTGGTGGAAAAGAAAAGTCAAATGAGACAGGATCTGAAGACAGTGAACCAGAAGGTCGAGTTCTGAGGAAGAGAACTTGGATCGAAGAAAGAAACAGTAGAGAAGGCAAAACAAGAAGGAATGCTAAAGGAGACCTTTGGCCAAACAAAATAAAGAGACTGAGATATCGATTGACACGAGTTAAACCCTCAAAAGCTGAACAAGTGAACGAAGTAACAAGTCAGCACAAAGAAAAGGAGGGAGAGACAGAAGTGTCTGAAGGAAACAAACGATCGAGAAAACCAAATCAGAAGTATAAGTCACCTGAATGGACGTATGTGGCACTGCCTGAACAAGGAGAAGAGGTAGATAGTCAAGGAAATCCAGAGGAGACTTTACTGAAAGTGGTGGAAGAAGAAGAAACAGCGGAAATCCTGAGAGTTATCCTATCCGATATTGGAGAAGAAGCGGAAGATCAGGAAATTCTGTATGTGGATGATGAGAAGGAGGTAAAAAACGATGAGATGCCAAACTGAGTGATTTCAAGAAAGTCCTTGGAGAAAATATAAAGGATTGAATAAGAAATTAAAGGATTTGGATAACCTGATAAGGGCCTAGCTCTTGCAGGGAAAATACCAGAAGCGGAATAGAAGAGGCTAAGTCAAAAGACACGGTCAATTTAACAAGATGGCTAACATAGATGATAATAAGAGTAGATGTACCTTTATGAGAAGATGGTGCAAAATGTGTTGTTGTTGTACAGGACTATTAATGCTTCTTTGGAGCGTACTCGCTCTTTTGATCTCTTTCAAAGTAACTTTAGATACACTAGAAGGGCATACAGAGAATATGACTAATGTAGTGAAGAATTCACAGAAGGTAGTTCCATCTAAAACAAGTACTGAACATATACACAAGGATAGGTCTATAACTGATTTTTCTAGCAAAGTATTTTCAAAATTATTGTATGAATATGTAAAAACAATGGACGTAAGGGATTTCTACGTATGTATGCAGTTACCTGCCTCTGTTTCAGAAGGAGTGACTTATCATCACCTTCCAGCAACTTATGGAATAACACGTAGCGTTTTAACCAGTATATTTTATAAAGTAGGGAAATTAGAATATAATCTGTCTAATATAGATAACATTCTTGGACAATTGCCCATGAATAATGAATTGAATCCAGCTAAAACCGCTAATGTACTAGGTGAGATTTTTATAGAGACTAAAGAACTAACTTTGGAATATATTTTTAGAAACAATTTAACTTGCAGTTTGAAGACAGAAGAGAAAACATTTCTAGATATGGTCGAAGAAAGGAGATTGAAAATACATAAAAATGCAGAAGGACATAATAGTGGGGGAAAATATTTGGGAAATAGATGGGAAAAAGGAGACAATGGGTGAAGCTAGACCAACAATAGCTATAGATTCACCACAGAAAGGCAAATTATGCATTATGAGGGAAAGATCCCAATATGATTATTATTATATAGGGACAAGTGAGTGTCATGATACATATTTTATTGTATCCGGATGGGGATTTAGAGGCGGAGAAGATCCAGTTTTTCCTGGACTGTACTAAATTTGTGGGAACAAAGCTTATTACAGGTTGCCCGACCATTGGTATGGCACATGTTATGTTGGTTTGGTCTTTCCAAAAATCTTTCACATGGATAGAGTAGAAAATAGTGGATCACATAACCTACTAATGCGTAGTAGAAGAGAAACTTGGTTAGAAATTGTAGGTGATATTTTCGGAGCCTTGATACCAGCAGTGGGAATATCGTTGAATGCAAATAATATTCGGAAATTGTCAACCATAGTGGATCGCTTGTCAACAAGCACCGCTGGCGGATTTCTTTTGGTAAATACTGAAATGGTTGCTGTGCGTGCTATGATTATGCAAAATCGACTTGCCCTTGATATCTTATTGGCAAAAGAGGGTGGAGTCTGTGGAATGCTGAAAGTTCAACATTGTTGCACTTACATTCCTGATGAAAGCAAAGATAGTAAGGTATATATTAAAAATATTACAGAACTGCATGATGAAATAATACCACTGGAGGTTGAAAGTATCTGGACTAGAATTAGTAATAAGATGGCTGCTATTAAGACTTTCTTAGGTAAATTAGGTAGTACTATATTAGGGAAAATATTATTTCCATTAACGTGTGTGATTTTCCTATTATTAATACTTAGATTAGGATGTATGTGTTGCAGACATAGAAGAAATAAAAAGAAAATTAGACGAGAAATTATCAAAAAGAAGGAAAAGAAACAAGAAAGGGATCTTGAAGAGATAGAATTGGAAGAATGGAAGGAGAGTATGTATGACAAAACAAAAAGAGAAGATGAAAGAGAAACAGAATTATAATTGAGCAAGAGAACATTTCGAATTTCCATAAAAGGGAAAAATAAATTGGGTTTTGTGGGTTTTTTTATGGTGATAAAATCACCAAAGGGGGGATTGAGGGAGCGGGTAAAATGTTTTCTTTTTATATACCCAATCCATTTATATATGTTTGTATTAAAACGACTAATGATTAATCATAACAATTAATGAAGTATGGATTTCAATACTAATCAACCTTATTAACTAAGAGAATATACGTGGGATTGCTTTGCATGGCTAACGATAATATGTAAACTAAGTCTGTATGCATATTAATAGGATAAACGTTGCTTATGTTATGTTTTCATGAATTCTGCTTAAATAAACAAGTATTAATGGCTTTGGACGTGGCATATGGCTAGATAAAGGCATACACATATGGGTATTAACAAGGGAAATAACACTGTTTAATCATTTCAATGCATTAATGACGTTTTTTATGTTTCCTTGCTTAAGTTGACCATTTGGGCCGGCTATAAAATGGCCGCTGACTGAATCGGACTTTACGAAGTAAAATCAATGAAGGGAATGGAGAAACGCGCCTGCGCGAACCTCAGCAGCTGCGACCTGCCGGTGAACTGTCATCGCTGTGCCCATCAAGGCTGTACCAGGCGAAGAGCCAACCCTTCAATACAAATTGTTGCAACCTAAACCATGAATTGCCACCGTTCCCATACATTCGATTTGAAACTTTTTGCCTGTGGGAACGACAACGAATGATACCTGATGAACTAAGATGTACTTTGTCCGTCCAATGAAATGCTCTGAAAAAGACGATTGTAACTTTTTAAATGTAAATTTTAGTATAAATATTAGTAGACTAGAGAGGGTCGTAGCTGAACGCACACCACCATATCCAGTATCCTGACGGAGAGGACGGTGACGCTGCATGATAGAACAGAACTTTGACAATTTGACTGAGGACCAGAATCTGACTTAGAAAACGACAATTAGCCAGAATAGGTAAATATGACAAAAGATGACATTTACTAATTAGGTCTAACTTGCATTTGATTTAGATAAAGAAAGATTAATTGAATTCATGTGTGGTGTTATTCTTTCATTGAAATGTATTATTGATTGATTCAGAGAGTTAAGTAGTCATTAAACTAATTCCAACTAAATGATTCATCACCAAAGTTGGTGCTCTCCTTGATGGGAGGAGGAGGAGAAAGAGTTTCCCGTTAGGTGATGCTAGCGAAATCCTATCAAGGGGAGGATCAGTGTAGTTCGGAATCTAAATGTCCTATTCCCCCTTTTCTTGAATAAAGTGGTACGGATAGATTGATTAGAAAGAATGTTGGTGTTATGGGCCCCGCCAGCGTGTGATGTGTATGTGTGTGTGTGTGACTACGAAATCACTCTGTCCATGGTAGTAAGGGGAAATTGAGGAACCCGAACTGCACCAGCTTCAGGTGTGCAATACGTTTGTCATAAGTAGGACTGTTAGTGCTCTAGTTGTTCTTTAGAACACTCTGGGAAGCTGCAGTAGAACACAAAGGAATCAACTGACAGTCTCTGCCCTTGTTGGATGTACATGTTTTACTGAGAATGTCAGACTTCATTCTCACATGACTGAGAAAGATAATGTGAATTTACAGAACATATACTCTCAGTTTAGCTTATAGATCACCTTCCAAACCTCTGTGGGAAAAGCATGAGAAAATAGTTTTCTCTCAAACATGATTCATGATACCACAGCAGAAGGCTTTTTCACATGGTAAAATCACCTTAGAACACACCACAATTCCTAAAATGAGTATGGTACCACAACAAATGATTTATAATGTAACTAAAGTCTTAAAACCTTCTATTAACTGCAATGCTTTTTAATGAGGTGCTATCATGTATATTGGTCCCAAGATGGCTGCCAACACTTCTTGGATGAAGTAATGACAGCCAATCAGATCTCACGGTGAGATGTGTGGTTAGGCTCCGTCCTGATATATCTATCTTTTTAACTCAAATTTTCTCAGGCACTTCTGAACGGATTTACACCATTTAAGCAAAAGGCACGAGTCTGAACTGAGGACTACCTCTTTGCCAAATTTGGAGTAATTCCGTTCAGCAGTTCGGGCTGTAGCTGCGTCAACAGGTCCTATGGGAAAATGCATGGAGAAAACGCGTTTTGGGACCCCCTTTTTTATTGGCCCCCGCTTGACGAATCACCGTAAAATTTTCAGGATAGGAGCGGACCGGAGCTGGCCAAAAGTTTGGAAAATTTTGCGAAGATTCCTCAATCGGCGCCAACGTTATTCCAAATAGAATGTTGCGGATTTCCTATGAAAAATAGGTCCTAACTATAACTACCTACTGGCGACTGCCAGTAGGTAATATATATATATATATATATATATATTCACTGAAAAAACCATAGGTTTCAGGGGTGTTATAGTTAGCTGGACTTTTCACTTGTACAAAACCATTGAAATTCCCCCGTTATAGTTAGTTCAGCTAACTATAACTCGCGCGCCCGCAATGCACTGCTGATGACGTCACATATTACATCACTCATGACATGGTCAGTGACATCACTCATGACATCACTGATGACATCTCAAATGACATCACTGATGACATCATCCAGTGAATGTGTGTTTTTCTGAAAATTAAATATGTTTTATATATGTATATCTCAAGGTCGATGGAAGAATAAATGGGTATATAAGTGTATAAATGGATGATTTGTTTTTGAAAAATTGATCGTGTAACTGACTGATTAAGTGTATCATAGTGAATACATGGCTTAGTGAGTAATGTTTAAATATGTAAATATCTGTATCAGTCTCTCACTTTGTGTATAAGTGGCTGCATGGGTTGGTGAGTAGCTACATGGGTGTCTATATAGGTTATTAGTTGTTTTTTTGAGTATCAGTCTGAGTGTCTGCATGGTTCGGTGGGGGTATTACGTAGTGCATAGGTGCATGAATGAGTGACTCACTCTTTGTATGTGTTGAAGACAGCATGTGTGCAGGACTGTATGGGTGGATGAGTGTGTGTATGGGTGTGTTAGTGAGTGAATGACTGTCTCAATAGTGTCTTTATGAGTAACTACATATGTTTTAAACTAGTATATGTGACTATTGGTGTATATAAGTGAGTATATGTGAGAGTGAGAGATTGAAAGAGTTCCTGTATGAATAAGTATGTGTTTCTATAAGTGATTGTTTAAAAGACTAAGTATGTGTAAGTTTCCGTAGAAGTAAGTGTGGTGGTGTGTGTATAACTGTATATGCAAATAAATGTATGTTTGATTCTTTATTAGCATGAGTGACTATGTGTGTGAGTAACTCTATGGATGAGTGGCATTGTGTAACAGGATGTATAGGTGTATGAGTACATATGATGAGTGAATACATGTATGAGTGACTGTATAGGACTGTTGGTGAATGAGTGGATGTGTATGTGGATCTTAGAATTACTGAAGAGGTTGTTGTAACTGGTATTGGTATGTCCATTGTTTTGAAAAGTTTAGTCTCTATTTTTGAATGTGTGTATCAAAGGTTATATTAGGGTGAGAGGAGGTCTGCCACTCTATCACAAGGATGATGTCATCAGTGATGTCATCAG